>NW_012102031.1:2998513-3044496 GCF_000951045.1 Mandrillus leucophaeus
TACACATATGTTACACCTTTTATAGTTGTCCCATAGTTCTTTGTTAATTTCCATTACACATATGTTACACCTTTTATAGTTGTCCCATAGTTCTTGGATGTTCTGTTCTTGTTATTTATTGTTGTTGTCATTCAGCTTTTCTCATCGCTTTTCAGTTTTAGTGGTTTCTATTGAGATGTTCTCCAGCTCAAAGATTCTTTCCTCAACTGTGTCCAATCTCCCAGAAAGCCTACCAAAGGCATTCTTCGTTTCTGTTACAATATTTTTGATCGCTAGCATTTCTTTTTGATTCTTTCTTAGAATTTCTATCTCTGTGCTTACATTGCTCATCTATGCTGCGTGCTGTCCACATTATCCATTAGAGCCCTTACATCTTAATCATAGTTATTTTAAATTCCTAGTCTAATAATTCTAATATATTGGCCCTATCTGCACCTGGTTTTGTTGCTTGTTCTGTCTCCTCAAACTGCGATTTTTGCCTTTTAGTATGTCTTGTAATTTTTTCTTGATAGCTGGGCATGAGGTACAATAAGAGGATCTCAGGTAAATAAGCCTTTAGTGATGTGGCAGTAAGTTAGGCTTACTGATCTTCCAGATCAGTTAGGCTCTGATAACACCCCATCAGGTTAGGCTTTGGTTAACTAGCTTCTCCTAAGGGCAGAACTTGTTAAGAACAGAATGCTCTGGAAAATTCTGAATGGTTCCTTTTTCCCTCACCCTGCTAGAAGCACCAGGGGATTTTTCTCCAGTATTTACTGCGAGAACTTGGTCCAGCTCCTTGAGGTAAAACAAAAGTGGGGGAGGCCTGAAGACTTCCCCTGGAGGTTTGATCTCTCAGTTATAGTTCAGGCTTCCTGACCTCAGCACTTTTTTCCTTGGAGGTTTCTGCTCCAGCAAGCCACGATTCTCTGTACTGTATTCGCCTGTCAGTCTCAATGTGGGGCTCAGTGGTTTGCCCTGTGACTACACCTCTCTGATGGGTCCAAGAAGAGTTGTTGATTTTTCTGTATGTTCAGGTTTTTACTTGTTAGAATGGAGTGGCAACTCCAAGTTTTTACATTTTGGATCAGAAGTCAGGTTTATCCTTTTTTATCCGTTTCTAAGTTATTTAGGTGAAGGATGGTACAAGAAGCATACACCATGTACTCTTTATGGTGATTTCAAAAATCCTTCATTAAGTCTAACTAATTTGAAGGTCTTGGGTAAACAGCTAGAAACAGTTGGCAAGGCTGGGTCAGTCTCTTTTATCTTAGGTGAAGGCCCATTACAATTTAGGCTCAACCTCACAAGAGTGGGCACCGTAGTTACCACAGGTGATTCCAGGTTCCCAGGTGATCGTCCTGAATCTCGTTAACATTCGCAGGTAGTCTAACATTCTCTCTTTTATGCCTACAGTGTCTGTATGCCTCTGTCACAGTCCATTTATATACACGTCTTTATCCCTTGCAAAACTCTGAATTTTTCAAGGGCAAGAACAGTGTTCCTAGCACTTAGTACCTTGCCTTGGGGTAGGATCACTCAATACATACTTGATGAATGAATGATTAATACCTTGATATTTTTATTCCTTTAGCAAATTTAAAGCAATTGACTTTTTTTAGAAAGATAAAAAATAGAAATGTCAGAGTTGACTGATACAAAAATTTCCCTTTCTTCACTACAAATTACGTTTTAAAATAGTTTTATGCTAACTACTTTATTGAAATATAATTTACATATTATGAAATACATAAATCTTAAGTGTACAGGTGGATGGATTTTGATGGGTGGAACCATCACCCATAGCACGATAAAGAACATTTTCATCACCTCATCCAGTTCCTTCATCCCTGCTTTCCCTCCTCTCCAGAGGCAACTAGTTTTTGAATTTCTTTAACTGTATAGGTTTGTTGCATTTTTTCTTAAAATTTATGTAAATGGAAGCATGTTGTATGTGTTCTTCAGTTTCTGGCTTCTCTAAACATAATGTTTCTGAGAGTAATCCATATTGTTGTATATATCAGAATATAATTTCTTTTTATTGCTGAGTTGTATTCCATTATATGTGCATACCACAGTTTATCCATCTATTGTTGATGGATAATATTTGGGATGCTTATAGCTTTAAGTTATTGTGAATAAAACTCTTATGAACATTCTTGTGCGATATGCATTCGGTTCTCTTTGGTATATCCTGAGGAGTGGAATTTCCGGGTTGTAGAAACCATAAAATATGACTAGAAACTAAAGTTTTCTTAAGTGATTTCACTATTAATATATGAGAATTTGTTGTTCACATCCTTATCAACACTTAGGAATGTTATTATTTTCCATTTAGCCATTTTGATGGGAGTATAATGTTTCAATTTAGTTTTAATTTGCATCTCCCTGAAAAGTTGTTAAGTGCCTTTTCATATGATTTTTGCCCATGAGGACATCTTTTGCCTGTTCAAGTATTGTCTGCTCAAATATTTTGCCTATTTTTAACATTTTATCTTTTTATTATTGATTTCTAGGAATTTTTATATATTTTGGATATGAGTTCTTTGTCAGATAGACATATTATAGATATTTTCTGCCATCCTACAGGCTACAAAAATTCTGTAGCTTGTCTTTTCCATTTTCTAATATTGTCTTAGGATGAGTAGAAGTTTGTCGTTCTGGATGTGAGGGCAATCTGGCTGGCTAGGCAGGAGTCCTTTTCCTCCCTTACCACTCTGTGTGTGTCTCTCCTGAAATTGGATTCTTGGTCAAAGAGGATAGAAGAGAATTTTTCTTTGGTTGAGGGTATAGGAGTAGCTGCACTCCCTTTTTAGGACCTCCAAACAAGCTCTCAAGATCTATTTGTAGGAGAACATGGGGTAAAAAAAGTTTTAAGTTGGTAATTTTGATGAAGTTCAATCTATGGTTTTCTTCTATGGTGATATAGTTTGACTGTGTCCCCACCCAAATCTCATCTTGAATTCCCACATCTTGTGGGAGGGACTCTGTAGGAGGAATTGAATCATGGGGGCAGGTCTTTTCTGTGCTGTTCTCATGATAGTGAATAAGTCTCATAAGATCTGGTGTTTTTGTAAGGGGGAGTTTCCCTGCACAAGCTCTCTCTCTTTGCCTGCCTCCATCCACATAAGATGTGACTTGCTCCTCTTTGCCTTCTGCCATGATTGTGAGGCCTCCCTAGCCCTGTGGAACTGTAAGTCCATTAAACCTCTTTGTTTTGTAAATTGCCGAGTCTTGGGTATGTCTTTATCAGCAGCGTGAAAGTGGACTAATACATATGGTTAATGCCTTTTTTACCTTGTCCAAGAAACTTGCCTATCCCAAGGAATATGTTCTCCTATGTTTTCTTCTAGATATTTTATAGTTTTAACTAGGTGTGTGATCCATCAAGAATTAGCTTTTGCGTATATTGTGAGAGATAGAGTTCATTCTTATCTGTATGGTATCCAATTGCTTGAGAATTATTAGATTTTAATAATAGACTATTTCCATATGCATGATCTTGTTTGATCTCCTTAAAGCATCTTGTGAAAAGACAAGAGCAGGTATTTTCTCTTTTACAGAAACTTGGAGGCAAAACTCAGAGATATTAAGTTATTTAGGTAAGGTTGCATATCCAGTTTATGGCTGAACACATTAGAACTCATCTAAATAATATATTCTGATATTTAGTCATATGCTATTAGTATACTAAACAGCCTCTCCTAGTTAAGTCTTAAAAATATCCTAATGGGGTTTCACCGAACTACTAGAGTGAACTTAATTAAAATTATCTGAAAAATATCTAATCAAATATGAAAGTTTTAAAATATCATCAAATTATTTACAGAAATTACAGTATTCTTTTAAAACCAATTCAGATTCTAGGAATTGTGTGGATTATAGATTTGTGTGTTTTTTATTCTCAATTAGCTAAGTCATTAAACTGCAATTAATTTTATTTAAATAGACTATTTCATATACATATACACACATACATTTAAATTAAAGGTATAGTTTTAAAGAGAGGGCCACATTTTAAAGAGACAGATTTCAATGTTGTTATTAAAAGTTATGTTAGGCTGAGTGTGGTGGCTCACTCCTGTAATCCCAGCACTGTGGGAGGATTTCCTGAGGTCAGGAGTTCAAGATCAGCCTGGGCAACATAGTGAGACCCTGTCTCTACATTAAAAAAAAAAAAGAAAGAAAAAGAAAGAAAATAAAATTAGCTAGGCATGGCTAATAGGGGGCTGAAGTGGGAAGATAGCTTGAGCCCAAGAGTTTGAGGTTGTAGTGAGCTGTGATTGTGCCACTGCACTCTATCCTGTCTCAAAAAAAAAAAAAAAAAAAGTGATTTTACTAGAAATAGCATTCATTGGTGACATTCCTGTCATTTTAGCTTTTCATTTTCATGATCAGTCACCTAATTTAAGAATGAGGTGCTTCACATTTATACTAATGACTGATTTCTGTATAGGCTGCCTCTCCCATTGTATCCTCCAACACTCACGGATGTGCTCATACCAGTCACCCACCTATTTGCTCACCAGATTTTGAATATCTTGGACTAAGAACAAAGCCTTTAAGCCATAGTTGAGATATAAATTAAAATATGGAAGGCAAATACTCTGGGAGACATAGTACATTTATTTATATTTACACTAGGCTGTAAATTATTAAGATTTTGTTGGGGTGGGGGGAGGTTGCTTTTTGAGTTTAGATTCTTATAGAAAGAGAGAAAACATCAAGTATTTGGGCCTTGAAAAGGTTTAGACAAAGCGGGAACCCTAGGAGTAGGAGGAAAAAGCAATGTCTGAAGTCTTCCTTTTCAAGGCAACTATAATGAATTGAATAAAGCCAAGATATCTGGAAAAAATACATTCAAGAAAAATAAAATAGAAAATATTTTAAAAATTACTCTAGATGTTGATTAGCCATGTCAAGGCTATAAAGTCAAATAACTAAAATTTGGGGGCATTAATACATTTACAGAAGGGACTGGATTTGGGGTGTATGAGGCAGACAGTTCCTAGTAGTATGATGCAGGGGCCAAGCATCGTCGGAAACAATCTAGCTTAAAAGTGGATCAGACTTAATTTTCAGACTAATGTCAGACATTGAGAGTCAGAATTCTCTAATCAGAGAACCCACCTAATATATGATGGTGGATTAGATTAATAATGTAATTTGGATGCACTTATTGTTGGTGGGTTAATTAACACAGGCTTCTGAGTTTATTTATAGCTTAAGTGAGCAAATGCAATTTCATGTAACAAATATTTTTGATGAACACATAGTTTCCTTTAACAAACATATATTATAGGCTTTAGGTCATCATAAGCCTTGTTGTTAGAAGTTATAGCATTGTGAGTTTAAACCAAAAACTTTTATTTAAAATAGTTGACTATTTAGCCTTGTGTTCCTTTTCAACAAATGACATCCTATTGGTAATCATGATAGCAAGAAGCAAAGCATGAATTCTTTTAAGCTTAAATGTGACCTTTACCCAGCTGGCTAGTCTTCCCATGGAGCTCTTTATTTATTGTACTCACATGGATGACAAAGCACAGTAAACAAAAAAGAGAAAGCAACCAGTTTAGCCCTTTCAGTGCTGCATCAGCAGAATTATTATCTGTTAAGGTTCTCATCAAATGAAATCGCTTGTAAGTATATACTAAGGTCAGTCAAAAAAATTAAAGCCAACCTCCACTTTCTAGTTTATTAGCTTTATGACTTCAGGAAAGTTACTTCATCACCCTAAACCTTACTTTTCTCTTAGGTAAAATTTACCTTAACTCTGAGGATTAGAGATATGTCTGAGAGTTAGTCACGTAGTAGGTTACCCATCAATATTAGTTAATACTATCAGCTCTTGATAGATTTTAACTTTTATTGTTTTCATTTCCTAGAACGGATATTCATGTTCAAATAAAGCTCCATTCAGATACTCACTAGGAAGGTCTGTATTTATTTGTTTATTTATTTTAGAAGACAGGATCTCACTCCATTGCCCCTCGGAGTGTAATGGTGTGATCACAGCTCACTGCAGCCTCCAACTCCTGGGCTCAAGTTTTCTCCTGCCTCAGCCTCCTGAGTAGTGGGGACTACAAATATTTGCCAACATGACTAGCTAATTTTCTTTCTTTCTTTTTAATGTAGAGAAGGGATCTCTGTATGTTGCCCAGGCTGGTCTCAAACTCCTGGCCTCAAGTGATCCTCCCACCTTGGCCTCCCAAAATGTTGGAATTACAGATATGAGCCAGTAGAAAAGGTGGTCTTTTCTACTGTCCTGTAAAATGGTCACCCTCTGCTTGTCCCTAGCACCTTGTCCATATATACATTGTAGCCCTGTCATACTGCCATAATTATTGATTCACACGTTGGCCTCCCTCACTAGGTTTGGAGGGCTGAGGATACTTTATTTGTATCTCAGTTTCTTCTCCTTCTGTGGCGGAGGTGGGAAATCAGCATTTGCTGACAATGGCTGATGGGCCGACTGAATGGCAAGTATGCTATTATAAACCCAAAGAAGGAATTTGTAGCTTTAATATTTTCTCTTTATCCTAAATATTCTTCTATTTTTCTAAGTGTTTCTGGTATAGATTTATTTTTACTTACTTATCTTACTTGGTCTTTGGAGATCTTTTTGACGTGAAAATTTATGTCTTTTCTGTAAAATTCTCAGCTCTTGTCTCTGAATATTGTGTTTTTTCTGTTACCTCAATTTTCTTTTGAAACTTCCTCTAGATGAATATTGGGGCCTATAATCTGTTCTTTATGACTTTTAATTAATCTTTTTAATCTTGTTGCCTCTCTGTGCTGTATTTTGAGAGAATTCCTTAGTACCATTCTCCTGTTGGCCGGACACAATGGTTCATGCCTGTAATCCCAGCACTTTGGGAGGTCAAGGCAGGTTGATCACTTGAGGCCAGGAGTTGGAGACCAGCCTGGCCGACATGGCAAAAATACTAAACATTCAAAAATTAGCCAGGCCTGGTGGTGTCTGCCTGTAATCCCAGCCACTCGGGAGGCTGAGGTATGAGAATTACTTGAACCCAGGAGGCGGAGGTTGCAGTGAGCTGAGATTGTGCCACTGCACTCCAGCCTAGGTGGCAGATTGAGACATTGAGACTCTGTCTCAAAAATAAATAAATAAACAAATAAATAAATAAAGTACTGTTTTCCAATTACCAAATCTGTCTTCAGCTGTTCTAGTCTGGTTTTTATCTTGGATGTTGAGTTTTTAAAAAAAATCTTAATGACTGCAGTTTTCATTTCTAGGATTTTTAATTGATTCTTTTCATAGCCATCTGTTCTTGTTTCATATCTGCCTTTGTTTTGTTTTATACTTTTATATTCCTTGTTGTCAATGAGTCATGTATTAATCTCTTTATTTAAAAATCTTTGTTAGAGGGTTTTCAAATAATAGAATATATATTCTATAGAAGATCCTATAGAAACACTGATTTCATTTGGTGTGGATTTATATTGTGATTGCTGATTTTTTTTTTTTTTTTTTTTTTTTACAATTT
The DNA here is from genome assembly GCF_000951045.1 of Mandrillus leucophaeus. Taxonomy (NCBI): domain Eukaryota; kingdom Metazoa; phylum Chordata; class Mammalia; order Primates; family Cercopithecidae; genus Mandrillus; species Mandrillus leucophaeus. Next base: position 3,006,004 of record NW_012102031.1, read on the forward strand.
TAACTTTTATTTTAGATTCAGGGGGTACATGTGCAGGTTTGTTACCTGGATACACTGCATGATGCTGAAGTTCAGGGTACAATTGATCCCCTCACCCGTGTACTAAACATAGTACTCAATAGTTCGTTTTTCAACTCTTGCCTCCCTTCTCGCCTTCCACTTCCAGTAATCCTGTTTCTGGTGTTGCCATCTTTATGTCTATGGTACCCAATATTTAGCTCCCATTATAAGTGAGAACACGCAGTATTTGGTTTTCTGTTCTTGCATGAACTTGCTTAGGATAATGGCCTCCAGCTGCATCCATTTTGCTGCAAAGGACATGATTTCATTCCTTTTTATGGCTGTATAGTATTTCGTGGTATATGTACCACACTTTCTTTATTCAATCCACCATTGATGGGCACCTAGATTGATTCCACATCTTTGCTATTGTGAATATTGCTACAGTGAACATACAAGTGCATGTGTATTTTTGGCAGAATGATTTATTTTCTTTTGGATATATACCTAGTAATGGGATTGCTGGGTTGAAACCAGTTCTCAGTTCTTTGAGGAATCTCCAGATTGCTTTCCACCATGGCTAAACGAATTTACATTCCCACCAGTAGTATACAAGTGTTCCCTTTTCTCCACAGCCTCACCAGCATCTGTTGTTTTTTTGGTTTTTTGATAATAGCCATTCTGACTGGTGTGAGATGGTATCTCATTGTGGTTTTCCTTTGTATTTCTCTGATGATTAGTGACGTGGAGCATTTTTCCTGTGTGTTTTTTGGCCAGTTGTATGTCTTTTGAGAAGTGTCTGTTCATGTCTTTTGCCCATTTTTTAGTTGGGTTGTTTTTTGCTTGTTGAATTGTTTAAGTTCCTTGTAGATTCTGAATATCAGACCTTTGTCAGATGCCTAGTTTCTCCCATTCTATGGCTGTCTCTTTACACTGATAGTTTCTTTTGCTGTGCAGAAGCTCGTTAGTTGAATTGGTGCCACTTGTCAATTTTTTGGTTTTTATTGCAGTTGCTTTTGAGGACTTAGTCATAAATTCTTTCCCAAGTTCAATGTCCAGAACGGTGTTTTCTAGGTTTTCTTCTGGGATTCTTATAATTTGAGGTCTTACATAGATTGCTGATTTCATTGGCTGACTTTCTTAGCATTAGATTTTAAAAATATGTATTTTAGAATTTTAGTTTTTAGACTATTTTGAGTGGGAGGTTTTTTCCCACAATCACTCATGTTCATTTTTTTCCTTTTTTTTTTTTTTTTTTAAATAAAATAAAGGTTTTCCAGTTCCCTTTACCCAGGTCTTCTAGACTCCCTCCTGTACAGGCCTTATAAAGGTGGCTTGGGGCACATGCCCTGTGATAATACTAGAATGTTCTAGACCCAGGAGCTGAGCAAGCAGGCGGCTTAGTTTAGTTCCAAGTATTAAGACTGCTTGTGTGTCCTCCTGCTTTTAGATCCACAGCTACAAATAAGTTATATCCCAGGAAGCAGTTGATGGCTATTTTTTTTTCTTCTCCTTTTCTTCCCAGCCTTCTCTCACAAACACTGCCCCCGTAACATTAAAGAGTGAGACCAGCTGTGATTTCCTAACACCTGAGGAGCTGAACTCTGGGCTGGCAGATCAAGAGCCCAGCAGCCCTTGGCTTCAGCCTTGCTCACCGCTTTTTCATTTCTCTTATATTTCTGCTTCGTGGGAGTTTTTATCTTGTTTTTGAGACTGGCAGTGTCTATTACTGCTGTGTATTTGGAACAGAACAGGGGGATACTTTGAAGCATGAACTCACTGTGCCAACTTGACTGGAGGGATTTTTTTTTTTTTTTTTTTTTTTGAGATGGAGTTTCACTCTTGTCGCCCGGGCTGGAGTGCAATGGTGCGATCTTGGCTCACTGCAACCGACTGGAGGTTTTCTAACCTAGAAATTTGATCAGATATTTTAGCTACTTCTCCCCTCCCTTCCTACCCCCACCCCATTCCCTGAAGGCATTGTGGAGGGTAGATTGGAAGGAAGACTAAAGCTAAGTAAGTAATTTAGGACACCGCAGGCAACAAATGATCAAGGTCTGAACCAAGATGAAGAGAAGAGAATGGATTTGGAAGATAATTAGTGGATATAGTCAATAGACATGGATAAGTGAATTTGGGAGGTGTATGTTCATATTTCTAACTTAGAATGGAGATAAAAGTCACCAAGAAAGGAATATGGGAAGAAGGGTAGATTTTGGTAGGGCAGTGAGTCAGGAATAGAGACAGTAGTATTAAGACTTTTACAATTGTTTGAAGCCTCGTACTTGTTTTACTAAAGATCTTCTGATACATATTTTTTCTAGCGGTGCATCTCAATGCCCAAGATCTTTGAATTTACCATATTTGCGAATCTCTTTACACGAGGTTCAGCTTTAAATGTATATATATTTCTCCCCAGCATTTGGAAAACTTTTCCTCAGCATATTCATTCATTTCACAAACATTTCTTAAGTGTCTCTTAAACAAACAAGCATAGTCTGGCCTTCGTGGATGTCACAGTTAATTGGAGGGAAAAGACAGTTACCAAACGGGCAATTGCTAACTGTGAAAGTGCTGTAAAAGACAAGGGTAAGGTACCGTGAGAGTGCATGAAAGCAGGGCCTGGCCAAGTCCGAGGCCCATTCTGCACAGGGCACAGTGGGAGGGAGTGTTCACTGTCCATGGAAGGCTTTCCCGAAGAAACTGGAGCTGTTCCCTGTCTGGCGCACTCTGCCCTAATGTCTGTGCAGAGCTGGCTGCTTCTTACTATTCAAGACTCAGCCATGTTACCTCTTCTGCAAGACTTTCCACGACCATATCCAAAATTAAAGTCCAGCATATCACCCTACTTTATTTCTTTTTGGAACATTTATTTTTATCTGAAATTATCGTGTTTATTATTGGCCGTTTCAGCCAACTACAATGTAGGTGTCCTTGCCTCTTTTTTTCTGACTTGCAGTGACCTTGCCTCTTTTTTACTGACTTGCACCCCCATTGCTTAGAATACTTCCTGAAATGTAAGTGTTCCAGAAATTATTAACTGACTGCATAAATGAATGTCCTTGGATCTTGATCTCTTGCGTAGTTGCTCTACTAATTTGATTTCCTTGTCCTGTTTTTTGTTTGTTTGGGAGGACTCCTCAAGTTGGTTGTCTACTTGTTCATTTTTCTATCACCTGGATCCTACCCTCACTCCCCTGTCATTCTGTAATTGAGGTTGCCAATTGTAGCATCACACCCTGTGACCATGATGATGGGCATGTGACTGTTTCAAGCTGGGTCACTTAGAGTCCTTCTCCTGATACTCCAAATTTGAAGGAAGGAAGAGGGAGACTTCTCCGGTGGCAGTGTGAATCTAGAGCTGTTGGTGGCCATAACCATCCAGATAAAAGAAGCCAATCTGTAAGAAGAGAAAATGAAAGCATTTCCTAGAAAAGCAGAGATGGCAGGGAAGAGAAGTCCTGGTAGCTTTCCAGTCTTGGCTTCCTTTGTGCCTGAGGCTCAGTTTCAACCCCTGGTTTTCCCTGGCTTTTGCTTTACCCAGTTCAAATGGAGTTTCTGTCACTTAGAGCCAAAAGATTCCCAATTAAAACTGTATATAGCTTTATTTTCATTTTAACCCATACCTCATCTAACAACCTTTTTATCTTGATGTGTTTTATATAATATCCTTGGGTATTGATCTGTTGAACTAGTTTAATTTCTGATTTCAGATAATCCATGTTTTCTACTTCCAATTCCATTTCTTTCTTTTGCTGCCTAAGTTTTCTACTTCCAGTACTATTCTTTCTTAGTATGCTGTCCTCCCTTTCTTTTCAGAAACATATTGTTTAGTAGTAAGTAGGTGCTATCTAATTATTACTGTTGTTATTTAACTCATCCTTGAAACAGGTTTATTAGGTTCTTCTTGGATTTTCTCACTTTCAACTTTGATGCTTTTGAACAGCCAGGTTAGTACCTAGTATCTCTAGGATGATAGGAAGCCAGGGTAGTGGGCAGAAGCTCACTTCTGGGTAATTTCTTCCCTGTGTTTGGTGAACTGCTGTGGCCTGATCTTCCTGGTGCTGCTGACTGCTACCTCAGGGTGGGGCTCTGATGGTCTGGGGAGAAGTCCTCCACGATTGCAACTGGCTCTCTGCTTGGTGTAACTGCTTGTCTCTTAGAACTATTGCAGCTGCCCTCAAATCCCACCAATCCACACAGACTCCAAGGAGAATATTTCACATCTATTCTATGATTTCTAGTTCTAACTTAATTAGAGCAGTGTTACAAGAAATTATTTCAAGCCAAGCAACTGTCTTAGGCAGCTAAGTTGTAAATTGACTTAGTATTTTTCATCAATCTGGTTCCATTTACACTATGTCAAGAAGAAAATTAGCAGCTTTTTGGTAATTTTTTTCTTTATTGATTAATTCACTCAGTAATTTTTTTTTTTCTTTTTTGAAACTGAGTCTCATGCTGTCACCCAGGCTGGAGAGGCTGGAGTGCCATGACCCAGTCTCAGCTCACTGCTACCTCTGCCTCCTGGGTTCAAGCATTTGTCATCCCTCAGCCACCTGAGTAGTTGGGATTACAGGTGTGCACCACCGTAGTTGGAATTACAGGTGTGCACCACTGTGCCCAGCTAACTTTTGTGTTTTTAGTAGAGATGGGGTTTCACCATGTTGCCCAGGCTGGTCTCGAACTCCCGGCCTCAAGTGATCCATGCACCTTGGAAACTCAGTAAATATTTACTGAGCATCTACTGTGTGCCAGTCACTCTTGGAGACACTGAAAATATCAGTGTTTAAAATGAGACTTCTTTGCCCCTCATGGAGCTTATATTTTTGGTGAGGAAACAAACAATAAATAAGTAAACCAATAAATATATAATACTAGGTAGTGATAAATGCCAAGGTGAAAAATAAAACAGGAGAAAGGAATAGAGAGCAATGAGGGTGGGGCTGTTTTAGAAAGGGTAGGCAGAACAGAGATTCTCTGAGGAGGTGACACTTGAGAAGAGACCTGAGTGAATCAGGGATAGAGCCATACAGAGAGTTCCTGGCAGAAGCAACAGCCAAAATATGGCTCTAAGGAGATGAAGAGCTTGGTAGAATTGCAGAGTAAAGCACCAGGGTAGCTAGAGTAGAAGGAATGAGGGGGAAGGTGGAAGGAGATGAGTTCCTGATGTTAAACATGGGAAAACATGTTCTTTGTGCCTCCAAAACCAAGCTTTGTCCATTTTTCAGGGGAAAGATAAGTGTCTGACATATTGTTCCGAAAGGCTAAAATTCATAGCTGACTTCTGTTTATCACATGACACTGAATGGTTTCCCAAAACATTGTGGCAATTCGGGTTACGGAATGCAAACTGATCATAGGAGGCTAAGGGTGTTTAGAATGATATGATTTGAAGCAGTTATAAAGTTGATTTGGAAGGAAGAAATAACTAAGAAGTGAGATTAGATAAAATAATCTTGGAAAAGATGGCAACTTGAGCAAAAGCTTCTGACACTGTCCACACCAATGCTTAATGAAGTGACCAGCAGTGAGAGAACATTGTTGGCCACTGTCATCTAAATATACCACAAATTTGACCATTTTTCATCACTCCCACTGCTAGTAAATTACAGTTAGAAAACATTAATACTTTAATTCATCATACCTAGAGCCCACAATGAACATACAAGTGGATCATTAGGGACTTTTCAGTTTATTTTTGAAAGGTAGCTTGGGAAGCCATATTTGTGAGTTCATCCCAAGATGGAGAAAGGCAAGTGATTTCCCTTATCGTTTTTTCTAGGAAGAAGATTGAAATAATAGTAATACCTTATATTTCAGTGAGTTATAGGTTACAGTGCACCTTTGTATCTGGGAATTCAACCAGACAGATATTGCTTGTGCTGCTTTTCAGATAGAAGACTCAGGCCCAGATAGACCACCTGACTGACTCAAAGTCACACAGATGGTTAAGGACAGAGCTATCACTATCACTAGAATTCTTGTCTTTGACTGTGCTCTGTCACTCTGCTAAAAAGCAACAAATTGTTTGGATAGGATGTTATGTCAGAGAAAAGCCAATTGCTCTCCCTTTTCTTGCTCCACCCCAACTGTACCCCTATAAGGTAACAGATGTTAACAATATTGTGAGTATGCCATATGTTTGCCTGCCTGCCTGCCTTCCTGTACTCTTGTCTGTCTGTCTGTCTTAGTCTGCTTGTGCTGCTATAACAGAGAACCACAGACTGGGTAATTTAGAAAGAAGAGAAATTTATTTTTTCATGGTTCTAGAGGCTGAAGAGTCCAGGATCAGGGCACTGGCAGGTTCAGTTGTCTGGTGAGGGCTGCTGTCTGCTTTCAAGATGGCACCTTGATGCTGCATCCTCTGGAAGGGAGGAATGCTGTGTCCTTATGTGACAGAAGGTCCGAAACGGGATGGTGGAAGGCAAGCAAGAGACAAAAGCTGTGGGAAGCCTCTTTTATAAGGACCTTTATTCTGTTCACAAAGAAGGTGACCTCATGGCATAATCACCTCTTAAAGGTTCCACCTCTTAATACTATCACATTGGCAGTACTTGAATTTTGGAGGAGATATATTCAAACCACAGTTGTATGTATTTCTCTATCTGCTTCTCTCTTCTGTATACATATATAGTGGCTTCTTTTCCTCTATATGTTACAGCTTCAAATCAAATTGTGTATATTACTTTAAATCTTTAACCATGTGTCCTAGTCATACATCTAGGTCAGTATATCTAGATCCAATTCATATTCCTTCTTTGTATGTCTATATTGTTTGATTATTGCAAAGTATATATTGCTTTTTTTTTTTTTTTGAGACAGAGTCTAGCTCTCGCTCTGTTGCCAGGCTGGAGTGCAGTGGTGCAATCTCGGCTCACTGCAACCTCTGCCTCCCGGGTTCAAGTCATTCCCCTGTCTCAGCCTCCTGAGTAGCTGGGACTACAGGCACATGCCACCATGCCCAGCTAGTTTTTGTATTTTAGTAGAGATGAGGTTTCACCATATTGGCCAGGATGGTCTTGATTTCCTGACTTTGTGATCCGCCCGCCTCGGCCTCCCAAAGTGCTGGGATTACAGCCATGAGCCACCGCACCCGGCCATACATTGCTTTTAAAAGGAAAATCCAATAATGTATTTAAAGTGAAAAATGTAATGCCAGTATATAATTTTATCATATATTAATGACCTATTTACCTTTTAAAGTATAAGAAAAGGAATATACTTATCAGCAGTTCTTTATTTGCTGCAGGTTTTTTCACTGCTGACATTTTTACTCTTTAAAAAATTTCTGTAGAATAAGAATTAATTATAGCCTTAACTAGTATTTCCTTTTCTAAGCAGATTCAATGCATTTTTCAGGTTACTATGTCCGGGAAAAATCTAAGCAAGTCATCACATTGCTGATGGATGAACAATTGCTGTGTAAAGAGAGGGAAGTGGCATGTCGGACTAGACAGCGTACCTCCTACTCTACGTTGTTTTCTAAAAGACCACTTGGTTCAAGTAGCTCACTGACAGCGCGTACTTCTGCCCCTACATCAGATATTTCTGCTTCAGAGAAGAAGTGTAAGCTTCCTAAGTTTGGAAGGCTACGTAATAAAAGTACGTATATGACCATTGGCCTAAAATGCAACAGGTATCATTAAAAATGATTTAAAAATATAAAATACTATGTTTTAGTACTAAATTATTAATATCATTTAGTACTACTATTACCATATTAGGCTTCATACTATAGAAAACAATGAGGAAGAATATTCAGTAGAAGATTTTATGACATATTTTAGTTTATTTATTTCTTAGCTTTATTTCTTTGCTTTATTTATTTATTTTTGAGATGGAATCTTGCTCTGTCTCCTAGGCTGGAGTGCAGTGGCAAGATCTCAGCTCACTGCAACCTCTGCCTCCCAGGTTCAAGCAATTCTCCTGCCTCAGCCTCCTGAGTAGCTGGGATTACAGGCTCCTGTCACCATGTCCAGCTAATTTTTGTATTTTTAGTAGAGACAGGGTTTCAGCATGTTGCCCAGGTTGGTCTCGAACACCTGACCTCAAGGGATCCTCCTGCCTTGGCCTCCCAAAGTGCTGGGATTATAGGCATGAGCCACTGTGCCCGGCCCAATTTTATGACTGTTTTCTGAATGCAGTTATCTTTGATTCAAATAAAATGTTTTTGAGCTTTTAAGCTATTAAACTAGTGACTATGCTATTTGGCATCGTGATTCAATTTTAAGATTTTTATCCTTAAGTGGAAAGTGAAAGACTACAGTTTTCTAACACTAGGTGTCTGGATATGTGTGTATGAGGTCTCTTTGATCCTATAATATAAATCAAATAATTGACATTTTCTAAAGTGTGCTTCAGAATCTTAAAAGTGCTCTAAAAGTTCTTCTAGGACAATACCTTGTACTCTTTCCTTTGCTTAAAACTTTAAATATGGACTGCTGAACTTTTATAAAAAAGGGATATATTTATAATGTTATAATAGACATCAGTAGAAAAATACTATCTTCTTTTCTACCAAATTTGCTAAAACTTAAAAAAAATATCATTTTCCTCTAACTTCTCCAGTAGAAACCCTGTTGATAAATTGTCTATGAGGAATGGACAGCTTGAGGAAGCCAGAACATCAGTGAAATGTGACTTAGAGAACTGTCCCTTTGTATTCAGTACAAATAGATAATTCCAACTGTCAGTTAAGTGCAAAAATGTAACAGTGTCACTAGTAATACCAACACATGTTAATCTTGCTAACAATCATTCAAGTACTTTTCTGACTTAATCAAGAGTTTCAAATGTTCACCCAATGGGACATTGAGTGAACATCCATATTTGGAATTGGAGAGAGACATTATAAGAGGGTAGCCATTGTAAGTATAGTAGCAAATACTACCTACCTGCTTCTAAAAGTGGTGGAATTTCTTTCTTTAGGGGATCTGATTCTTTTGAAATAAATCTCCAAAAGAGACAGCCACTCATTTTGAAATTTTTCTCATGGGAGCCTTTAATTCAAACTGATGCTAAAAACAGAGTAACAGAGAAGAAGAACCAATTATGACTCATCCAGAGTTTCTTCCCCACTTATGCTTTTTCGATGTTACCTTTCTTACTCTTCCTTCTTCCTTTCTTTTCTCAATTCTTTCTTCTTTCATTGTAAATACATAATTATTGAATTTATTTAAAATTTGGATATTCAGCAGAACTTTGGAGCTATAGGAGTGAATAAAATAAATGTTCTTTTATCATGGAACTAATATTCTAGTGATAGAGAGTAGGATGTCTCTGTCAGAAGCACAAAATATGTCAGATAATAACGAGTCCCATAAAGAAAAGGAAAGCAGGGTCAGGGAACAGAGAGTGACAGGGATGGGTTTATTTTAGGTCATGTGATGAGGGAAGGGCTTTTGGAGGAAGTGAATCTTTAAACAGACCTGAATGAAGTGAGGGAGCAGCCCATGTACAGGTGTACCTCGATCGATTGCATTTTGCTTTATTACGCTTCACAGATAATGCATATTTTACAAATTGAAGGTTTGTGGCAACCCTGCACCGGGAAGTTTATTGGCGTCATTTTTCTGATAGCATGTGCATACTTTGTGTCTGTGTCACATTTTGGTAGTTCTTGCAATGTTTTTAACTTTTTCTTTATTATTATATGTGTCATGGTGATCTATGATCAGTGATCTTAGCTGTTACTAATTGTTTTGGGGTACCGCAAACCATAACTGTAGAAGACCAGTGAACTTATTGATAGATGTCATGTGTGTTCTGGCTGCTTTACTGATCTCCATCTCTCTCTCTCTCCTTGGGTCTCCCTAGTCCCTGAGAGTCAACAATATTGAAATTAAGCCAATTAATAACCCTACAATGACCTGTAAGTGTTCAAGTGTAAGGAAGAGTCGCAGGTTTCTCATTTTAATTCAAAAGCTAGAAATGATTAAACTTAGTGAGGAAGGCATGTTGAAAGCTGAAATAGGCTGAAAGGTAGGCCTCTTTTGCCAAACAGTTAGCTAAGTTATGAATGTAAAGGAAAAATTCTGGAAGGAAATTAGAAGTGCTGTTCCAGCGAATACAGGAATGGTAAGAATGGGAAACAGCCTTTGCTGATATGGAGAAAGGTTGCATGGTCTGGATAGAAGATCAAACTAGCCCCAGTATCCCTTAAGCCAAAGCCTAATCCAGAACAAGGTTCTGTCTTTAATTCTGCAAAGACTGAGAGAGATGAGGAAACTGCAGAAGAAAATCTTGAAGCTAGCGGAGGTTGGTTCATGAGGTTTAAGGAAAGCAGCTGTCACCATAACATACAAGTACAAAGTGAAGCAGCAAGTACTGAGGGAGAAGCTGTAGCAAGTTATCCAGAAGATCTAGCTAAGGTAATTGATGAAGGTGGCTACCCTAAACAGATTTTTAATGTGGATGAAATAGCCTTTTGTTGGAAAAAGATGCCGTCTGGGACTCTCATAGCTAGAGAGGAGAAGTCAATGCCTGGCTTCAAAGCTTCAAAGGACAGGTGACTCTCTTTTTAGGGACTAATGCAACTGGTGACTTTAAGTTGAAGCCAACTGCTCGTTCATCATTCCAAAAATCCTAGTGCCCTTAAGATTTCTTTAAAAATATTGCTGCTCATTGACAATGCACCTGGTCACCCAAGAGTTCTGATGGAGATGTACAAGGAGATTAATGTTGTTTTCATGCCTGCTAACACACAGTGTTTATTCTTCAGCCCATGGACCAAGGAGTGATTTCAACCTTCAAGTCTTATTACTGAAGAAATACATTTCATAAAGCTATATCTTCCATAGATAGTGATTCCTCTGATAGATCTGAGCAAAGTAAATTAAAAACCTTCTGGAAAAGATTCACCATTCTAGATGCCATTAAGAACATTTGTGATTCATGGGAGGAAGCCACAATTTCAACATTAACAGGAATTTGAAAGAAGTGGATTCCAACCCTCATGGATGACTTTGAGGGGTTCAAGACTTCAGTGGAGGAAGGAACTGCAGATGTGGTGGAAATAGCAAGAGAACTAGAATTAGAACTGGAGCCTGAAGATGTGACTGGATTGCTGCAATCTCATGATCAAACTTGAACAGATGAAGAGTTACTTCTTATGGATGAGCAAAGAAAGTGGTTTCTTGAGATGAAATCTACTCCTGTGAAGATGCTGTGAACTTGTTGCAGTGTCAACAAAGAATTCAGAATATTAAGTAAACTTAGTAGATAAAGCAGTGGCAGGATTAGAGAGGACTCTAATTTTGAAAGAAGTTCTGTGGGTAAAATGCTATCAAAGAGCATCGCATGCTACAGAGAAATCTTTTGTGAAAGGAAGAGTCAGTTGATGTTGCAGGCTTTATTGTTGTCTTACTTTAAAAAATTGCCACAGCTTTCCCAACCTTCAGCAGCAACTACCCTGATCTATCAGCAGCCCTCAACATGGAGACAGAACCCTCCACCAGCAAAAAGATGATGACTCACTGAAGGCTCAGATAATTGTTAGCCTTTTAAAATTAGCAATAAAGTATTATTTAAGTTATGTATATGTATTTTTTAGGCAACATGGTATTGCATACTAAGTCTACTAAGTAGACTGCAGTCTAATGTAAACATAACTTTTATATGCACCGGGAAACAAAAAAGTTTGTGTGAGTCGCTTTACTGGAATATTTGCTTTATTGCAGTAATGTGGAACCCAACCCACCACAGTATCTTCAAGGTGTGCCTGTATATCAGGCAGAGGGAAAAGCAGGGCAGGTGCTCTGAAACTGGAGTGAACTTGGCCTTGTTAATTGTAAGCTTAGGAAATGAATCCCTAAATTAATACAGAAGTAACTCAACTCTGATTTTACGATTCATGCAAGAAATTCTAGTTTATTGTTTTGTAGTCACAGATTGCATTTTTTTTTTTTTTTTTTGAGCCCGAGTTTCACTCCTGTTGCCCAGGCTGGAGCGCAATGGCATGATCTCGGATCACTGCAACCTCTGCCTCCTGGGTTCAGGTGATTCTCCTGCCCCAGCTTTCCCGAGTAGCTGGGATTACAGGCGTGCGCCACCATACCTGGCCCCACAGATTGCATTTTTAAACCTAAAATGATATTCTCCATCTTTATGACATGTCTCATTCACTACACTGAGCTATGAATGACTTGACTATTTTAAAAAAGTGAATCCACCTTCAAATGAAGTTTTGCTACGATTTATTATTTTTTTACTACTACAAACACATATTGAGCGTCTGGCTCACTATAATGCCAGACATGTTCTAAGCCCGGTAAGTAAATTGGCTGTATTTCTGCTCTAATGGAGGTTATAGCTTGTGATGTACTATGTGCTTTTTCTTTTCCTTTTCTTTTTTCTTTTTCTTCTGAGACAGGGTCTTGATCTGTCACCCCGGCAGGAGTGCAGTGGTGTGATAATGACTCACTGCAGTCTTGAACTACTGGACTCAAGTAATCCTCCTGGCTTAGCCTACCAAGTAGCTGGGACTACCGGCACACACCACCACACCCAGCTGACTTGAAAAAAATACTTGTTCGAGACAAGATCTTGCTACCACATTCTTCTAAGTCTGTTTCACGAAAAGATACTCTAAAAAAGCTTTAGTCAATGATGGCATCATTATAGTAAATCTATAGTAAGAATACCATTTAAAGCGAACAGCGAATGGATGTAAAATCTTTAGTAAATTTGTTTTAAAATCTGTTATTTTTATTTCATTTATCTGCTTTCTATATGAATACATCCTAGATATACAGATGTGTGTGTTTGTGTCCAAAAAAGAGTAATTAGATTAAGTAAACTTGGCAATACTAACCAATTTTATGTAGGCATTTGAATCTGAAGGTGTATTTTAAAGGAAGAAAGAAAACTGACAGTTTGGAGTTGGGGTAGGAAAAAATAAGAAATTGAAGGGATATTCTTTTTTTTTTTTTTTTTTTGAGATGAAGTTTCACTCTGTTGCCCAGGCTGGAGTACAATGGAGCAACCTTGGCTCACTGCAACCTCTGCCTCCCAGGTTCAAGTGATTCTCCTGTCTCAGCCTGCCGAGTAGCTGGGATTACAGGCACGTGTCACCACTCCTGGCTAATTTTGTATTTTTAGTAGAGACAGGGTTTCTCCATGTTGGTCAGACTGGTCTTGAACTCCTGACCTCAGGTGATCTGCCTGCCTCTGCCTCCCAAAATGCTGAGATTACAGTCATGAGCCACCACGTCCGGTCATGAGGGGGACATTCTTAATGTGACAGGAGAAGTAGCAAATTAAAACTCAAAGAGCAGTAGCTAAGTTAGAATGAGATGCATCCACAAGTTATGACAGTAGACGCCACAAAAATGCTAGCCGCTTAAACATACAAATTTATTTCTCTCTTCTGAAATACTCCCTTGTAGGTATTCTATGACTGATATGGCTCTCCACGATGTTGGCTTCAGGGCTATTTTTGAGTCTTGTTGCTCCACCAAACTCAGCGTTTAAATTCCACTTCATGGTCCACTTCCACTTTTTGAGTCATAGCTGCTTGAGCTTCCACCGTCACACCTGCCTTCTAGCCAGCAGAAAGGAAGGGAGATTGAAAATGTGAATGTCTCTTCCCTTTTTTATTTTTTTGTCCTGGTTTTTTTTTTTAACAAGATCACTTATTAAAAGTTGCTTATAACATTTTAGCTCACACATTATTGTTTAGTACTTAGTCCCACTGACACTCCTAGCTACAAAGGAGGTTGAGAAATATCATCTGCCCAGATGAAAGTTAAGAGATTCTGTTATTAAGGAAGATGGAGAGAATAAATGCTGGGGATCACAAATCGTTTCTACAATAGTGGGAAAGAATACAAGCAAGACACAGATTAAGCATGGTAATATATAGTTGTCTGACTAAATGGAATAAAAATATAAATTTGAATATGTAAAACAGTAGGGACAGATAGCTGAGAGTACTCAGAGCAATTCATAAATGACCTAATAAACTCAATTTGATATGAGTAGCAACTAGGAACCATTGTAGGCCTTGGAGAACAGAAGGGATGTTTAGCTTAGTCACAGAACTGAGCTTCCTTATTACTGAAAACAGCTGTTTGTGGAAGATAATTCTTTTTGCTTTGTGTAGAAATGAAGGAGATACAAATTGAAGGAAGCTTGTAAGAGATAGTTGTTTCAATCCAGGCATCCAGGACCTGCTCCTAGGGTTATAGAAATGAGGAAACAGTAATGTTTAAAGATAGACTGTAGAGAAGCAATGGGGGTAAGTGGATGATGTATTGGAGAAGAAAGAAACTGAAATTGACTAACCTTTGCATTAGAGAAAATGGAGGCAAGTGATGATATCATACAGGTAAATTTTCATTAGAAGTAGTCTAAAGATGTCTCTAAGTTATTTAGTTACAGCGAAATGTAAAATTGAATGCAGGAAATGTGATTTCCAGCCTTCAGGACCTAGAGCTGAAACAGCTGTGCCTCCCTTCTTTATGGTGAATCAGCGAGGGAAAAGAGGCACTTTAAAGAAGGTGTTATATACACATCGCCACTTCTATTTCTTTTTTTTTTCTTTCTTGGATGTTTTCCCAAGTTTTAATTCTAGTAGCTAGCTTGGGTGGTTTTTGTTTAGATGCTTCTGATGTGTGAAGGAAGAGATGGGCTGAAGGATCATTGCTGCTTGATGGCAAGACAGAACAATATAAAAAGGACAGTTATAACTCAGCTCTAATGTCAGGCCATTTTTGTAGAGGCAACAGTTATTACGAAAAGGATCTCCAGAGGCACTACTTACAGCCAGACCAGCAGAACTTTACCTGTGTTGGTTATCTGATCTTCCATAAAGAGCTCTTCACTAGCATCATTCTTTGCAACAGAACTTTACCTGTATTAAGGATTACTCTGGTCTGTGTCAAATGTAATGGCATTCTATATAATGGAAAAATTTCCCTGAAAACTATCATTGCTGTTGAACCAAAATTATACAGTAGGTCCTTGAATAACATCCTTTTGTTCAATGTTGTTATAACTGATGAGAAAAACATCAATTCCCGGCCGAGGCCCCTGTCTGTATGGAGTTTGCACACTCTTCCCTGTCTGCGTGGGCTTTCTCCATGTTCTCTGCTTTTCTCCCACTTCCCAAGGATGTGCACAGCAGGTGAATCGGCATGTCTGAATGGTCCCCGTCCAGGTGAGTGTGGAGTGAGTGTGAGTGCACCCTGCAATGAAGCGGCGTCCCTGTCCAGGGCTGGTTCCCACCTTGTGACCTGAGCTTCCAGGATGGGCTCCAGCCACCTGTGACCCTGAAGGGAGCAGATAATCATCTTGTTTTTACCAATCTTCCTTAAATGTATGTATAGCTCACATTTATTTCAATGTTTAATAATAAAAGTGGGCCAACCTCAGCGGCTCATGCCTGTAATTCCCACACTTTGGGAGGCCAAGGCAGGCGGATCACCTGAGGCCAGGAGTTCAAGACCAGCCTGGCTGACATGGTGAAACCCCGTCTCTAGTAAAAATACAAAAATTAGCAAGGCATGATGGCGGTTGCCTGTAGTCATAGCTACTCAGGAGGCTGAGGCAGGAGAATTACTTGAACCTGGGAGGCAGAGATTGCAGTGAGCTGAGATCACGCCACTGTACTCCAGACTGGGTGACAGAGCAAGACTCTATCTCAAAAAACAATAATAAGAATAAAAGTGTTTTGGGGTTTTTTTGTTGTTGTTTATTTGTTTGTTTGTTTTGAGATAGAGTCTCACCCTGTCACCCAGGCTGGAGTACAGTGGCACGATCACAGCTCACTGCAACCTCTGCCTCTCAGGTTCAAGCGATTCTCCTGCCTCAGCCTCCTTAGTAGCTGGGACCACAGGTGCCTGCCACTACACCCGGCTAATTTTTGTATTTTTTAAGTAGAGACAGGGTTTCACCATATTGGCCAGGCTGGTCTCGAACTCCTGAGCTTGTGATCCACCCGCCTCGGCCTCCCATATGTTTTGGTCTTTATTTAGAAGTTTGGTGACATTTTTGTGACTAGAAATATGCTATAGGAACTTAGTTCTTGTTCATATTAATTAGCCTATGGTAAAATTGGCTTCATTATACATTGTTTCCCTTAAAGTAGCAATTTCCAAGAGACTGTGGACATCATTAAATGAGGACTTGCTGTACTGCAAAGTAGTTGTCATGCTTTTATAAAAAAAAAAACAGCAATGTTGATGTTGTTACGTCCTACAAAGAGCTTTGTACTAACAGAATTGATGTGGAGTCATGCTTGGTTGCCTTGCCACATGTAGATGAGATGGCAGGGCTTATGGTACAAACTGTGGTTGTAATGAAAACATTTGCGTTGATAAATGTCAAACAGCTGATCTTTTGATCTTTTAAATTTAAAAATAAATATATAAAAATAATGTATACCTCTACCACCCTAAACTGTTAACATCTTAGAATATAGTCATGTGTCATACAATGATGTTTCAGTCAACGGTGGACTGCGTGTATGATGCTGGTCCCGTAAGATTATAATATATTTTACTGTACCTTTTCTATGTTTAGATATGTTTAGATACATGAATTCTTACCCTTGTGTTACAGTTGCCATTGTGTTACAATTGCCTACCACCTTCAGTACAGTAATATGCTATAGAAGTTCACTGCTTAGGAGCCCAGGTGTGTAGTGAGCTCTACCATCTCGATGTGTGTAAGCACACTCTATGATGTTTATACAACAATGAAATTGCCTAGCAGTGCATTTCTCAGAAAGCATCCCTGTTGTTAAGCTATGCGTAACTGTTTCTTTTTTATTTTTGTTTCAGAAAACCATTATACTCTTGTAAAACAATATAGGCTTGTTATACAATTACTCAGAAATAGCCATCATTAATATCAGATGATTGTAATTCTAGGCACCTTTTTTGTGTGACAGGGTCTCACTCTGTTGTCCAGGCTGGAGTACAGTGGCGCCATCACAGTTCACTGCCACCTTGGTCTCCCTGGGCTCAAGTGATCCTCCCACCTCAGCCTCCCAAGTAGCTGGGACTGCAGGCACGCGCCACCACGCTAGCTAATTTGGGGTTTTGGGTTTTTTTTTTTTTTGGTAGAAACAAAGTTTCACCATGTTGCCCAGGAAGGTCTCAAGCTCCTTGGCTCAAGCGATCTGCTCGCCTCAGCCTCCCAAAGTGCTAGGATTACAGGTGTGAGCCATCATGCCTGGCCAGCATTTACAAAAGATCTATACATACATATAGAGAGATGGATAGCTAGAGATAAATTATTTTTATAAAAATGGAATTATATGCTGTTTTTTAGTAAAAAATATTAAAGGGAGATCAAGACCATCCTGGCTAACACAGTGAAACCCCATCTCTACTAAAAATACAAAAAATTAGCTGGGCGCAGTGGCGGGCACCTGTAGTCCCAGCTACTCGGGAGGCTGAGACAGGAGAATGGTGTGAACCTGGGAGGCGGAGCTTGCAGTGAGCTGAGATTGTGCCACTGCACTGCAGCCTGGGCAACAGAGCGAGACTCCATCTCAAAAAAAAAAAGAAAAAAATATATTAAAGGTCTCCTTCTGGCAATGAGACTGGGAACTCCATTTACTGCACAATAACCAGAGACTGGAAGTGACACACTATTTGAGACACTCCTGGCCTCATAAGAAGTATGGGAAGTCTCTAAGGTTCTTTTTGAAAAATGTAAACAAAATAAGAACAGCACATGTGAGCTGGTCAGTGACTTGGCATTCTGCCTGTGGGAAGCTGCAGGTAACTGTAGGCGTTGAGTTGCTTAAGAGCAGTTATTAGTAGATCAGAGAATGAGTTTGGGGCCTGTCTTCAGCATTGGGAAGGAAAGCCTTGGATTACTATGCTGAACCCATACCCTCAAGGGGACTGAATTGAGAAAGTGTACTCAGTTCATAAGTTAGATCCAATAGGATTTTCACCAGTTTAAGACAGGCAACGAGCTCACAATCCAATATCACCAAACCAGGAGAAGGTAAGCAGCAAAGAACATACTTAATCCCCCAAAGACTGTAGATATTGGAAAGGTCAGATACAGAACAGCTGTGTATTTACATAAATAAAGGATATAATCACATGCATCACCAATTATCAAGGGATTATTAGGACTGAGTGGATGAATTCGAAAAAAGGGAACTTGCAGAAATGAGAAATACTACTGAACTAAAAAAATGTATTTAGTGAGCTAGAAGATATGCCCAAAGAAAATGGAAAATATGAAAGTAATATTAATTAAGCCATATGGAGGATACTGCTACAAAGGAATGACAATTAATTACTGTACCAGAAAACTTCTCATCTTCTCCAGTAGAAGCCTGATGACAGTGACATAGTATCTTAGAAATGCTGTAGGAAAATAACAGCCTATAATTGTGTACCAGCGAAACTATCATTTAAGGGTGAGGGTGAAATAGTTATTTATAGATGAATAAAAAAACAAAGAGAATTTACAACCATGAGACCTGCATTAAGGGTATACTTCAAAAAGAGGAAAATTATTCCAGAAAGATAGTTGAAAATTCAAGAGAGAATAATGAATACATGGTAAACACACACACATAAATATATATGTATCATAAACATTTTCTGTATAAATCTAATTTTTGAGTTAAGAAAAAGACAATTAGAATAGTGGGTAGCCATGGTATGTAAATGGGGGTGGGCAGGCTTAGAGCTGTGTTCTAAAGGTCCGTGTGTTTTTAGGAGAAGGTAATGAATATTCTTTGACTGTAAAATTTAAAGGTAAACGTGCATGATAAACTTTCAAGAATAAACTTTAAAAGAAGAGAAATAGCGTGCATAAATTCCAGACAAGTGGCAAGAAGAAGTAGAATGAGAAGAAAATAAAATTGTATAAAGGGCAAAAAGCATAAAATGGAACAAATAGAAATTCAAAAGTAAAATAAATAATAGAAATAAGCCCAAGTAGATTAATAATCGCAGTAAATAGTAGTAGATTAAATTCATCTATTAAAAGGCAGAGACTATCAGATTGGGGAAAAAGAAATCCAGATATATGCTGCAAGCATAAATTCACATAAAGATTGAAAGCAATGTATGGAGAAAGGTAAGTCAGGCATATACAAGCTAAAAGAAGGCTGGTATAGCTACTTAATAACAGGCAAAGGAGACTTTAAAGCCAAGAGCATTAAGGATAATAATAAGATGCTTAATTCCCCAGGAAGATGTAACATTTCTAAATGTGAATATACCCAGTAAAATAACTTCAAAGTATATAAAGCAAAAATTGGTAGAAATATAGGAAGAAATTGAGACATCTACCATCATAGCAGATAACTTCCTAACATCTTTATTGATAGGTGAAGGACATAAAACTTTTTTAAAATATGGATTTTATAATTGATTATATGTGTTATAAAGGAAACACATATAATAGTATTTTGGTAAGAAAACGTGTCCTATATGAAAAATCTGTTTCATATAGGACACGTTTTCTTACCAAAATACTATTAAATGTGAAGTTAAGAAAAAATATAAATAAAAGATTTCCCTACATTTGAATGTGGCATTATTTCTTTTAGAATAAGTTGGAAGAAAAGGATTTCAGTACTCCTTGCTAGGTCAGCTTTGTAGTGGAGGTCCT
The DNA here is from genome assembly GCF_000951045.1 of Mandrillus leucophaeus. Taxonomy (NCBI): domain Eukaryota; kingdom Metazoa; phylum Chordata; class Mammalia; order Primates; family Cercopithecidae; genus Mandrillus; species Mandrillus leucophaeus. The sequence goes on from NW_012102031.1 coordinate 3,025,594, forward strand.
AGCCATCACAGTAAAACAAGCAAGAGAAATTAAAAATGTAAGTATCAAAATGGAAGAAACGAGCATCATTGGTAAATGATAGGATTTTCATATAAAAAACTTCAAAAGATCTACAGACATATTAAAAATGATGAGTTTTAGAAAGATGGCTGGCTATAACATCAAAACATAAAATCAAGTTATATTCTATATATCAGCAACAAATATTAAACATAATTTTTAAGATACCATTTATAATAGCTAAAAATCTTGATGTAGGAATAAGTCTTAACAAAAGAAGTACAAAATCTGTACACTGTAGGTTATAATGCTTAATTGAAATACATTAAAGACCTATATAAATGGAAAGATATTCAATTTTTATCAAAATAATAATGTAAACATGTCAGTTCTCTCCAAATTGTCTAGATTTAGTGGAGGGTTTCTCAGCCTTGATACTACTGATATTTTGAAACAGATCATTCTTTGTTGTGGGGGCTGTGCATTGCAGGATAGTTAGCATCATCCCTGGCCTGTACCCACTGGATGCTATTAGCAAACATCCCTTCCTGTTGTATTGAATCAAAAGTCTGCAGACATTGCCAAATGTCCCCTGGGGGCCAAATTGTTCCCAGTAGAGAACTGCTGATTCAGTGCAGTTACAATCAAAATCCAAAAAGGCTTTTAAGAGTTGAATTTGATGTACTGATTCCAAAATTTACGTGGAAGAATAAAAAGTTCCAGAGTATTCAAAACATTCCTAAAATAGAGTAAGGTGGAGGGCTTGCCTTTCTAAATAACAAGACTAAAATTTTACTGATCATGACAGTGTGGTATGGATGCAGGATAGGTGTGTGGACCAATGGAACAAACCATAACCCTAGAAAACAGGCCTGGGCCACTATGGAATCAGTAAATGACAGAAGTGGCATTTTTGAATAGTGGAGGAAAAATGAACTACTCAATAAATAATACTGGGATAATTTTTTATCCATATTGTAAAAATGAAATGAGGTCTCTACCTGGGTGAATTAAGGATTTATAGGTAAAAAGGCAAAACTTTCAAATGTTTAGAAGAAAATTTAGAATATATTTTTTACATTGAAATAGGGAAGTATTTCATAAACAGAAAAAGTGCACATTATTTTTTGAAAGTGTTTATGAATTTGACATTTGTGGTAGGCAGAGTTCTGAGGATAAGCCCCATGACCCTTGCCTGTATACAGTCCTCTTCCCTTTGAGCATGGGTGGAACCTGTGAATATGATGAATCACCACCCTCATGATTGTTATATTCTATGGCAAAAAAGGTATTATGCTGGTAGGCCCTATCTAATCAGATGAGTCCTTTAGAAGCAGAGTTGGCCGGGCGCGGTGGCCCACGTCTGTAATCCCAGCACTTTGGGGGGCCAAGGTGGGCAGATCATGAGGTCAGGAGATCGAGACCATCCTGGCCTACATGGTGAAAGCCCGTCTCTACTAAAAATACAAAAATTAGCTGGGCATGGTGGTACACACCTGTAGTCCCAGCTACTCAGGAGGCTGAGGCAGGAGACTCACTTGAACCCAGGAGGCGGAGGTTGCAGTGAGCCAAGATTGTGCCACTGCACTCCAGCCTGGTGACAGAGACTCCGTATCAAAAAAAAAAAAAAAATTAATTAATTAAAATAAAATCAGAGAGTTTTCTCTAGCTGGTGGCCAAAGAGGGAGTCAGAAAGATTCCAAGTGTGAGAAGGATTTGAAGCACTATTGTTGGCTTGAAGATGGAGTAATAAGGAATGCAAGTGGCCTCAAAGGTGAGAGTGGCCCCTGGTTGCCAGCCAGCAAGGAAATGGGGACTTTAGTCCCACAGTTGCAAGGAGCGGAATTCTGCCAACAGCTGGATTGAGCTTGGAAGTGGATTCTTCCCCAGGGTTTCCAGATGACAATCCAGGTTGGTCAACACCTTGACTCTTGACTTTAGCTTTGTGAAACCCAGAAACAGAGAACCCAGTTAACCTGCCTGTACTTCTGACTACAGAACTGTGAGATAATAAATGGTGGTGGTTTTAGGCCACTAAGTTTGTGGTAATTTGTTATAGCATCATTAGAACAAATGATCTTATAGCATCATTAGAAAACTAATAAAACTATATTATCTTTTATTTTCTGTGCTTTTGGGGTCATATACAAAAATTCTTTGCCCAGACCAATATCAAGAAGTTTTTCCCCATTGGGTGTGGTAGCTCATGCCTTTACAGGTGGCTCATGCCTCTCAGCACTTTGGGAGATCAAGGCGGAAGGATTTCTTGAGCCCAGGAGTTTGAGACCAGCCTGAGCAACACAGCAAGACCCTGTTTGTTTCTTTTTTTTTTTTTTTTTGAGACGGAGTCTCGCTCTGCCGCCCAGGCTGGAGTGCAGTGGCCGGATCTCAGCTCACTGCAAGCTCCGCCTCCCGGGTTCACGCCATTCTCCTGCCTCAGCCTCCCGAGTAGCTGGGACTACAGGCGCCCGCCACCTCGCCCGGCTAGTTTTCTGTATTTTTTAGTAGAGACGGGGTTTCACCGTGTTAGCCAGGATGGTCTCGATCTCCTGACCTCGTGATCCGCCCGTCTCGGCCTCCCAAAGTGCTGGGATTACAGGCTTGAGCCACCACGCCCGGCCAAGACCCTGTTTCTTAAGAAAAAAAAAAATTAGCTGGGCATGGTGGCATGTGCCTGCAGTCCCAGCTATTCAGGAGGCAGAAATGGGAAGATTGCTTGAGCCCGAGAGGTAGAGGCTGCAGTGAGCTGTGATCACACCACTGCCCTCCAATCTGGGTGACATACCAAGACCCTGTCTCAAAAAGAAGATTTTCTCTATGTTTTCTTCTAGTAGTTTTACAGATTCAGGTCTGGCATTTTAAGTCTTTTATCCATGTGTAGTTGATTTTTGTATGTATGGTGGATATCTAGTGTTCCCAGCACCACTTACCAAAGAAACTGTCCTTTCCCCATTGTGTGTTCTTGGTACCTTTGTTGATCAGTTGGCCATAAATGCATGGATTTATTTCTAGACTCTCTGTTCTGTTCTACTGGAACAGAATGTATGTCTGGTTTTGTGTCAGAACCACCCTATTTTGATTACTATAGTTTTGTAGTAGATTTTGAGGGGAAAAAACACCATGTAAAAGTGAAAAAAAAAAAAGCCACAAAATGGGAAAATTTTCCAACACATATAACTGACAAAGGATTAGTATCCAGAATATATAAAAAATTCCTGCCAATCAATGAGAAAGGAGTAGCTCAACAGAAAAAGAGGAAGCAAATATGAAAATCATTTCTAGAAAAACAGGAAACATGTAAGGCCAAGAAACATTTTTTTAAATGCTTAACTTTGTATTATGTAGTGACAGGAAACAATTATGAATTTTATGAAAGATATAATTTATAATAACTTAAAAAACGAATGCTATATTGTGAGGAATTTTCCTTCTGTTTCTTGAGCTACATTTTCTTCTGCATTTGGGATCCTTCTTTTATGCATGCCGTCTTCCTTTTTTCTCTTTCATGCTTCTCCTTCCCTCCTTCTCTGCTCATTTTTCTACTGGAATGTTTTGTTTAGTTGCCAGGCCATGTCTTCACATCTTGCTGATGCTTAGGCAGCTCTCACTAGGCACTGTCTCTTGAAGATGGTAGAGTATAATGGTTAAGGGCTCAGGTCCTGGAGCCACACTGTCTGCACTTGAATCCTGACTGGTTGTATGGCCTTGGACTGGCTACTTAAGCCCTTGTGCTGTAGTTTCACCTTCTGTAAAATGGGGTTGACATAGGCCCTGTGATAGAGTTGTTATAAGAAGTAAATGGGCTAATACAGAGTCAGCACAATAAACTTTGGCTGTTGTTTGTTCAGAAACACTTAGTGATTTCTTGACTCTTCCCACCATATCTGAGATCAGTTTGTTTTCTCCACCAGACTGCAGTCTGTGGGCTATTATTTTATCCATTTTTCTGTAGCAGATCTCAGCTGAGGCCATGTATGGTCTTCTTTAGAATACCTGAACTCTGCTCTGTTTTTGAGTCTCTTATACAAGGTCCTGATCGTTCTACCTAGTTGAGGTATGTATCCTATTCCTGTGGGGGAGAGATACCTTCAAGCTTTAGATCATTCACCCAATTCAGTGTCAAACTGTGGCTTTCATGTCCATTGAAGTGTAAGCGTCTTTATTTACTCTGTTACACCCATTTTTTTCTCTAGCTGTTTTCACCTCTCCTCAGTCATAAGTGGGAAGAAAGCATTCTCCATTCAGTTCCCTTTTTTCCAGACATGTGGATATTGATGAGAACTCTAAGGTTGTTATCATCTTACCAGTATTGCTTTTGGGGGAGAAGGGATGTCCTAGATCTTGTTTCTTTTCTTGGCCACCAGTTATTTTTATTCTTTTTCTTTTAGAAGTTTTAGTTATATCTGTTTCTATGTTAGATTGCTATTGACTTTTTAAAAAATCTCGTTGAGTATTGGGTGATGGGAATTCTGTGTTGCACTTTCACTTTGCTGTCTTAACCCAGGAGTCAGCCACTGAATATGAAAACTTGCTTTCGTAGTGACTCTTTATTTTTCCTCGTCCCTGGAGCTGAGCATCTAACTTGGTTTATGAAGTTTCCTGTTTCTCATTATTCTTAAGTGAGAACTACTGGCAGTGTCTCAAATTTTATATGCTATTGTTAGCAAAATACTGAAATAAAATTGTCTCAACTCCATTTTTAAGATCTCCAGCAGTAAAAGTTGGTTTTCACTTTTCTTATCTACCTATTTCAAATTTAATTTTAAAAATCTACTTAAACATCTGTTTTCTTATTCTTCTCTTTTCACCTTAAAAAATGCCTTTCCCCTAGTAATCTCAAAATTCATCTACCAAGAAAGAAGTACAGTAATTGTACATCTTTAATCTCAAAATTCATCTACCAAGAAAGATGTACAGTAATTTTACACTCCATCTCCTGTGTTTTGAAGCATTTCTCAGGTAAATAGAAGCAGAACAATAAAGCAGAAACATAGAGGTTGTGTCTGTAGTGGATACTGTGGTGTGTCTCCCAGATCCTTGCTTCAAGATCAAGGCACTCTTGAGCTGCGGGAGGGGTGTTGGCTTTGGGCTCTCAAATGAATCCTCCTCTGGGAATTCCCAACAGCTGAAGAGAGCCTCTTCGTTCAGGATCATGCCCCCTAGCTAAGGGGTCCTACATCAAGGCAGGACAACTGTGAAGAGCCATTCCAGCCTCAAAGCTCCTATAAGGATCACCTGAGTCCTTTACTGCAACTGTGCTACAGTTATTGCAACTGCGCTTGCTTGACTCGAGCCTGCCAGTCTGACTCCCTCCTCACTGGTGGTTTCTAAGAGCGCTCCCTAATGGCTCTCCCACATACAAATCCGAGTCTGAGAGTCTGTTTCCTAGGGAACCCAACCTACAATGGCTTTTCCTCTAGATTTAAAATATAGGACAGTAATAATATGTGTACATAAATAGATAATGAGAATAGAGAATAAAGCAAATGGGGCAAAATGTTAACAATAGGTGAATCTGGATGAAGACCATATGGGCGTTCTTTGTACTATTCTTGTTACTTTTCTGTAAGCTTAAAATTATTACAAAATGAAAGTTAAAAAAAAATATGACAAATACCAACTAATTTAAGATGCTTAAGTTTAACTATGTGCCAAAACAACGAAATTGGAGTCAAGGTTCCAAATTCACAATTCTGTAAAAGTTAGATATAAACTTAAGCACCATGAGACTTGACTTTTAGATCTTACTAGTTCTTCCTTAGCCCACTGAATATTTTCTATGATGCAATATATTTGTTACTAAAAATTAATTTTGTTAAGCAAATTACTTAATTTACTTACATTACACCTAAAAAGACATGGTTATTAGATGCTAAATAATAAATGGAACAATTTGGAAATCCGTTCAACTTATGGAGCATTGCATTTCCAAAATGTGCTGGTGCATTGCTAATGCCTGATAATTTGAACGTCAGTTTGGTATCTCATCTAAGAAATATCACAGGGTTCACAAGTTCTGCTTTGTGGTATTATCTGAGTGGTGCAGGCTCAGTGGGATGCACAGCTTCTTTCTAGATAGTTTCCACAAAGTACTTACAACTTTGGTATCGAAGCACTCATCTTTGAATGACTCAGTGGCTTCATTTCCTGCAGCATCATTACTTTTTCCTCTGAGGTTTCTCATTCACATACTAGTCTTCGTTGGCTTGTGACTTCACAGTGTCAATTGATAAGTAGCTTACAAGACTAAAGGGATCTCATTTCCACTAAGGAACTATAAGGAACTAAATGTATGTTCTGTCCTACTTGCTTGTGAAAATCCAGAAATAAATGTTGTGTAATTACCAAATCTAATTAAGCATACCTCACTTCCAGTGTTAGGCTATGTGATACTGAAAGAAAAATCTAATGAGTTTCCATAGACCCACTATATTCTAATTGCTTTGTTTCTTGCCTCATAAGATAAGATAGGTTTACAACATTTAGGCTATTCTAGGCCAAAATGCGTCTCCAACATGCAACATATTTTTTCTTTCACAATTCTTGCTATTCTTCAGTTTCTCTCACAATTTACTTCAAAATTGACCTTCTGAAATTTTTACTAATCTACTTCTGTGATGTCTAAAACATAAGACCATATGATTTCAAAGATAATTTAGTTGCTGAATGGCGAGGGAGTGATAATGTAGTTGATTAAATCCAGTGAAAGTAGATAGATGATCTAAGCTCCAAGTCACTACTCTTTGCCAATATTAGTTACAAAATCTTGAAGCCCCAAATAAGCTCATTTTAATTATTCACTTTTATGTGAAGTTAAAACAAAATGAAAAGTTACAACCATAAATGAAAAATTCTTATTTCTTCAGTATCTCTGGCATCTACCATACTTTCTCCCTTTGCCCACATAGTTCCTTCTGCTCGGAGTAATTTCTCTTTGCCTCTATACTTATTGGAATCCTAGCCATCCTTCAAAGCCTTGTTCAAATTTTACTTCCCCTCTTTGTGGCTGTTTCTGATTACTCTGGTGCACATTGCTGTTTTCCTCCTTAGAGTATCTGTTCCTAAAATTAATTAATTCAAGAATGTTTAGCATATAATTGTGTTCTGTTTCCTGTAAGTCTGTATGTTAGACTTACATACCTAGTCAGCCATAAACTTCTAGAAGGTAAAGAATGTACCTTGTATTACTGCTTTTCAGTATTTTTTTTTTTTGCATAACCCCTAAAATGATTTTGAAACGCTATGTACCTCCTCACACATTTTTAAGTTGATATATGAAGTTTTATAAGTATAAATAACTGCAAAGGATGTAATTCTGGCACATTGTAAATATTGACATTAAGGACAAAAGAAAAGAAAAAACAAGCAAACTTTTAAGTTACAGTCATCTTTCAAATGTATCTGAAGGAATCTAAATACCATTGTGATTGATACCTGTAGCCATTCATTTGAAAAAAAAAATACATGAAGTCCTTAACTGTTAGAAATTTTACATTATTCCCTTTTCTCTTTGAAGTCATATGTTTATTCCACATTTCTTGCAGAATTTTATCCTAATATAAAATATTTTTATGCTTGGAAATCTTCTCTACATCAAATAGATATAAAATTGAAATTATTTTTCTAAATTTTCTCTGACCAAAGGTTTTAATAGTTCTTCTAGATTGACTTATTACAATTATTGTTAGTATGCAATCAAAACCACATAAATGCATTATAAATTTGTATATTTGTTAAATATAATTTTATTAGAAATACATGCTTTTGTGAGATACTTGGAACTGCTCATTTACCCACATAGGAATATGACTGATTGCTAGCTACAAGCAGGGCTCAGCAGAAATCCTGCCTTTGTTTTACTTATATTTGTATAAATATAAATGCTGAGAAAACCTGTTCACCTAAATCGTAGATGGGACAAGAAGGTGCTTTATTATAATAGTGTCAATCAATTCTATGAATTCCTTCCAAGTTATATGCTGAAAATTATAAAGTGATTTATTATAAAAATATATTTTTATCTCGTTGACTGTTAACTCGATGAAGTCTTTCTTCAGTGTTGCTGAAAGCAAAGAATTAGAAACACCCTACTTAGAAAAATATTAATTGCAATATACCTGTCAATACAATTTTTTGAGAAAATGATTTTATTGCATTATATATTCTAAATATACTTTCATCGACTTTACAGAACCTCAGATTTGATTCATTCAATTTTTGGAAAATATTTACCATATAATCTAGTTGGCAAAGCCAGCTGTCATTGTTAAGACAACTAGCCAAATCAGATTTAAAGTTTCTTTCAGAAAATGTTTTACTGTATTGAAAGAAGTGTATAAATAGATGTTTTCCTGGTTGTCTTCACACTCCTGAATCCTTTCCTAAGATGGATGGCAAAGGCACACAGCCTCGTCAGGAGTTTGTTGCATTGGTGACATATGGCACCCCTGCCTCTCATGCTTGCCTGGCTTTGCTCTCAGGGGACCCTTCCTTAGGAATAATGCATTATTTGATAATAGGTGAGAAATGAAAAACACAAAGACATTAAACAAAACTTGTCATCTGCCCTGCTGCCTCGTACTGTACCATATCAGAATATCAAACATGCTGGTGTGGACCAAAATACCTTGTTACTTATGCCATGCTTTCCCATTAAAAGAAATGTGTGGACAGGACAGACCATTAGTTTTTTTCTGCTTTGATTAAAGGAGACTGCCTCTGTGTTAGTATTTTTAACTATTGTTTGGTGCCTTAGAGGTTTTAATGCTTGGGAAGATGTATCATAATAAGATGGGTGAGGATATGCCTTTCTTTTGTAAAGTGGGAGAAAATTGATTATTGGAGGGAAAGGGGAAAGAACTAGCCCAATAGCTCTGCCTAGTTGCATTCTCAGGCAGATCAGTTTTTGGAAAGAACATAGGTGGAAGTTGTGGATCTGGAAATTGCTTCCTTTAAAACTATCCATGCCCACCTAGCCCTTGGGAAATCTTTACATATCCCCAGCAGTGTGTATATACCAATTTGAAAGTAGTTTTCTTATACTTCTTATTGTGCCCAATGATATGCTGAGATACAGTTGGTACTAATACTTTCAGATTAGACTTTTTAGAGTTGGTACTAATATATAGTAGTTAACATAGGAAGGGAAAGATTAGGACTATAAAAATATTGTTTAGCAAAAAGATATAAACAGAAATATCAGTTTATTTTCACTGGTTGTAATAGTACATTCTCAAATTGCTATGAAGGACTACCTGAGACTGGGTAATTGATAAAGAAAAGAGGTTTAATTGGTTTATGGTTCTGCAGGCTGTACAGGAAGCATGGCTGGGGAAGCCTCAGGAAACTTACAATCATGGTGGAAGGCAAAGGGGAAGCAAGAATGTCCTACATGGCTGGAGCAGGAGGAAGAGAGCGAAGCGGGAGGTGCTGTGCACTTTTAAACAACCAGCTGTCATGAGAACTCACTATCACAAGAACAAGGGGGAAATCCGCCCCATGATCCAGTCACCTCTCACCAAGCCCCTCCTCCAACATTGGGGATTACCATTTGACATGAGACTTGGGTGGGGACACAAATCCAAACCATATCACAGGTGTATTCTTTTATGTTCAAATCAAAATTTGAAAATTGTGCTGAGTTCTTTTATCTAATAATCTATACATTTCTGATTAGTTTCTCTTAGAACACATCAAATTCACACTGCAGTAATAAAGTTCTTTAAAATATTAATTAAAATCATTATAGTTCTCATTCCTGCTTTGCTAAAATTTTATTTGAATACTTTTCACTTTTTCAGACTCTATTTTCTATACTATATTACACCTTATTTTTTAGAAAAGATGACTAAGTAATGTTATAATAGAGTTGTTGATGTAGGAAAGGGCTAGAATTTAAATTATGTTTCTAAATTTTCTGACCAAAGATTTTAATATTTATTCTAGATTGACTTATTATAATTATTGTTAGTATGCAGTCAATCAAAACGACATAAGTGCGTTATAAATTTGTATGGATATTTGTCAAATAGAAAGAAAATAATTTTATTTTCTTAAAAATTTAAATTGTATTTTTAAAATCAGTCTGAACTTCTCACTTACTACAAAGAGGCATACTAAAGTGACTAACACTCATAGGTTACCATTGGCAGATGGTTTATATTTAGCAGGAAAAAAAAGTATCTTCAGAAGTGATTAACTTACAAATTGTGAACTAATATAAAAACATAACTGTGTTTTGCCAAAGTAAAATCTTAGCTTCATATTGTTGACAGAAAATGTGTGCAAGGCAGAATTGAAACAAGAGCATTGCCAAGATCTTCATTTGCCTACAGAAACTATGTTGTCCCAGGAAACACTTCCACTCAAGATTCATGGTTGGAAATCAACAGAGGTAAGTCTATAGTTTCCTATAGCTGCTGTAAGAAATCCCTGCAAATTTTGTGCCTTAAAACAAACAAATGTGTTATCTTCTGTAGGTTAGAAGCCTGAGCCAGAGCTCAATGGGATAAAATCAAGGTGTCTGTAGGGCTGTGTTCTTTCTGGAGGCCCTAGTGGATGATTTGTTTTTATGTTTTGGTTTTTTTTTAAATTTGTCTTTTGCAGCCTCATGTGTTCCAAGAGAAATTGTGCTTGTCTTTTAACTTCGCTTTTGGTGGCTTTTGTTCTTCAGGGCTTTAAATATTAATAAAGTCAAATTATCAAAGTTTTCTTTTATGTTCTGTGCTTTTAAAAAAATCTTGAGAAATTCTTCCTTACCCTAATGTAATAAAATCTCTTATTTTTTCTTCTAAGTGTTGAGGTTCTTATGTCCTCTAGAATTTTTCTGTATAGTAGAAGATAGAGTCCTTCTTTGTACCCTTGTGGGTAGGCAATATTTAATTTATTGAACAGTCTTTTTCTACCCATTAAAAAGAATTCTTACTGTGAAATAATTGCATACTCACAGGAAGTTGCAAAAATAGTACAGAGTCCCATATGCCCTTCTCTCAGCTTGCGCCACTGTTGGCATGTTGTATGGTTGCAGTGCAACATCAAAACCAGGAAACGGATATTGGTATATTAGTACCAACTGGACTACACACCTTACTCAGTGTTCAACTCTTCAATTCACTGTTCAGATTTTTAAACTTGCATTTGTGTTTTTTTGTGTGTGGTTCTATGTAATTTTACCCCATGTATAGATACGTGTAAACAGAACCACAATGAAGATATAGAACTGTTCCATCATCACAAAAGAAGTGCCTCATGCTACGCACTCCACTCCCAACCCATCCTTTGGCAATAACTAGTATTTTCTCCATCTCTGCAGTGTTTGTCATGTCTAGAACAGTGTATAAATGGAATGAGACAGTATGCAGCCTTTTGAGATGGAATTTTTTCACTCAGTGTAATGCTCCTGGGAGCCAACAGGTTGTCGCATGAATCAGTAACGCATCCCTTTTTGTTGCTAAGTATGTTCCAATGTCAGGATATACCAGATTTTGTTCAACCATTCATTCATTGAAGAATATTCGGATGTTTCCTTTTTTAGCTATGATGAATAAAGTTGCTGTGAATATTTGTGTACATATTTTTGTGTGAAGTTTTCATATCTCGGGGATAAATGTCAGAGAGTTGTAGGGTTGTATGGTAAGTGCGTGCCAAGTTTTGTAAAAAACAGTCAAACTATTTTCCAGAGTGGCTATACCATTTTATATTCCCATGAGCAATGTATAAGAGATCCAGTAGCTCTGCATCATAACCAACTTTTGGTATTACTGCTATTTTAATTTTAACTCTTCTAATAGGTCTGTAATGATATCTCATTGTGATTTTAATTTGCATTTTCCAAATGGCTAATGATGTTGAATATCTTTTCATGTGCTTATTTGTGGCATTATAACTTATCTTTGACTTTATTCAGATGTTCACATCTTTTATCCATTTTCTAATTGAATTGGTTTTCTTTTTACCATTGAGTTTTGAGTTCTTTATATATTCTGGATATAAGTTCTTTGTCAGATATGTGATCTGCATATATTTTCTCTCCGTTTGTGGCTTGTATTTTCTTTGTAACAATATCTTTCACAGAGCAAAATTTTAGAATTTCAATGAAGTCAAATTTATCAGTTTTTTTTTTTTAATCATGCTTTTGGTGTCATATCTAAGAACTCTGCCTAAACAAAGTCACATAGGTTTTCTCCTAAAAGGGTCATGTTTTACATTTAGGTCTGTGATCTATTTTGAATTAATTTTTGTGTAAGGTGTGAAGTATATAGATCAAGGGCTTTTAATTTTTTTTTTTTTTTTTTGCCTAAGTGTATCCAGTTGTTTCAACATTATTTGTTGAAAAGACTGAAATTTTACTACAGTATGCTTAAGTGTGGTTTTCTTTTCTTTCCTCTTTCTCACCCATGGGACTTTTCAGTTGGAGGACTTTTCATCTCTATTTAGTCCTGTGAAAGTTTTCTCGGTTTTTCTTCAAACATTTTCTACGGTTGATTTTCACTTTTTTTATATCTTTCTTGGACTCTTATTATCTGGATATTAGTAATTCTCTTTCTATCTTTATATCTCTTCACTTTTCTTTATAGTTTCTATTCATTTTCTCATTTTTCTGTGAGTTCCTCAATTTGATCTTCCAGCTTAGTAATTTATTCTCAGCTGTATCCATTCAGTTTTAAATCTCATCTATATTCTCTATTTCAACTATTCTATTTTTATACGTAATATTCAGTATTTCTGTTTCTTCTTTATATTATGTCTTTCTGTTTCATATTACTTATATCCTTTTGTATTTATCTTGGTATGTTTAGTAAACTTATTTTAAATTCTTGGTCTATGTTTTCTAATATCTGGGCTTCTGATGAAATCTGTGATTCAGTTATTTTATTTTTCTTTTGAAATAGTTATGCTCCTCCAATGACTGGTTATCTTTAGATGCAATGGCTGCTTTGTTTTAGGATTGCTAAAGGCTAGAGCTTAGTTTATCTGCTCCCTATCAGCTTAAGTGGGCGGTGAGGGAAATGGACGCTAGAGTGAAGAGCATTTCTTCCCTTTCGCTGATCTGAGCTGATCTGACCTGAGCTGATCATTCCTCATCCTAAGGATCAACGCCTCAAGCTAGGTCTTAATTCTTAATACCCCAAGAGGAAGTAGTCTTTAGGGGTGATACTTCTTAAATTACAAACCACAAGCCCACCTGAGGGACAGGAAGAGGAAGGGTGAAGAAGCATCTTCCAAGCCTACCCCAGTCCCCACCAAATTTTCTCAGCTCCTTGCCCACTTGGCTTCTGCACAGACTGGAAGGTACTCCTGAGTACAGCTGCCTGAGTCACAGTAGCTGTGGAGGCCGGTTGCAGGGCAGTGCATGGAGTGTCATTATGATACTTTCTTCCTATGTTATCTTGTCACTGCAGACTCCCTTCCTACCGTCCCAGGATAAAGCCAGCACCAACACCCCTACTCACTCTCACACAAATGTACCAGTTCAGAAGAGCTCTGTGTCTCCCCAGGGGCTTTCAGTTTCTTCTCATTTTGATGTCATTCCTTTATAGTACCTCCTGGGTTGATCTTGAGAGAGGGAGCCACCAGAACCAGAAACAGGACTTGCTGTTCTTTCTGCAGTGTTCTGCGACCTTCTCAGACTAAATATCTACTTAACTTATCTACTTAAATATCTACTTAATTCCTGTTTGCTCTTTCACATGACAACTCACATCTTTAATCTTAGCATACAGCTCTTCAAACATTACTTTTCCTCTATTTCCTTGAAAACTGTTTCTGCTTAATTTCCATTAAATATACATTGGATTACTCTGTCATTCTTAATGTCTTTCAACTGCTTTTTAAAACATTTTTTGTCTCATATCTCCATATGGCATTGTAGTTAATTAGATCATCTTTCAATTCATTTATTCTCCTTTCATAGGTGCCCACTTAGAATTTTTCTGTCCAGTGAGGTATTTATTTATTTATTTATTTATTTATTTATTTATTTATTTTAGAGACAGGGTCTCACCCTGTTGCCCATGCCGGAATGCAGTAGAATGATCATAGCTCACTGTAACCTCAAACTCCTGGGTGCAAGTGATCTTCCCACCTCAGCCTCCCAAGTAGCTGGGAGTTCGTCACTATGCCTGGCTAATTTTTTAAATATTTTGTAGAGATGAGGTCTTACTATATTGCCCAGACTAGTCTCGAACTCCTGGCCTCAAGCGATCTCCTGCCTTGGCCTCCCAAAGCAATGGGATTACAGGCATGAGCCACCACACTCTGCCAGGTTTTTATTTCAGTAACTCTATTTTTTATTTAGAGAACCTCTCATTGCTTCTTAATTATATCCATTTGTACTTATTTCATATCTGCCTGTTTTTATTTCTTGATTTATTCCATAAATTAAATGTCCTTTTCATTATCTTTTAAGACTACGTGTACTCAGTTTTAAATACTTTCTATTTATTTTGTTTGTTTGTTTGGTTGGTTTTTTGAGATGGAATTTTGCTCTTGTCACCCAGGCTAGAGGGCAGTGGCATGATCTCGGCTCTCTTCAACCTCCGCCTCCCGGGCTCAAGCGATTCTCCTGCCTCAGCCTCCCAGTAGCTGGGTGTGCAGATGCCCACCACCACGTCTGGCTAATTTTTTATATTTTTAGTAGAGTCAGGGTTTCACCATGTTGGCCAGGCTGGTCTTGAACTCCTGACCTCAGGTTATCTGCCCACCTCAGCCTCCCAAATTGTTGGGATTACAGGCATGAGCCACTGTACCTGGCCCTTGTATTTCTTTATTATATTGACTTTTTCAGGAGTGAATTTAGTTTTCTTTCTGTGTTTTAGACTATTGGATTATAAGCTCATCTTGAGTAGCTCAAGTTTTTGTTTTTGTTTCTTAATCTTTCTCTCTGTGTCCTTTCTCCTTCCTGCTTAACAGTCTTTCATTTGCCTCCTCCTGATACCCAGAACTACTCATCCACATTCAGGACTTACTGGCAGCTTGGAATTGCTTTCTTTTGCTGGTATCAGAGATATTGCAGATCTCGTCCCTAGAACAAAGGATGCTGTATTTTAATTTCTAGAGAGGTTTGCGTCCTCTCTCCTATCCAAGTCTAATACTTTTAGAAGCCACAACCCCAGGCTGTGACTGATGACAGCTTATTTCAGCTTCCTTTGTAAGTGGGGATCCTAATACCTGAGCATAATCTCAAGCAGGGAGTCCATATTCAGCACTCCTATCTTGAATCAACACTGTAGCCTTCAAGAGTTGAGCTCCTGATTTTCTCTGACATTTTCTGTACCCAGAGCCCCAGAGGTCCACAGCTTCAGCCTCTCCTTACCATTATTTGTTTCTGTTCCATGAAGATGTTAATCTTGGTTTTGAGCATGACTATATCTTTTTAATTTTCACATTTGCATTTTCTCTCTCATTGCTCTATATTTGGAGAAGGGAGGTATCCCCAAAGTATGAACATACATACTAGAAACGCGTTTCACTCATGACTGTGAAATTATCTCATTAATTCGTTTTTCTGTTTGTTGTCTGTTTCTCCCACTAGAAGAAAATCTTCTTGAGTAGAGACATTTTTAGTCTTTATTCATTGCTGAATCTTCAGTTGACAAATTTTTGTTACTGAAGAAATGAATGAATAATAGACAGCAAATGAACGTTAGCTTCTCTTTTTTTCTGTGAAAGATGCTGCTTTAGTCTTGTGCTCAGAGTGCTTTGTTTAGTGTTCCCTGCCGCAATTCCTACAAGGAAGGTTGGAATTATTATTTTCTGTTTTACTTTCTGTTCCTGATGCCTTTCCCCAACCCAATTAGGTATTGGATCCAATTGTTTTTCTAACAGCTTAGAAAGCTACATGAAATTAAAATTTCGCTGTTCTTTAATTTTGTAATAACTCACCAACTGAAAATACATAGATTATTTTAGGGGCTGGGCACAGTGGCTTACACCTGTAATTCCAGCATTTTGGGAGGCCGAGGTGGACAGATCACTTGAGGTCAGGAGTTCAAGACCAGCCTGGCCAACATGGTGAAACCCCATCTCTACTAAAAATATGAAAATTACCCGGTGTGATGGTGTCTGCCTGTAGTCCCAGCTACTTGGGAGGCTGAGGCAGGAGAATCGCTTGAACCTGGGAGGCAGAGGTTGCAGTGAGCTACGATTACACCACTGCACTCCAGCCTGGGTGACAGAGTGAGACTCTGTCTCAGGTGTGTGTGTGGGGGTGTGTGTGTGTGTGTGTGTATACACATAGATTATTTTAAAAGATAAGACAACGGGGCATAGTGGTGTGTGTCTGTAGTTCCAGCTACTTGGGAGCCTAAGGCAGGAGGATCACTTGAGCCCAAGGAGTTTGCAACTGGAGATAGTATGCTATGATTACACCTGTGAATAGCCACTGCATTCCAACCTAGGCAACATAGTAAGACCCCATCCGTAAAATAAATAAATAAATAAAATTTAAAGATAAGACATTAAGTCAAAATGATTTTATTTATTTATTTATTGAGACAGAGTCTCTCTATGTCAACCAGGCTGGAGTGCACTGGCACGATCTTGGCTCACTACAGCCTCTGCCTCCCAAGTTCAAGTGATTCTCCTGCCTCAGCCTCCCAAGTAGCTAGCTGGTACTATAGGTGCCTTCCACCAGGTCCAGCTAATTTTTGTATTTTTAGTAGAGGCAGGGTTTTACCAGGTTGTCCAGGCTGGTCTTGACTCCTGACCTCAGGCAATCCACCTGCCTCGGCCTCCCAAAGTGCTGAGATTTCAGGCGTGAGCTACAGTGCCCAGCCAAAATGATTTTAAAATTTGAGGTCAGTCTATTTTCTCCTGATGGCTTTTGAGGTAGAAAACAGACTTGAATAATCCTATGTGCTTTGGAACCAAAGACATAAAATGTCACCTGTTTTTTTTTTTTGTATCAGTCTTTAAATCCTGATTACTAATTTTTTCTTACTTCAGAGAAACTCAGTGTTATTGATCTACATCATTCTACATCTTATTTCAGTGAGAAAAAATGGTGCATTTCTCTCAAAAGAAGTTTAGAAGCTGGATTTTCCTTTTTCAGAGCATCACTGTATTATAACAATATCCCATTATCCTATTGACAAGCATCTTATTACTATTAGGAGCATTTGTTACATTCCAATATGTCCTCTTCAGTAGTCTGCTCTTGTAGCAGAAGACAAAACCTAGTAAGTTGAACAGTAAACCTAATTGTTGTTGTCAAATGTACTACATCTACGGAATGAGAAATAAATGATTGCTTAGGCAGAATGAGGGGCCCTTAAAATATCTCTTAAAAATTTAAATAGAAACCTATTTAACTATTCTCTTTTTATAAATGAAAGAAAAATTATCTTAAATGCAGTAAACAAAATTTATAACAGAATAGAGCTTTTAAAAGCAGAACAGTGCTTGCCTAAATGTTACTTTCAAAACTAAGGAAAGACTTTAAATTTATGACAGACATGGATCTGTTTTCTCTATATATACTGCCCAGAATTTTTATTATTAGATTTGCTAATGAATAAGGCTATTTGCAGCTTTTCATCACCTCAAAAGACCTTACTCTTTTCCTGTTTGAGGAGATTCAACAACGAGGTTGTGATTTTTTTGGTCGCAGTTGTTTCCATAGAAACAGATAGAGATGCTATGAATTGGTTCACACGAAATTAAAGCTGACCAAAACCTTCAGTCTAGTTGTGATTTACTAAATTGATAGTGATACACGATAAATGTTTGTTTCCTACTGCCTTCATTTGTTATTTTGCCAAATGAAGAGTATACATTTTTATCTTTTGGTTTATTGGGATGCCATTTATTATAATTCCTAAAATTTGATCTCACCAAAGTTGTTAGAGAAATGGAAATTATACTTATTCTAATTATGTTAATTCATTTTTCTTGCATCTTTTTTGCTACATCGTTTTATGCTTAAAAGTTTTTTTTTTAATTTTCATGCTTGTACTCTTGCTACTTCTTTTTAAATTAGAAAGTACTTATTGAAAAATGTTCAGACAACATCAAAGGGTAAAGAGTGCAGAGCAGAGTGACTCCTTACTCCTCCATGCTTCTCAAGTTCCTTTCCCCAGAGGCAACTCCAGCAGTTTCTAGTGGTTTTGGGGGGAAATTTTTGTGTCCACACATTTCTTTTACCTAACTGGTCTCATTCAATATGTATTGCTCTGCAACATGCTTTGAACTAAACAATATATCATGGACATCTTTCTGTATAATACATGTAATCATTCAATGTATATTTCAAAATATGCTTTTTTAGTAAATGAAATCTTATAGACTTTTAAAATATCAGTACATATTGCTGTGCTGTATTCTTTATATATATATATATACACACACACACACACACACATATATACACACACACACACAGATATATATA
Organism: Mandrillus leucophaeus; assembly: GCF_000951045.1. NCBI lineage: Eukaryota > Metazoa > Chordata > Mammalia > Primates > Cercopithecidae > Mandrillus > Mandrillus leucophaeus. The sequence goes on from NW_012102031.1 coordinate 3,043,982, forward strand.
TAATCTTAGCCATTTCCTATTGGTAATCACTTGGATTTTTCATGTTTTTGCCTGTTAAAGCATACTTGCAATAATAACCCTTGTACATATATTTTTATGATGCTGTCTCAGAAGGGGAATTGCCAAAAGGTTATACTTACTTTTAATTTTGAAAAGTGCTGCCAAATTGTCCTCCTAAAAGTTGTACCAGTTTATATTGGTACACAGTACTGGTATACAGTTTATACAGTCTATCATTTTGATTCCCCTCATCTTTGCAAATACCGTTATCAAAAGTTTTCATTTTTGTCAATCTGAGAGGAAGAAAATTTTTATTTTAATTTTTTATTGTAACTTTTTATGTGTTTATTGGGCATTTTTGTTTCTTTTTACTGTTAACTCTATTCATGTCCTTTGCTTATTTTCCTGTTTGGTTTCTCATCTTTGTCTTTACCAATTCCTAAGAGCAATTTGTGTATTAGAGAATTAGCCCACTTCCTGGTTCTTTATCTATTTTCCATTTGATTTAAAATTTT
>NW_012102031.1:3046406-3051693 GCF_000951045.1 Mandrillus leucophaeus
AAACTAGACGCAAAAAATTCTCAACAAAATATTAGCCAGTTGAATCCAGCAATATATAAAAGCATACAGAAATCAATTGAATATCTACATACTAACAATGAACATATGCAAACTTAAATTAAGACAATACCATTTGAAATACTTAAGTATAAATTGAAATACTTAGGCATTAAAATACTGAAGTATAAATTAAAATACTTAGGTATAAATCCAAATTGAAATACTTAGGTATAAATCTAACAAAACATGTACAGAATCTATATGTTGATAATTATAAAATACTGATGAATGAAATTAAAGAGGACCCAAATAGGGACCTGTCATGTTACATGGATTGGAAGACTCAACATAGTAAAGGTGTCATAATATAGATGACCCTGATTATTCTATAGGTTTAATGTAATTCCTATTAAAATCCCAGAAAGGTTTTCTATAGGGATAGATAAGAGCCTTGTTCTAAAATTGATATGGAAAGGCACAGGCCCTAAAATAGCTAAAACAGTCTTGAAACGGAAGAACAAAATGGGAGTAATCCCTCTGCCTGATATTAATGCCTGTGTATAGCTACAGTATTCAAGAGAGTGCGGTATTGGTGGAGAGACAGACACTTGGATCGGTGGAACGGAATAGAGAACCCAGAAATAGACACACACAAACATGACCAACTGATTTTTGACAAAGGTGCAAAAGAAATTCAGTGTAGGAGGATTAACCTTTTCAAAAAATGGTGCTACAGCAATTGGACATTCAGACAACCATGAATCTCAACCTAAGCCTTATATAGAAATCCACTCCAAGTTAATCACAGACTTAAATGTAAACTATAAAACTTTTAGAAAATATAGGAGAAAAATCTTTGAGATATAGAACTGAGGCCGGGTACGGTGACTCGTGCCTGTAATCCCCACACTTTGGGAGGCTGAGGCAGGCGCATCACAAGGTCAGGAGTTCAAGACCAACCTGGCCAACATGATGAAACCCCGTCTCTACTAAAGATACAAAAAATTATCTGGGAGTGGTGGCACGCACCTGTAATCACAGCTACTCGGGAGGGTGAGGCAGGAAAATCACTTGAACCCGGAGGTGGAGGTTGCAGTGAGCTGAGATCGCACCATTGCACTCCAGCCTGGGTGACAAGGCGAGACTCCGTTTCAGAAAAAAAAGAAAAAGAACTGGATAAAAGCATGATCCCTAAAAGGAAAAATGATAAATCAGACCTCATCAAAATTAAAAATGTTTACTCTGCAAAAGAGCCAGTTAAGAGGATGGAAAAATAATCTACAGACTGGGAAAAAATATTTGTAAACCCCATATCTGGCAAAGGACTAATATCTAGAGCATTTAAAGAACTGTTAAAACTCACCAGTTTAAAACCAAACAGTCCAATTAGAAAATGGGCACATGTTATGAACAGTCATTTTAGCAAATACAGATGGCAAGTAAGCGCACGAAAAGTTGTTCCACATTATTAGCCTTCAGGAAAATGTAATTTAAACATGCAATGAATATCAAAATGGCTAAAATAAAAAAGTAGTGACAACACCAAATGCTGGTGAGAATATGGAGAAATTAAAACACTAATATATTACTGGTAGGAATGCAAAATGGTACAGCTACTCTGGGAAACAGTTTGGTACTTTTTAATAAATCTAAACGTGGCTACTGTATGAACAGCAACTGCCCTCCTAGGAATTTATACCAGAGATATGAACATCTAGGCTGGCACGGTGGCACATGCCTGTAATCCCAGCACTTTGGAATGCCAAGGTTGGGTGGATTGTTTGAGCATAGCAGTTCAAGACCAGCCTGGGCAACATGGCTACACATCATTTCTAAAAAAAAAAAAAATTAAAAAATATTAGTCGGGCATGGTGACGCGTGCCTGTAGTCCCAGCTACTTGGGAGGTTGAAGTGAGAGGATCATTTGAGCCTGGGAAGTTGAGAATGCCGTGAGCCAAGATGGTGCCACTGCACCCCAGCCTGGACGACAGACTGAGACTCCGTCTCAAAAAGGAAAAGAAAATGTATATCATACAAAAACATGTACACAAATGTTCACAGCAGCTTTATTTGTAATAGCCGAAATCTAGAAACAACCCAGAGGTCCTTTTACAGGTTAAACTATGTTACATCTGTGTCAAGGGTACTACGCAATGAAAAGGAAGAAACTATTGAAATGAAACAATTTGGATGAATCTTTAGGAATTATGCAAGGCTAAAAAAGCCAGTCCCAAAAGGTTACATACTATATGGTTCCATTTATATAGCATTCTTCAAATGTCACAACTATAAAAATGAAGGAGAGATTAGGAACAGATTAGTTCTGTTGAGGGAGTGTATGTCTATGAAAGGGCGTCAGAAAGGATTCTTGTGATTGTGATAGAAATGTTCTGTATCTTGACTGCTTCAATGTCAATATCCTGAGTATGATATTGTACTACAATTTTGCAAGATGTTACTTTTGGAAGAAACACGGCAAAGGCTACATAGGCTCTATTAATTCTTACATGTGGAACTAAAATGAACTCAAAGTTGCATTTTTAAAAGTGGTAAATCACTTTGGAAAATGGTTTGGCAATTTCTAACGAAGTTAAAAATAGACCTGTCCTATAAGCTAGAAATGCTATACCACTACCGTGTAGCATCCAGGAAAAATGAGTGCATTTGTCCACAAAAAGATTTATACAAGAATGTTCGTAGTAGCTTTATTCATAATAGATAAACTTTGGAAATTATCCATATGCAGGAGAATGGATAAACAAATTGTGATACATTCACATATGTTTTTTGTGTAATCTGTCCCTCCTTTCTTATAGGTAGGAAAGGAGGGAGGAACTACACAGCAAAACATGGATGAATCTCATGTACATTATGTTGAGCAATAGGAACCAGACACAAAAGTATACATGGTGTATGATTACATTCATATGAAATTCAAGAACAGGCAAAATTCAGTAATGGTGATAGGGATAGAATAGCGGTCATGATGCAGGGTGGTGGGATGGTATCAGCTGGAAAGGAGCTTGAGGAAACTTTCTGGGTGAAGGAAATGTGGTTACTATATAACTGTATACTCATATGATAAAAGTTATCGAGCTCTACATTTAAGGTCTGTGCATTTTACTGTATGTTAATTACAATGGAGAGAAATCCCTAGTTCACAGAAAAAAAGAAACATACCAACTAAACCTACTCTATAGACTTCATTTGGATCCTTTTTCAAACAAGCTGTAGAAAAACCTGTTTATGACATTTAGAAATTGGAAATATGAACAGTTTATGGTAATTGATGACATTAGGAGCTGTGAAGTTTATCAGTTTGATGCAGCTATTATCAATTAGAGATTGCTATCATCTGAACACTTGTTTTCCTCCCAAATTCTTAGTTGAAATCCTAACCCCCAAAGTGATGGTATTAGGAGGCGGGATCTTTGGGAGGTGACTAGGTCATAAGGGCATAGCCCTCATGAATATGAGTGCCCTTATAAAAGAGGCCAAGAGAACTCCTTGGTCACCTTCTTCTATGAGAGGTTATAGTGAAAAAATGACTGTTTAGGAGGTAGGTCCTCGCCAGACATCAGTATGATATTGTACTGGCACCTTGATCTTGGACTTGCTAACTTTCAAAACTGCAAGAAATTTTTGTTGTTTATAAGCCACTCAGTTGATGGTATTTTGTTACAGCACCCAGAATGGACTAAGGCAGAGATACATAATGAAACAAGGGATTATTCTAGGATTTGCCTCAAAGTGAAACAGGTTGTCACAGATCACAAATGAGGCATGGTAGGGATATAAATGAAACAAGATTAGCCATCATTTGATTATTGTTTGACCTGCATGATTGGATTGATTATCTTTTGTGTCTAGTTTTTACTTGATGATAAAAAGTTAAAAGTTTTAAACATGAATAAAAGATACATACAACTGGCTTTATGATTACCAATGAGACAAGATAATTGGCCTCTGAGATAGTATGCTGTAAGGATGCTAAAGGGTGGTAGGTAAAGGTAGTGCCCTAAACAAAATCCTTGCTATCTACACAAAGTGTCTTCAGCAAGGTGTGGGGATTCCCAAGGGCAGAAAACCTCCCTCCACCCAGTAGACAGCCACGTGATAGATGTATGTTTGAGTTAATTAAATCAGAATGTGTTTATGATGATGGTAGCACATTTAGATACTTTGTAGCTCCGTAAATTGTCCATCCAGTGATATTAATTTTTTTCTTCAATTCTCATGTTCTCGTGTTTTCTGTCAGGACCTGATGACATTTTCTGATGATGATCCAAAGCTGCCTTTACTAGCAACACCTCCTTCCATTGTCTCTCCAATCACATGCTTGTCAGAAGCTGCAGAAGTTTGTAATCTTTTGGGTGCAGGTAAATTGGTTAAGGAATAGGAAGTTTATTTATCAGATTTTATTTTGTGAAATACAGCAACCGTTGGCTTCTATTTAACTTTGTTAATGAGGGATAGAACTAGCATGGATAAATTCAAACCACAACATGGTCCTATAATCTTGTTTTACCATTTGTTTCAGTGTTTTCTCTCTTTCTGTTTTACTTTTTCCTTTTTCATTGTTTCAAAAATTGACTACACGCCTTAAATCAAAAATTAATTTTAGTTCCTATTTTTCATAAAGAATTTAAATTATGACCTCTTTCAAAGGCAGGCATTAAGTGAAGATGTGAAAAGGCAAGATGCACAGTAGCCACAAATTGGTTAATCATCTCTTGAACAATTAACATTAGAGAAAGGCACAGTATAAAATTATACAAAACTGGCCTCCAATAAATTACACGATTGAGTTTCTACTGGGACTACTCTGCGACTACTCTGGATCCTTGAGGATCTGACTGACTCACTGTTGAGTCACTGCATCCTGTCTCTATTCTCCATGAACTCTCAATTTTCAATGCATTCGTCCTCTTGATTTTCTCAGAAAGTAGAATGGAAGATCTTCTGCCAATATGAGAATGAAACGTTCTCATTAGTATCTTTCATCACCTTATAAATCTTTGCTTTTATATTCATACAGGCATCTTTTCCCTTACCACAGAGGTGGCTTTTTATATTTTGAGTTATATGTTCTCACTCTTGTTGGACCATGTATCTCACATTTTCTCCTTATATAGATCTATAATATCCAGTGTATAAGTGCTAGAGTTTATTAGTATAGGTTTATTTTCTTTTTCAAGTTCATGTTTATAGAGTTTTCTTACAAAGCAAGTTGTGAGAATGATGAGGATATTTTAATAAACACAAAAACAAGAAATTGGGGGTTATA
>NW_012102031.1:3052403-3057334 GCF_000951045.1 Mandrillus leucophaeus
AGGTTCAAGCGATTCTCCTGCCTCCCTGCCTCAGCCTCTCGAGTAGCTGGGACCACAGGCGCGTGCCACCATGCCTGGTTAATTTTTGTATTTTTAGTAGAGTCGGGGTTTCACTGTGTTAGCCAAGATGGTCTCAATCTCCTGACCTTGTGATCCACCTGCCTCAGCATCCCAAAGTGTGGGGATTACAGGCGTGAGCCACCGCACTGAGCTGATAGCGCTTTTCTTTTTAGTGCTGAATAGAATGTACCACAGTTTATCCATTCACCTATTGAAGGATATCTTGGTTGCAATTTTGGCAGTTATGAATAAAGCTGCTTTAAACATCTGTGGCAGGTTTTTGTATGGACAGAAGTTTTCCGTCCTAACATTTTAATACAAGTGAAATTGAGTATAAATGAGCATAAGAAGCAATCCTAAAGAGGAAAAAGTCAAAAACATGTAGCCAGAGCGGGGATCCCACCATTTTACTTGACTGGGATCCATCTTAATCAGAGGGGCTTTTTCTATTTTTAAGTCGTTCATTTCTGCAATCTTTCCTTTACAGTAGTCTCAGAGGTATCTTGCTAAAATGCAGATCTTAGCATTTCACTTCCCAGCTTAAAAGCTTTCAACAGTTCTCCACTGGCAATAGGATAAGTCTAATTTTTAAAATAGTACCATACAAGTACTTTTCATAGTCTGGTCCCAGCCAGACTATGGGCTTCATCACCTAAAACTGCCAGTACTCACAGTGCCCTGTGACATTCCATTACTTGTCTTCTCTTTAGAATGTCTTTGTTCCAGTTACTTTGACTGTGTAACACATTGCACTGAAACTTCGTGGCATAATCATTTATTCTGTTCAAGGATTCTCGGGTCAGGAATTAGGATAGAGCACAGTGGGGATGGCTTGTCTCTGTTCCATGATGCATATCTAGCCTTAGCCAGGGAGCACAAAGGCTGGGGCAGGAATCATCTGAAGGCTTGCTCACTCACGTGTCCAGCAGTTGGTGCTGGTTGTCAGCTGGAGGCCTCAGTTCCTCCCCACATGAGCCTCTTCATGTGGTTTTTCCGTGTAGGCTAGTTTGGGCTTCCTGACAGCATCGTGGCTGTGTTTCAAGGATGAGTATTTTATGAAAGAAAGGACCAGACAGAAGTTGAATAATCTCAGAAGTCATGCTGTAATACTTCCACCTCATTCTGTTCATCAAGGCAATCACAAAGCCCTGTCCAAGTTTAAGGGGGTGGGGACATAGACCCTCCTCAACCTCTCCATGGAGGAGTGTCAATGTCATGTCGAAAGAAAAGCATATTGGATGAGACATATGTAGGTATAGTCATCTTTGGAAAATATAATCTGCCACAATCTTCCATCAAATTATAAATCCTTGACAAAATCCTGTTTGAATAGCCAGGCCCAGTGAAAATGTCACAACTGCTACAAAATCTTTCTGCTTGCTAAACTGGTTTCTCCTTTCACTATGTTCCCAGAGGACTTTGCCCATTCCCCTGTTATACAGTTTATAATTTTGTATATTAGTTGTTTTATAAATATTTATTTTAAAATTATATAAGTAAATATACTCTTAATTTTTAAAAATTCAAATATAAAGTCAAAACCTCTCTTGACCGTCCCTTACCCCAACACAGTCCCCTCCCCAGAGTGAACTATTACCAGTTTGGTGATTATCTCCGATACCTTTGTCTGTGTATTACATACATACATGTACCTTTAGAAATATATATAATTGACTTTGTTTTAAAACATTATTCTGCATTTTTCTGAAGCCTTTTTTTAACTTAAGAATATCACTTGGCTGTCCTTCAGTGTATGTCAATATGTAGAAATTTGCCATATTTTTAAAAACTCCTGCAATCCTGGCTATCATAGCTTATTCCCTTGCTGATGACATTTTGATGTTTTTCACTGTTACAAATAATGCTTCAGTGAATAAGCTTGTGCACATATGTGAATGTTTCTTTAGGGTGTGCTCCTAGAAATGGATTCTCTGGGTCATAATTTGTGCCCATTTTCATCGTAATTCATACAGCCAAACAGCCCTTCAGAATATCAGTATCAATTCACACCCTGGTTTGCAGCCTGTTCACCACACCCTCACCAACACGTGATGTTTTCAAGCCTTATGTTTTTATCACTTGGGTAAAAAGTTGCATTACATAGTAGGTATAATTTGCATATATCCACATATTGAGTAGATATTTCTATTTCCTCTTCTATGGATTACCTGTTTTTTAACCTATTTTTTCTTTTGGATTTTTTTTCATTTAAATTGATTTTATAGCTCTCTCTCTATATATATATATACACACGCACATATATCTGATTCTTTCTCTGCTATTTATGTTGCAAATATCTTTCAACCTGTGAATTGTCTTTCAACTTTCTTAATGGTGTCTTTGTAGAAGTTTTATGTTTTATTTAGTCATATTTATTCCTCTTCTTCTTCATAGCTTTTGGTTTTTGTGTTTTTAAGGTGGCTTTTCTTATACCAAGTTTATAGAACATATTCACCCATATTTTATTTTAATTTTTCTGTAATCCATGTGCATTTAAAGTATTTGCGAATGGTTTTAGATAAGGGCAATGGGCAGCCAGTTGTCTCAACATTTATTGACTAGTCTATTTTTCTCTACTGTTTTGAAATGACTCTTTAACCTGCACTAAATAGTATCTGTTTAACAACTCACTTCTATTCCATTGGTTCACTTTTCTTGTTCTGGTCTGTTTAATTTTTTGCAACAACTGTAACAGCGTACCATAGTGTTAATGTACACTCTTTTATTTAACCAGTGGTCATTTAGGTTATTTCTGTATTTTTACTTTTATAAACAATGATGAAATGGCATTATTTTCCCCTCCCAAATAAAACAGGCTTGCTTTCTATTTTTCCGTGATTTGACACAGATTCTAAAATACATTATTCTGAATTTCTCTTGGTAAATTCTGTCCAGTTCACTAACTTATCCTGTCAACAGATGGTTCTAATTTCCATGTTATGATTTTGGCAACTTCAGCTCAAGACAAAAATAAAGTAGGAAAGTTATTGTGGTACAGAATCCTCAGTTCTTCTCCTTTTCTCCCTTGCCTTTGCCCTCCATAGGCACGCGGTGATCTGCTGTTCACACTCTGGCCTGCAGCAGAGAGGAGGTCTTACTCCCTCACACCCCCACCAGCACTAGGGACTTGCCTCGCTGACTTACCCCTTTCCTTACCTCCAGAGGAACCTCTCTTTACTCATTATTCCTTGCTTTTCTTTATAGTTTTACTACATGTTTATACTCTAAGCAACATATATTTCGTTTCACAGGCTCTTGAACTTTACATAAGTAGAGTCATTATGAATTTATTTTTCTGTGACTTTTATCATTCAATATCATTTCTTGATTCACCTATTTTCACCGCTGTATAGTATTTCATTGTATTTTATATTATAATGCATTTGTTTATTCTACTGTAGAATACTATCCTCATTATGTGTCAAGTTCTTGTATTGTAAATAATGCTGTTTCTACATTTGTATATTTGTACACGATTCCTAGTTCTCATGGACAGGAGTTTCTCTAGGGCATATATTTGGAAGCAAAATTGCCATACAATTCAATATGAACATCTTCAAATTTGCTAGGTAATGCCAGATTGTTTTCCAAAGTTCTAGTTGCAGTTGCTGTGTGTCCTCACTAATTTTTCCCCTAGAAAAATCCAGTCTAATGGGTGGGTATCATTTGTTCTAAAATATTTATCATTGTTTTTGTTTTTGTTTGTTTGTTTGTTTTTGAGACAGTTTCACTCTTGTCGCCCAGGCTGGCGTGCAATGGCACGATCTCGGCTCACTGCAACCTCCACCTCCCAGATTCAAGCGATTCTCTTGCCTCAGCCTCCTAAGTAGCTGGGATTACAGGCACCCACCACCACACCCTGCTAATTTTTGTGTTTTTTGTAGAAACGAGGTTTCACCATGCTGGCCGGGCTGGTCTCAAACTCCTGACCTCAGGTGATCCACCCACCTCAGCTGGGATTACAGGCATGAGCCCCTGCACCCGGTCTTAAAATGTATTTCTTATAATGAAATTTAGCATATTTTCATATGTCGACACATTCCATAGGTATGACTCATCCACGTTTCCTCATCTGACACGTCTGTTCATGTCTGTTGGTCATTCTTCAGTTTGGTTGTTTGTCTTTTTCTTAATGGATTTGTCGGAGTTCTTTATACTGGAGCCTAAGTATCATATCTCATAAACGTTTTTCCAGTTTGTGACTTGTCTTTACACTTTGTGTGGAGTTTTTGAATAACAGAAGTTCTGAATTTTAATGAGGTAGAATTTTTTTTTCTCTATGGTTTGTACTTTTTGTATGTATCTTGTGTTATTTTAAGAAATTCTTATCTCAAGACTATAAAGATAATTCTATATAGACTAACATTTTCTTATAGTTTGCTTCCCACAATTAAATATTTAATGCAGCTGGAATTAATTTTGGTATATGATTGAGGTAGAAGTCCGATTTTACCTCTAAATGGATAGCCAGCTGTCCCAGAATCATTTATTGAAAAGTCGGTCCCTTCCCAAGTGAACTGCAATGCCATCTGTAACCTAAAGTAGATTTACATATGTGCATGGAACTGTTTATAGCCTCCCTATTCTGCTCCATCAGTGATATGGCCAACCCAGCACTGATAAATAGTTTTAATCACGTCACTTTTGTAACAATTCTTGATGACTTTTCTTTCATCAGGAATGTTTTGGCTTCCCCCCCGCTGCCCACCCCAAGACAAGGTCTCACTCTGTCGCCCATGCTGGAATGCAGTGGCACAACTGCAGTTCACTGCAGCCTCAACTTCCTGGGCTCAGGTGATTCTCCCACCTCAGCCTCCCAAGTAGCTGGGACTACAGGCTCACACCACCACACTTGGTTAATTTTTTTTTTT
>NW_012102031.1:3059041-3060086 GCF_000951045.1 Mandrillus leucophaeus
TGAGGTGGGAGGATTGCTTGAGCCTGGGAGGTGGAGGTTGCAGTGAGCCAAGATTGTGTCACTGCATTGCAGCCTGGGCGACAGAGCAAGACTCCATCTCAAAAAGAAAAAAAAAAAAAAAGAAGACGACAAAGGAGTCCAATGTAATCAACCTGCCACCTGGTAACTGGCTGTTTTCCCTGCTAGTGATGTAGCATCAGCTGCCACTCCAGGCATTTTGGATGCTCCGCATCTGTGGTAGTCAGGTCTCCTTGGTGAGGAGCAGTCATGCTGTTGAGCCCCTGCCTGTTGAGGTCATCCTTGCTACATGGCCTGCTGAACAACCACTGGAATGACTAGGAAAGAAGATTATTATTGATAGCCACTAAGTCGAGCACTTTTCCCACCTGATTTTTGAGAACCTCTTCCACAGTGAACGTCCCCTGGCAAGCATTTATAGTGACATAAATATCTTCGCATTGTGCGCACATCCTGAAAGGTCAATCCACATGCCTCCTTGTTATTCTTTCTGAGTCCCTGGCCAGCACCCATTGGATATCTTGTCTTCCAGGATGTCCCGTGTGAAGATGTACTGTTTCCAGTGCTGTTGACTAAGAGGATTCTCCTGCGGTCTTTCAGGAGCACTTCTGAGTGGGGCTGTAGTTTAGCAGTTACCCACTCCTGGGTAGCGCTGGCATGCTTGACATATTAGCAATCCTGGCTGATTTCATGTTTAAACCAATCCTATACTTACCCCTTTTGAATGACAATAGAGAATTATCCATGAAGCTCTAGGTGTAGGTTGAGGGAGAGGCAGTGAAGGAGTGGGATCATGCTCCATGGAGTATGAGCCACCTGCTTGCATTGTTTACATGGGCTTCAGGACTGATTTCATCTATGTCATTTATTTTATTTTTATTTTTATTTTTTTAAGAGATGGAGTCTCACTCTGTTGCCCAGGCTGGAGTCCAGTGGCGCAATCTCGGCTCACTGCAAGCTCCACCTCCCGAGTTTAAGCCATTCTCCTGCCTCAGCCTCCTGAGTAGCTGGGACTACAGGCGCCCGC
>NW_012102031.1:3064894-3065985 GCF_000951045.1 Mandrillus leucophaeus
TAGAGATGGGATTTTGCCATGTTGCCTAGGCTGGTCTCGAACTCCTGAACTCAAGGGATCTGCCTGTCTCAGCCTCCCAAAGTGGTGGGATTAGTTTGGGCTATTTTTGACCCTTTGCTTTCACACATGAAAGTTTGTCAAGTTTCTTGAATAAAACCTGTTGGAGTTTTGATTGGCTCTACACTGAATCTTTAAGTCAATTCAGAGAAGTGACATTTTTATGATATCCAATCATTCTATTCATTTAATTATTCCTTAATGTGTTTTTTTATAGTTTTTCACACAGGTTCTGTTTATCTTTTGATAGGCTTAGTCCGAGGTACTTTGATAGGCTTAGTCCAAGGTACTTAGTCCGAGGTACTTAGTCCGAGGTACTTTGATAGGCTTAGTCCGAGGTAATGTATTTTCATTGCTACTGTAAAATGTGTCATTTTATAAATTGCATTTTCTGTTTGTTGATGAAAATGAATGGAATTAATTTTTGTATATTGATTTTGTATCCAGCAGATCTGCTTAATTCTTACCAGTTTTCCCAGTTTATCTGTAGATTCTTCTGGGTTTCTTATGTTGAAAGTCATTTAATCTATAAATAGTAATGAACTTATTTCTTAATTTTCAAGCCATACACTTTGTATTTTGTTTTCTTACCATACCATGCTAGGTGAAATGACTTATACAGTGCTGAATGAAAGTGTGATCATGGACTTCCTAGACTTAAAGAGAATGATTTAAACATTTTGTCATCAAGATAGAGGTTTAACTCATGTTTTTGCAGATCTCTGATCCTTAACAGTTTTGTCTTGACTATATGTTGAGTTTCTCCATTTTTAGCATTTATATTGGTAGTTATAGGTTTTTCTCCTTTAAGCTGTTAATTTCATAAATTAGTTGATTTCCAGATATTAAAATAAACCTGAATTCCTGGAATAAGCTGAATTTGGCCATGATATATTATCTTTGATATATATTACTGGATTTGATTTGCTAATATTTTATTCAGGAGTTTTGCATCTATATGAGTAAATTAGCTAGGGTTGTTTTTTCTAAAATTCTCTTTGTCATATTCTGATTCTAAGGTCATGTTACACTCA
>NW_012102031.1:3067800-3093728 GCF_000951045.1 Mandrillus leucophaeus
GTTTCACCGTGTTAGCCAGGATGGTCTCGATCTCCTGACCTTGTGATCCGCCCGCCTCGGCCTCCCAAAGTGCTGGGATTACAGGTGTGAGCCACTGCACCCAGCTCTCATCTGTGTCATTTTGATTTGACAGTGGAATGCTACTGCGTACATCCAGTTTCATCTTCTATGGATCAGGTAACACCCATAACATGAGTTGACATAGTCACTTGGTGTCCTGTGGTCAAGCATTCAGTCTTTATCAGGGTGCAGTAGCAAGCCAAGTGTTGTTTTTTAGGTGGATAATAATTGTAGGCAGAAGAAGGCATGACCGTTCTCCAAAACCCTAGCGGTCCACTCCTAGAGGTCTGCTCTGTGATATTCCTACTGCTGCCTGTCAGAGGCTCCACTGATCACCTGTCTGCCTCAGGCATTTCCCTTACCATTGGTTCTGCTAAGTTATATGATCCAGGTGTTGGGGCAGCTTATCCAGAGGCCTGGACCTGCTGCAGGGCCTTTTGTTTGCTTTGGTCCTCACTCAAAACGGGCAGGAAATAGACAGAGCAGCATACCCATGGCCTCCAAAGTTCAGAGAGGCCCATGATTATCATGTTTCTTTCCTTATGTTGGGCATTTCAGATGCAATAACATGTCTCTGACTTTAGAGGGGATATCCTGACATGCTCCAGACCAGCGGATACTCTAAAAACATCACAGATGTGGCATTCCCTTGATCTTTCCCAGGATTTATTGGCCACCTCCTACATACATGTAGCATCAAGAGTGCTTGCCACTTCTTGCATTAGTCCAGTTAGCACTGTGTCATCAGTGTGATAGCCAGTGTGATGTTCTGTGGGACAGACCTCAAGAAATTTAAGGTCCCTCTTGCCTCTGTTGAAGGACATAGCAGAGTTGACACAACCGTGAGGCAAGACAGTAAAGACAGTATACTGTGGTTCCTGTCACATGAAGGCTAACTGATTCTCATTATCTTTAATAGGGATTTTAGGAAAGTTTCTAGGTTGACACCTATATATTGGATGTCAGGGGCTGTGATTTGCCCTAGTAAAGAGCCCACAACTGGAACTATAGCTATGCTTGGTACCATCACTTGATTATATTTGCAATAATCTACAGTCATCCTCGACAGTCCATGTGGCTTTTCAGAAAAACAGGCAAGTTATACTGGAATGTGGTAAAAATCACTACCCCTACAACTTTGAAATCTTTGATGGTGGCACTAATTTCTGTAATTTCCCCAGAAAGATTTTTAGAGGGGAGGTGATATAATTATAGCGGTTCTGCCCGGTCTCTCTAATACCCTAATAACTTGAACTCCATGGTGGTGGAAGCAGTGGGGAGGATTCTGCAGGTTACTAAGCAGGTCTATTCTCACCATACATTCTGAGACCATGGAAATAACTAGAGGTAGGTCTGTGGTTTAACTGGATTCGGTGTGAGGTAGCTCCTAGGCCAAGACTTCCCATGTGTCACCTGGTTTCTGTAAGTTCCCCCTCTGACCAGTAGACTACAGTGGCATTGTTGGATCTCCAGAAATTAGTGTCAGTTCAGAGCCAATATCAAATAAGTACTTATCTAACTAAGTACCATCATTGTTGTGAATAGCTTCAGGTACCTCTAGGGAAGGCTTAGGGGAAGATTTACTATACACACCTGTGGCTACATTGCAGGATTCGTTCTCAAAGGGCTCAGACCTTCCCCTCAAGAGGTTCTTGCTCTGTGAACTGGCCTAGATTTAGGAGCTGAATAAGAGGCCATGAATCCCCTATAATGACAGTAGTTAGGTTTCCTATTTATATTAAGTTCACTTAGTAGGCTGCCTATCTATTTTCCATAGGTCCTGTGCTTCATTAACCACCACCACACATCCTGAAAGTAAGAAAAAACCCAAAAAACCAAAAAACAGAAAACTGATACCGTGGCATCCCTGTGGTTTACTATGATTATTGTGCCTAGCTCGTCTCCAAGTGTTAAGCACTGCTATTTGCTTTTACTGCTCCAGGACCCCAGTATTCCCAGTGAGATCAGGAAACCCAGTTCCATTGCACCATCCCTGTTATCCCTGGTCATCTCAGCCTACAGATGACAACCACTACAGAGCTCTTTAGAGTTGCTGGTGCCCCATTAAGGTATGCTTTTTAAATGCCTTAGTGAAAGGAGTGTCCTCCAAGGCAATTAAAAGGTGGCTGAGCAAATTGTATGTAATAGATCCATCCCGACAGTCCCATCTCACAGAGCTTTTAAGCTCCCTCTCCAGTGTGCCAGAGCAGTGCCCTTTTTCTGAGTCCTACACACATGGCACATTCTCACACTCTCGTTCTTTTCACATCCTGTTAAGATGTTACAGTCTCAGGGAGGCTTTCCTGGACATTTTATTCAAAATCAACACCTTCTCACTGCCAGTGGTGCTCCTCCCTCTTCCCTGCGCATTCACTCTATAGCGCTTATCAGCATCTGACTTACTGTGTAACTATGTGTCTAACTGATTTAGGAAGGAATAGTGTGACCCAGGAGTCCCCAGACCACTCTCTGATATCCTAGTGAATCTACCACTAGCACAGCACTGACTTTGGACTGTGTTCTTTGGCCACATCTAGATATGTAGACTGCTTTGCAAGCCATTGCATACAGTTTTTTTTGTGTTGTTCATAAATTGGATGCATTTACAATGTCCTCCATTTTGGGAGAAACTGCTGCTTGCCTTCACTTTTCCTTAAAAGTGTCTTTATATTAATCATCAGAGCATTGCAAAGTGTGCCTCAAATTATAGAACTGACTGTAGAAATTCGAGAGGGTATCAACATAGTAAATGTGTATTATGTGGTTGACTTTAAGACATCCAATTAAAACCTTTTTAAACTTAATTTCCCCCCTCTTTTTTACTTTAAAAATATGGGAAAGCATGATTCATGCATGAAAAACAGAGATAAATGAGACTACGAAAGGCTTTCACTGATATGAATGAAAAAATAAAACAAAGCCACAGTTGCAGAAGAAGTCAATTAAAAGACCAGAAGGGTGGTAAGCGCATGTAAACATGCCATCTTTTCTTTACCTGCAGTGGCCACCTTTTTCATTATTGTGATGATTAAAAGAATATTAAGAGACACTGACTTTTGAACTATTTATGAATTTTAGGTCAAGAAGCCATCCAACCTAAACTCTTTTTCCCATTACTAATGAGTGTATGTATTATAACAATGTCATACAACCCCTTTGACAGTTCAAATTAGGAGAACGAAGACTAATCTAAACTGACAGATTCTTGATTAAAATAACCATGACTTCTCAAGTGTATAAGTTCCAAGTTGACTTTTTATTAGAATGAAACAGCTGTATATTTCTTTCAAAGGGTAAGTTATTCATCCCACAGAAATTTACTAAATGCCTACTATGCACTAAGCACTGTGCTAACTGCTAGGCAGTCAATAGTGAACAAGTTCCTGCCTTTATGCAGCTTCCAGTCTAATGGCTTAACAGACCTAATCAAACAAATGAGGTATCAGAATAGGGAGAGGACACAAACATGTACAGGAGGGCACCCAACCCTGCTTTAGGACGGCAGGGGGCGCTTTCTGGAGAAAGTGATGTCTAAGCTGGTACCAGAGGGATGGGTGATGATAGTAGCAGTAGCCAACACTCATGTTGTGTGTGCTGGGTATACTTTTAAATGTTCAAGCTAATTTAATCTTCATAACAATCTTATGAGACAGATGAAGAAAGTCCACAAAGAGATTTTTTTAAACTTGCCCTCAGTCACAGAACTAGGAAGTGGCAGGGTCAGCATTTAGACCAAGCTGCTGGTGTAACCCCAGAGCCTACGCTGATGTTTCAAACCTTTTGACTGTGACCCACAGTGAGAAATGCCTTTTATGTCATGACCCGGTACATACACACACACACATACACACACATCCCTATACAAGAGCTTCACAGTTTCACAAAACAATGTTTATTGACAGTGTGCTCTGATCTATCTTAGTCATTTTACTTTTTTAAAAAAATTAGATGTGACCCACAGAATTTATTTCACAACCCACTAATTGGTCACAACCCACAGTTTGAAAAACAGTTCACTACACTATTTTGCCTACTACACAGAATGAGCCAAACCAAGTGAGGAGAGAAGAGAATCTCAAGCAGCATGAACAGTGTGTGAGAGGCTGGGGTGGGAGGAACAGGAGGAAGGGGCAAGAGAGACTTGGCCAGTTCGAAGAACGGAAGGAAGTTTAGCAGAGCCTTAGGATGAGATGGATGGCAGGAGAGGCCTGGAAGAGGTGAGCAAGGTCTTATCTGTAAAGCTGACCATATTGTTTCCCAGCCTTTGGGCTAATATCAGGTGTGGAAGAGGTGGCCATATGTTTATTGTCCAGCCAGGCCACTTTAGAGAGTGAAAGTGAACAATTATGCCAGGATAACAGATGTAAACCTGGAGCTTCCCTGGCAAAGTGGCATGTAGGATAAGCCATGTTGAGAAGTTTTTATTGTGTCCAAAAAACAATGGGGAGCCTTTGACGTGTTTTAAGCAAGGACATGATACAGCCAGATCCTTGCTGCAGGAAGATGACTGAATGCATTGTAAAGAAAAGATTGGAGGTGAGCAAGTTAGGGAAGCAATCAGGGGTCAAAATAGAATTAGAGACTTAGGATATTTCTAAAATGAAACTCTGATCAGTCAGAATTCTGAGAAGCTCCCTTAGGATAAAGTCCTAACACCTTAGCATGGTAGGTAAGCTCCTTCCCACATTGGCCTCTGCTCACCTCTGCAGCTTCACTTTTAACCTCCTTTCTTCCCCCAGCCTCTGCTGTTCCAGCTTTATACACTGAACTGCTTCCCCCAAACACCATACTCTCTCAAGCTGTGCACGTTTCTCAGCAGGGAAAACCCTCCCCTTGCCTCCGTCCTCCATTCCTATTCATTTGTCTGAATCTTGCTCATTCTTGGGGTTTAGCTAAGATGTCACTTTTCCCAGGAAGCCTTCCCTGGCATTCTGAAGGCAGGGGCTATTACTCTCCTCCTCTTCACTCTGAAGACACCCTGTGCCTGCCTCAGATCTGGTGCCGATTCTGCTGGGTTGTCCTTGCCTATTATTTCCCCCACCATCAAACCAATGCAACTGTAATTTTTTGAGAACAAGGGCTGTGTCTTGTTCATCATTCTAGTTTCTGCCTCTAATCTAGAGCTTAGTACATAGTAAGTGCCCCATTAAATGTCTGTTAGCTGAATAAGTATCACTGGAAATGCCCTTCAATTGAAAAAGCCATCCTCTCAGTGCTTTTTGTATTTTTTGCATATACTTTAGAAGTGTCTTCAAAGCAGATTCATCATGGCTTTTTAAAAGAAGAGCAGCATGACCAGCACACTGGGAGTCCTCTAAGCTCACCAGCGAGGTTCCCTACTAGCAGAGCTCTCTTTTGAAATTTTGTAGAACTTCCCTCATCCTAGTTGACACTTGATTGTTACATTAGCTAAAGAGAGTCTATTGAAAAGGAGGAAGTGCTCAAAACACATAGAATTTTAAATAATGTTTAAGGAAATAGGGAATGCATGTGGGCATTGGCACTGGCCCAGATATTATTTATTTAGGTTTTCCTTTCATATCACTTCAAGTCTGATCTGAAGCCAGGATCTGTCTGTGGTGTGGCAGGAACCCAGATATGTAGCATTGATTTCCCCTGAGTTTCTAGATGTTGGGGTATTCACTGAAGTTAGTAGGTTGCAGAGGGCTACAAGTGAATGAGGAAAGGCTGGGGGGCAGAGAACAGGCTGAGGGGCTGTCTTAGTGGTGACTTGGAAGAGGTGGGTAGAGAAAGGACAGAGGGCCATCTGGCAACTGGAAGAGCCCCCCAAAGGCAAGATGGCATCTTATTCATGCTTAGTTGTGGACACCATACTTTCAAGCCATGATCTCAAGTGTGCCCAAAGGAGTAGCTATAGTTCTGTAATTCAGAAAAAAAACAAAACAAAACAAATCCTTAAATTTCCTGTGGCAGAAAATACAACCTTGCTTATTCTGTTTTCTTAGTCACTTCCATCTTAAACTCAGTCAATTCAGGATTTCCTGTTTTCTCCCTCTTGCTCTTGAGAATGACCTCAAAGTTCTGCGGACCTGCTTGGCATCATAATTCTGGGGATGGGGGAAATATCTGGTCCCTGGGTTGTTGGGCATCTCTTCACACTGACTTCTGCTGAGGGGAAGTTGATCCCATTGTTTTTCATTGTCCAGCTGTGTTTCTGCCCACATTCATTGATATCTTAGCAGCACTGCCCTGCTTAGCACAGTTAAGCCATGCACTCTGTATCCTCCGTGTCCCCAACCTGAAGCCCTTTCACTTCTGCCACCCTCGCTCAGCTAATTCTCTAATGCGTAAGAACTGCTAGTCTCTCACACATCTCACATAGTAAGGGATTTTGAGTGGCTGATGCAGATATTCCCTTCACACCCTCCCAGTTTCTACTTCTGTTCTGCGTTTTCCATCCTTCAGCTGTGAGGTGAAGAGGGTTGAGGGAATTCTGAAGTGTTTCTCACTTTTTCAGGCTCCACCTAGGAAACAAATAGAAATCTTCACCCTCAGAATGAAAGCAGAATGAGAGGGGGAATGTTTCTCTATTTTTTTCACAGAACACTCAGTACCTAGAATAGTGGCTAGCTAATATTAGGTGCTCAGGAAATACTTGTTGGATAGATGGATGACCAGCCCCTCCCTGGTCTCCGCAGCTCCCAAGACTTAGCCCTTGACAGGCTCAAGATGCAAGGCCTCCCTCGCCAGGGACATCCTTGGTGCCCTTGCCAGGATCTGACTCTTGCTGCAGATCTCTACCCTCAGAGGATTCTCAGTCTGGGCTAGAAGCTTAGATGGAGGGGTGGGCATGAGGGGAGCCAGTATACTTCCCAAATCTTTATCTGTTATATATGAATCTGGCTTTTGTTTGTTTGATTTTAAGTCTTTCATCTCTGGACACATCATGTGCCTTCCCCTTGGGCAATGGTGGCTTCATCTTTAGGAACCTGTGCTTGGGGAAGGGCCTTGGGGATTCAGTGACATGTGGAATTGTGGGGAGGGAGACTATGTCTATTAATCCTCCAATTGTTATCCTTTCACCTTTGTACACCCAGTTCCTAACGCAGTGCCCAGTACATAGTAGACTTTGAATTAATTTTTGTTGAACTGAATATTGGATGAATCAGAAACTGGTAATGTATCGAAGAGAAAAGAGCAAAAGTTTGGGGAAGTCCTGAGGTTAAAGAGGAACATGGAATATAGAGAAGTGCTCAGGGTTATCAATTTTTTTTTTTTTTTTTTTTTTGAGACAGAGTCTTTGTCACCCAGGCTGAGTGCAGTAACACGAACACAGCTCACTGCAGCCTCGAACTCCCAGGCTTAAGTGATCCTCCCACCTCAGCCTCCCAAGTAACTGGGACTAGAGGCATGTGCCACCTCGCCTAGCTAATTCTTTAATTTTTTGTAGAGACAGGGTCTCGCTATGTCGCCCAGACTGGTCTTGAACTCTTGGACAGTCCTTCCTCCCACTTCAGCCTCCCAAAGTGCTAGAATGACAGGCATGAACCACTTCACTCAGCCTTTTGTTTTTTGTTTTGTTTTACTTTTTTCTTTTTCTTTTTCTTTTCTTTTCTTTTTTTTTTTTTTTTTGAGACAGAGTCTCTCTCTGTCACCTGGACTAGAGTGAAGTGGCGTGATCACAGGTCACTGCTGCCTCAACCCTTCAGGTTCCAGGGATCTTCTTGCCTCAGTCTTCTGAGTAGCTGGGACTACAGACACATCCCACTATGCCCAGCTAATGTTTTTCTATTTTTTGTAAAGATAGGGTCTCACTATGTTGTTTACACTGGTCTCGAACTTCTGGGCTCAAGTGACCCTCCTGCCTCAGCCTCTCAAAGTGCTAGGATTACAGGCACAAGCCACTGCACCTGACCAGACCATTGATTCTTTGTTGAAACACTTCTATTCAATAAAGCCATATAATTTGTTAATAGAGCCATTTGTTAATTTTGATACTGATGAGAAGTATTGCTATTATATTTATTGATTGGCAATATAGTAGGTGATCTCTAGACCCTAACTTAGAAAATTATCACCCTAAATTAGAGTCAAAACCCAGACATTGTTCAACTTGCTGTAAGCATCAAGTGAAGCATGGTTATCAAGCATCCAGGTGTTAATTGTAAAATAGTAAAATTCCGGAAGGGAAGATTGAGAAATTATATTTTAATTTAGCAGATACTTAATAAGTTTCTGTCAGGCACTATAGTCAGCACGGATTTATGGCAGTAAACATGGCAGACTTTGCCTTCAAGGAACTTCTGTTCTGGTGAAGATAGATAACAAACAAAATAATTATAGATTGTAACATGTGCTATGAAGGAAAAAAACAAGGAGCTTCATGAAGCAATGATGGGAGCAACATCTTTAGTTAGAGTAGTCAGAGAAAGCCTTTATGCAGAGATGTTATGAGGTGAGATGAGAAGGATGAAGAAGGCTGGAAAGGAACATTCCAAGCAGAGGGAAGAGCAAATTCAGAGACTCCATTATGGAGAAAAGGTTAGTTTGCTTCTAGAACTGCAAGGAGGCCAGTGTGGCTAGAATTAGCAAATGAGGGGATGGAGGTGTGAGAGATCAGAGAAAGACAGGCAGGGGCCACGGCATGTGGGCAGTGGAAGTCCTGTGGGGGGATTTAGACTGTTTCGAAGACAGCAGGAACATAAGAAGCAGAGGAGTGATAGAATCTGATTTATGTTTATTTAAACATAAATTGGGGAGGATCAATTAGGGATGGGGGAGGAAGGGAGAGCAGAAGCAGAAAGATAAGGAAGAAGCTATATTGACTATCCAGGTGACCATGACCGAGGACAGAGGCACTGGCAATGGAAGAAAGTGGGCAGATTTGAGATAGACTTTGGAGTTTGGCCCTCAGGATTTCCTCATGACTGATCGTCAGAATGATGGAAAGAAAGATGGCTCTTAGTGTTCTGCCTCTGAGAAGTGAGTGTGTGATGGCGCTCTGTTGGGGATCAGAGAACAATACTCCAAAGCATGGTGCTTGGGTATGCCGAGTATTTTGAACTGAGGGACATCGGAAGAGCCTCAGAAGCAAAGGCTCTCCTTGCTCTTCTCTTGCCCTTCTTTCTCCTGTTTCCCTTTCTCTCTCAAGGCAGGCCATAGAAATGAGAATTCCTCTTCCCCAAGGTGGGTCATAGAAACTAGAAATACTACTTGAACCTTCCCCTGCCTTTCTGTGTAGGAGCTGGCTAAAAAGAAATTCTCTGACCTATCTTGCCTGATAATAGGTCATAAGACCCTCATTCCAGAGGGGTCCTGCCCTGTACTGGGGAGGAAAGAGTGCCACACAGAGAGACCAAAAAAATCTGAACAAACAGGCCTTGCTGGCTTTCCCCACTCAGACTGTTAGCATCAGATCATTCCCTTTTGTCCAATCACAAATCTACACGGCTGTTCATTCTTCATCGAACCTAAGCATAAAAACAGACAGTTTTCTCTGAGTCTTGAGTCTTTATCTCTGGAGACTCCCATGTCGTATAAAATTGTGATTAAATAAATCTGTTATACTTTCCTCTTGTTAACATGTTTTTGTTACAGGAGTGCTGGCCATGACCCTTATGATGGGGAAGAAGGGTATCACACCTTTTTCACCCCTATAGTTAGTTCTATTTACTGAGAAGGGGAGGATGGGGGAGATAATAGGTTTTGGGGATATATGAAGAGCTACATTTTAGATGTGTTGTTACATTTGAGGTGGCTATGAAAAACCCATTTAAAATCCTTCATTTACTCTTCTGGGAATATTAAACATCAATGCACTAAAATAATTAAATCCGAACTTAGATGATTGTTTTTTCTGTTTCTTTAATATGGCTCTCCTTCCTTGAAAAAACAAATACAAAACCATGTTAACTGTGCTTTCTGGATGATGGTTGTATGTCTACTATGCAATTTAGAAATCTGAACCTTTCATTACTATTTAAAAAAACACACACAACAAACCTTGAATGTAGGTCATTAACAAACATGCCCAGTCCCTTACTGAAATTCTGGGAGAAATCTAGTAGTCAGTCATTGCCCTTGTTTCTGATTACAGCTCAACATGTTTAAGCTACAGCTTCATTCTTCCTGAAGTTAGCAGTTTTAACAAAATGTAGTCATCTTCTTCTTTATATTACTACCTTCCGTACAACAGAATATGATGCTTTAGAGGACTAGGCAAAGTAGACAATGAATAAGCTTGTTTCTGATGGGTTGATTAGGCGCATACAAATGTTTTTTCCTTTCTAAATATTTTGTAGTATCTCTTTGTATGAGTGTGTGTGTCTGTAAGTGTGTAATATGATAGCATTATTGTACAACAAAGCCACTCTATAAGTGCCTTAGAGAGTTTTGCAACAGATGTTTCTTTTGTATTGTTGGATCCACATGCAATGTGGCCTTAAGACAGATAATAAGCAAAGGACTACAGCAATTACAAATCTTGATAAGCAAAGGGTTACAGCAATTACTACAGCAGTTACAGAGATCAGCTGTGGCTCTTGCCAAGGTCAAATGTTTAGAATAAATACAGATTTAAAAGGTGTTTTGCTTCCTTGTAAGAATTTGACTCATTTAACTTAGAAAAGAAAAACCTAGGAGTGCTTTGTGGTTAGTAATGATAATTACCATTGCTTTGCTACCTATGAACTTGGAACAGCTTAATTATTCAGAAATAATCACTCAATTGTGATAAGTCTATGGTAATCATAACTTAACTGTCATCTGTCTCCATACTTTGGGCCCTTATCATCCCCTGCCTGGGCTGTTATAATACCTTTGTTAGTGACCTCCTCAGTCTCAGCCTCACTCCTATCTATCTAATCATGTCACTTCCTCTTCAAACAGCCTTTAATGGCGTTTCATTGTCTCCAGGGTAAAAAGTATACTACTGACTCCTTACATTTTCAGCAGTGTGGTGGACTAGACAACCTCAAGGTTCTCATGCCATTAGAAAAACAAACCTAGATTCTGGATGAAAGATCTTTTAATGCATTGTTGGGTCCATAGGAGCTAAAGGAAATCTCTAAGGGCAAAACAGAACAAAAATTGCACAAACCAAATAAACCCAAAGCTGAAACCTGATTGGAACAGGGAGCTATGAATGTAAATGAATCCAAAGGCAGGTTTCCCTGAAGGCAAATGCTATATCAGTAACAAATCAGAAAACTAAGCCTTGAACCAGTAGCAAGGGAGGAAGGTGGGCCTCAGACTTTTGCATGAAGTTGGAACATTCAAGGAGGCTAAACTGACTCTAGTTCCCAGGCTCCTGAGAAAAACACAGATCCTTTCTGGAGGAAAGCATGCCTAGGTTAGACACCCAGGATTCTCACAGATTAATCTCAGACTGACATGATTGGAAGTTGCCAAAATAATAAGAGAATAGAGAAGGGCTTCAAAATGGCTGCCTAAAGGCATCTAGCACTCATCTCTTCCACAAAGAAGAACCAAAATAGTAAGTAAATAATCACACTTCACATAGAGCGTCTAAATGAAAACACTGGAATTCAACAGAGAAATGACAGGAAACACCTGAGGCACAGGAGCAGAGGGAAGCAAGGCAGCCATCTTGGCCAGGATTGGCTGGGAGCTTGGAGAGGCTCCCCAGTATGGAAATAAGCGAGAAATCCTCATGGTCTAGTGTGGACTCCTGTAACCTTAGCTACAGGAGAACTCCTCAACCTTGTGGTCCCCAGACTAGCATAGGGAATTGCCTAGAGACTGTGCAACAGATTGCTGCAGAGAGGGAGCTCGTGCTGGCTCCCACACGTTCCCTAAGTCCTAAGCAGCTGTAGCACAGTGCCAGTTTCAGAGCCCAGCCCCCACCAGACTACATCCTGCCCTGGAGCCTAACAGCCCCTGCATCTGCACATCCTGGGAGTTCCACTGACATCCTCCAACCCCCATCTACCCAGAAGGTTGCAGCAGCGTGCCACTGGTTGGACCCAGCAGAGTGACAGGGTCCCCAGTGATAGAGACAGGAGATAGCCGAATGCCACACAGGTCATTGTACACAGGGGGCTTGCCTAAAAATGCCCACAGTGAAAAATTCTGTCCCTTAACACATGCACAGTAAGGGAAGTAAATCAATGTGGAGTGGCTCAGACTAAGAGCTTGAATGTACACTGGAAGAATGGGCTGGAGCCACCAGGAATTCATGCCTTATGCTGCGGGAGAGCCTAGCCTCTTCAGCTTATGTGTGGTGGCCTGGTATTCAGTTTTTTGAGGTGGAAAACCTGTGTGCAGGACCCCTCATTTTTATTGAGACTTTTCTTTTCACTTCATAAATTCCACCCTCCTCACCTTTCAATGTGTCTGTGTGCCTACTTTTTCCTGGTTGTGAGACAAGAACCTGGATTTTAGCTGAACTAAGGAGCAAAAAATCCTGCATTGCCACCACTCAAGCACACAGTGTCCAGCAGCCTGGGGGAATGGAGGTGCACTAGGGAGGCTGCCCATGGGACAAAAGGAGCCAAAGTGCATGCTCCTTGGAGCCTGAGAACTACCTGCCTATGGCTGAAACCACTGTGAGCACACCCTCCCCTCCCTCTAATTGCGGCAGGGCCGAAGCACACTTGTGCACATACTAAGGACAGGCTCCCACCATCCACTGCCACCACTGCTGTAGCCACCTGAGAATTCCACTGCAGGGAGCCTGGAGACCACCCCACTCTGCCCACTACAGCCAGTGCCTGAGTATAAAACCAGAGGGCCTAAGGACAAGCCTGCCTGGCCTAGCACCACTGCCCTCCAGGGCCCAGACACACCACCTAGGGACCTGGGGATTATCCTGCCTTGTCCATCGTAGCTGGCATCTGTGCATTCCCTCTGGGGGCTTGAGGATGAGCCCACCTAGCCTGCCACTACCACCACAGCCAGCACATGCTACCTAGAGTCCTTGGGAGTGGACTGCCCACTGCATCATAGCTACTGCTAACATCAGTACATACTGCTTTGGAGACCAAGGGTTGTCCCACCACTGCTACTGCCATCACACACTGCCCAGGGGACAGAGGACTCGCCCATCCATCCAGCTCACCACTGCCACTGCTGGCTCCAGAACAAGCCACCTGGAACCCCAAGAATAGGCCTGTTTGGACCTGCTTCCATTAGTGCCTGTTTCTACTGCCCAGGGGCCCAAGGACAGGCACCCTCAGCCTGTTGTTGCCACTGCTGGGGCCCAAAGACTGGCTGACTTGACATTCCTGTCCCCAGAAAAACTCACCACAGTCCCCTACTAACAACCACAGCCTAAGCCACTGAGGAAATCACAGACACCACCAATGCTGTTTATAGCCAAAGAAATAATATGGAGACTACACTACTGCATGCACTCAGAATCAAAGCTAACATGTCCTTCCCAACCAACACCATAGATACATCCTCAGAGAGAAGTCTTCCCCTACAAAAGCCAATCCAAAAAATTACGCCAAATGTGCAGATATCAGTGTAAGGACACAAACATGAAAAAAGGAAATATGACACCTCCAGAGGAACAATAATTCTCCAGCAGTAGATTCTATTGAAAAAAAAATCATGAAATGCCAGAAAAAGAATTCAAAATAATAGTGTTAAAGAGGCTCAGTGAGATACAAGAAAATGCTTAACAATACAAATACATCAGAAAAACAATTCAGGATATAAATGAGAAATTTACCAGAGATAGATATTATAAAGAACCAAACCGAAATCCTAGAACTGAAAAATCCAATGAGTAAAATAAAAAAAAAAAAAATTATCAAAGAGCTTCAGCAATAGACTAGAGCAAGCAGAAGAAACAATTTAGAAGCATGAAGACAGGTCTTTTGAAATAACCCCAGCAGACACACTCAAAAAAACTATAATAAAGGATTTAAAAAAAGAACAAACAAAACCTATGTGTCATATGGGACACTATAAAGCAAACAAATATACACATCTGGGATATTCAAGAAGGTGAAGAGACCAAAGGCATAGAAAACCTATTTAACAGAATAATAGCTGAAAACTTTCTAAGTCTATTAAGAGATTTAGACATCCAGATATAGGAAGCTCAGAAATTCACAAATAGATACAACCCCTAAGGGTCTTCTCCATGACACATTATAACCAAACTGTCAAACATCAAAAACGAAGAGAATTCTAAAAACAAGAGCAAAGCATCTAGTCACATATAAGGGTACTCTTATCAGGCCAACAGCTGATTTATCACCAGAAACTTTACAGACAAGGAGAGATTGGGTTGATATATTCAAAGTCCTGAAATAAAAGAAAAAAAAAACTTTCCAGCCAAGAATACTATACCCAGCAAAGTTATCCTTCATAAATGAAGGAGAATTAGTCTTTCACAAACAAGCAGAAACTGAGGGAATTCATCACCACTAGATCATTCCTACAAGAAATACTTAAGGGAGTCCCACACCTGGAAGCAAAAGGTTGATTTTCACCATCATGAAAACACATGAAAGTATAAAACCCACTGGTAGAAAAGTCACACAAATGAGATCGAGAAAGGACTCAAATGTTACCACTGCGGAAAACCACCCAACTACAGTGATAAACAATGAGAGAAAGGAACAAAGGATATACAAAACAACCAGAAAACAATTAACAAAAAGACAGAAATAAGTTCTCACATTATCAATAATAACTTTGAAGGTAAAGGAATTAAATTTTCCACTTAAATGATATAGACTGAATGAATGGATGTTTTAAAACCCCAAAACCAACTATATGCTGCCTATGATAAACTCACTTTACCTGTAAAGACATATAGATTTAAGGGGTTGGAAAAAGATATTTCATGCAGGTGGAAACCAAAACTGAGCAGGAATAGCTATACTTATATAAGATAGAACAGACTTTAAGTCAAAAACAGTAAAAAGACACAAGGTCATGATATAATGATAAAGAAATTAATTGAGCAAGAGAATATAACCATTCTAAATACATATGTACCCAACACCAGAGTACCCAGATATATAAAGCAAATATTATTAAATCTAAAAGGAGAGATAGGCTCCAATACAGTTGGAGATTTTAACACCTCCTGCTCTCAGGATTAGACAGATCATCTAGACAGAAAATCAAAAAGAAACATTGTATTTTAACTACACTTTAGACTAAATGGACCTAACAGACATCTATAGAGCATTTTATCCAACAGCTGCAGGATACACATCTTCTCATCATCATGTGGAACATTCTCTAGAATAGAACAGATAAGAGGCCACAAACATATCGCAACATATTTTTAAAAATCAAAATTGTAGTAAATGTTTGTTCAGACTGCAATAGAATAAAACTAGAAATCAATAACAAACTTTAGAAACTATATAAATACATGGAATTTAAACAACATGCTCCTGAATGACCACTAAATGAATGAAGATATTAAGAAGGAAGTTTAAAACTTTCCTGACACAAATAAAAATAGAAATACAATATACCAGCCAGGCACGGTGGCTCATGCCTATAGTCCAGCACTTTGGGAAGCCAAAGTAGAGGATTGCTTGAGCCTAGGAGTTTGAGATCAGTCTGGAGGTTGAGGCTGCAGTGAGCCATGTTCACGCCATTGCACTCTGACCTGAACAACAGAGCAAGACCCTGTCTCAAAAACAAAAAAGGAAAGAAAAAGGAAAGGAAGAAAGAAAAGAAGGAAGAAAGGAAGGAAGAAAGGAAGGAAGAAAGGAAGGAAGGAAGAAAGGAAGGAAGGTAGAGAAATAGAGCATAGCAAAATTAATGGGACACAGCAAAAGGAGTAGTAAGAGGGAAGTTTATCGCAGTAAACACCTATATAAATAAAGTAAAAATACTTCAAACAATCTAACAACATACCTCAAGGAACTAGAAAAGGAAGAACAAACCCAAAATTAGAAGAAGGAAAGAAATAATAAAGATCAGGGCAGAACTAAATGAAATAGAGACTAAAAAATACAAAACATCAATAAAATGAGAAGTTGGTTCTTTGAAAAGATAAACAAAACCAATAAACTGCTAGCTAGACTAAATAAGAAAAAAAAAGAAGACCCAAATAACATCAGAAACGAAAAAGGAGACATAGCAACTGAGACCACAGAACTAAAAGAGATCACCAGAGACTATTATGAACAACTATATGCTGATAAATTGGAAAACCTAGAGGAAATGGCTAAATTCCTGGACATTTACAACCTAATAAGATTGAATCAGGAAGAAGTAGAAAATATGAACAGACTGATAATGAGTAACAATATTGAATCAGTAATAAAAAGTCTTCCAGTCAGGCACAGTGTCTCACGCCTGTAATCCCAGCACTCTAGGAGGCTGAGTTGGAGGATCACTTGAGCCCAGGAGTTTGAGACCAACCTGGGCAAGATAACAAGATCCTGTCTCTTAAGCAAAACAAACAAACAAAAAAAATTAGCCAGGCATGGTGGCATGTGCCTGTGGTCCCAACTACTTAGGAGGCTCAAATGGGAGGATTGTTTGAGCCCAGAAGGTCAAGGCTATAGTGAACTATGATCACACCACTGCACTCCAGCCTGGGTGACAAAATGAGACCTTGTCTCAAAAAGAAAAAAACAAAACAAAACAAAACAAAAAAACCTTCTAATAAAGAAAAGCCCAGGACCAGATGACTTCACTGCCAAATTCTACCAATCTTTTAAAGAGCTAACACCTAGTTCTCCTCTATTCAAAAAAATTCAAGATGGGGGAATTCTCCCTAACTCATTCTAGGAGACAAGCATTACCATGATACTAAAACCAGAGAATGACACAACAAAAAGAAAACTACAGGCTAATATACCTGATGAACATAGTTGTAAAAATCCTCAACAAAATACTAGCAAACTGAATCCAACAGCACATCAAAAAGACAATATACCATGATCAAGTAGAATTTATCCCAGGGATGCAAGTGTGATTCAATATATGCAAATCAATAAATGTACTACATCACATCAATGGAATGAAGCACAAAAGCCGTATTATTATCTCAATAGATGTCGAAAAAGCATTGGATAAAATCCAACAACCCTTCATGATAAAAACTCTCAACAAACTAGGCACAGAAGGAATATACCCCAACATAAGAAAGGCCATATATGACACAGCCAACATCATACTGGATGGGGAAAAGGGTGAAAGCCTTTCCTCTAAGAACTGGAACAAGAAAAGGATGCCACTTTTACTGCTCCTATTCAACATAGTACTGGAAGTCCTAGCCAAAGCAATCAACCAAAAGAAAGAAAGAAAAGGCATTCAAATTGGAAAAGAAGTGAAATCGTTTGTCTTTGCAGATAACATGATCTTATATTTAGAAAAACCTAAAGACTCAACCAAAAAAACTCTTAGATCTGATAAACAAATTCTGTAAATTTGCAGGCAGGATACAAAAATCAATATACAAAAATCAGTAGCATTTCTACAGACCAATAGTGAAATACCTTAAAAAGCAATCATGAAGACAATCCTATTTACCATAGCTACAAATAAAATAAAATACCTAAGAATATTTTAACCAAGGAGGTGAAAAACCTCTACAAGGAAAACTACGAAACACTGATGAAAGAAGTTGAAGAGGACACAAAGAAATGGAAAGACATCCCATGCTTTTAGATTGGAAGAATAAAAATTGTTAAAATGATCATACCATCCATAGCAATTTACAGATTCAGTGCAATCTCTCTCAAAATATCAGTGTCATTTTTTACAGAAATAGAAAAAACAATCCTAAAATCACATGAAACTAAGAAAGAGTCCAAATAGCCAAAGCGATCCTGAGCAGAGAGAACAAACCAGGAGAGACATTACACTATCTGACTTCAAAATATATTACAAGGCTGTAGTAACCAAACAGCATGGTATTTCTATAAAAACAGACACATAGACCAATGGAACAGGATAGAGAATACAGAAATAAATCCATGTATTTACAGTCAACTGATTTTCAACAAAGATGCCAAGAATATACACTGAAGAATGGACACCTTCTTCAGTAAATGGTGCTGGGAAAACTGGATATCCATTTGCAGAAGGATGAAACTAGACCCTGGATTAAAGAGCTAAATGTAAGACCCAAAATTATAAAACTACTTGAAGAAAACATAGGGGAAACACTACAAGATATTTGTCTAGGCAAAATTTTTATGGCTAAGACCTCAAAAGCACAGGCAACAAAACCAAAAATAGACAAATGGGATTATATTATGTTAAACTGAAAAGCTTCTACATAGCAAAGGAAACAATCAACAAAGTGAAGAGACAGCCTGTTGAATGGGAGAAAATATTTGCAAACTATTAATCTAACAAGGGACTAGGATCCAGAATATTCAAGGAACTCAACAGCAAAAAAACAAACAAACAAAGACACTAATAATCCCATTTTAGAAAGTGAGCAAGGGACATGATTAGACATTTCTTAAAAGAAGACATACATATAGAGTAATTGGCACCCTTGTAAAAACATTAAAAAGTATAGAAGACATATAAATGGCCAAAGGGTATATGAAAAAAATAGTCAATATCATTGTTATCAGGGACATGCAAATCAAAACTACAATGATAAATCATCTCACCCGAGTTTAAATAGCTTTTATCAAAAAGATAGGGAATAATGAATGCTGGCGAGGATGCAGAGAAAGCAGAATCCTCATACGCTATTGGTGGAAATGTAAATTAGTACAGCCATTATGGAAAATAATATGGAGATTTCTCAGAAAACTAAAAATAGGCCTACTATATGATCCAGCAAACCCTCTTCTGGTTATTTATCCAAAAGTAAGAAAATCATTATATCAAAATGATACCTGCACCCCCATGTTTATTGAAGCATTATTCACAACAGCAAAGCTTTGGAATCAACGTAATTGTCCATCACAGATGACTAGATAAAGAAAATACGGTATATATACACAATGGGATACTTGGCCATTCAAAAAAGAATGATGTAACTACCCAATGGGTTCTTCTTGCCTGCTGCCCAGATAGAGCCAATTTGTCAAGACAAGGAAATTGCAATAAAGAAAGAGTTTAGTGCACCTCCTGGGCTCAAGCAGTCCTCTGACCTCAGCCTCCCAAAGTGCTGGGATTACAGGCATGAGCCACCGTGCCCAACTGGTAATGGTGCTTTTTTTGCCAACTCATTAGCAGGTAAAGGAGATATATCATCAGCACAGGTGTGCAATTTTTGTGATCATAAGGCTTAAGATAATTAAAAACAAAAATCACAGATTAAAAATAATATTATAACATCTAATTTGTGGTATTAGAAAAAGAACTAAAATGCTAAGTAACAATAGTATATAACTGAGGAGGGAGGAGTAAATTAGTTACAGGAGTCTAAAGTCTCAGAAGGTGGGGCGGTGTGATATGAATCACAAATGTTCTTAATGACATCTAGAATGGTGAATCCTTTTCAGAAGGTTTTTAATTTACTTTGCCCAGATCCATCAGAGGAGTCACTGTCTATGGCAGTTATAGCCTTACAAAATATATTTCTTAAATAATAAGACTTGAAAGTCAAAATGACTTTTTGATCCATGGGCTGCAGAATGGACATTGTGTTAGCAGGCATGAAAACATTAATCTCCTTGTACATCTCCATCAGAGCTCTTGGGTGACCAGGTGCATTGTCAATGAGCAGTAATATTTTGAAAGGAATCTTCAGGGTCTCAGGATTTTTTGAATGGGAAAGGAGCAATTGGCTTCCACTTAAAGTTACCAGTTGCATCTTTTTCCAACAAAAGGCTGTTTTATCTACATTGAAAATCTGTTGTTTAGCCACCATCATCAATTATCTAATCTTCTGGATACCTTGCTACAGTTTCTATATCAGCACTTGTTGCTTTACCTTGTATTTTTATGTTAGGGAGATGGTTTCTTTCCTTAAACCTCATGAACCAACTTCTGCTAGCTTCAGACTTTTCTTCTGCAGCTTCCACATCTCTCTCAGCCTTCATAGAATTAAAGAGAGCTAGGGCCTTGCTCTGGATTAGGCTTTGACTTAAGGGAATGTTGGAGCTGGTTTGATCTATCCAGACCACTCAAACTTTTTCCATATCAACAATAAGGCTGTTTCACTTTCTTATTATTCTTGCATTTTCTAGAGTAGCACTTTTAATTTCCTTCAGGAACTTTTCCTTTGCATTGACAACTTGTCTAAGTGTTAGGTACAAGAGGCCTAGCTTTTGGCCTATCTCAGCCTTCAATATGCCTTCCTCACTAAGCTTAATTGTTTTTCTCTTTTAATTTAACCTAAGAAACACATGACTCTTCCTTTCACTTGAATACTTAGAGACCATTGCAGGATTATTAATTGGCTGAATTTCAATACTGTTGTGTCTCAGGGAATAGGGAGGCTGGAGGAGAGGGAGAGAGAGATGAGGGATGGCTGGTCGGTGGAAACATCAGAACACACACAGCATTTATCGATAAAGTTCACCATCTTATATGGGAGAGATTCATGGCACCCCAAAATGGTTACTGTAGAAAAATCTAAGGAATCTAAGGTCACTGATCACACATCACCACAACAGATATTATAATAGTGGAAAAGTTTGAAATGTGAGAATTACCAAAATATGACACAGTGACATGACATGACAAACTGTTGGAAAAATGGCACTGACAGACTTACTAGATTCAGGGTTGCCGCAGACCTTCAGTTTATTTTTTGAAAAACCATAATATCTGTGAACCGCAATAAAATGAGGTATGCATGTGTGTGTGCGCATGCACGTGTGTAATGGAATACTATTCAGTCTTTTTTTAAAAATAAAAATAAATCCTGTCATTTGTGACAACATGAATAAACCTGGAAGACATTATGCTAAGTGAAATAAGCCAGGCACAGAAAGACAAATAGTGCATGATCTAACTTGTGTTTGGAACCTAAAACAGTCGAGCTCACAGAAGCAGAGTAGCGTGATGCTTGCCAGGGGCTGGGTGGTGAGGGGATTGGAGAAATGTTGGTTAAAGGGTATAAAGTTTCACTTCGGATGAATGCATCCTGGAGATCTATTGTACAGCTGAACTGAAAGATAGGTGCAAAGAAATTATTCAAAAATTTAGCACAGAGATCAAAGAGAGAGGAAATATGGAAGTCAGATTAAGAGAAATGCTGATGGAGTGAGGTCTAACATCACATCTAATCAGAGTTCCAGCCCTCCTTCAAGTCTGAATACCTGCCCCATTCCACATCAGCCACTCTGTACTTGAAAGTAAAACTGTATTGTAATACTTGAAAATTGCTAAGAGGGTAGATCTTAAATGTTCACCAAAAATGGTAAGTATTTGAGGTGGTAGATATTCGTTAGCTTGATTTAATCACTTCACAATGTATGATCAAAACACCACATTGTACACTGTAAATATATATAATTTGTGTCATGTACCTTAATGAAGATGGAAAGAAATAAAATGGAAGAGACTGAGCCACCTCTGTGAGCTAGGGGGAGAAAACTAATGAGAAACAGTTGAAGACAGGGAGTAGAACGGACTTGAGTGGGTGTTTCCGTGACAGATGGCAGGACAGGCCTGGATAGAAAGGAGGTTTCTGAACCTCAGGTCTGAAGGGAAGGAATACTGTGGGCGTGGTTCAATTTATAGGCAGGAGGATGAGAAGCTGAAGTGGATCACTTTAAAAGTCTCTCTTTTCTTGATGAATAGGAAAGAAGGTCGTCTACTAAAAGTGAAGAGGGAAAGGTCAAGTTGACAAAAGTACTTGAGATGAGCAGAGAGGGTATGGAATTGTCTTTGAGAGAAATCAAAGAGCCAAGGCTGAGCTAAAGGATTTATGGGCACTCCTGAGGCTCCAGATGACTTAGGTACTATGAAATGACATTGTGAATTTCCTCCATCACTGGTCAGTCACCCAGTCCCAAGGTGCTAGATGTGAAGATTAAAAATTGGGGAAGGGGTCGGAAGAAGTTGAACAAGTTGAACCAGGCTTGGATGTCTCACATTTGGGGACTGGGAAGTTAGGGGGCTTTCCAAGGTACCCTAAAGAACTCTCACATTTAACCTATGAGAAGGCCAGCATTTGGACCCGCTATACAGATGGCATGGATGGCCACAGTAGCCAAAGAGGCAGCAACAACTGACACAAAGGTGACTACAACCATGGCCAGATGAGAAAGAGAGATAGTTGTCTCTTTTACTCTCCACCCTCTGTTCCAACACCCTAGAAGAGCTGAGCTCAGAGGGCATGGGGGAAGATCAAAGCAGATCAAAGCCGACTTCCAGATAAGAAAAGGGAAAGAAATAAAAGAGCAGCCCAAGATGAGAGAGCAGCCAGGGTGAAGTCACAGAGATGAGATGGCACCGGATATGTCGGGGAACCTTTCACACACAAGAGTGGCTGACAGGGCTGGAACTCTGATTAGATGTGATGTGAGACCTCACTCCATCAGCATTTCTCTTAATCCAGCTTCCATATTTTCTATCTCTTTGAGCTCTGGGCTGTATTTTTTAATGATTTCTTCACACCTATCTTTCAGTTCACAATTTCTTCTTCAACTGGGGTTAATCTGCTGTTTTAATCCACCATTTTATTTTATTTTTTAATTGATATATAATAAATATACATAGTTTCAAGGCACATGTGATAAGTTGATACATTTATATAATTTGTAAAAATCAAATCAGTGTACTTGGGATATCCATCACTTCAAATACTTGTCTTTTATGCTAGAACCATTTGAATTCTTCTCTTCTAGATATTTTGAAATATACAATAGATTATTATAAACTATGGTCACTCTACTGATCTATCTAACATGAGGTCTTATTTATTCTATCAAACTGTACATATTCGTGCCCATTAATCAACTTCCCTGCATCCCCCCTCCACCCTTTCCAGCCCCTGGTAACTTCCACTGTACTCTCCATCTTCGTGGATCCACTTTTTTAGTTCCCACATATGAATGAGAACATGAGATATTTGTGTTTCTGTGCCTGGTTTATTTGATATAAAATAATGACCTACAGTTCCATCCATGTTGCTGCAAACGACAAGATTTCATTCTTTTTTATGGCTGAATATTCTAGAGTGTGTGTGTGTGTGTGTGTGTGTGTGTGTGTGTGTGTGTGTGTGTGTGTAGAGAGAGAGAGAGAGAGAGCAAGAGCACACAGTTTCTTTATTCATTCATCATTGGTGAGCACTTAGGTTGATTCTATATGTTGGCTGTTGTGAATAGTGCTGCAGTAAACATGGGCATGCAAATATCTTTTTGATGTATTGATTTCCTTTCTTTTGTTTATATACTCAGTAGTAGAATTGCTGGATCTATGGTAGATCTATTTTTAATTTGTTGAGGAACCTCCATACTGTTCTCCATAGTGGCAGTGCTATTTTTACATTCCCACCAACAGTATATGACAGTTACCCTTTCTCCACATTCTCACCAGCATTCATTATTGCCCGTCTTTCGGATAAAAGCCATCTTAACTGGAGTGAGATGATACCTCATTGAGGTTTTGATTTACATTTCTCAGGTGTTTAGTGATGTTGAGCATTTTTTTCATGTACCTGTTGGCCATTTGTATGTCTTCTTTTGAGAAATGTTTATTCAGATATTTTGCCCATTATTAATCATATCTTTTTTTGCTAATGACTTGTTTGAGCTCCTAATATAATCTGATTATTAATCCCTTGTCAGGTGTGTAGTTTGCAAATATTTTGTCCCATTCTGTGGGTTGCCTTTTCACTTTGTTGACTGTTTCCTTTGCTGTGCAGAAGCTTTTTAGCTTGATGTAATCCCATTTGTTTAAATTTGCTTTGGTTGCCTGAGCTTTTGTGGTCTTAACACAAAAAACTCTTTGCCTAGGCCCATGTCCTAGAGTGTTTCCCCAGTGTTTTCCTCAGTAGTTTCATAGTTTCAGGTCTTAGACTTAAGTCGTTAATCCGTTTTCATTTGGTTTTTGTGTGTGGTGAGAGATAGGGATCTAATTTCATTCTTTTCCTATAGTTATCCAGTTTGGCCAGCACCACTTATTGAAGAGACTGTCTTTTCTTCATTGTGTGTTCTTGGCGCCTTTTACAGTCAAAGATGAGTTGGCTGTAAATGGATGGATTTATATCTGGGTTCTCTATTCTGTTCCATTGGTCTGTGCATCTATTTTTTAATTCACGCTGATTTGGTTAATCTAGTTTTGTAGTAAATTTTAAAATTTTCCTTCAGCTTTATTCTTTTTTTCTCAGGACTTCTTTGGCTATTCAGGGTCTCTTGTAATTCCATATAAATTTTAGGATTGTTTTTTCTACTTCTCTGAAGAATGTCATTGGTATTTTGATAGGGATTGCACTGAATCCATAAATTGCTTTTGTTACTGTTGTCATTGAGCATTGAAAATCTTTCCAATTTTTTGGGTCCTCTTCAATTTATTTCATCAGTGTTTTGTAGTTTTTCTTGTATAAATCTTTCAGTTTTCGGTTAAATTTATTCCTAGGTATGCTGTATTTCTTGTAGCTATTGTAAATGGGATTGCTTTTATGATTTCTTTTTCAGATTGTTCATTGTTGGCATATATAAGTGCTACTGAATTTTGTATGTTTATTTTGCATCCTCCAGCTTTACTAAATTTGTTAGTCAGTCCTAACAATTCTTTTTGTGGAATATTTGTTTTTTTCTAAGTATAAGAGCATGTCATCTGCAAACAAGGCTAATTTGATTTCTTTCTTTCCAATTTGGATGCCCTTTATTTCTTCTGTTGCCTAATTACTCTGGCCAGGACTTCCAATACTATATTGAATAAAAGTGGTGAAAGCAGTCATTCTTATCTTTTGCCAGATCTTAGAAGTAAGGCCTTCGATTTTTCCCTGTTCAGTACCATGTTAGCTGTGGGTTTGTCATATATGGCCTTTATTATGTTGAGGTATGTTCCAAGGATGTTAAATGTTACTGAATACTTTTTCTGCATCTATTGATTGAAATAATCTTATGGCTTTTGTTCTTGGTCTGTTGATGCGATGCATCATGTTTATTGATTTGTGTATGTTGAATCATCCTCACATCACTGAGATGAACCTCACTTATCATGGTGAATGATCTTTTAATGTGTTGTCGAATTGGGTTTATTAGTATTTTGTTAAGAATTTTTGTATCTATATTCATTAGTGATATTTGCCTGTAGTTTTCCTTATTGTTGTGTCCTTGTCTGGTTTTGGTATCAGGGTAATGCTGGCCTCATAGAATGAATTGGGAAGTATTCTCTCCTCTTCAGTTTTCTTGAAGAGTTTGAGTAGAGTTGCTATTAGTTCTTTTTTAAATGTTTGGTGGAACTCAGCAGTGAAGCCATCAGGTCCTGGGCTTTTCTTTGATGGGAGACTTTTTATTACGGCTTTGATCTTGTTACTGGTTCTTTTTTTTTGAGATGGAGTCTTTCTCTGTTGCCAGGCTGGAGTGCAGTGGCACAATCTCAGCCCATTGCAACCTTTACCTCCCAGGTTTAAGCAATTCTTGTGCCTCAGCCTCCCGAGTAGCTGGGTTTACAGGCATGCACCACCACACCTAGATAATTTTTGTATTTTTAGTTGAGAGAGGGTTTCACCATGTTGGCCAGACTAGTCTTGAACTCCTGGCCTCAAGTGATCCTCTCACTTCAGCCTCCCAAAGTGCTGGGATTACAGGTGTGAGCCACTGTGCCCGGCTTAATATTTGCTTTTTATACTTGGGAGCTCCAGTGTTATAATTGTTATATCCTCTTGCTGAATTGACTCCTTTGATCATTATATAGTGACTGTCTTTGTCTCTT
Organism: Mandrillus leucophaeus; assembly: GCF_000951045.1. Taxonomy (NCBI): domain Eukaryota; kingdom Metazoa; phylum Chordata; class Mammalia; order Primates; family Cercopithecidae; genus Mandrillus; species Mandrillus leucophaeus. The sequence goes on from NW_012102031.1 coordinate 3,093,577, forward strand.
TTTCAGACTTGGGTTTGTAGTCTGTTTTATCTGATATAAGTATAGCTACTCCTACTCTTTTTTTTTATTATTATACTTTAAGTTCTAGGGTACATGTGCATAACGTGCAGGTTTGTTACATATGTATACTTGTGCCATGTTGCTGTGCTGCA
>NW_012102031.1:3098087-3115858 GCF_000951045.1 Mandrillus leucophaeus
ATCTTCCTCCATCCCTTTATTTTGAGCCTATGTATGTCTCTGCGTGTGAGATGGGTCTCCTGAATACAGCAGATTGATGGGTCTTGACTCTTTATCCAGTTTGCCAGTCTGTGTCTTTTAATTGGAGCATTTAGTCCATTTCCTACTCTTTTTTGGTTTCCAGTTACATGGAATATCTTTTTATACCCCTGCACTTTTGGTCTATGTGTGTCTTTACAGGTGAAGTAGGTTTCCTGTAGGCAACATATAGTTGGGTTTATCTATTTATCCATTCAGCTACTCTGTGCCTTTTAATTGGAGAATTGAGTACACAGTTTGTTGTTGTTGTTGTTGTTGTTGTTTGAGCCGAGTCTTGCTCTTTCACCCAGGCTGGAGTGCAGTGGTACGATCTTGGCTCTCTGCAGCCTCTGCCTCCCAGGTTCAAGTAATTCTCCTGCCTCGGCCTCCAGGGTAGCTGGGACTACAGGTGCATGTCATGACACCCAGCTAATCTTTTTTGCATTTTTAGTAGAGAGAAGGTTTCACTATGTTGGCCAGGCTGGTCTCGAACTCCTGAACTCAAGTGATCCACCTGCCTTGGCCTCCTAAAGTCCTGGAGTTACAGGCATGAGCCACCACACACAGTCCCCACAGTATTATTATTGTTAAGTAAGGACTTATTACTTCTATTTGGTTGCTTGCTTTCTGGTTCTTTTGTAACTTCTTTCTATCTTCCTTTGTGGTTAAGTGATTTTCTCTGGTAGTATGTATTAATCAATTGCTTTTCATTTTAAGTGAATCTATACCACTAGGCTTACCAAAAAAAAAAAAAAAACCCATCTTATAGATATAACAAGTTATTTTAAAGAGATGACAACTTATTTTAGATCACAAAGAAAATAATAGAAACAAAGAAAAAATGAAAAAAAAAAAAACCTTCTACGCTTTAACTTTATCCCCTCCACATTTTGACTTTTGTTTGTGTCAGTTTACATATTTTATATTACCCATCTCTTAGCAGGTGGCAATAGCTATTATTGTCTTTGATGGATTTGTCTTTGGGGATTCATACTAGAGTTAGAAGTGGATTTCACAACACAGTTACAGCATTAGAGTATTCTGGCTTGTCCATGTACTCAATTTTGCCAGTAGGTTTTATACCTTCCAATTTCTTTTTTTCTTTTTTCTTTCATGTGACTGTCTTTTTTCTTTGAAACTAAATAACTCTCTTTAGCATTTCTTGTAAGACAGGTCTGGTGGTAGTGAATTCTCCCAGCTCGGTTCACCAATTTATTTTAAAATTTCAGTTGTTATTTTTCATTTTTAGAAGTTCTATTTGGATCTTTGTTAAATCTGCTTGGTTTTGTTTTTTTGGTTTTGGTTTTGGTTGCTTTTTGAGACAGAGTCTTGCTCTGTCGCCCAGGCTGGAGTGCAGTGGCATGATCTTGGCTCACTGCAACCTCTGCCTCCTGAGTTCAAGTAATTCTCCTGCCTCAGCTTCCTGAGTAGCTGGGATTACAGGCATGCGCCACCATGCCTGGCCAATTTTTGTATTTTTGGTAGAGACGGGGTTTCACCATGTTGACCAGGCTGGTCTCGAACTCCTGACCTCATGATCCACCTGCCTCAGCCTCCCAAAGTGTTAGGATTATAGGCATAAGCCACCACACCTGGCCTGCTTTTATAATCTCTTACACTTTGCACATCTTTCAGAAATACTTTATTTCTCTAACCACATTAAGTATATCTGTAGTTATTTTATCTTCTGTGCTTAATAATTTTAAGGTTTAAAGGCTTCACTGGCCTAATTATTCTGGCTTTTGTATTCTTGGGCACGTTTGTAGTACATGATCTGTCCTCAAAAATATTTGTTGCATGAATGAAGATATGTGGAAGGCATGGGAATAAAAAGAGTAACAGAAACGTTAGTAGATAAATTATAGTGTAGTCCTATAAGTCATATTATAAAAATATAAGCAAAGAACTTTAAGAACAAGGACCATACAACTGCCTCTGTCTAGAAGAAGAGAAATGGTATTTGCCATCTTAGGTATTCAGTAAGGTGTTTCAAAAGGGGCATGTTCTCTGGTACACTGTAATGTTTAAAGTTTTAATAGGTGTCTGTTTTGCTTATTTTGAATAACAGAACATTTATGTTTCACAAGAAATAATACTTCATCTGAATTTATGATCTAAGTGATATTTAAAGGCTTGTTTCAGTGTTGCAGACAGATGTGATTTTTTACTCTGTGTCGAAGTTTAAAAGTGTATTAGTGGTCCATATATCTAATAGGGAATATGTCTGAGAGTTGTAGTTCTTCATATCACTGTCATATTTACATAGTATACCAGTTCTCTTGATCTCAATACCCGCCTTCTGAGAATTGGCAGGTTCAAGAGAATGCATCGTGCTTGCAGATCATAAATACAGGAGTATCTATGGGGAAGGGAGAGCACCTGGTTTGTTGACATTCACATCCACTTCCAGTCAGGGCCATGGCAGGAACTCCCTGTAATCCCACTTCTTCAGACTGTTTCATGATACCAATAACCATGACTAAATAGAGTTTGCTGTGTGCCAGGCACCTTTTCAAGCATCTCATATATTTAATTCATGTCAGAATTAAACCTCTAACCCAATTTAGCTTAAATTTTTACTCTTCTATAATCACCTGTAGGGTTTTATTGTCATTTTAAGGGTTGGCCTGAAGGCCACATACTCTTGTGCCCTCAGGCACCTGCTCATCTTGTTCAGCCTGGCATGCTTTATAGAGCAGGGAGACCATCCACATGCCAGAGACCAGGCTCCGTTGAAACTCTCGCTAGCAGAAACACAGGAAACGTCGCAATACATAAAGATCGCCACCTTCACAAAGACATTTTCAGCTTTCATTTTTATAACTATAATCTATTGAGGGAAATTATGGTTTTTGTAATTGGCGGAACCTTAACTATGGTTTAAAATTTAATAATGAGCACCCTCTACCTGTTTTATAATCCATTCATTAGAATCCATTTTAATGGCATGAAAGTCTTTAGCTGACCACTTAATTTTTTTAAAAAGCACCTTTATAGAAGAAGCAAGTTACATGAAAAAAAGCACCTTTACATATGTCCAGATCTGTATTTGTCCATGAGAAATTAAGCCATTATTTCAAGTTTATATTGAAGTGGTAGTAAATGATGCTTGCCATATTTCATGGCTGTGTTTTAAAACTATGTTTTCTTAATATTTGAGTATAATATACACTACAATTATATGTAATGATATATAAAATTCTCAGGACCTACAACTGTGTACACACACATACACACAATCATAGGGAGATTATAGCTATTCTAACTTCTTATGATTATTTAGGTTTTATGCATGTACTGTAAGAAAAATATATTAAAATTTTCATGTTGAGCATGTTATTTAAGTTGCACACTCAATATTCATTTTAACTTAGTGGCTTGTCTTTTAAACCAATAAATTTAATAAGCAATTTAAATCAGTCCTCTATATTAATAATTTATAACTGTGGCCTCTTAGCAAAATGGCCTTATTATTACCTTCAGGTCCTATTTCATCTGTTGACTTAATTACTAAAATAGAAGCTCCTTCAGTTACACATTTTTAAACTACAGAAAGACATATTTTGGCATCCATCTTTTGTCCTGCTTGCCAGCTCTCTGCTTTGTAGCTGTAATTGGATACTATGTATCAGAACAAGGGCAAGATCATAGCAATAACTCTGTTGGAATATAACCCCACTACTAGATTCACAATAATGAATACAAAATAATATACACTGATTGTAACACCTGAAACAATGCAATGGGATTATTGCAAAATGAAAAAGAGGTAGCAGGGTGGAATGTTCCTATCTGCACACAAAATCTCTTAACTCAGAAGCAAATCTGAAGTTCTCTTTCAACAGATTTCATCATCTGCAAACTGGCAGAAGTATTCTTAGTTACTTTAACAGCTTAGCTACTCTCTTGTGTCCTTCGGCTCAAAGCATGGAGGTGTTTCGTTGTTTTTTCCTACTTCAGTCATTTTCATGATAGTCTGTATTTAAATTTGCAGCCTGATGTCTTACGTAGGGAATAAACTAAACGATACCTAAAAGATAACTGTCAAGAATAATCAAGCCAGCTTTAATGAGACTCATGTGTCAAAGTCCCATTTTACATCAGTCAGGTATATTGGCAGGTATAAAAGCGCTGTATGATAAAGAATACTGGGTATAGTCTCATAATTCAATACTGGGCTTCCTGTCTAGGAGTCAGCTGGATAGATCCTCGAGAACAAAGCTCTTTGACATTCAGGTTCAAATGGAAAGAAAATGAGAAGACAGCTAAAGCAAGCCAACCACATTAATTCACCTGTACTCTTCTGTCTTTTCAGTGAAATTCAGAGAAATTCTCTCCCAGCAAATGTTGGAAAGTCCTCATGAAACAATTGGTTTAGTGTTTACAGAGTATACATTTACATGTTTGTGTCAAACATACAAAGACAGTATTCAGCTGGGTGTGGTGGCTCATGCCGGTAATCCCAGCACTTTTGAAGGCTGAGGCGGGTAGATCACTTAAGCCCAGGAGTTCAAGACTACCTGGGCAACATATCAAGACATCGTCTCTACAACTAATTTAAAAAAAATTAAACAGATGTGGTGGCATGTGCCTGTGGTCCTCAGCCACTTGGGAGGCTGAGGTGGGAACCTGGCCAGGCTGCAGTAAGCCATGATCGCACCACTGCACTCCAGCCTGGGTAACAGAATGAGATCCTGCCCCCAACCCCTTAAAAAGAAAAAAAAAAGACAGTATTCATTGCAGTTCTCCATCAAATCTCCTCAAGTTCTTGTGGACTTCAGAAAAGTTTCCACAAATGCTGCATTATATATATTCAAGAAAGCATCTACCCAAAGCTGTCTTTCTGGGAGAAGGTAAGCAGCACAGATACACAGGCCATCTGTGTATCTGACTCAGCTCCATTCCCATTCCCATGGTCCTGCACCTCCAGGAGCAGCACCAGGGACAAATGGAGTGAGCCCAAGGGGAAATCGAGTCACTTTACGGTTATGAACACGTACACATCAAGCTGTTAGAATTGTTAGTAAAGAAAAAACCTGGTGCAGCTGGTTCTCCCATACTTCTCTATTCCTTCTTTTATTCCCCTAGTAAATAACATTGATTTGGGATTTGGGAATCTGGGATTCTAGTTCTAGTTCTGCTCTTTAATCATAGTGTGATCCTGAGCAAGTCACTTGATCTCTAGGATCAAAGGGACTAAGTAAAGACCTCTCCTTTCTCTATAGTTGAGTCTCTTTTAATGACCAAATCATCCAGCTTATGATTCATTGAACACACACTTATCAAGTGACTACAGGTATACTCTGCTAGTTGCCTGTGGGTTGAACAAGTTGAATAGGATCTGTGACCTGAGAGGTTTGCAGTACCCTATAGGTGACGGCTCTATAAACATATAAGAAGTTATAAATAATAACTTTGTTTACCCCTGTATTTCCAGAGCTTATAATAGTGTCTAAGACATCCTTGTACTTAATAAACATTTGACAAATGAATGAATATTTGAAATAATGAAATCAATGGAAAATGTGAGTGTTCACATTGTACTATGTAATAGCAGAGAAAATAGATTCATTTTAACATGAAGGATAGAAGATTTCACTAAGGAGGTAGTGTTTGCATGAGGCCTTGAAGAATGAAACCATTTTTGATGGAAAAGAAGGGTGAGGAAGAGGATATTCTAGGCTGAGGGAACAGCATGAGCAAAAACACAGAGGCATGGAAACACATGTTTTTTTAAGGGACATGAATCTGGAAGCTGAAAATCAGTTTGATATAAAGAGACAAGGAACATTTCAGGCAAAAAGATCAGCACAGGTGAAGGCTTAGTGCTGAGGGGGAGCATAGAATTTGAAGACTGAAAGAAGTATAGCTGGATCCTACAGCTTTAGAATAGTAGCACAAGATGAGGCAAGAGAGGTAAATAGGGACTAATCTATGCAGAGCCTTGTAACCCATGTTAAATAATTTGAAGAAGTGTTGGGGAGAAATAACATCTGATTTTCGTTTTAGAAAGGTCACTCTGACTGGGCTGTGTAGAGTGGCCTGAGGGGCAAGCTGGAGAGACCTCTTAGAGGCTGTGGTAACAACCATAGTTCCAAAATAACCTGAGTGACTGGGAAGCTGCTGGTCATATTAACAGAGGTGAAGCAAACACCCAAGGATGAGGAGGCTGGAGGATGATACGACTTCCCTGAACAGATAAATAGGTAGATATTTAGGGCTAAAAATCAGCAGAGGTCAGGGTTCAGGATTAAAATGTGTGAATTACTTGTCCACAGGTGACCGTCTAGATCTAGTGTAAGTATAATAATAAATGACATCACCCTGGGAGATTGTAGAGGCAGAAGAGGAAAGTCAAGGACAGACAGTGTTTACATTTCACAGGAAACAGGGCCAGGAAGAATGTTGAGAAGATTGCTTAGACAGATAGGAGGAGAGCCAGCAAAGTTCGTTGGAGGCATCTGAAGAGGAATGAGTTTCAAAGAAATTGTCTTAAGATTTCAATTTCATTCTTTCTCATCAATCGTGTCTGTCAAAACGTCTGCCAGCCCTGGTTCCGTCTATGTCCCAGATTGAGCTCCTCTGCTGTCTGTGTGCACTGTGCGCTCGTAATGCTGAATGCTTTGTACCTGCCCAGCCACTACCACACAGCACATTGTGTACAGCCTTCATTTCTTTGCTGAAATTATTCCCTTTACTTGGACATCTTTGTGTCCTTCTTCTCTTGCTTGACTTTTTCCTCATGCTTTCAGCTTGGTTCAGACATCACTTGTTTGAATCTCTCACATATCTTTATACCTCTAAACCTAACACAATGCCTGAATTTGTAGTTGCTTAGTATTTATTTTGGTATCAAATTAACCTTACAAATCTGAATTATTTCACTGGTCTCCTAGTTTTCTTATTTCTATTATCTCCCAACCCCAGAGAATTTCAATTAAAGATACAGCAATAATTTTCCTAAAGCATTATATATGTCAGAATCTGGTCAGGAGACCAAAAAATACACCAGCTATGAGGTTAGCAGCTTTACTGAGGTATGATTACCATTCAATAAACTGTACATGCTTAAAATGTATAAATTTCTTCTTTGACCCATGAGTATTTGAAGTATGTTTTCTAAATTTCCAAATATTTAGGAGTTTCTGCTAAGTACATTGTTATTTCTACATTCAATTCCATTGTGTCCAGAGAACCTAATAGAAGGCTTTGGGCTTTTAAAGCTTATTGAGACTTAGTCCAGCGCATGGACCATCTCAGTGAATAGACCATGGGTACTTGCACACTTGCAAAGAAAATGTGTTTTCTGCCATAGGAGCTTTATAAATGTCTATTAGGTCGAGGTAGTTGATGTTAAGTCTTCTAGATCCCACTGATACTTTGTCTACTTTTTTTATCCATCACTGAGTGAAGGGTGTTAAACTCTCTAAATATGACTTAGTTGGATTTAGCTAGTTCTTTCTTTAATTCTCGAGGTGTTTTTGTTGTTGTTGTTGTTGTTGTTTTGTTTTTGAGGCGAGGTCTCTCTATGTTGCCCAAGCTATTCTCAAATTCCTGGGCTCAAGCGATCCACCTGCTTTGGCCTCCCAAAATGCTGGGATTACAGGCATGAGCCACTGCGCCTAGCTAGTTCTTTAATTCCGTCAGATTTTGCTTCATGTATTTTAAAGCACTGTTCTAAGGCATATATACATTTATGTTTGTATCTGCCAGATGATTGGCCCTTTTGTCATTATGAAATATGCCTTTTTATCTCTACGAATACCCCTGGTCTTAAAGTGTATTTTATCTAATATTAATAGAGCCACTCAGCTTTCTTATACTTATCGTTCCATGGTATATCTTTATAAAGCATTTACTTTCAACCCATTTGCAATGTTGTTTTTATAGGGTGTCTCTTGTATACAGTATATAATTAGATCTTTTTTATCCAGTCTGAAAACTTGTGCCTGTTAATTGCATTTACTGTGGTTATTCAAATGGTTGGCTTTACAACTACTGTTTTTCTATTACTTTCTCCCTGTTTCATTGGTGTTTCGTGCCTCTGTTCCTACCTACCTTCCTTCTTTTGAGCTAAGTCAATAATTTTTAGAATTCCACTTTACCTATCAGCCTTGGTAGTTATACCAAGGGATTAAATTATATACCTTTAGGTATTCACAGTCTATTTAGAGTTAATATTGTGTCACCATTGCATATAAAATATAAGAATATTGCAACCATATAGGTCTATTTACCATCTCATCATTTATGCTATAGTCCAGGGGTCCCCAGCCCCGGCCCATGGACTGGTAGCAGTCTGTAACCTGTTAGGAACTGGGCCGCACAGCAGAAGGTGAGAAGCAAGTGAGCTAGCATTGCCGCCTGAGCTCTGCCTCCTGTCAGATCAGCAGCGGCATTAGATTCTCATTGGAGCACCCTATTGTGAACTGTAAAGCGAGGGCTCTAGGTTGCACACTCCTCATGAGAATCTAATGCCACATGATCTGAGGTAAAACAGTTTCATCCCCAAACCATCCCCCCCACACCCTGTTCTGTGGAAAAATTGTCTTCCACAAAAGCAGTCCCTGGTGCCAAAAAGCTTGGGGACTGCTGCTATAATCATTTAAATTATATTTACATTTGTTATAACACTCCACACAAATTGTTACTTTTTTTTAAAGAGTTACATATATTTTATTAAAAAAAATAAGAGTAAAAACAGTCTTTTACATTCACCTATATATTTTCCATTTTTAGAACTCTTTATTTCTTCCCAAAGATCCAACTTTCCATTTGGTATACTTTATCTTCAACCCGAAGTAATTCCATTAGCAATTCTTGTTATAAAGTTTTTTTTACTGGCAATTCATTCTCTTAGTTTTTGTTTATCTTACAATGTTTTGATTTTTGCCTTCAATTTTAAAGAATATTGTTGCTGGATATAGAATTCTGCATTGACAGTTTTTTTTTTTTTTTTAAGCATTAAAAAAATGATGCCATTCTGCTATCTTCTAGCCTCTGTTATTTCTGATGAGAAGTCAGTCATCATTGATCTCATTCTTCCCTTATATAAAATGGGTCATCTTTCTTTGGGTACTTTCAAGATTTTCATTTTTATGTTTGATTATCAGCAGTTTGACTATAATGATAGCAGGTATGGTTTTCTCTGTAGTTTTGTTTTGTTTTGTTTTTGCCAGATTTCTCCCCTTTCCAGTGCTATGGTAGCTCCAAATCTTGTTTTCTGGTTCTTACAAGCCAGTTAAGACTATGGTTTAGCCCACTTTTAGCCAATCACTGTAGAGCTGGCTGGATTCAGGGTAGCAAGTTGGAAAAACAGCAAACTTTCCCAGCGTTCTCTGCCTTCTAACTCTTCTCCCTCTCTAGTTTCTGCCTACTTTTGGTCCCTCTCCTATGCCTTCAGGTTATTGGTTTCTGTATATTTTTTAATTTTCTGGCTGTTATCTACAGGAGAATTGGTCCACTTGGAACTACTCTGCCATTATCACAAAAATATGATACAATAGAGAGAATTTAATACAAAAATATTAAGTATTAAAAACAGAAAGGGCAAAAAAAGAGTATAGGTTAAGCACATCTAATCGGAAAATCCAAAATCCAAAATTTTTTTTAGCACTACATAATGCTCAAACGTCATGCTCAAAGAAATGCTAGTTGGAGCATTTCAGATTTTGAATTTTCAGATTAGGTATGGTCAGCTGGTAGTATAATGCAGATATTCCAAAGTCTGAAAAAGTCCAAAATCTAAAACACTTCTGGTCCCAAGCAATTCCAATAAGGGACACTCAGCCTGTACCAGGATATCATGAAGGTAGCAACTGCAGGGATAAGTTACCTGCCCTAACGCTGGAGGAGTTATTCAAATTTAGAATCTTGGAGAAGGGGCTCTATGGGGTGGTAACCCAGGCCTTTTAGGAGGGGGTGCTGGTTGGCGAGTGCTAATATTAAGAGAGTATGATAAGGCTGCTTCTACAAGTGTTGGAAAAGTGCAAACTGGCAAGAACGCATTCTTTCCATCTTCCCCACTGATGGAGTAGGGAAGCGTTGCAAGGGTGTTGTAGTCAGGAGCGGGGGACAAACAGGAAGGAGCAAGTCCTCTCTTCATACTCTAACCTTCCCATCTATCTCTAGCACCACTTGTTGACAGCACCTAACAAAAAGCTAACTGGCAAAGTATGAACGTGGTATGTGGTGTCCCAGCTCCAGTATCACAAAGCAAGAGTATAGAAGGGTGTGCGTATGAAGCTGACACAGCAGCTCAGTAGCTGCACAGCCCATCCATTGCCTACTCAGCATCATACGCATTCTACACATTTAAATTTCCAAGCAACAAAAACAACCCTCTTTTTCTACCTAACAAGATACAACTATCTTTGAATGAAGATGCTTTCCCCAAAACAAAGCTACAAAGTTCTCAGACCTCTAAGATACCCAGTCCCCAGTTTCTAAAACTTTCTGGAGTTATGTTGTGAGAACTGATTTCCATCAGATTGGCTTTCCCCTCTACAGGCATTTAGGTTTTGCTGCTTCTAATCCTCCACAAACTTCTCCTTTTCACAAAATTTGTTGACATTTCTTATCTTTTGTTGTCCTCTCTTCTCTTCTGTTCTATTTCCCCTCTGGTTGATGCCTTTTTATTCCACTTCTGTCATTTCAGTGGGTTTTGAGAAAGTAGGGGAGAGTGATTATATCTTGTAGCTGGTACTATTGATGCCCCACCCCATACTCTCTTGACCTTCCTCTGAGTGCTGCTGCAGCCTTGGTGACCAGTTCCCATTTACGCTGAAAGTACCTGCATCTCTCTTCTTCTCTACCCAGGAGCTTTCTCCAGAGCCCTTAGACTTGTTCATCCTAAGTGCAGGGCAGCCTGGAAGTTGCAGGGATTTAATGCCCAGAGTCAACCCTCAACCAGTGATAGTAAGAGTTATTGAAAAAATATTCCACCTTCTCATCCCTGGGAGAACAGTTCTGAGGCAACCCAACAGGAGTGGCCCTCATTTTCCCACAACAGTAACTTGCTTGTTAATATACTCTTTATTGACTTTTGTCCCTTCTTTGTTTTAACTTTCCCGGTCCCTCGTTTGTGCTTCTTCAAATCACTGGCCAAATTACTTGCATCCAAGTCTGCCTTTTGGGGTATCCAAACTAAAACATGTTCAAATTGCTGTTGAGCAAGTATATTCCTGTTCATTCATTTATTGGAAAGCTACAATTTTTTAGACACTGTGAAATTGAACTGGTAACTTATATTATTAGTTATTTTTATGTGTTTATCATACGTATACCTGTGTGTATATGTGTACATTTACACAAGTTTGTATGTGTATATGTCTCTATCTATATATATATAATCCATACTTTGTTCATTGACAATAGGAATTCATTGTTCATTGACGTTCGTTCATTGACAATAGGAATTGTGACTTCCACTTATGCATACGTCCTGCGTCTAATACAGTCCAGTGTAAATAGTGGGTACTAACAATTATTTCTTGGTGGACCATTCCTATTTTTAGGCTTCAAATACAGTATACATTGTTATACACAAAATCAACATATAAAGTTGATATTAAATAATTTATAAATTAAGACATAGCTAAATTTAACAAACATTTGACACCTCCTATATGCAAAAGCATGATGCAGGTTATAAAGTCAAAATACAGGAACTTAATATGATACGTGATAGGCACTAAATAGCATATAATTAAGTGAAAAATGAGTTTATAGAAATATTACCTCAGAGAAGGGAAGGATTAAGATAGAGTGGTAGGCATGATTGGAAATAGCTTCTAGAAGTAGTATTTAAGGAATAGTAGGGTTTAAAAGGATTTAAATAGGCAGAGAAGAGGAGGGCATTCCAGTGTTGGAGTGCAGGGTGGGGAATCAGTGGTAATGGTCAAGAGCCCTGTGTTAACATGGAGAATGAAGCTAAATGGACCTAAATGCTCATGGCATATGGAGTGACAGGGAGAATGGCCTGACTGAGGGTTTGTTTCCTGTTGAGTAGCAATAGAAAGCAAGCAATGGAGGGCCTTTGAAACCCAAGGAATTTGTACTTTCTCACTGACACAAGAGGCAGTTTTTGAAGGATTTTCAAATATAAACTATAAAGTAGTAATTGAATTGGAAAGGAATAATTTGACGCATTGCATAGACAGCAGAGGTGGACAAAGGCTGATGGAAGAGAAACCTGGTACAACTTGCTTTCTAGAATCTTCAAGACTCTTTAGCTTTCTGTGTAAGTAAACATTTTTCTCTTTGAAATAATGTACTATGCATTTCAAATCATTATTTTTCATTTGGCTTCTTCTAGGTCAGAGTATTTGATTCATTTAAAAAGTTAGCAACTTTAGCAAAAGACCAAGCAACCAAAAGATCGCAGCCTGTTCTTCCTCAGCTATTGGGAAAGGGGGTGGATAGAAATGGAATGACTTCTGTCTGGTTTGCTTCATTGAATTTTAAGGATTTGTTCATTTGTTTCATTTTAAACTTTTTTCTAAACCTTAAAATGGCAGCCATACAGACAACTTTATGCATCCCAATTTTGAGATTTAGATTAAGTGCTGTGAATATTTTCATCAGAAAGATCTAGTCATTCTGAAATGTCCTAGTTTAATATTGCTAAATTTTAAGATGTTCTTGTTACATATAGAGCAAAACATTTTTGTCCTGTTTTTCTCAGATGTAAAATGAAAGTCAGTGGAAAAATATTTAACTAAAATTCACTTTTAATGAATGCTTTGATATAAATGTGGTGGTATGCAAAGTCACTTTGAAATACCATAAATCTAGTAATCTAGTATTCTACTAGGAATATATTAGTTTGGGTTTGTTGGGGTTTTTTTTTCATAGAAATGGGGTCTCACAATGTTGCCCAGGCTGATCTCGAACTCCTGGGCTCAAGTGATTTTCCCACCTCAGCCTCCCAGTAGCTGGGACTACAGGCACTGCGCTTGGCTTATATTAGTATTTTTAACAGACTTTCAATCATCTAAATATATTTCAGTCATATGCAAATTAGGAATATTTTAGGAGAGGTTCTTTTCATCTACCTATTTCCTTTCATCATTATTAAGCAGTTAAACTATATTCAGTTTAGAAAAATGAAGGCGTTACTTTTCTTTCATCTTTGTGCTTCAGTTTCCCTTGTACCCAGTGAGCATTCATTGAACCTGTCCTCTGGGAATGGCACTGTTAGGTGCTGGGACACGAAGATGACTCCTTGTAAGGTCTCCTCAAGGAGACTTTTGTCAGGTAGGGGACAAGACTTGTAATAAATGAGGTATGAACTGTTATAATTACTCACAGAGCTTCAAACAGGACATGTGAAGATAGGCAATAATAGGATAGGGTGAGGAAAGAAGAGGGTCAGGGCAAGCTTTAAAGAGAAAGTGATACTTGAATTGAATTTTAAAAGATGAGAGGATGGAGGAAAAATGGAATTTCTGGTGAAGATAGCAATATAAATTTCTTGAACTGTCTAATTCTGTGGTACATACCAGCAGCTTTTTTGCTAAGGCTAACCTCCAACTGCAGATGAAAATGAAAAGGAAGGTTTTTAGAGACAAAGGAAAGTTTCTTTTCTTTAATAACGCAGAGCCCAAAAGTGATGAGGATAGCATATAAATGTGCATTCTGAAGTATTTTATGACATACATCGTGATGTATAATCACTCGATAGTGAATCACACAATTTCTGTGTCCCTTTTGGGAGCTTCAGAAGATAACCTCTTCCTTTGGCCCTCTTCTATCTCATTACGCTTCTCATTTCATGAACACAACCTCATAAAAATAATGGTCTTTCTTTTCATATCCCCGTTCAGATGGAGCTGTTGCAGAGCAAGCCCTGGCGCTGAGAGTGTTCCTAGCAATTTGCATCTAGAAACTTGGACCAGGTCTATGACGCATTGATTCAATAGACATTCCTAGATCAGGCCCACCTGAAGTTTCAGTTTCTTAGAATTCCTTCGTTGTCTCCTATTTGTAATAAATATTGTCTGTTATATTCTAGGGACTATTCTAGGTACTTCAGTGATATTAACCACTAGAATGGACAAAGATCTCCAACCCAGTGGAAGTTACATTTTACTAATTGTCAGAACATCTCTGAAAGATTGTTTCCTTTCTTCCATATAGACAAAGCATTTATTAAACTTAAGCTTCTACCTAAAGCATTGAGTTTCTTTAATGTGCCTTGTATATAGAAACTGTGTGGAAGAATACATTCTTCATTTTGGGGGAGAAAGCTTTTTTTTTTTTTTTTTTTTGGTAGCTGAGGGTTCTGTAAGGATAGACCAGTATGATGTGGCATATTTTCCCTAGTTTATCTTGTAAAAAAGATGAAAGTTGGAAAGTACTAAAAATATGGTGGTTTCAGCGACAGATAAGTGGGTGAAGGGAGAAATATTTAAAGACAAGTTATTTGAAGCTTTCCTTGCTTTGTGCTTCACTGAGGAGAGAGGGAGAAGGCAGCTACCAAAATGACTAAGGCGTCAATTATAGCTTGGGTGTACTTTAAATAGGCAGAATATAGAAGCATAGTAAGAAAGCAGAAGGGCTAAATAGGAAAGAATTCTGTTATGACATTAAGAAATCCTATTTATTAAAATTGCAACAGATTTGAAATAGAGTATTTTCAGTTTTATTTTTTGATTATAGTTCTTATTTGTTATTTTATAGATGCTGTGCCTACTGTCTCAGAAAATAGTCCATCTGGGCAGACAGATGTGAGTTTGGACAAGAGATCAGATGGTACCCTTACAAATACTGTAACAGAAAACCTCTTGGAAACACCTTTAGAAAAGCAATCAGCTGCAGAAGGTCTTAAAACATTGACAATTTTACCAGCATGTTGGTCGTCAAGTAAAGAGAAGTTTATCAGCCCCAACTTAAGGATGTCAAAGTCAGATTCTACTTTCCATAACCAGGCCTCTGTAGAAACACTCTATCTCTCTCCCTCATTCAAAATATTTGACCCAGCAAAGGAGACTGTAATCAACAAGGCCTACCAGAAACCACCACAATCCAGCATTCAGATGGATGATAAAATCCTCAAGACAACCACATGGGGTGAGTCTACCAAAAACAAAAACAAAACAAAAAACCTCTTTTGAAGCATTATTTTACTTTTCTCTGCTTTCTGTCTCCTTTTTTGGTTCCCTCCTTTCAGTCTTCATCAGTGATACTAAAATGTACATACCATACACATACTTTTTAGTTGGGAAAGTACCCCTTTTATTAAAGGGCCAATAGATAATGCATCAATGTGGGTTCTGAGTCCTTCGCTGAATATATTACCATAAGTTCTGAGCAATTTTGGTACAGACCAAATTAGAAGGAACTAGCATGAAGTAAGTGCTTTCTGTTAGACATGTAGGTTACTTATTAAGAGATTATATGAAAAAGAATTGGTTATTATGTATATTGGTACATACACACACCCCCACATACACACGGATGTATGTGTGCCCTTTTAAAAAGGGCTGTGTACTGATTGCACAAAAGGGATGGGGGATCTTGTCCTTTTTATGGTATATATTATATATTTTTATATTATAAAGATATAAAAAACATTAAGAAGATTGCAATATTGTTTAGACTGGGTAATAAAGGATAAAGCCAGTTGAGATTTCAGGTTATTGGCTGTCAGTTACTACATCCTCCATTAAATAATTATGCTTTCTACTTTAAAGTTTACTAGTAAAATAATAATTTTTTGTTTATGAATTTTTCAAAGACTAAGTAGTAGTTTTATTGGTTCTTACATATAATAGTGCTAACCAACTCACATAAATATAAATTAAAATTTATTTATTTTTATTAGGGACAGCGTCTTATTCTGTTGCAATCAATGCAATCATGGCTCACTGAAGCTTCGAACTCCTGGGCTCAAGCAATCCTTCTGCCCCTCAGCCTTCCAAGCAGCTAGGACTACAGGTGCATGCCACCACACCTGACTAATTTTATTTTTTTGTGTGTGGAGGTGGGGGTCTTGCTATGTTGCCCAGGTTGGTCTTGAACTCCTGGCCTCAAGTGATCCTCCTGCCTCAGCCTCCCTGGAGTCACAGGCATGATCCACTGTGTCTGGCCAATACAAAGATTTTAATGCGAATCTTTTAAACAGACTCAAACCCAGATCAAAAGTTCATATAAATATAAACAATGGAAGCCACCATGTTGAAGTTAAATAAATTTATATTGGTATTAGTAAGGTCAATGAGTAATAAAAGATTTTCCTTGGTGCTCTTTTGAGAATTTTTTGATATTGAATAGCCTAAAGGTAGTAAAACTGATTCTCAGTTTTGTCAACCAATTAACTTTTCTTCTGAGACTGCTGATGTGGAAACCAGTTAGTACTGGTTATGATGGCTCTGATGGCTTATGTGCCTGGCTGTCCCTGGGAAGTGGATACATTTGGTTCATTTATTTCATGAATACCACAAGAAGATCATTGAAAATACTTTTTGGTTGTTTTGAGTGTACCAAGTACACTTAAAATTTAGCAAGAAGTTCCTCTAAAACTGGTTAACAAGGAGAATTTTTTTGTCTGCTTATAATAGATAGTATTGGTCTAATTCTACTACCAAAAATACTTATTAAATCTAGGAAATTATTAAAAGTTGGTTTGAAGTCATCATCAAACAACCAAGTAGAAAATACATAATAGGTTAAGACGCCGGGGGAAGGAAATTATGAGTCCCTCATTCACCTTAGTTTCCCCACCTTGAGTCATTTGCCAGTTCTCAGAGCGAGATAATAGAAGCTGAAGAAAAATCAGAGGCGTAGGCTTTCCACAGTCTCACTGAGCTTGGGAGACATGGTAGGAGTTTGGGCTCTCAAGGTGTCAGGGACTTGAAGGGCCCATATTCCAGAGGGAGGGAATCACAGAGAAGAAATCCTAAAAATCTTTCTGTCATTTCTTACTGAAACATTTGCCTACTGCTAAGCTACCTGCATTCAGGATGAGATGCCAAGAAACTAAATGGGAAGCGGCTTCTAAAAGGCCAGTGAACTATGCAGAGATTCTGATGATCTTGTGATACAAGGAAACAAATGTCAGAGTTCAGGATACAGCAAATGGTAGGAGTCATGGGAAACACTCCAGGCTTTCCACTGGGACCCCGATAGGCTACACCCTAGAGTATGAGGATGAACGAGAAGTTGAGTAGCCCTCACAAATACTATTAATAAAACCTATTTCACCTAGAGCAAAGTGATTGACTTGTATTCCATCTGCCTTCCAGAAGACAATTCAATCCTCTCTTGAGAGCTCTTAAAATTTTTCATTAAAAATTTTGGCTTTCAACCCAAAGTTACCAAGCATACTAGGAAATGAAAAACCAGCCAGAAATATAGGAGAAAAGTAGACAACAGAAACAGATCCACAGTAATCTAGATTCTGAATGTATAAGATAGGTACTTTAAAATTATGATTAATATTAATACGATCAAGAAGACAGGAAAGATGAAGAATTTCATCAGAATACTAGTATCTATTTTAAAAATCAAATGGACTGGGTACAGTGACTCATGCCTCTAATCCTAGCACTTTGGAAGGCTAAGGCAGGGAGATTGCTTTGAGGCTAGGAGTTCAAGATAAGCCTGGGCAACATAGAGAGACCCCATCTCTACAAAATATATATATATATTAGTCAGATGTGGTGGCATGTGCCTGTAGTCCTAGCTACCCTGGAGGCTGAGGCAGGAGGATC
>NW_012102031.1:3115908-3120347 GCF_000951045.1 Mandrillus leucophaeus
CATGAATGCAGCTAGAAATCATCATTCTCAGCAAACTATCACAAGAACAGAAAACCAAACACAGCATGTTCTCACTCATAGGTGGGAATTGAATGAGAACACTTGGACACAGGAAGGGGAACATCACACACCGGGGCCTGTCGTGGGGTGCGGGAAAGGGGGAGGGATAGCATTAGGAGATATACCTAATGTAAATGACTAGTTAATGGGTGCAGCACACCAATATGGCACAGGGAGAAATTACACAAATCCGCAGTTTTAATTTGAGATTTTATTATTCTCAGCAATTGATAGAACTAGGCATAAAAATCCATGAGTATGTAGAAAGTATGAATAACTATTCAAAAACCTTAACTTACTTGAAATCTCTAAATCACGACATCCAACCACTGCAGAATACATTATTTTTCTTTTTTTTAACATTCTTTTTCAAGTGCAAAAGGAACATTCACCAAGAAAGAACACGTACTGCATCATTAAAAACACAAAGTATTTTGAAATAAAGTGTGGTATGAAAACAAAAAGTAACAATAAATTTCAAAAGACTGAAATCTTAAAAAGTATGGTCTCTGGCCATAGTAGAATTAAATTAGAAATTGATAACAATGAAATACATAAAAGAACCCCAAATATTTGGAAATTTAGCAATATGCTTCTAAATAATCTATGAGTCAAAGAAGAAATCTGAAGAGAAACGAGAAAATATTTCAAACAATGATAATGAAAATCAAAAAATGTGAGATGCATCAAAACTAGTAGGAAATTGCTAGAGGGAAAATTATAGCTTGAAGTGCTTATATAAGGAAGAATGCCTTAAAAATCAGTGTTAGAAGGTTCTAACTTAAGATGCTTGAAAAAAAGGAACAAATTAAGCCTAAAGTCAGTAAAAGGAAGTAAACAACAAATACAGGAATAAATGAAATAAAAACAGATTAAAGGTGACTCTTTAAAAAGGTTAAAATTTATAAACCCCTATTAAGACTGATTAAAAAAAGATAATTACAAATTACCAATTCTAAGAATTAAAGATAGTATATAACTAAAAAACCTATAGATACCAAAAGATTATGAGAGAGTATTATGAACAACATTATGGCAATAGATTTGATGCCTTAGTTGAAACGGATAAGACAGCTGGCTAAAACTGACCTGAGAAGACCTTTGTGTTTGTCAAATAAGCTGGGGAAAAAAGATGTATAGATACACACACACACACACACACACACACACACACACACACACATTATCAAAAACACATCACAGAGCAAACCTCAGTTCCCTATAGTCTTACTAGTGAATTCTAAGAAAGAAGTAATGATAATCATATGCCAATTTTTTCAGAAAGTAGAAGAGGAAGGACTACCCAACTCATTTTATGAAGCTAGCATAATCTAATGCCAAAATCTGACAAAGATATTATAAGAAAAATAAATTATAGACCAATATTCCTCAAAAATTTACACAAATATAGAAATCCTTAATCCTTAATAAAATATTAGCAAATCAAATCCAGCAACATAGAAAAAGAATAACACATCATGACCAAGTGGGATTTTTCCTAGAATTATAAGGTTGGTTTGACATTTGAAAATATGTAACTGTAAACTACCATATTAACAGAATAAGATGGAAATGACAAAATTATCTTGATTCATGCAGAAAAGCATTTGGCAAAATTAGACACTCATTTACAATCTTTAAAAAATTTAAGCAAACTATGAATAAGAGGGAACTTCCCTCAAGCTGATAAAGGGTATATATTTTTAAAGGGTAGACATTTTTAAAGGGTAGACTTTTTAGGCCAGATGTGGTGGCTCACACCTGTAATCCCAGCACTTTGGGAAGCCAAGGCAGGAGGATCAGTTGAGGCCAGGAGTTTAAGATCAGACTGGTAAACATAGCAAGACCCTGTCTCCACAAAAAATTTAAAACATTAGCCAGACATGGTGGCATGCGCATGTAATCTCAGCTTTTCAGGAGGCTGAGGTAGGAAGGTCACTAGAGCCCAAGAGTTTGAGACTGCAGCGAGCTATGATTGCCCCACTGCACCCCGGCCTGGGCAACAGAGCAAAACCCCCATCTCCTAAATAAATAAATAAATAAATAAATAAATAAATAAATAAATATTTTTTAAAAAGCCCTAATATGTACTGCTGACATAATTAATGATGAAAGACTGAATGCTTTACCACTCAGTCAGCAACAAAGAAAGGATGGCTGCTGCCACTGCTTTTATTCAACATTGTATTAGAGGTCCTAGGCAGTGCAGTTAGGCCAGAAAAAGAAATAAAAGGAATAGGTATTGGAAAGGAAGAAATTAAATGTTTTTATTCGAAGATGATATAATTATGTGTGGAAGATCTCAAAGAGTTTATCAAACAGGCTACTAGACCTACTAGGCGAGTTTAGCAAGATTTCAGGATACAAAGTTAGCATAAAAAAATGTATTGTCCCAACCTGGACAACTGTATTAGTCTGTTTTCACACTGCTATAAATAACCAAGACTAGGTAGTTTATAAAGGAAAGAAGTTTAGTTGACTCACAGTTCCTCATGGCTGGGGAGGCCTCAGGAAACTTAGAATCATGGTGGAAGGAGAAGCAGGCACCTTTTTCACAAGGTGGTAGGAGAGAGAGATGAAGGAGGAACTGCCAAACACTTATGAAACCATCAGATCTCGTGAGAATTCACTCACTGTCATGAGAACAGCAGGGGAAACCACCCCATGACCCAATCACCTCCCTCCCTTGACTCGTGGGTATTACAGTTCAAGATGAGATTTGGGTGGGGACACAGAGTCAAACCATATCATCAGCATAGGGAGACCCTGTCCCTATTTTTAAAATTTTTAATTTTTTTTTTGAGATGGAGTTTCGCTTTGTCATCCAAGCTGGAGTGCAGTGGGGTGATCTTGGCTCACTGCAACCTCTACCTCCTGGGTTCAAATGATTCTCCTGCCTCAGCCTCCTGAGTAGCTGGGATTACAGGAGCACACCACCATGCCCAGCTAATTTTTGTATTTTTAGTAGAGATGGAGTTTTGCCATGTTGACCAGGCTGGTCTTGAACTCCTGACCTCAAGTGATCCACCCGCCTCAGCCTCCCGAAGTGTTGAGATTGCAAGTGTGGGCCACTGCACCTGGCCGAAAAATTTTTATTTTTTTTATTTATTTAGTCTGGCATGGTGGTGCACACCCTGTGGTCCCAGCTCCTTGGGAGGCTGAGGTGGGAGGATTGCTTGAGCCCAGGAGTTCAAAGCTGCGGTGAGCTATGATTGCACCACTACACTCCAGCCTGGGCAACAGAGTGAGACCCTATCTCAAAAAACAAACAACAGTAAGAATAATAAATAATTAAATAATTAGAAATTAAAACAGTATCATTTACAGTAGCATTTTTTTAAAAAAAAACAAAAGACATGTAAGACCTCTGCAGTGAAAACTATGAAACATTTCTGAGAGCAATTAAAGACCTAAATAAATTGAGAAGATACACAGTGTTCATGGATTGGAAGATTCAGTATTGTTAAGATGTAATTTTTCTCCAAATAGCTCTGCAGATTCAATGTAGTCCCAGAAGGTTTTTTTGTTTTGTTTTGTTTTGTTTGTTTGTTTTTTGTTTTTGGTAGAAATTGACAAGCTGAATCTTACATTTAAATGGAAATACAAAGTATCTAGAGTAGCCAAAACAATTCTGAAAGCAAAAGAACAAAGTTGGAGGACTCCTACTACCTAATTTCAATTCTTATCCTAAAGCTATAGTAATCAAAATAGTGTGATATTGTCTCTATAGTACATATATTTTTATATTGTTTTTATCAATACTTTGAAGCTTTTATAAATGTTGGAATATTGACCCTCTGAAATTTCTTGAACATCAGGTAAGGTGATTGGTTGAATAATAGAATAATATTTTCCTCCAATCATTGCTATTGTACTTAACTTGCTTATGTAATTGCTTATTAAATTCTTAATTATAACATTTTAATATTGATTTGTAAAAATATACGTGTGTGTGACCAGGCACCATGACTCACACCTGTAATCTCAGCACTTTGGGAGGCCAAGACAGGAGTATCACTTGAGGTCAGGAGTTCAAGACCAGCCTGGCCAACATGATGAAAGCTTGTATCTACTAAAAATACAAAAATTAGCCAGGCATGGTGACACACCTGTAATCCCAGCTACTCAGGAGGCTAAGGCAGGAGAATCCCTTGAACCTGGGAGGCAGAGGTTGCAGTGAGCCCAATCACGCCACTACACTCCATCCTGGACGATGGAGCGAGACTCTGTCTGAAAAAATGTGTGTGTGTGTGTGTGTGTGTGTGTGTGTGTGTGTGTGTGACATTGATAGGTTTAACAACATTTGACAAATTCTTAATAGGGTGAAATATGGTATTTCTCTATTGATAAATTAAGGCCAAATTATTTCAGAATTGGTC
>NW_012102031.1:3124952-3127525 GCF_000951045.1 Mandrillus leucophaeus
AAAAAAAAAAAAAAATCAAATGAAAATTGTAGAACTGAAAAATACAGTAGCTGAAATTAAGATTCTGAGGGTATTCTTCAGTCCTCATAGCCTGTAGTGTCAGAAGAGAGTTCAGTTCTGGTAGGGAAGCTGGAAAGTTATGAATGAAAACCTAAAAGAGAAGGAGACTCAGAAGGGGCAAACCTCATTATTTGTGTATAAACTCTTCCCAGATTCTTGATTGACCACTAAACTATACATATAGGGGGACCCCAGTGAGACTGACCAGAAAAGAAAATCCTACTGGAAGCCAAAAGAACTGAGATGAGACTTCAGCTTCTGCTTACTGGAGGGCTGACAGTCTGAAGAGGCCAGGCAAGTTATCTTCCAACCAGAACAAAAATCAGTGCTCTTTAGAGGAGTATCACAGAATCCAGACACTTTGCAATGTATCATCCAGATGTCCAGTGTAAAATTTTAAAATTCACTAGGCATTTGAAGAAATCGGAAAGTATGAGTCATAATGAAGATATTAAGAGTCAGTAGAAACTGACCCTTAGATGACCCAGGTGTTGCAATTAGCAGACAAATTCTAAAAGCAGCTATTATAAATCCATTTAAGAACTTAAAGTACTCACAATGAATGAATAGAAAGGGGCATCTCAGCAGGCAAATAACTGTAAAAAGGAATTAAATGAAAGTTCTGGAGCTGAAAGATAAATACTTGAAATGAAAATTTTACTGGAAGGGCTTAGCAGAAGATTAAAAATGAAAGAAAGAGCAAATGAATTTGAAAATAGATCAATAGAAATAATCTGATCTGAAAAATGGAAAGAAAAAGATTAAAGAAAAAGAAACAGAGAGACTCAGTCTTGTGAAACAGTGTCAAGCAGTCTGACATTGATGTAATTGGAGTTTCAAAAGGTGAGGAAAAGACATAGGGTCAGAAAAAATTATTTGAAGAGATAATGCTCAAACCTCTCCAAATGTGTGAAAGAAATAAACTTTCAGATCCAAAATGCTCAATGAATTTCAAACAGAATTAAAGAAAAAAACCACTATGTCTAGACACATTATAGTTGGACAGCTGGATTCCAGAGATAAAATCTTGAAAGCAGGAAGAAAAATTATCATATTACATGCAGAGGACCAAGAATATGAATGACACCTGATTTTTCATCATAAGCAGTGTATACCAGGAGACAATGAAAAGTTATCTTGTAAGTGTTAAATGACAAAAGCTATTAACCCAGAATTCTATATCTAGCAGAACCAAAAAAAATGAAAATGAAAACAGGACTTGATTCAAGTGAATAAAAACTGATCATCAGAAACACTTGATTCAAGTGAATAAAAACTGATCATCAGAAACACTGAAGAAATATTTTCAGCCTAATGAGAAATTATGCTAGTTACCTGAATCTACAGAAAAGAATAATGAGCACTGGAAATGATAAATATGTGCATAAATATAAAATACTATGCATGCTTTTTCTTCTAATTAAAAAGTACATGTAACTCAAGCAAAACTTATAATACTGTATTTTGGGGTTTAAAACATATGTAGATATATATTGCAACATAGCACCAAGAATGAAAAGTTCATGGAATTATACCACTGAAAGATTTCTATATTTTATATGAAATAGTACAATATTAACTATGAATAACTCATAAGTTAAGCATGCATATTTACACTTGTAAAAAGGAAAGTGGTATAGCCAAAGTCCTATTGAGGAATTAATATGGAATAGTAAAAATATATTCGAGCAACACAAAAGAAGAAAGG
Source organism: Mandrillus leucophaeus (assembly GCF_000951045.1). NCBI lineage: Eukaryota > Metazoa > Chordata > Mammalia > Primates > Cercopithecidae > Mandrillus > Mandrillus leucophaeus. Next base: position 3,126,721 of record NW_012102031.1, read on the forward strand.
AGGGACAAAAACAGACAAATAGAAGGCAGAGAGCAAAATAGAAGACCTAAATCCAAGCATTTCAATAATTACATTAAATAGAAGTGGAATAAACTTTCCAATTAAAAGGAAGAGACTTTAGATTGGATAGAAAAGCAAGACTCAACTATATGCCATCTATGAGGGAAGTGCTTTAAATACAAAGACATAAATTGATTGAAAGTAAAACAAATAAAAATATGTACCATGCAAGCAGCATGATAAAGTGGGAATGGCTATATTAATACCAGACAAAATTGACTTCAACCAAGGATTATTACTAAATAAGGACATTTCATATTGATATATAGGCCAATACATTAGGAATATATAGCAACTAAAAGTGCATATGCACATAGGCTCAAAATAAAGGGATGGAGGAAGATCTACAAAGTAAATGGAAAACAAAAAAAGACAGGGGTTGCAACCCTAGTCTCTGATAAAACAGACTTTAAACCAACAAAGATCAAAAGAGACCAGGTGATTACATAATGGTAAAGGGATCAATTCAACAACAAAAGCTAACTATCCTAAATATATATGCACTCAATACTGGAACACCCAGATTCATAAAGCAAGTCCTTAGAGACTTACAAAGAGACTTAGACTCCCACACAATAATAATAGGAGACTTTAACACCCCACTGTCAACATTAGACAGATCAACAAGACAGAAAGTTAACAAGGATGTCCAGGAATTGAACTCAGCTCTGCACCAAGCGGACCTAATAGACATCTACAGAATTCTCCACCCCAAATCAACAGAATATACATTTTTCTCAGCACC
>NW_012102031.1:3131995-3146368 GCF_000951045.1 Mandrillus leucophaeus
TTGAACCTGGGAGGCAGAGGTTGCAGTGAGCCCAATCACGCCACTACACTCCATCCTGGACGATGGAGCGAGACTCTGTCTGAAAAAATGTGTGTGTGTGTGTGTGTGTGTGTGTGTGTGTGTGTGTGTGACATTGATAGGTTTAACAACATTTGACAAATTCTTAATAGGGTGAAATATGGTATTTCTCTATTGATAAATTAAGGCCAAATTATTTCAGAATTGGTCAGAACATGGCTTGGCTCCATGACTGAGGGCCACAATTTGAAAGTTGCCTAGTTCCTCAGAAGAGGCAGCATGAGCCTCATAGGAGAGGATGGCAAAGCTCCCAGTCCTAGAGGGAGATTGGAGAATAAATCAAATGTCCCTTTAAACCTCACCATAAATTCAATCTAGGCTCCTACTTGGATGAATAGCATAGTTGCTGATAGCACAGGCTTTGGAGTGAGACTGCCTGGGATCATAATCCCAGCCCAACCACTAAATGTGCAGCCTCAGGCTAGACACCTGACCTCTTGCCGGTCAGTATCTTCATCTATAGAACAAAGACAATGATGGAACTACCGCCTTGAGATACTGTGGGGATTTAATAAATTTACAAATGCAAAGTGTGTGGAGTGGGACCTGGTAATAAGTATAATATAAAATTTGCTATTATTATTCAAGTGTACATATTTTTAATTCCACCTTTAGAACTGTAGAACCTCAGTCCCATCCTAACCCTCAAAATCCTCTCTAGTTGTTTCCAAAAGTACCCAGGAGTTTCTCATTTTATGCTCAGGAACAAGTAAATGCCTATCCTTCCAGAAAGGGCATTCCAAGCAAGGGAACGATACAGAATTGTAACCAAGCAAAGAGATTCTGGGGAGCTCCAGTTCTCCATCAAGCAGCTGGAGTGGTTTGATCACTGGTACTCCCCGACTTAAGTAGTGGACTGACCAGCGTGTTCGCAAAGCCCTGGGAAGCCTAGCTTCCGCCTCTCTAACCAGCCCGGTATTTTCTCAGTTTGTCAGATAAACCATCTTGCTTCACCATGGTTGTTCCCTCTGACCAGAACACTCCCGACCCACCCCTTCCCCTAGTTCGCTGCTACTCATCCTTCAGAGGTCAGCTCAAATATCACTTAAGATTTCCTGACCTCCTAGGGTATTTCAAATCCCGCTAACTGTATGCTATCTTAGTACCCTATAATCATACTCATCACACTGTCATTCTGGTTGACTGCATATGTACTAAGTTATTTAATGTATTAATATTTCTTCCCAACTGAAATGTCATCTTCATGAGAGAAGAGACCATGCCTGCCCTGTTTGTTATTGCATCCCCAGCAGCAAACACAGTAGCTTTGCACATAGTCAGTGTTCAATATTTTATAAGTGAACCAAAGGCAGCTTAGTAAAGCGGAAGTGGAAAGTGTGCATGAAGAAACAGTAGAGGAAAACACAGGAAAATTAAGCCAGACAGATGATAGCAGCTTTGTGTGCCAGGTTAAGAAATCTGGACTTTAATTTGAAGGCAGTGCTGGTCCCTAAAAGTCTTAAGCTAGGCTAATGACCTTGTTTTAGGCATGAGAAATGCTGATCTGGCTGGTGAAACTGGAGGTGAGAAACACTTCAAAGGCCGTTGGAGGAAACCAGGTGAGAGGTGTTAGACAACAGAGGGTAAGGTAGAGGGAGATAGCCAGGAGCCTTAGGTGGATCACCATCTGAGAGAGGTGAACTAGAGTCCAGAATCCAAAAAGACAGACTCACCCCATCTGGAGGGCCTGTAAGGAAGGAGGAGAAAGGATGTGTCGGATGTGAGGGAAGGGTTTGTTGTTACTGCCCTTTTTTTTTTTTTTTTTTTTTTTTTTTTTTTTTGAGACGGAGTCTCGCTCTGTCCCCCAGGCTGGAGTGCAGCGGCCGGATCTCAGCTCACTGCAAGCTCCGCCTCCCGGGTTCACGCCATTCTCCTGCCTCAGCCTCCTGAGTAGCTGGGACTACAGGCGCCCGCCACCTCGCCCGGCTAGTTTTTTGTATATTTTAGTAGAGACGGGGTTTCACCATGTTAGCCAGGATGGTCTTGATCTTCTGACCTCGTGACCCGCCCGTCTTGGCCTCCCAAAGTGCTGGGATTACAGGCTTGAGCCACCGCGCCCGGCCTCTCTGTTATTTTTAATAAATAAGATGTATTGAGCCTTTGTGTGCCATACACTGTGAGTAATGGCCTCAGTTTCTTCTCATCAGAGGCCAAGCCTGAGGGATGTGGAGTGGTATAGGGACCATGAAGAGAATGCTTAGGTTTAAAACAGACACTGTAGAGAATGGAAGAAGGAGCTGGTAAGATGCTGGGTGAGCGTGATTGGTGCCACCCTAGTGTGCAGAGGCCTGTGGTTTACTCCAGTGGAACTGAGCAGCCTGGGCACAGGAATGAAAATGGTGGCTATTTAAATCAAAATAGAATTAGGGCAGTGGGTGGCAAGCTACAGCCTCTGGGCCAAATCTGGCTCACTGCCGGTTTGGTAAATAAAGTTTTATTAGAATACAACCATGCTAATTTGCTGTTTTTGTGCTGCAACAGGCAGAGTTGAATAGTTGCCACAGAGACTATATGTCCCACAAAGCTCAAAATATTTGCTATCTGGTCCTTTGCAAAAATGGTTTGCTGACCCCTGGATTACAAGTTAGCAGGTAAGGCAGAATACATGGCAGCAAGGGAGTGGTAAGAAAGTGGTTGAAGAGATGGAGAATGGGGATCTAGACTGGTTAAGAGAGGAGGCAAAGCCAGGCAGGCATTGATAGAGTAGGAGAAAATAAGAAGATTTTCTTTGCATCTGTTCTCTTAGTGAAACCAAAGTACCAATATGTTAAAAAGAACGGGAGAGCTGGAAGTAAGCGAGAAGAAAAGTAATTTTGGAAAACAGGTTTCAGAGGAGGGCAGTCCTGAGTGATGACATGTTCTAGGGACTACTCAGAGGAATGGCTGAAGGTCATTGTGGTGAGGAATTCAAGAAACAGTGAGGCCAGGATGGATGACTAGTCTCCACGGACGGCGTCACTCAGGGTGATGGAGAATAGAGAAGATAGTGTCTGTGTTCCAGTTTTGTTTTAAGAAGTATTTGTTTATGTGAAGGGTCCAGGTCTGGCATTATAACCTCTTTGGAGATAATGAGTTAGGAAAATTTAAAAATTCTTGCATGCTCATATTTTAGTGGATCTCAACTATCAGGAAAGTGAAGGCAGCCGCCTAATACACCTTAATATTTGTACCAAATGAGAGGTATGTATTTGCTGCGGCAATCTCATTTGATCTTGATACTAAATAACTCTGTTCTTGGAACAGCTCATTTCTCCCCCTCAGTTTAAATTTTAAGTTATTTATCTGTAGCTCAAACTATTCTTTCAAGTTGCTAGATACTTGATCATGTACACAAAAAAGCGGGGAGGAAGCTAGTAGATTCTTAGAAGCTAGAAATGGTGGCAGACAGCCTTGATTATATTCTCATAAGCCACAGTTACAGTAAGTGTGTTCAACTACACTGGTCTTGGCTTTCTAATTTTTTTGGAGAAAAAAAACACACACACACTTTCTCATATTGGATAGTGGTAGGCATTGTCACTGCCTTCATCCTTTTTTTCCTATCCAATTGGCTTTTTTTTTTTTTAAACCATGGTCTTCACTAGTAGTTGTTCTAGATACCTGTTTTTCATTCCACCTTTGATAGTGAAAGAAATCAAACTTGACACACAGACACACACACACAAGACCCATTAACCATGCACTTTTCCTTTTTGTCTGTAAAAGGCTTCAGAGCCAGAAATTGAAGAAAATGGTAGAAAACAGTTCTGCAGAGTGTCTTGGCAAAGCCTGAGTTACTGGTCAGGCTGACTTAGAAGCACTGTGCAGAGTAGAGTTGAAGGCAGCCTTCATCATCCCTGCAGGGAGGCAGCCCCAGCAACTCTTGTAGTATACATCTCCTGCCTCCTGTTTCACAGGCAAAAAAAACCACACCTATTTGATTTTCAAAACTTATACTTTATAGGTAAGTGAGAAAATTCATCTTTAATCCAATTTTCCCAATAAAAATTTAGCATAAGCAATTAAGAGGTTTCCTAAATCTATTATTTTATGTAGCATATTTATAATGACATTAAATTTCCAAATGTTACACTTTTTAAAAAATTGAAATCTAATTAATATGCCATAAAATGCATCCTTTAAAAATGTATGATTTAGTAGCTTTTAGTATATTCTCAGAGTTGTGAAATCATCACCAATTCAGAAACACTTTCATCACCTGCTAAAAGTCCTACCCTCATTAGCAGTCACTCCCCATTCTTTCTTCCCTCTAATTCCCATCAACCACAGATCTTGTTGTCTCTATGTATTTGCCTGTTCTAAACATTTCATATAAATGAAATCATGCAATATGTGGCCTATTGTGTCTGGCTTATTTCACTTAGCCTAATATTTTCAAGATTCATCCATGTTGTAACATATCAGTACTTCATTGCTTTTTATGGCTAATTCCATTGTAACGAAATATATATATATACATATAAATATAGATATAGCTATATAGATAGAAAAATATAGTATATTGTATACCAAAAAGTATAGTGTATAGTATATAGTATACCAAAAAGTATATTTATTTCTCTCTATATATAGAAGCGAGATAGATCTCTATAGAAGAGAGAGAAATAAAGCTTTCTCTCTTCTATAGAGAGACAGAAATAGATACACTTTTTGCTATTACAAATAATTCTGTTACAAACATTTGTGTAAAATGTTACATTTTTATTTTTTAAGGCTCATTTATTATACACCCTTCAAAAGAACAGAGTATAAGTGTAGTAAAGAACAAAGAAAACAAAAATGGCAGGCATTCACATTTCATAGCAATATGGACAAAACTTGTCAAGATTCTTTAAATACTTCTACTTTTAACATTTAACAGTCAAAATCAGTTTCTACAAATAATTTATTATCTCAGCAAGAAGTTTTAGAAGACTCAACCTATGTGATTCAAACTATGACTATCTTAGTGAAAAAAGTTTAATGTTATCCTCTTTGAAAATCTCCAAATTGCTGGAAGCCAAGTAAAGCAGATCAGTACCAATTTTTAAAAGATTCAAAGATTTTTAATCCTATGACTTCTTAGGAAGTCAAAATTGCTTAGAAAAATTATCCAAAGTATGTATTCATCTTTCAATGATATTAACATGCAAGAAAAAAATATCCGTACATCTAATTATCATCAGTAGCCAGTTAATTGCTGGATCTTCCAAAAAGAGGGACAAGTCTTCTTAAAAGGAATCAAGGCTTTTCAGACCTCTCCACTAATATATTGCAGTACGTATACACTTTGTTTAACTTCGTTTAACAGAAGAGAAGATCCTTTGAAGTGTAGTGGAAGACAGGCTGACATATTTCTGTGGTCTCTCCCAAGTGTATCAGCTTTTGTTGCTGATACCTTGGTCAACAGCCTTTGTGCTTATCAGTTCTTCCTTAGTTCACTGTCCTTCTGACTGAGAAATGTGATGTCCAAATGTTGAAGTTTCTGGACAAGAAAATGGAGAAGGCTCCTAAGATCTATTTTCTTTCTCAAATGAATCATCTTTTGAAATGCAAATTTCTGCTTAAGTGCATGAGACGTTAAAGACACCGGATCCCCATATGAATTCTTTCTCTTCCTCTTATGAATGGGTCTGCCACCAGGTGACTGTTCAGTTGCACAGAGCTTCACTTTATTTATGTCCTCTAGAACATCCAACATGTTTAGAACATCTTTATTTCTGTGGCTTTTTGAATGATGACTATACTAGCACCTGGGTGCTGTTTGTTCATTTCAGTAGCTGGATTATCTGAGTCACAAATATTATTAGATCCTAGTTGTATGGGAAGAAAACATGGAAGCTAGAGAGAAGAAAACTGAGGAGGAAGTGGTAGTGGAGGAGGAGAAGAAAGCATTGAACTTGGAAACTGATTTTTATTATGTTAAGGCTCATTATACACTCTACAAAAGAACAGAGTATAAATGTAGTAAAGAACAAATATATATGTGCGACTCCCCACTCAGCTGAACAACCCCTGATGATGGCATTTGTCCCAAACTAATGGGCCCATCATTCAAGCCAAAGGAACTAGAAATTTTTCAGTTCCTGCATTTCCACAATTGCAGCAATCTGAGAGTGAAGAAAAGTTAGCTCATCTTCAAGGGCACCTATTTTTTTTTTTAATTGCAGCTTCATTTACAAGCAGATCATTTTTCACTGGTTTGTTATGTTTTAGAGCAGATGACAGTGGATCCCAAACTAGTTGCAAAGGATGGACACGTTCCATTTTCTCTTCATTTTTCCATATACTATTTTGAAATCTGAGAAAACTGGCTTCCTCAACATTTGCCACACACAAAATATCACCAAAAGATGAAACAATAGATCCAGAATTACCAGAGTCTACAGAGTTCAAGAACTGGATCAACTCAAAATTGTGCCTTCAACAAGGTTCTAACAGAAGCATTTTCCCAATAATGTGAACAGTATTTCTAGTTGATCCATAGTCTTTATTTTCCCAAATCAGCAAAACCTGATCTATAGGAATGCCAGAATATTCACAATGAGAGACACTGATGAAGCAAATACAGAAGCCAATTCAAGGAAGCATTATCAGTTTCTTGGTACCTTTCTCTGAAGCTGGCCTTCTGGCAACTACCAGAATGGCAAGTGGAGGGCATTATGAATCCTGTCTCAGAATCCTCCATTGAAGAGGCACTGATCCTGGTCCAGGACTACACACACATCGACCTGGTGTCTGCTCGCACACCTTGGATTGCAGGCCACAGTCAGTAACGATGACCTCACTGAGCGGTGTGAGATCAACCTAGTGCCCAGCCCCAGAACCCCTTGCTCAGCCAGGGTAACTCCCTAGGAGGCATGGTTGCCTCCTCCTGTTCCCAGCCAACCTATCACTGGTCCCGAGAACAGGACCATTCAGTGTTACATTTTTAACCATGAAACAAAATCAGAATATTTTAATTTGTATGTAGTTAACTTGACAGACATTGTATATCAGCTAGGGAGACTGAAAGAGGTGAATTGGAGAATGACAAAAACTTCTCTGTTTTACAGCGAACTATTTAAAGTGTTTAGTTGACCAAAGACCTTCTGCTTACAGAAAGATTTATATCTCTAGCTCATAAGAGTTTTTAATTATTTCTAGAAATTTATTTTTGCAGCACATTTCTAAATGCTTTTAAAATAGAAAGTTTTAATATCACGATTAACTGGTCCAATATTATTTATGAGTATAATAAGTTAAAGTTAACACATCAGCATTTGCAATAATTTTATCAGTGCTATCTTCAAGCAAGCCCAACATTAATTGGTGTGCATATATCACACAATGAGATTTTAAAATACAGCAATTTATTGTAGCTTATTTCGGTTCTGCTGAGTAGACTGTGTGAATGTTAACAGGAGACCCAAATAACTTCTGTAGTGAGCCTGGGCAGGAGAACTAAATGGGCAGTGAGGATGCACCCTGAAGAGCAGCTTGAAGTGTGTGTACAGCTGTGGAGTGTTTGGAAACAAAAGTAAATTGGTATGCGGCAATTATAGATGAAGTGGCTTTTTATAAGCAAAAGCATCATGTAGCCTATGACTCAAAACTGAAAAACTGTAAACAATGATAAGCGATTTCATCAGCAGTTGTAGTCATAAGGCAAAAGAAAGGTGGCTAAATAGTAGAAAGCAGTGGGTCCTAGACTTCAGCATGCCTCAGAAACACCTGGCAGCTTGTTACAACTTAGTTATCTGGGCCCAACCCCCCAGTTTCTGATTTAGTAGATCTGGGACCCAAGAAATTCATTACTGACAAATTCCCAGGTGATGCTACTGCAGTCACATTTTGAGAACCACCAGCATCAAGTTAAATACCAGGTTTTTAGTCACAGCATATACGTGTGACTAACCTAACTGCATATCTTTAAATATATAAGATAACATGGGGGCCAGGCGCAGTGGCTCACGCCTGTAATCCCAGAACTTTGGGAGGCCGAGACGGGCAGATCACGAGGTCAGGAGATCGAGACCATCCTGGCTAACTCGGTGAAACCCCGTCTCTACAAAAACTACAAAATAAAAATTAGCCAGGCGTGGTGGCGGGTGTCTATAATCCCAGCTGCTTGGGAGGCTGAGGCAGAAGTATGGCGGGAACCCAGGAGGCGGAGCTTGCAGTGAGCTGAGATTGTGCCACTGCACTCCAGCCTGGGCAACAGAACAAGACTCTGTCTCAAAAATAAATAAATATAAATAAATAAATAAATAAATAAATAAATAACATGATAGTAATATTTGACTCAAATATTATTTCCCTCTTGGCCTACTTAAAATGTTTCTTATTAAGTTATTCTTTCTGACTAGAGGGAGCTCAAATTCTATTTCTAGAATCTTTTCTTAGTACTTTAACAGATATGTTTTAAGTCCTAGAATCTTTTTTTTTTTTTTTTTTTTTTTGGAGACAGGGTCTCACCCTTTTGCCCAGGTTGGAGTGCCCTGGCATGACCACAGCTTACTGCAGTCTCAAACTGTCAGGCTTAGGTGATCCTCCCACTTTAGTCTCCCAAGTAGGTGGGACCACAGGTACACGCCAACATGCCCAACTAATTTTGGTACTTTTTGTAGAGAAGGGGTTTCGCCATGTTGCTCAGGCTGTTCTCAAATTCCTGGGCCCAAGCTATCCTCCCACCTCGACCTCCCAAAGTGCTGGGATTACAGGTGTGAGCCACCACGCCCAGTTGAGTCCTAGAATCTCATCAAGAATAGATAAGTTCTGTAAAGTGATGCACCGATCTTACCTCAAATATCCCTACCAAATGGTTATTCGGGCTGTGCATGAGCTCTGAGCATCACTCACCATTATTATTTTCGTGTGTGAAGAACCATGACAATGAGAAAGTTTTTTTTTTTTATTAATTGGGCTAAAATCTGTTTTCTGTAAGTTCTACCTATTGATCCCAGTTCTAGCTCCTGCAAACTATGAGTAATGGAAGGTATTATTATTAAGGTTTTCTGATTGTCTTAAAATAATTAGATATAGCCTCTCATCCTTCTACTCTCTCTTTTTGGGTAAAGATTAGTATATCCATCAACCATTTCTTATAGATAAGATGTCAAGTCTCCTCACTGTCCTGGTTACCTGCCTTCTAAATTTTATACTCAAAATTTAACATAATTTTATAATACAGTAAAAATAATTCTAATGTAATAGAATTGTGTGGAAGTATAGAATTGTGATTAAGATCATATTCTATGACATCAGAGAAACTTGAATTTGAATCCCATCTTTGACCTTTTCTAGCCTTGTGGTCTTGGGAAAGATTTTTAGCCTCTTTCAGATTCCTTTGCCTCATATTTAAAACGGGGTTATAAAACCTACTCCATCTGGTGCTAAACAAAGAGAATTTAAAAACAACTATTTGAGGGGCCAGGCACAGTGGCTCACAGAGGTAGTCCCAGCTTTGGGAGGCTGAGGAGTGAGGATCACTTGAGGCCAGGAGTTTGAGACCAGCCTGGCTAATGTAGCAAGACCCCTTCTCTACAAAAAATTAAAGAAAAGAGCCAGGCATTGGTGGCCCACACCTGTAGTCTCAGCTACTAGGAAGGCTGAGGCGGGAGGGTCGCTTGAGCCCAGGTTGAGGCTGCAGTGAGTCGCGACTGTACCACTGCACTCCAGTCTGGGTGACAGAGCAAGGTCCTGTCTCTAAAAAAAGAAAAAACAAACAAACAAACAAAAAAACCAGGCATTTGAAAAGTAGTTAAGTCCTTAGGTGAACAATTACCATGAATACCCACCTACCTCTGCAACCTGTGGCAGAGCCTGAAGATTTGTTTGAGAGGGCAGATGGAAGGTCTCTGAAATGAGAGATGCTAGGTAGAGTTACAAGTGTGGGCACTGTCACCAAAACCACAGGATTATGTGATGATATGTAAACCAAATGCTGAATGCTGCAGCCCCCTCCCCCTGCTGGCCTCCCAGCACCCTGGTAACTAGACCTTTACCCTCTAGGTAGGAGACAGGACAACTTTTCTCCTAGAGCCTCACTGGCCTAGAGGAAAGAACTAAAGATAATGACATTAGTGGTTCCCCAACAAATGACTAGTCACTGAAGCTCAAAGTTGACAAGTGTCATGCACACACTCAAAGTTCCTTTCAACTTTTAATCCTTAAACATAAGCAGACAGCAAGGAGTACCAAACATCTGAAAAAAAACTTCTAATATAAAACACTGAAACAAAAACAAAGAAAAATAATTTTGAGGAAACATACACTATGAAGGGAAAGGAAAACTTTTTCAAAAGCTTACTATTATCCTGAAAGAAATAAGAGAATACAGTATATGAAACAAGAAGAAGGCATTACAAAAAGAATTTCTGAAAACCAAAAAAAAAAAAAAAGAGCTCTTGGAAATTTAAAAATATAACAGCAGAAATATAAGAAATCAATGAGGATTGGAAACTAAAGTTGATAAAATCTACATGGAAGTAAAGCAAAAAGACGGAGGTAGGGAAAATGGGAAAGAAAAGTAAGAAAATTAGAAGACTAGTCCAAGAGATCTAACATCTGACAAGAGGAGGTTCTGAAAGAGACAACAGAGAAAACACAGAGGAGAAAGTAAGTGATTAAATCATTTAGAATAATTTTCTGGAGCTGAAGGAAATAGGTTGCCTGATTGAATTGACCTCAGTGAATGAAAATAGTCTCACTTCAGGGCACATCACCGGGAAGCTTCCAAACCCTCTGAAACAAAGAGGAAATTCTGTAATACTTCAGAGATAAAACAGGTTACATGCAATGAGTAAGAATTCGAATGGCTCCAACCCCTGAACAGCAATACTAGAAACAAGAAAACAGTGAAATGTGGCCTTCAAAATTCTGAAAGAAGGATTTCTGACCTAGAATTCTTTATCTAGCCAAACTATCATTAAGCCTAAAAGTAGAGTATAGACATTTGCAGACATGCAGGTTCTCCAAACATTTACTTCTCATGGCTGTCATCGTTAGCATGCCCACTACCATCTTTCCACCTTTTTAATCCAAAGATAGACTGTCTCGATTAGCCTGACCTAGATTCCTAACTGTTCTTGGCTTTTCTTGACCATGTGCTGATGAAGTTCCTGCTTTCCTTTTCATGTCCCTGCTGCTGCATCAGCTGAGAATATATTTCATCCCCAAAAAAGTTTTGTGATTGGAATTTTTCCTGAGAACTGGAGATAGGCCATGGAAAGCTTTGAAACAAAAAATAGAAGCTGCCTGTCCTGGCCATAGTTTTTACAGGAGGTCCAATTTAGTTTAGAAGGGACCTGAATATGTAAAGCAAAATAAAATAATGTAGAAAAATAAGCCATGTGTTCTCATTAGTAAGCATCAATTTCCCTCTTCTGTGACTTACAGTGAAACTTTTTTTAAGTAGCAGGTTCAGAGTTCATTGCAAAGAGTTTAGAACTGGATTCCACCAACTGGTATCACATATCATAAGTGAATGTAAATAGACATTCCAGGAAGAAGAGAAGAAAGTTCCATGTTTAAGAAAGCTTACAAAACAAATAAATTCCTGAAGATTTCTCAGCACTTTAAATGCACTGATGGACATTGTTAATCTCCTTTTGGGAAGCACAGTATACAATTGCCCAGTTGTATTGACTATGAAGCCTGTTTTTACAACACATCTTCTAACATCTGAAGGAACACAGTGTTTCTCAGAAAAGTTTGGGAAATAATGATTTAGAATGAAGTGTGGGAGATTTAATGTAATTTTGCCTAAAGGGAAGTAAAAACTTTCCCAAATCTGTAATTTTACGAAAAAAAAAAAAAAGGCTTAGAATGCTTTTTACTTCACTTATAGTTTCTTGGTGAGAAAAAAAATGATTATATACATGTGCTAAAGTGTTCTAGATCTCAGATGTGTTGGACTTCAGTCTTGATTATATTTCACTATAGAGAGAAAAATATTTATTTCACTAACTTTTGGGTACTTGTAGTTGGTAGTTCATTTTGCCATAATAATCTCTACGGGAAAAAAATAAAAAAAGTTGAAGGAATCTGTTACAGGTTTCTCACACTTTCTACTTTAAATACCAACTTAAAATGCTGGCAGTCAGTAGAATGGGGTTTAATACTTTTCTGCTCTCTCTGATTAAGTTTAGTGTAAAAATATGTTGGGCAGGGTTTGAGTCAAGATGAGTCAAGATGAATATTGATAATTCTATTTTAGTTTCATTTCCATGGTATTATTGATATATAATACATCTGTAGAGTTTCTTAGTTTCCTGCTTTGGGTTTTTTTAAGCTTATTATGAATAGTTAACATTTAAAATTCTAAGCAGTTTATTTATGTTGAGCCCTTCCAGATAGGCTTTTACATTATAAAATTATTTTAGCTATTACTCTCATTTGTATGTTGCATAAATCTTTTTCTCTCATTTACACATTTTAGTTTCAACTGCCTCTGAGGGAGCATCTTCCTTTTCTCCTTTATCCATGTCATCTCCTGATTTAGCCTCTCCAGAGAAGTCAGCTCATCTCTTATCCCCGATTCTGGCTGGACCTTCCTTCTGGACTTTGTCCCATCAACAGTTGTCTTCTACCTCCTTTAAAGAGGAAGATAAGACAACCAAGCTGCATCACTCCTTTGCTTCTAGGGGCCCAGTGTCTTCTGATGCAGAGGAAAATGATAGCCTCAATCTACTGGGAATTCTTCCAAATAACTCTGACTCTGCTAAAAAGAATGTAAGTCATATTTCTAGTAGGCACTGGGGAGAGTTTTCCACCCAAAATGTAGACCAGTTCATCCCTCTGTCCTGCTCTGGTTTTCAGTCAACCAAAGACTTCCCCAGGGAACCTGAAGCAGAGAATTCCAGTAGTGTTCTTTTAAGGGAGGCAAAATGTGCGATTGCTAGATTACATGAAGATCTGAGCACAGTGATCCAAGAACTTAATGTCATCAATAACCACCTGATGAGCATGAGTCTGAATAGTTCACAAATAAGCCAGTCCTCGCAGGCCCCCCAGTCTTCTGAGGGGAGCTCGGATCAGATCTAATCATCACAGTATCTATTTTTGATAGAACTCGTGCGGTTCCATTTCCCCAAGACTTAAGTTAACATTGTATAAATTCATATTACTATGGCAAAAAAAGGGGATGGTTTAATTTTTCCTTGTCAGGTTTATTAACAAGTATCTTTCAAACTAATAATTTCATTTGGGTGGTTTATTTTTTAAAAGGAAAAGATGTCACCTTTGATAATTTCAGATTTGGATATTGGTTCATTTGAAACAGAAGAGAATTTCATTCTTTGATGCTCTGTACCTCAAATGGGTTAAGTATTAGTGAAAATTGTGGTAGGACCTCAAACTGCAAATGGCTATTCAAGAGCTTTTGGATAAGGAGGCAGAAAGAAGCTCTTTACCTTTCAACTGTATGGAGCTTATTAACAAGCCTCTGAGGTGACCTAGGAGGATCGAGCTTGGGGTATACATTTCACACGTTCTTTTGCAAGTTTTAGGTGCTGCAAACCAAGGGCCAGAAATGTTTTCTTTCTTCCAGAGGCTAGTGTTGGGAGTTAAATGGAAACAAGCAGGACATGGGGCAAATGTTTTTACTGTCCATGTATATTGCAAAGTGAATTCAAATCCATCCTTTTATTCTATTTTAGAAAATAAATTTGATATTTTTCATCTTATGTGTATCTTTTTAATTCATTAAGACAGTCTTTCAAATAGAAATGTGTCAGTTCTTTATGGGCAAAACAATCCAAGTTGGGGATTATGGGCCAGTGATTCCCAACCCTGCTGCACACAGGAATCACCACAGAAACTTTTTTGCTGTTGTTGTTTTATATTTGTCTGAGAGAATAGTGTAATGGGCTCCATGTGCCCACCACTCAGTTTCAACAATTACCAACTCAAGGCTAAAATAATCCTGATTATTTTGAAGACATACGAAACATTTTAAAAATATACTAATGCCAGGGTCCTGCTCCCAGACAAATTGAAACTGGTTTTCGTCATGCAGACTGGATTAGGAGATAAAGGAATTGTCAGTGAAAGGATTTTAAAGCTGGAGGAATTTGGCGTGGTTGAAGAATGGCAAGAAGGCTGATGTGACTGGAGTGAAGTGAGCAAAAGGGAGAGTAGACAGAGATCAAGGTCATGGAGCAAAGATGACAGATGACATAGGTTCTTAAAAACCACTGTTAGAGACTGGGCGTGGGGCTCACATCTGTAATCCCAGCACTTGGGGAGGCCAAGGCAGGTGGATCACGAGGTCAGGAGTTCGAGACCTGCCTGGGCAAGATGGTGAAATCCCATCTCTACTAAAAATACAAAAAA
>NW_012102031.1:3146618-3155585 GCF_000951045.1 Mandrillus leucophaeus
CAATCTTGGCTCACTGCAGCCTCCACCTCCTGAGTTCAAGCGATTCTCCTGCCTCAGCCTCCTGAGTAGCTGCATTACAGGTGCTCGCCACCATGCCCAGCTAATTTCTGTATTTTTAGTAGAGACAGGGTTTCACCATGTTGGGCAGGATGGTCTCAATCCCTTGACCTCGTGATCCACCCGCCTTGACCTCCCAAAGTGCTAGGATTACAGGCGAGAGCCACTGCGCCTGGCAACTTTGATTCTAAATGATTGCTCTTGCTTTGGCAGGAGAACTGGTACAAGAACATGAGGTGAGGCAGGTAAACCACTTAGCAGGCTGTTGCAGGTATCCAGATGAGAACTGATGATGGCTCAAAGCAGGGAGGGCATAGTGAGGGTGAGTGAGAAGTTATTAGTTCAGGGATTCACTAATGGTTTGGACAAAATATTTATAAGAGAAAGAAGAGTCAATAACAAATTCAAAGTATTGGACCAAGCAACTGAAATTCAGATGACATTGCCATCAACTGAGGTGAGGAAGGCTGTAGGTAGAGAAAATTTAGAGACATTCAATTTTGGATGTATTAATTTCAATTATCTGTTAGATAGCCAAGTAGGCACCTGGATGTGAAAGCCGAGTTTGCGAGGGAGTCTACATTGGAACAGAGGCAGGCAGTTAGGATTTGGTGGTTATTTAAAACTATGAGAAGAAATGAAATGACCAACGGACTAAGCGTGATCATGGAGAGAAGTCGAAGGCCTGAGCCCTAGGCCATTATAACAAAGAGATTAAGAAAAAGTTGGAGAGCCAATGAAGGAAACTGAGAACAAGCCATCACCCAGGTAGAATTAAATAATAGCATGTTGTGTTTGGAAACCAAGAGTGTACAGTTGTACACTGAATATATGCCCTTTACATAGATTCACCGATTGTTAACATTTTGCCATGTTCACCTTATCTCCCTCTGTTGCTAAACATGTTTATATATGTATTATATCGATAGAGAGACATGTTCTACTGAACTATGTGAAAGTAAGTTGCAGACATTTTGATACTTCACAACACTTAGGTGAACATACTAATTACATGATCAAGGGTAATTATTATCCAACTTACCTTCCAGTTTATCATTTCTCTCTTCAGCTATGTCTAGTCCATCCATTGTCAAATCATCTATCAGGTTTTAATTAGGTCATTATATTTTTTATTTCTAGAATTCTACTTGGTTCTTTTAAAATTTGCTATAGCCAACAGACACATGAAAAAATGCTCATCATCACTGGCCATCAGAGAAATGCAAATCAAAACCACAATGAGATACCATCTCACACCAGTTAGAATGGCGATCATTAAAAAGTCAGGAAACAATAGGTGCTGGAGAGGATGTGGAGAAATAGGAACACTTTTACACTGTTGGTGGGACTGTAAACTAGTTCAACCATTGTGGAAGACAATGTGGCGATTCCTCAAGGATCTAGAACTAGAAATACCATCTGACCCAGCCATCCCATTACTGGGTATATACCCAAAGGATTATAAATCATGCTGCTATAAAGACACATGCACACATATGTTTATTGCGGCACTATTCACAATAGCAAAGACTTGGAACCAACCCAAATGCCCGTCAATGACGGACTGGATTAAGAAAATGTGGCACATATACACCATGGAATACTATGCAACCACAGAAAGAATGAGTTCATGTCCTTTGTAGGGACATAGATGAAGCTGGAATCCATCATTCTCAGCAAACTATCACAAGGACAAAAAACCAAACACCACATGTTCTCACTCATAGGTGGGAACTGAACGAGAACACTTGGATACAGGAAGGGGAACATCGCACACCGGGGCCTATCGTGGGGTTGGGGGAGTGGGGAAGGATAGCATTAGGAGATATACCTAATGTAAATGATGAGTTAATGGATGCAGCACACCAACATGGCACATGTATACATATGTAACAAACCTGCACTTGTGCACAGGTACCCTAGAACTTAAAGTATAATTTTAAAAATAGAAATTATGAAAGAAAATATACAACTTGTTACCATTTTGAAAATAAATATCATGTATTTTATATACATGGAAAATGTTAATATTGGTTGCCATTGGTGGTAAGATTGTGAGAAATTACTTCTTTCTTTACACTTACCTATATTTTCTAATGCATTAAAAACTTTGGGTTCTCAAAAAATAAAAATTAAAAAAATAAAATAAAATTTGCTATAGTTTTATAAGTCAATGTTTATTGCAGATATTTTCAAATATATCTTTACTATTAAGAATATTAACCAAACTAGTATAGAATTCTTACTGGTAAGAATATTAGGCTGGGCATGGTGGTTCATGCCTGTAACCCCAGCACTCTGGGAGGCCGAGGCGTGAGGGTCACTTGAGCCTAGGAGTTTGAGAGCAGCCTGGGAAACACAGTTAGACTGTGTCTCTGCAAAAAATAGAAAATTTATCCAGGCATTGTGGCATGTGCCTGTGGTCCTACCTACACAGGACGTTGAAATGGAAGGATTGTTTGGGCCTGGGAGGTTGAGGTGGCAGTGAGCTGTGATCGCACCACTGCACTCCAGCCTGGGTGACAGAGTGAAACCCTGTCCAAAAAAAAAAAAGAATATTAAGTAAGCTAGAGAGTATTCTTACCAGCAAACTAGTAATAATCATTTAATATATGCATTTAAGATTATAAATAGCTTAAATGTATACCTGCATCCCACAAAGCCCTTAAAGTTGAAATATAATTCACATACCATAAAATTTACCTTTTTAAGGTGTATAATTCAGTGATTTCTAGTGTATTCACAAGGTTGCACAGCCATCACCATTATCTAATTCCAGAACATTTTCATCGTCACAAAAAAGTACCTCATCCCCATTAGCAGCTGCTCCCCATACCTGCCTCCTCCAAGCCCCAGCAACCATTCATTTACTGTCTGCTTCCATGAATCTGCCTACTTTGGCTATGTGATACAAATGGGATTATATAATATAGCTTTTTGTGTTTGACTTCGTAGCATAATTTTTTGAGATTCATTCATGTTTTAGCATGTGGCTGACATTCTTTTTGTGGCAGAGTAACATCCATTGTATGGATATACCACGTTTTGTTTATCTAGTCATCAGTTGGTGAACATTTGGGTTGTTTACACTATTTGGCTATTGTGAATAATGGTGCTGTGAACATCTTTGTGACTATGTTTCACTTTTCTTGGGCATATACCTAGAAGTGGAGTTGCTGAGTCATATGGTAACTCTTATGTTTATTTTACTGAAGAACTGCCAAACTCTTTTCCAAAATGGCTCTACCATTTTACCATGAGTTTTGGTATGCAGTATTTTCACTGTCTTTTGGCTCCAAATATATTCTAATTCCTATTATGAAGAAGTAGAGAGGTATACTTCCTAACTTCCATGCATACTGATAAACTAATAACAGCAAAAGTTCTTATTTTTTGTCAGTTTGATATCTCTGCTGTTTTGTGCTCATGGTGTTGTATTTCCTTGTGTGCCTGATTATCTTTGACTATGTGCTGGTCATGATACTTGAAAAATTATTTGTATGAATAATACAAGAACCTGCTTTTTATTCCTGCCAAGTGCCTGGCGTACTGCCACACAGGTTAAGTCAATTAAGGTCATGGCTTAAAGTTCTCTAGAATACGTAGGTTAATCTCAGACTTAAATTCCTCATAAGAGTTGGTTTATCTCCAATTCATTCTCACTGCATAGCTATTAGATTTCCCTTTATTGTAAGGAGCATCTCATGTTAGACTTCCCACCTTTATGAAGGTGATTTCTTTTCTTTCACCATCAAAATGGAGGTTGGAATTTGTTGGACTCAGCAAATGCCTTTAGGGAAAAGTGGCTTCTGTGATCGTTTACCTATCAGGTGCCTGAGTACCTACTATTTGTAAGGCTCTGTACCAGGCCCTTAGAATACAAAAGGGAATGCAAATAAACTTCTTTATAAAATAAAATAAGAGTTAAATATGAAGACATCTTCCATGGGCTTTCTCCATACATCTGGGAGATCTGCCAGTGGATTCCTAGGGAGTTACTACTGGGATGCAGCATCCCCTTTTTGCACTGGCTGTGAAATTTCTTAGCTGTACATTGCTAAGAGTGGAGAAGGAAAAAACTTCCAGAGACAGCCTTTCCTCCCTCCCCATCCCCCTAACCAAAAGGTGCTGCGTTGGGTATCTTGAATACTCAGAGAAACCCCAGAAATAACTGAGGCAGCCAAAACTATCCCTTTAAGAAACTACCTTACTTGCTGTGAGCTCACTACATGCACATGGTAACCTCAGATATTAACTAGATTTTAGAGAGCTCATATATTTTAATGCAACCATGCAAACATGTGTTAATTAATATAATTAACAAGCGCTTATTTGAGCCTCTATTTAGCCAATTCCATTAAATGAAGAGAACAAAGTTGGCTTAAATTAAGAGTGGCTGTATTCTGATTGACTTGGTAATTATCTTAGATTAAAAATACTTCATTAGATGTTATTCTCTTAAGTACTTTGGAACTTGAGGATCCTATTTTATAAGGCAGTTATAAAGATATTTTACAGTTTGCTTACTGTCGAATTACTGATGTGTTCATTCTTTAGATATGTATTAAGCACCTATGATGAGTAGGCAGTTTGCTAGACACTGGGACACCATAGTGGGCAGGACGGGTGTGCTCACTGTCTTCAGAGCTAGTTCAGTGGAGACACAGACAGCTAAGTGGGTAGTTACTGGCAATGTGTAGGTCCTATAAATTTGGGAGCACAGCGTGGTGTGGCAGAGCCTGATAAAGCGCGACAACCAACTCCAATTGGGGCCTCAGGGGATGCTGCATGGAGGAAATGAAGTCCAAATGGAATCCTGAAGGATAACCAGGATTCAGTCCAGCAAAATGAGTCAGGGGAGAGAGCTTTTTAGGCAGAGAGGACAGCATGTTCAAAAGCTGGGGGCAAGAGAGCACTTGATAAGCTTGAATACAGGATGGACAAAACTCATGGTGCGTGAGAAATTTGAATCGCCGTAGTTTCAGATTTTATGCAGTGACACAGTAGGTGATGGTTAGGTGACCTGTGCAGACTGAATAAAAGAAAAAGACTGAGTGACAATTAAATGGATCGTATCGAAAATAGAGTGTCATAGAAATCTGGAGACTAAAGAGTTTCCAAAATCCATTCCAAATGAGTTCATTGTGACAATGGTTTGCCCTGAATATGCAAGGAGTCCCTCCTTTTGTGTGCTTTCATTTTAAAGAGAAAGGGAATACTGAGAACAACTGGGTGAATCAGTTACACATTCAATATACTGGGGACTGGTTTTCTAGGTTTTACTTTATTTTTAATAGAGTAGATTCTGAGATGTGATAAAAAGGGTTTAGATGTGTAGATTTGAGAGATTTTTATTTCTCGCAGAACACCAAGTAACTTGAGAAGGCCAAGCATATTATTGTGAAGCCAGAAGATATGTGCCACCTTTTATCAGCAGGCAGGCTTAGAAAAGAGAAAATTGGCTCAGAAGAAACTCGGTTTTCAAGATGATTTTGTTTGGTAATTTTGAATTCTGTTTTCTCACTGACGGTGCAGAAAGTTCTCAAAGATATGGTAATTATTGCAGAATGATGGCTTCAGGCATTTGCAGCTATTCAAACAGTAAAATTCCATTATAACATACCACCGTCTATGTGTTCACTCGGGCTGCAGTTGAGAACTTGCCCCCTATACTGTATACTACATCTTTCTTATAACACAGAACTCCTATAGCATGGAGGAGGAGACATCCTAGAAGCTGAATCACAGAGGGCAAAGATAAAGGAGTATTATTGCATTCTGTATAGCAGATGCCACATGGTCAGGCTAAATCATTAAAATACCGCCCATACATTTTTTGGTCCAATATCCTGTTGGGTCTGTGCAGAGTTCTTAAACAGTTGCACAGTCAGAAATTGGATAAATTATACTTCCTTCACATTTCTGTTCTTATATCATAGTTCATTTATTTAACTGAAAAGCTTTCAGCACATCATAAAGGTGGTAAAAGCAATGTTGAGCAGTATATATCAGCTTGTCTGCTGATAAGGTGAGCATTTTTTATTATTCACTATCACTGATTAAATCAACCATCAATAAAATTAGCAAATCATCAGTCCATATTGCTGCTGAGGTGACAATGTATGAAAAGTCTACTTCGTTTTTATGTTTTGGTTCATCTCACAGGTTATTATTCATAAATATTGTTCTGATTCTAATTCTGAATCTAGTAAGATGAGTCCCCCTATAGAATATTTGGGATTTAGAAAGCATTCTAATTGATTTAGCAAAAGCCTCTTGGACAGAATTAGAAGTCTAAGCTATTGGTAGCCTGGAAAATCTACCCCTTCAAAATAAAAGACATGGACTTACAAAGAAGAACAGAAAGGCCATTCCAGGTGGAGGGACCGGCAGGTCTAGCAAAGGTGAGACGTGAGCGCGTCCGTCCAGGCCTGCCGCAGGCCACAGGTGGCCAGACTGCCACCCAGGGACGGTGTCTGTGGGAGATGCTTTCTGAGTTCCAAAGGATGGATGAACAGCTTGGAGACATTCTTACTATTAGAAATGAATATCTCTTCAATTTCATTACTACTACTGAATGCAGCCTCTGCTCTAGGTGCTTAAGATGCATTCGTTAATAAGATATTTTTTTAAAGCCCTGCCCTTGCGGAGCTTGCATTCTCGTGGACAGGAGAGAGACAATCCACAGTAAACACAATAAATAAGGGAGTTATGTAGCATATTATTAGCAACAAACATGTGCCATGAAGATACCAGAGCTGGGAAGGGATAGAAAGGGCTGGGCGACTGGAGGAGGCTTACGGTTTGGTAACACTTGGGCAAAGACTAAAGAAGGTAAAGAGTTTGCCATAAGGATCTCTGGGATGTACATTTCAGGTGGGGGGTACAGCTAGTGCAAAGGCCCTGCTTATGCTGAGATATTCACAGACTAGCAGGTAGCCAGCATGTGTGGAATGGGATGTGGCAGGAGAGGATGGCAGAGAGGTAAGGGGGTGGGGGCTTCTAGGCCACCATAAGGCCTATGGTCCCACCCTGCGAGAAAGGGCATATTGGAGCTTTTGAGCAGAAGCATGATGAGTTGTGTGGAGTGTTTCAAAGGCTCCTACTGGCTCTTGTGTTGAGAACGGACTGCAGAGGCCAAGGCAGGACAGGGAGGGCGATTAGGAGACTGCTGGGTGCATGCTATGTGCCATGCATTATTTTAAAAGTACTTTACATGTATTAACCCACTCAGTCCCCACCACAATCCTTTGAGGTAGGGACTACTATTATACCTATTTTGTTTTATTATACCTACTTTATAGGTATAATAGCGCCTTTAAAGGAAATTGAGGCACAGAGAGTCTAAGCAACTTACCTACGGTCACCCAGCTACTAAGTGGCAAAGTTGGGATTCAGATTCAGAGGCCACCCTCTTAGCCACAACAGGGCATGAGAGAGAGCACACACTGGAAGAATTTCTCACGTATAGGTTCAAAGGGATTGAACAAATGGATGGCAGGGCTGGATGAGAATCTTGGATTCTATTTCTGGATTACACATGTACTTCTTTGGACAGATGAATTATTTTGTTCGGTTCCTAACAGAATGTGCCTAACAGCTATCAATCCCTGAAGCAGGTATCGCTGCCAGGATTATCATTAACAAGATTATCGTCTTATCTAAATGTCGTGAAAGAATCACTTGCATCTGTGTAGCATTTTGTAGATATCAAAGCACTTTTGCACACATTTTCTGTTTTCAACCTCACAACAAATCATGAGCTCATTATCTTCCTCCCAGCCTCTCCTCTGCTTTTCTCTTTCTGGTAATGGCACCAGTAGCTCCAGACGCCACTTGGGTCTTTCCTCTTCCTCTCTCCCCAACATCCAGTTCCTGGGCCCTGTTGGTCTGTTCTGTCTTCTCTGGGTCTCATTCCTGCCCCCTCTGTACCACTCACCTGGCCATCACCCTAGTTTAGACAAATAGAGACCTCACTCCTTTCTACTTCTAGTCCTTTCCCACCATGCTGCATATTACCGCGGGCAATGCTCTTGACCTCTCACCACCAAAAAGACCTCCCTCGAGCAACCAGCAAACAAAGACCATGGCTTGACATAAGCTAGAGGCAGTAGGGTGAAAGAGGAGAGATGGAAAAAAGTTGGCAGACATAAGAGAAGTGGAAAAGGTTCCAGGACTCAGAGATTGGTTAAAAATGCGGGGTGGCCCATCAGAAAGTAGGCAAAGGATATGAACAGACACATCTCAAAAGACGACATTTATGCAGTCAACAAATATATGAAAAAAAGCTCATCATCACTGGTCATTAGAGAAATGCAAATTAAAACCACAATGAGATACCATCTCATGCCAGCCAGAATGGCGATTATTAAAAAGTCAGGATACAACAGATGCTGGGGAGGCTGTGGAGAAATAGAAATGCTTTTACACTGTTGTTGGGAGTGTAAATTACTTCAACCATTAGGGAAGACAGTATGGCGATTCCTCAGGGATCTAGAACCAGAAATACCATTTGACCCAGGCATCCCATTACTGGGTATATACCCAAAGGATTATAAACTATTTTACTATAAAGACACATGCACATATATGTTTACTGCAGCACTATTTACAACAGCAAAGACTTGGAACCAACCCAAATGCTCATCAATGATACATTGGATAAAGAAAATGTGGCACATATACACCATGGAATACTATACAGCCATAAAAAAGAATGAGATCATGTCCTTTGCAGGGACATGGATGAAGCTGGAAACCATCGTTCTCAGCAAACTAACACAGGAACAGAAAACCAAACACTGCATGTTCTCACTCATAAGTGGGAGTTCAACAATGAAAACACATGGACATGGAGAGGGGAACATCACACACCAGGGCCTGTTTGGGGGTGTGGGGGGGCAAGGGGAG
>NW_012102031.1:3159180-3160041 GCF_000951045.1 Mandrillus leucophaeus
ATAAAAGCAGGCACATCCCCCGGGAACTCACCAGGCTTGGCCTGGTTCTGATCCCAGGAGAACTCAGTGTAACCCAAGGCCAGCCCTTCTGTGTGTTATGTGGCTCATTAACCTTGGCTTCTTCCTCTAAGAAGGTCGAAGTTATTGGAAATGATGTTACACAAAGCCAGGACCCCTCAGAGTCTGCAGATGAGCCGAAGCAGGAGGGTGGTTATCACTGATTTCATCTAGACGCCTCAATGACAATCGGGAAGAGGGTGAATTTCAGTGACTAATGTCCTGTAGTTTGCGGCGATGCTGTTCCGCTGTTTACCATTAGAGCATAGCAGTGTTTGCCACTTTCCTAGCATGTGACCATTACCACATGGAAAAATAAATACAGATGTTTCAATATTAATAGACAATCGATTAATTCATTAAAATTGCAAATGTTAAAGAGTTTGTAAATAACCCTGGGAGTGGGACAGGGTTGGGAGTGAGCACGTGTCTTTCCCTGTGATTTCTCTGGTGGAGGAATGCCTAGGTCTCCGGGCCTTGCGCAATGTTCCTCTATCCCTTGGGCAACACAAAGGCACTCGCGGTGTGATATGGTAAGAACACCATCTTCACCACAGCTCTTTGGGGACAGAGGCAGGGGACGGGGGGAACTTCCAGTGGGAATACTGGTGTTACCAGAAACGTCGCCAAAGCCCTCGGCCAGAGGCTGAGCTGTTCTGTTTGCTGCAGGGCTCTGGTTTTGCAGAGGAAGAGGGCTGTTGTCACTGGGAACCAAGATGAGGGGTTCCAACAGCAGAGGGGAACCAAGTACACCACGATGGCCCTTGTGCTAGTTCCCTGGGGCTGCCCTAACAGGCAGCCACC
>NW_012102031.1:3161559-3187083 GCF_000951045.1 Mandrillus leucophaeus
GGGTTGAAGCCAGGTGCAGTGGGGCCTGTAGTTTTAGCTACTCTGGAGACCGAAGCAGGAAGATTGCTTGAGCCCAGGAGTTCAAGGCCACCCTGGACCACATAGTGAGACTGTATCTCTAAATAGGGATGAGCTCCAAAATTCCGGTTTAATAATAATAATACTAGTTGACACTTGATGAACACTAACCACGTTGTGAGCATGTTTTAATCCTCTTAACGACCCTACCAGGAAGGTATTAGATCGTCACGTTGTATATGAGAAAACAGACTAAAAAGAGCTAAGGAACTTGTCCAGGGCCACACAGGCAGTAGTCAGGGTCAAAGCCAGACCTTGAACCATGGTCTTGCTTAGAGCCACACACTGCCTCACAGTTGGTGCCATTGGCTGGGCTATGCACACGGGAAGAAGGGGAGCGGGTCCAGCCGGGCCATGCCTTGCTTCTGCCTTCCACCCCTGCCCCTCAAGTCTCTCCTGCTCTCAGGCTGCCCCAGTCCCACTGTCAGAGCTGCTGGGTTGCAGCCGCACCCAGACCCTCTGGATCTTCTTTCGGTGGCTCCTGTTTCTGAAGGGTTGTCCGCCTTTTCCCATACTCCCCCACCCCTTCCCTGCCCCTTTCATGTCAAGACCCAAATTAGCAGAGGCTGGGACAGGAGTAGAACATTTTTAGAGCTGGTTTGGAGATGAAGAGCCTGTCCCAATTTCTCTTTCTCACCTAATCAAACCTTGAAAATGTCACGGAGCCCCCACACGCTTTAATTGGGGACTATGGTCACTGCTTCACCCTAGGGGAGAATTTTCATTTACTACAGTGGGGTCTCTGTCTCTGGAGTATGTAATATGCTCCTGAAAATCACACAGAGCAACCCAGAAATAGCCAACAGAGACTAAAGGAAAAAAAAAACATGAATTCAGAGACATAAAGCAATAATATGTCCATACTCCTGAAAAATAAAGTGGGGGCACTTAGTAGTGTCTCTTTAGCGGTTAGTTTCATCATCCTGTGCTGCTGCTGGGCGTCTGCTTTCCCACCACACGCATTGTGTAGGGGTGTGCCCAGGAGGGCCCCCAACCCCCAAGGAGCAGCTTCTGTTAACACAAAACCTGTTCTGTTCCACCTGCGCACGCCCTCGCCACCTCCCCAAAGCCAAAAGTCAGGGGGAAATGAGAAACAGCACCTCACTGGATTAAGCCAAATGTGAGGGTAAACACAGTGTGAAAAGCACCAATTCCAAGGATAAAGTGAACCAGCAAAAGAGGAAAACAAGCCCGTCACCCCGCGCCAGTGAGAAGGCCAGGTTTAGCCGTTCTCACAGGAGAACAGATCTAACTCCTGGGGACGAGCACCGCCGAGAGCTTCTCTCCATTTCACAAGGTCAGAATGGCAAGTCAGTAACAGACCCACGGCAGACAGCACCGGCTAGCAGCTGGAAAGCCTTTGGAGAAAGCACCGATGGGACCTCACTGAGAAGCTGATTGGAGGCTGACAGAGGCAGGCGGGCGGGGCCGGAGGTTGGTCTTGCTGGCAGGCAGGGAGGCATGGTCTCCAGGGGCAGGCCCAGCAGGCTCACTGCCTCGTTGTTCCCCCTGGGGCTATCAAGGAACCATTTAGCCAAAACTGCCCTGTGTTCATATGTGCAGGAGGAAGGGACACTTACAGAGACACAGGGGCTGCCCCTCCAGCCCTGTCCATCAGATCCTCATGTGTACCCCAAAATAAATAGGAGCCACCAGAAGCTGTGCGACCTGCAGGGGGATGGGCTTTCCCAACCCTCTCCACAAAGGCCGCCCAGCAGAGGGTGTGGCCTTTCCACTGAGCTCCGCTCCTGACCACGGCTTGTCCTTCCCAGGGGAATTTGTCTGCAGCTCAACAGATGGGTGCCGGTGTACTCACTTGTCTGTGGGGACCACTACTGTGTGTGCTTCTGCCACCTCTGCCTCTAAATTGTCATTGCTGTATTGATGAGGATGGTTGCAATTATCGCCTTAACCAACCATGGTCCCCGTCAAGGACAGGAATGGTGTGCGGCTTAGGAACAAGGGGGTCCCACAGTTCTTACCTGCTGCTTGGTGGGGGTGGGGTGGCTGCCAAGCCTCATCCAGGAGCCTGTAGCTCTCTGCTTTATTTAGTTTATTTTACTGTAAGAAGCTCTGGGAGGAAAAAGTGAACCTACAAGTTAGCGGGATACACTGGTGGTTTGCCTTAGAAGGTTTCCACTGCTCAGTCTGGCCAAGTCCCCGGACCTTGTGCTTCCTGACATTTGTGGAGCACTCTACAGTCGGGAAAGCACGTACCACAGCTCCGTTTGGCCTCATTGTTCCCTGGAGAGCTAGGCAGAGGAGGAATGGGAGACTCAGAGAGGCTGCGTCACTGGCTCAAGGTCACACAGCTCTGAGCAGCGGGCTGGTGCCTCCCTCAGGATTTCTGATGCGAGCCACATCTTAGTCATCTGGGCTGCTGCAACAAAATGCCATTGGCTGGGTGGCTTGTAGACAAGAGAAATGTAGCCCTCACAGTTCTAGAAAACTTATCATTAAAGCCTCACGAGGCAAGAAAGAGGGTGAGAGAGCTTTCTGGGGTCACCTTTATAAGGGCACTAATCCCACATGAGGGCCCCAACCTCGTGACCTAATTATCCCCCAAAAGCCCCACCTCCTAATGTCATCGCATTGTAGGCTAGGATTTCAACATCTGAATTTGGGAGGGACACATTCAGTCCATAACAGGAGGCATCCTCTCCGGCTGGTTATACGGCCCCCAGCACCCCCCCCCCCGCCCCCAGCACAGGGAAGCATCGAGATTTGGTCAGCTGCCAACAAGTCAACATGGAGTCTCTGCCCTTAAAATTGTCTTCTATATTCTTTTTTTTTTTTTTTTTTTTTTGAGACGGAGTCTCACTCTGTCACCCAGTGTGGAGTGCAGTGGCGCAATATCGGCTCACTGCAAGCTCTGCCTTCCAGGTTCATGCCATTCTCCTGCCTCAGCCTCCCGAGTAGCTGGGACTACAGGTGCCTGCCACCACACCCGGCTAATTGGGGTTTTTTTGTATTTTTTAGTAGAGACAGGGTTTCACCGTGTTAGCCAGTAAGGTCTCGATCTCCTGACCTCGTGATCTGCCCACCTCAGCCTCCCAAAGTGCTGGGATTACAGGCGTGAGCCACCGCGCCCGGCCTCTATATTCTTAATCTCGTAGATTAGTTTTGTTTAAGCCGTCGACATATTTCGTCATCTCTAATATATAGAAATTAGTGTTTTTATGTGGCTCATTAACCTTGGCTTCTTCCTCTAAGAAGGTCGAAGTTATTGGAAATGATGTTACACAAAGCCAGGACCCCTCAGAGTCTGCAGATGAGCCGAAGCAGGAGGGTGGTTATCACTGATTTCATCTAGACGCCTCAATGACAATCGGGAAGAGGGTGAATTTCAGTGACTAATGTCCTGTAGTTTGCGGCGATGCTGTTCCGCTGTTTACCATTAGAGCATAGCAGTGTTTGCCACTTTCCTAGCATGTGACCATTACCACATGGAAAAATAAATACAGATGTTTCAATATTAATAGACAATCGATTAATTCATTAAAATTGCAAATGTTAAAGAGTTTGTAAATAACCCTGGGAGTGGGACAGGGTTGGGAGTGAGCACGTGTCTTTCCCTGTGATTTCTCTGGTGGAGGAATGCCTAGGTCTCCGGGCCTTGCGCAATGTTCCTCTATCCCTTGGGCAACACAAAGGCACTCGCGGTGTGATATGGTAAGAACACCATCTTCACCACAGCTCTTTGGGGACAGAGGCAGGGGACGGGGGGAACTTCCAGTGGGAATACTGGTGTTACCAGAAACGTCGCCAAAGCCCTCGGCCAGAGGCTGAGCTGTTCTGTTTGCTGCAGGGCTCTGGTTTTGCAGAGGAAGAGGGCTGTTGTCACTGGGAACCAAGATGAGGGGTTCCAACAGCAGAGGGGAACCAAGTACACCACGATGGCCCTTGTGCTAGTTCCCTGGGGCTGCCCTAACAGGCAGCCACCAACTGGGGGACTTAAAATACCAGTTGCTGATTCTGCCAGTTCTGGGAGCCTGAGATACAGGCGTCGGCAGGCTCAGTTCCCTCTGAGGGCGTGAGGGAGAATGCAGCTCCCCCTCTGTTGCCACTCTCCTGGTGACGGTGGCAGTCCATGCCTTGGCCTATGAGTGCACCGCTCAGTCCTCTGCCTGGCAGCAGCCTTCTCCTGGTGCCTCTCCACATCATTCCCGATGCACGTGGCAGTCTCTGCATCCAAATTTCCCTTTGATAACAGCACCAGGAGATTGACTTAGGGCTCACCCCATGACCACATCTTAGTTTTATTACCCTTATAAAGACCCTGTTTCCAAATAAGGTCACATGCAGAGGCACCTGGGGTTGGGACTCCAGCATATCTTTTCTGAGGAACACAGTTTGACCTGTAACCCTTTTCCCACAGGCAGCCTCTCCTCTACTCAGATGTGAACAAACACTTCAATAAAAGCAGGCACATCCCCCGGGAAATCACCAGGCTTGGCCTGGTTCTGATCCCAGGAGAACTCAGTGTAACCCAAGGCCAGCCCTTCTGTGTGGCTTTGTCACCATTCGGAAACTACACACAGGTGTGGGAGGCACCTGCTTCTGGAAGGCACAGTTCTTGGGATCAGACCATCCTGGTTTGAGCCCAGGCCCTGACACTTCCTTGCTCTGCGGCCCCAGACCATACTCAGCCTTTCCAGGCCTCTGTTCCTTCAACTGCCTCGGAAAGTCATCGTACCCACCTTGCCTGGTTATTGTGAGAATAAAAGGAAATCATGCTTACAAGATGCCCTGCACATAGCAGATGCTCAAAAAATATTAATTGCCTTCTCCCATCTCCGTGATTCCCACATCTCGCATAGTCCTGGGATTTTAGGTTGACCTGACACTGTTAGATGATTCTGCAACACGCATGTGCTCCTCCAGCTGAATTTGTGGTTCCATTAATTCACAAGGAGGAGCATTTTGGCAAAGCCAGTGCCTGGCTTTTTGGCATACATCAAGGGTACCAAGACACTGATGGGCTGCCTTCTTTGAAAAGGATATAGGCCAAACACCAGGCCTGGAACTGATGGACTGTCTCAGCGTCTCTCCAGGTCCCACCTTGCATGAGCCTTTGTGTCTGCTGTACAGAAATCAATTGCCCTGCTCCAGGGAGCCTGCATCCCAAGGAGTAGCATTCAGAAGAGAACAGCTGTGCCAGGGCGGCGTCCCTCTGGTCAGGGGCTCTAACGCACTCTCACCTCCCAACCCCCGCCTCAGGGCAGATGAGGCTGTCACCTGCTTCAAAATGATGCTTGTTGGGAGGGCTGCCCCTTGCTGGGGTCACCACCACCTCACTTTTGTAGGTTCAGAAACACTCACTTTATCAGCCTTTCCAGAGGGGCTCAAGCCCAAAGAGTGTGGACTGGAATAGCCCAGATCCAAAGACCGCTTCACGGGCCAGGGAAGTTTCTGGCTCCAGACTCTCTAGATGTATTCATTTGTTTATTCCGTCACTCATGCAGTGCACACCATGGAAGGCTAAGCACTTTCCCACATTAACTCACTTAATCCTAAACATAATCCAGACAGGTGGTGTCAGCCTCCCTCTTACAGATGGGGAAACTGAGGTTTGAAGGTGAAGTGATTTTCCCACATGTCTGCTCTTGTGGTGAGTACAGGATAAAGTCAGGAAGAGCACGGGAGACCAGGGAGAAAAGCCATGGGAAGAGGAGGCTGTAGGGGACAGGAGGCGGGTGTGGTCGCACCGACTGAAAACCTACGGGGCACCTGTTCAGCAGGACAATACATGAGTGTTTTAGGGACTATGAACTGCTGCCTGGCATCTTCCCACCTCTTTAAGGCATCTCTAGCTAACCACAGATGTGTCCCCCAGAAAGAAGGCCCTTCTCAAAATCCTTAACCCAATGCCTTCATCAGCTTTTGCAAAGTTATGGTTGGGAGCAAGCCCAATTCCCGGCAGCTTATAGCACTCACGGTTTGTTTCTGACTCGGGGTAAACATCAGCACTGTCGGATGAGGCTCTGATTCACATCTCCATCTTTCCAGGATCCGGGCTGAAGGAGTGGCCACGTTCTCATGGCAGAGGAGAAAGAAAAACGGTGGGACCGCATGACGACTTTTAAAACTTCTTGCAAGTGTTGCTTCTCTCATATTTTCTTGGCCAAAGTGAGCCATGTGGCGAAGCCGGCTGTCACTGGGGCAGAAAATAATTGGCAATATAAACTAGGGTCGCAGGTTATTGATACTGCTGGTCTCCATTTTCTAGTTCACAAAATGGAAGTTCCCTCCCAATGAGGCACTTACAAAGATTAACTGAAATACGGCCGGCAGCACAGTACATTGTAAATTGACTTACAATCTCCTAGTGCCTAGCACAGTGGCTGACATAGTGGGTGCTCAGTAGACATTTGTGAAACTTCATTCATCAACCAATATTTACTGCACACCTGCTCTGTGCCAGGAACTATTCTAGACTATTCTAGGCTAGCTTTTAGGATCTAATAGAGAACAACTGACAAGCAAGATCTCTGTTCTCGTGGATCTCATGTTCCAGTTAGTGGGAAACAGACAACAGACAGCTAAGAACTTCAGAGAGTGGTAAGAACTGTCAAGAAAATGAAGCAGAATTAATAAGAAACAGGGTAGAGAGTAAAACTAATCTGGCCAGGCACAGTGGCTCATGCCTGTAATCCCAGCACTTTGGGACGGATTGCCTGAGCCCAGGAGTTCAAGCTCAGCCTGGGCAACATGGAGAAATCCTATCTTTACAAAAAAAAAAAAAAAATGAAAATAAATACAAAAATGATCCAGGCGTGGTGGTACATGCCTGTAGTCCCAGCTCCTCAGGAGGCTGAAGCAGGAGGATCACCTGAGGAGGAGAGGTTGAGGCTGCAGTGAACCGTGATCACGCCACTGCACTGCAGCCTGGGCAACAGAGTGAGGCCCTGTCTCAAACAAATAAGACTAATCAAGAAAGACTCCTCCAGACAGGGAACTTGGAGCTGAGATCTGCACGATGAGGAGCCAGTCTTGAAAAGATAAAAGGTAACAGCATCCTGGGCAGAAAGAGGATCCTGCGTGCAAAGGCCCTGAGACCAGGACAAGTTATGAAGGCCACTCAGGCAGGGGTGCCCTGAGCGCATGGCAGAGCCACACAGAAGGACGTTGGAGAGGCATGCAGGGACCCTCATCCCTTTTCTAGTCTCTTGCTGTCCTTTCTAGCACATAACTCCCTTAAGGACAGGGCCACCAGAACCTAGTGCAGTGCCTGGAGCATCCCAAACATCTGGGAAACACCTGCTGGGGAAAGAATTCCATCAGGGTGGGACAATGGCCACACCAGAGACAGAGCTGCCCATCCCCTGGAGAGGGCTTCTGAAGCTCTGGCCCATTCTCTCCTTCTCATTCTCCTGAATTCTCTGTCTCCTAGAAACTTCTCTCACTCCATGGCATCAGCATCACTTGGTGACATGTTACAATTTTCAAAATTACAGCTGAGTTTATATTGCTTTGCACAGTGGCTGCTTTCTAACAACCTAGAGAAAAAGCCTCTCTTATAAATAAGCTCTCTCCGAATCACGGTGTGGAACGGGCTACAACTAATTCCATCCACTGTGCACCGACTGCCTTCAGCTCTGCCTCCAAACCATGGCAGCCGCTGACCTTGGCTGGGTTTCAGGGTGACCTTCACTTTGAGGACATGGATCTTGCTACCCACACACAGTGGAGTCACATCATAAGACACCTAACTCCATCTGCATACGTCAGTGATACCTGCCTACAGAAGAGGAGACAGTGATTTAAATAACAACAGTGAAGGCACGCCACAGAAAGCTGAACCCGGAGGTGTGACTCAGGGTCCCGTGAGGCCCTGCTGCCTCTCCTGGTGTGAGCATCCCTCCTTCCTCAGTCTGCAAGATCCTTATGTTTAAAGCTCTGGGAGGTTTGAAGACACCTATTCTGCAAGGAGACGCATTCAGTACCCACGTGAAGGACAAGTGGATCCGGCTGGACTGTTGAGAGCCAGCATGGCAGTCTCAGCGTGAGGCCTAAGGGGGCTGGGGGGAAGGGCAGAGAGCTGTCACTATAGCTTACAGCTGAGTCATGTCTGCTATTCGGGCTCACTTCAGAGCAAGTCCCTGAGCCACTTGTGCAGAGACAGGTGGTGGGGAGACAGGAGGAAGCCTGTGTCTTTAGCTGGGAGTCTAAAGACATAGACGCTGGCCCTGGCTTGGCATGAGCCAAGGGACGCAGCTGTGCATGAGGGCCTGTGGGGTGTGGGCTCAGACCCTCTGTGGGCCCTTCCAACTCTGCCATTTCTGTGACTCTGCAGGGAGGTGTTGGGAAAAGGCAGGAAGGTGTGGGCCTGCTGTAGGAAGATGGAGAACTACAGGTGATCTTTCCCCTGCCCGACTAGTGGGTGGAGACCACCTCTGGGTCAAAGGAGGCATGGAAGTTCGCCCATCAGGCCCTCCCCAGCAAAACTGGGAGGAATTAGCACCCACCCAAAAGGAATCGGCCTATTCCAAACATGCCTTCAAGAGGGGCCGCTTCTGAGGTCTGTTCTGCAGAGGACCAGGCCAGTGATGGTGAAGCCGGCCACCTTCCTGGCTCAGGAGCTCCTCCTCACCCACGGCTTCTGTTAGCATCTCATGTCCTGGAGACGGCGAAAGCAGAGCTGAGCGGGCAAGGAGTTGGGTCCAAGCAGGGCCAGGGCCCAGCAGGAACATTAGGAAGTATCTCAAGCCTCAGGTGGGGCGGGGCACGGCCCCTCCTTCCTGAGTTCTCTTTTTACCAGATGGAAGGTCTTGGCTGAGTTGTCCAGGTTCTTGGCATATTGAACAAAGAATTGAACAAAACGCACAAACAGTGCAACCAAAGAACAGAGTAAGGAAGGTACAGACGCATCAAAGGGCGAAAGTGCAATCCACAGAGTGGGAGCAGGCTGGAGCAAGTGGGTTTTCTCAAGCTACAAATGTTTGGTAACACCCCAGGTGCCCTTTAGAGGCCTCCAATTGGTTACACCCTATGAAGGATTGGCTTGTGACCAATCAGAGGCTGAAGTGGAGACTGACTTATGGCCAATCAGAGGCTGAGGTGGAAACTTCCGCCTTGTTATGACAGGAGGGAGGGTGTGGCCTGTGTGCTGCCCAATCTTGCCTAGAACTGGCTGCACCTGTTGTTCTTTTGCTTCCGCCTTAATAACCTTGGTTACCCTAATTGCCTCATTCTCCTGCCTCTTCTGGGAAAGAGAGTGTTGGGAGCAGGCTGGGTGGGCTGAGGGAGAGCAGGCCTATGGTGGTCAGAAATGGCTCCCTGCAGAGGCTGCAAGGCCGGCCCACGCACCAGGTCAAGAATGCCAAATGATTCCACCAGGGCTGGAAGGGGGTCAGGGACTGCAGAGCAGCACGGCTGGAGGGTGAGCCTGGAGTGAGGGTGCACCTTGAGCGAGGGCACATCTGGAGCGAGGGTGCACCCACCCCAGAGCCCTCCCGAGGGGCTGCTCTTATGGCCTTGTGGGGGGTGGGCCTAAGCCATAAAAGCAACAGCGAATCCAAGCGGAAGGGGACTTGGGACAGAACTAGGATTTCCCAAGCACCTACACTGTGGGAGGCACCATACAGAGATTCAATTCCACGAGTCGTGGACCCACGCGGTCCAGCCTCTGAATAGAGTCACAGATAAGAAGTCCAATCCAAATTGTCAGAAGTGATAATAAAGCAATTCTCATTCTTACCTGGACTTCTCTTTAGGCAGATGCAGCTGTTCTTTCTGGGCTTTGGAGATCCCCGTTCTCCCACCCACACTGCTCCTGGGCTGCCCATTTGCCAAAGCCCCACCACTCCCAAGTCTCCACCTCAACCTTTAGGCTTCAGCCGCACTCCTCTTCCTCCTGCTGAGCTGGATTGAGACGGGCAGGCCCGGAGCCCTAAAGACTGGAGACTGGAGCGAGGCCGCCCAATGCCAGGCCCAGGTGGGCGCCATCATCGCATGAGGGCTGGGAGAGCCCAGAGCAGGCAGGTGCAGGCCCTGAGCCAGGACTACAAGCAGGAGAGGAGAGGGAGGGCAGGAGGTGGAAGGCAGGCACGGTCACCCCTGGCCCATTTGTGAGCCTGTAAGGTGCTGCCTTCCCCAGCTATGGTGAGGAAACTAGGTGCAGAGAGGTTAGGAGTGGCCCAAGATCACCCAGCCAGCAAGAGTGAGTGTCAGGAATTGAATTCAGGTCTGTCTGAAGCCAAGGGTGTGTTCCTGAAACTTCATTATCTACACTTCCTATCAGAGAAGAGGTGCAGAGAGAAGGAAGCTAGAGCTTAAGGGGTATGTGTGCGTCTGTGTGTGTGTGTGTGTGTGTGTGTGTCAGGTGGGTGGAGCGGAGGGGAGCATGAGGAAGATGAGACAAGGTCATCAGAAAGGAGAAGGATGCCAGGCACAGTGGCTCACACCTGTAATCCCAGCACTTTGGGAGGCCGAAGCAGGTGGGTCACTTGAGGTCAGGCATTTGAGACCAGCCTGGCCAACATGATGAAACCCCATCTCTGCTGAAAATACAAAAATTAGCTGAGCATGGTGATGCGTGCCTGTGGTCCCAGCTACTCGGGAGGCTAAGGCAAGAGAATCACTTGAACCTGGGAGGCAGAGATTGCAGAGAGCCAAGATCATGCCACTGCACTCCAGCCTGGGCCACAGAGTGAGACTGTCTCAAAAGAAAGATGGAATTGCTGAGGGAAGGGGAATGAGGTTGAGGGAAAGAGAAAAGACTGACATTTGGAAGCATAAATCTCAATGCCAGACATTCAGACACTGTTAGAGGTTGTCAGGATCTTTCTCAGAGTTGTTTTTTTTTAAGCCATGGTAGCCAACTTATGGTATAGCTTTGGGACAGAACAATCAAATGGGCACCCCACTATCGAATGTGTTCCCAGAAACCTCCCAACCACCCTGCAGGGCCCTGAGGTCCGTGGTAAGGTTTAAAAACGACAGTGTTCATGTCACAGTTTAAAGCCCCAGCATGTGCCTTCTGTAGCTGTGCACCATGATGTCTTGCTATCAGGCTCTAGGGCCCAAGTCTATTAAAATTCTGGTGCTTCTGTGGCTTTGGGATTGGAAAATGATAGAAACAGGAAGGAAAAATGGAAAGACAATCAGCGCACCAGGAACCCAGTGCAGCCCGCGCAGCCACAGCGCCTGTGCGGGTCTGCTCCGGGTCTTTTGTCCTGACAGGAAGGGATGCATCCTGAGGCTCTGGGTTGACGGCCACGGCTGATTCTTGGAATGGTCTTGAAGATGGGAGTGGCATCAACAATGATGAGACATTCATGTTTTATGTTTGTAATTTACATTTGTGTTTTGTGTGTGTAATTTACATCTGCAGAGGGCTTGATGTCTCACAAAGCACATCATACACAATTCCCTCTCCATCCTAACAACAACCCAGTGAAGCAAGCTGGGAAACTCCCATCATAAGCACCAGTGCCTGTTTCTCTTTGTCCCGGGTATGAGGCGAAACGGCGCTTCCCACCGCCTGGAAGTTAGGTATGGCCGTGTCACTTAAAGGATGCGGTTGAAGCCTTTCCACTACAGATCACCTGTTGCCTACCCTGGTGTGGCCCAGGTCCCAGAAGGAGGACCCGCGGAGCAGGGTCCCCAGTTAGCCAGCAGTGGGTATAGCATGAATGTGTGTTACTGCAGCAAAACCCAGCCATAGTCATGGGTACAGAAATTATCACTAGTTTCAAAATGAGTGAACGCTTAACCCAAGGCCTCCCAGATACAAGCTTGGAACGGAATCTAGGTCTTTTGCTCCTTAGACTAAAGGCTGGCACTATGATAAGTTGGAAAGCCACTTTACCATAGGCAGAGCAAGGATTGAAGCCACATAGGCTCTCCCTGTTAGGGCTGATGACCTTGACCTAGGGCAAGCCATCTTAGCCTTTGGGAGTATTGCGTTGCTCACCTGAAAAACAGAGGAGCTGATAACCATGCACAGGACGGTGGGGGAACTTCAGTCAGAGGACAAGTGCAGAGCCCTCTCCGCGGCAGGCACTCCCTAAGTGCTCCCCCACCCCCGGGGACCCGGGGCTGGCTACTCTCCTGTGCCGTGGAGTCGCAGAGGTTTGCATACAGCTCAGGAAGTTGGAAGGTGATTTAGGGTTCCCCGAGCATCCTGGCTGAATCCTTCTTCCTTCTGCCCTCAGCTACGTAGAGTCTTTATTCCCGCCTGGGCTTGGAATCTGGAAGGTGTCTCCTTTGTATCCAATTAGAACATTTTTCATTTCAAAATGTATTGTTGTCCAGGGACAATGGCATAAAGCAGAGCCTAGCTGGCTCCTGAGAATAGAAGCAGACAGTGAAAGGGCTTCCTGAGAACAGTGGCACCTTTGAGAGCGACTGTCCCTCTCGGCTCCGCACCAACTGAGCTGGCACCCAGGTGTCAGCGGGAGAGCCCTTGTAATTAATTTTTAAATTTGCTATTTTCATGCATTTAGGCATGGGGCTGAAGTTCCCATTGGTTTTGACCTTTAAAAATGTTACAGGCAATATCAGCTTTTCTCCAATGTGAAGGACACTGACCCGGAGGCTATAAAAACCCGCAGCCTCGCGGGCTGGCACCTTCCCTTCCGTTTCCTCTCTTTTCCCTGCATTTCACTTGTCATCTATATAAAGGAAATTTACATACACACAGACTTTTTTTTTTTTCTGGAATGAGGTGTATGTTTCCATCCCTGCATTTTCCATTCCCAAAGTGGCTGTCACACATTTTTTTTTATTGTGGTAAAATATACCTCACATAGAATTTACCATCGTGACGAGTTGTGAGCGTGCGGTTCTGTGGTAGTAAGTCCATTCCCACTGACATGCAACCGTCATCACCAGCCATCTGCGGAACCTTCTCATCCTCCCCCACTGAAACTCCACACCCGCGAAACACTAACTCTCTGTTCCCCCAGCCCAGCCCCTGGCAACCCCATCTACTTCCTGTCTGTCTGACTTTGACACTCTAGACGCCTCATCTAAGTGGAATCCTCCAGTATTTCTTTCCGTGACTGGTATGACGTCTTCAAGGTCCATCCAAGGTTGTGGGACGTGTCAGAATGTCCTTCCTTTTTAATGCTGAATGCTATTCCGTCATAGGGATATCTCACATATATTTTAAATGGGGAAAGATCCTCAAGGGCTAATCGTGAAACACTGTTTTTCCCTTTAGAAGGTGTTTTCTCCACACGTAATTTCATTTGATCCCTACCAAGGTTGGGAGGTAAACACAATTACCCCAGTTCATATGGTAAGAACCCAGTCTCTGAGAGGCTAAGAGGCTGTCCTGGGCCACATGCCAGGTAGAACAGCAGGGCTCGGACCCACGGCCTCTCACCAGAGCCCTGGTCCTTCTAGCCCCTGTCCCATGATACCCCCCGTCTCAAATGTTGAAAACAGAACTTAGCCTTTGTTCAGGCTAAAGTTTGCTTGTCCATTTTCTTCACTCCCCACTTACATCCATTAGTCAGAGGCTTCCAGCAGAGGCCCAGATAAGGTCAGGGTGGAGAGAGAATCTGGTTTCCAAAGAACCCATAGAAAGACAGGAAAAAACTCCACCCCACTCCCAGTGCCCTCCAACCACAGTGAACCTCTAAGGCTACGCCTTTCGGGCTTTTTAATAAGATAAAATGATTGAAAAGGTACGGAAGGAAATCTCGGATTTGCATTTAAGGCCACTGGTGATGCAAACTGACCCAGATTAGACTATGTCTACGCTGGAACGGAACCACACCTGCGGGGGCGGAGCAAGCCAGGGAAGTGATAAAGCCATTGGTGGCTGGGCACCGACTAGGACCACCTGCCAGTCAGTAGGTGGGGCGCCCTCTCAGGAACCCCATCCAGCATCTCCACTCTTCACAGCAACCCCACCCTCCCCATCACACCCTCCCCATCACACCCTCCCCATCACACCCTTCACCACCACGTGGCTAGAGGATGTGGCACAAGGAGGTGGGACGGAAGAAGGAAAGTGAAATCAATCTAGAAGTCCAGCTTCAGGGCAGGGGGCTGTGACAAGGCCCAGACTTGGGCTCCTTCTACTGCTGCCACCACGGTGGTCTTAGGGACCCCTCCTCAGGGACCAAGGCCCCAGAATGTTGCCCACGCTGTGCTCTGTCCTGAGCCACTTTCAGGTAGGAAGTTGGTGACTGCAGGGGCTGTTCTGGGAAGCAGGCAGGTGCCACCTTCTACAAGGCCCAGAAGGACCACCAACAAGCCCGGACATTTGAACTTTCTCCTATAGGTAAGGGGTCGCCAGGAAATGTCCGTACTGAGGAGAGGCGAGGGGTGTGTCAGCGCGTGCTGGGCAGACCCAGGGGAATAGGGAAGAGAGACAGAGCTGGGACAGCTGCCCAGGAAGCCCTAGGAATGCTGAATGCACCCCACCCTGGGCAGGGAGGGTGAGCAGAGATGAAGATAAGCACAGAGCGCTTCTTGGGAACAGCCATGTCCTTGGTGGCTGCAGGCCCTCAGAGTGGCAGATTCATCACAGCTGCGGTGCGCCTGGACTGGAGACGCTCCACGCACTCCGGTGACGGGAGGCTGGCTTCTCACTGCCCGTAAAATACCACAGTGAGGAACTGAGGGGCCCTTTTTTTGAGACAGGGTCTCCGTCACCCAGGCTGGAGAGCACTGGCACAATCACCGTTCACTATAGCCTCGACCTCCCGGGCTCGGGTGATCCTCCAACCCCAGCCTCTCGAGTAGCTGGGACCACAGGCATGCGCCATCAGGCCCAGCTAAGTTTTATATTTTTAGTAGAGACAGGGTTTCACCATGCTGCTGCCCAGGCTGATCTTGAACTCCTGGTCTCAACAATCCTCCCACCTCAGCCTCCCTAAGTGCTGGGATTACAGGCTGAGCCACGGTGCCCAGCTCGGGGGCTCTTGAATGAAGCAGAAAGGCCTATCTGGTCTGGTACTTCCAAACGAGCTTCGAGGTATCATTTACACCATCAACAGAGGCTTATACCGCTGATGCTAGAGATGTCCTTTCCAAGCACCAAGCTTCAGAGCCATCCAGCTTGGCTCCCTCTTGCTGGCTATGTGACCTTAGGCCCTCTGAGCCTTGGTTTTGATACAGAAATGATGACTTTCCTTAATAAGACCTTCCAAGTTGGCAGCAAAGAGACACTGCAGGCAGGGGTGAGGCAGCTCTCCTCTACAGTTCACCTTCGGAGGGGCTGGCTGATCCCGGCCACCACGGGCACGCTGCCCTCAAAGATACAGGGTCCCCCGTTTTTGTTTTTGTTTTTTGAGACAGAGTTTTGCTCTTGTCGCCCAGCTGGAGTACAATGGTGCAGTCTTGGCTCACTGCCTCCCGACTAGCTGGGATTACAGGCGCCCGCCACCGCACCCAGCTAATTTTTGGTTTTTTTAGTAGAGATGAGGTTTCACCACGCTGGCCAGGCTGGTCTCAAACTGCTGACCTCAGGTGATCCACTCGCCTCAGCCTCCCAAAGTTCTGGGATTACAGGCGTGAGCCACGGCACTCAGCCCACGGTCCCCTTTTATCCCCTTTAACTGCTGGTGAGAGGCGGACACTTGCCGTTTAGCCCAAAGAGTATGCTGGGATGACACTGGTGTCAAGTTAATATAAGCATCAAGTGTGCCCTCAATGAATGGACCCATGTTATGCCACACCACCTGATCTCTGGGGTTGAACCAGGCTGTCCCGCCAAGACACCACCCCGGCCTGATTCTGAATCCTAAGGTCAGTGCAGAGGCCCCCGAAAGGTCCACAGCATGGCTGATAGCCCGGCCGGCCCCTGTGATCACAGTCATTCACTCACATTCATTTATTGGAGGAATAATCCTGTTCCCAGGCCCTGTTCTATCTGAACAGGCTTCTAAGGAAAAGCAGCCCAGAGGTGTTCTTGAGCCAGCTCATGTGGACTCCAGGGTCGGACGGAGCACGCCTGCGTGCAGTGACTTCGCCTCGGCAGCTCGAGATTGGCCATGGCGGGATTCTTTACTCCAGGGAAACCCGGTCAACACACACATAAGGGCTTCTTTTTCTCCTCAAAGAGCCGGTGGTTAAACCAGTGCACCAATGGTTAA
Organism: Mandrillus leucophaeus; assembly: GCF_000951045.1. Classification (NCBI taxonomy): domain Eukaryota; kingdom Metazoa; phylum Chordata; class Mammalia; order Primates; family Cercopithecidae; genus Mandrillus; species Mandrillus leucophaeus. Next base: position 3,177,693 of record NW_012102031.1, read on the forward strand.
TCCGACCTGCCTATCCTATAACCTAGCAATTACACCTCTGGGTGTCTACCTAAGAGAAGAGAGTCCACATATCCAACCAAAGACAAGTGCAAGAATGCTCAGAGCAGCTGTTTTCAAAGTCGACAAAGAATGGAAACAAGCCAGATGCCCGCTGACAGGAGGAAGGGTGAGCAGTGTTACACCGCACAATGGAGAGCTCCTCGAAGATAGAGAAGAGAGCTGTGGATCCACATGACAGCACGACCGACTCTCACAGACATTGTGCTGAGTGAAAGAAATCAGGCACAAAAGCCTGCATTGTGTGATCTGCTGCATACAAAGTTCAAGAATAGGCAAAACTAGTGTATAGTGAGAGAGACCAACACGTGGCTACCTCCGGGAAAGGGGCTGGGATTGACTGGGACGGGCAAGAGGAGGCCTTATTTCTGGGGGCTATTCCGTATCTTCATCAAGGGTGTGCACGTATGGAAAAGTTAATCGGGCTGTGCATTTGAGATTTGTTCGCTTTGCACTTCACACTGCTTGCTGCACTTATTATATACCTCTGTTAAAGAGGAAAGACAAAGTATGTGTATCTGTGTGCGTGTATCTGTCTGTCTGTCTCCCAGGAAGTCCCTTCCTTCTTCCTAGCTCGCTGCCCAGCTCAGCCCCCAGCTCCTAGCAGCTCCCATCTTCCTTAAAGTGAAGACCCAGGCAATACCAGCTCCTGAGTTCCAGTTCCTGAGTTCCGGCTGTCCGAGGCCTTCCCCGCCCCCCAGCCCTAGATAACCGCCTTTAGAAAGACCCTGCGCAGAAACTGTGAGTTGACTGTTGAACAATGCTGTCCCACCAAGACGCCGCCCCGGCCTGATTCCGAATCCTGAAGTCAGTCCAGAGACCCACGAAGGGTCCCCAGCACGGCTGATAGCCAGGCCAGCCCCTCTTACCCCATTCATTGACTCACATCCATTTATTCAAAAGCCCAGGTGAGGCCCCGGGCCAGGGGCGGGCACGAAGATGGAAGGGCCCAGAGTGAGGTGGGATGTGGTGGCGGCGGTGCGGATGGGGTGCCTTCAGGGCTTGGCATCTGGTAGGATCAGGCAGGGGAAGGACTTGGTGACAACTGGGGACCGGAAGGGTGACTACGCATCTGCCAGAAGTCAGGTGAGGCACAGGCGGTTGTCGGCCTCAGCTGCCTCCAGGGCTGCCCAGCTCTGATTTCCAGCCAAGAGTGGGGAACTGCAGGAGTCAGAGCAGTAAGGAGAGTTGCCCATGTTTGTCAAGTGAGGAAACTGAGGCTTGGGGTGGGGAAGAAACTTGCCCAGGTTCACCCAGCTAGAAGTTTCAGGCTTGGAATCTGAACCTGCTTATTTTGTCTAGGCGTTGGAAGGCTCTGGGGAGGGCAGGCTGGGGTCTGCAGTAGAGGTGTGCACGGGCCCTGGCGGGTGAGCAGGAAGCGCTAGGACATGGGTCGGGAGCATGGAGAGGCTGGTGTGCCAGGGTCTGACCTGAAAGACTCCACCAGGTCTATCACTGTCTGTATCAGCCCCGGGGACTCCCAAGACTTGGGACAAGCTCAAGACAAGGCAGAGCGAGGGGAGAGCCAGCTGTGTCCCTAGGATCTGGGCCCCTAGCGAGCTGCCGCCGAGACTGCTCCAGGGCCAGGAAGTGGCGGGTCTGGGGCAGCATCCCAGCTGGACCCCGTGTGCTGTAAGACTGTTGGGAAGCCACCTCTACTTCCTCATCTGTAAAACGGAGACAGTGACCCTCATTTAGGTTTGGATTAACAGATATAACGTGTATAAAATGCCAGGCGGAGTTTTAGGGTGTGTGAAAACACAATAGCGACTTCAGAACTCCACTGAATATATTCAATCCAACCAAGCCCGCCCAGCGAAGGAATATGAAGGCTGACCACTCCTGCTTGAGCATGTGGCAGCGTCACTGGTGGAGGGATGGGGGAGGGATGGGGGAGGCAGGGGACAGCAGGGAGAGGGGGACGGCCTCGCAGCGCTTGGACAGGAATTCGCGAAGGCCTGGAAGAATAAGCTGTACTCAGGTTTATACTGCTTCACAGCTACTTTTATTTTATTATTTTTTTTTTTTTAGATGGAGTCTCTCTGTCACCCAGGCTGGCATGCAGTGGCACGATCTCGGATCACGCCTCAGTTACTTTTATTAAAAATCATGAATTCTGGTCAGGGACATGGTCTACCTCGAATCCTAAAAAGCTGCCAGGCCCAGTGGCTCACTCCTATTATCTTAGCACTTTGGGAGGCCGAGGCAAGAAGATCATGTGAGACCAGGAGTGTGAGACGAGCCTGGGCAACAGAGTGAGGACCCCATCTCTCTAGAAAAATCTAAAACTAAAAGATTTAGCCAGGCGTGGCAGTGCTCACCTGTAGTCCCAGCTATGTGGGAGGCTGGGGCGGTAGAATTGCTGGGGTCCAGGAGTTCAAAGCTGCCGTGAGCCATGATCGTGCCACTGCAGTCCAGCCTGGGTAGCAGAGCGAGACCCTGCCTCAAAAATAAATAAACAAACGTCACGAATTTATGAAGTTCTTTGAAATGAATTCAGTCCTTCCAGTGTATGTGTGCTGCCCTTCCACAGCAGGGAAGGGGTGGTCTCTGAACAGCTGAGCCCACCCCTAAACGCCCGGCTGAGGAGTGCAGCCCCCTGGCCTTTCAGCTGCACCCTTTCTAAGCCCACTTCCGCGACCTCGTCTGCGGGACAGATGGGGAAATGGCCACGGTCCTCTCGGGCCCAGCTAGGGTGGGGGTCGGTATTTCACAGAAATAGAGAGAGAACAGCCAGGCCTGGTCCCACCCCTCTGCTCTTGCTTCCGCGGGACACCTCCCTTCTCAAGGGCGTGCAGTGATCAAATGCACAATGCCCCGTGCCTTCACCTGGCAAAGACACTGTCAGAGGAAACCACATCTTTCTACAGTGCCACCGCCTCCCAGGGGTACAGGGCATTCCCTTAGGCTTAGGCTGAGCGGGACACAGACCCCACTCAGCAGGCCTAAGTGGGCATCAGGGGCGGCCTGCTCTGCGCTGCCCAGTCACAGAGGTGCCCGTGAGGGCTCGTGGCCCGAGAAGCCTCGCTCATATCCACAGTGAGTCTGGGGCTCTCAGTCACCCTGAAGAATAGCACAGACAGGGACTACACAGTCCTGAGTCCAAACTCCCCTCTGCTACTACCGGCTAGATCACCTGGACTTGCTTGAACCTGAGCTTCCTCGTCTGTAAGATGGGATCATTGCCGTGCTCACGGTGCACGATCTTTAGAGGCATCGGTGAGAGTTGGTAGAAAGGGCCTCACACTGAGCCAGGTAAGCCAGGACTATGCCACACACTGAGGCACTTACAGCCTTTATGCTGCTATATTCTGACCGCCCCATGAACATGCAATGATTTCTATTGCACTGTCTTGGCCTGGGGAACCCAGGCCTCAGCGGAACCCCTGTGGCCCTGACCCTGTCTGGCTCTCCCAGGCCCTGACTCAGCCTGGTTCATCTCCTGCCCTCCCTCAGCCCCTGCCCCAAGTCTCTTCTGGCGGCATCAGCCAGGACCGCCCTCCCACCTGCGGATCCAGCCCCTCACCTCCCCTAGAGCCAGCCTCGGCCCTGCTCTAGACCAAGGTCCTCCTGCCTCTATGTTTGGGGAACACTTTTTAAAGATTGATCACATTTTTAGCAAGCAACTTGCTCCTTCCTGCTGGAAAGGTGCTAAATAAGTTTTGTGTTATTATTTTCTATTTTTAGTCATACTTTTAAAACTGAGACGGAAATAAAAAGGGCAAAAGCAGGAGGCTTGATGATAAGTTGGTCTCCATCTCCAGTCCCACCTCTTCCCCTCAGACAGCCACGGCTGTCCCTTCTACACGCAGGAAAGGACCCAGTCCACCCGCTCTGCCCCATCCCATTCCCGATCTGTGTTTCACACAGCTGATCCTGCACCTGCTGTTTAGCCAAGCATCTTACAGATCTCCCTTTATCAGATGGACTCGATTCTCTCTAAAGGCTTCCTGGAATTCCACTGTGTGAATGCTCCCCAGTGCAGAGTGTCTGGATCCCTCTTTGATGGAACATCAGGCTGCTTCCGCGCCGTAGTAAATAGTCATCCCGCGGAATACATTCCTAAAGGTGGAATTGCTGGGTCGAAGGTCACAAGGGCTCCCTGGGAGCCACACACTAGCTCAGCCCCACAGTCTGTGGGGTGTCCTGCACTGGTCCGGCCTGGCCCTGTCCACCTCCAATGCCGGCCTCGCAGTCAAGCCCATTCATGTTTTGACTGTCATTCATTCTTTCACTCATTCATTCATTGTCATCTCCTCTGGGCCGGGCCCCAGGTGCTGGGGATTCACACAAGGCCTAGCCCAGCCTTCAGAAACCTCCAGTCTGGGGCTGAATCTTCCCCTTCTGTGAAATCTCCTGGGATGCCCCCGATTAGGGCCTCTGCCCCCTCCTCTGGGCTCCCACTGCAGTGGGTGAGTAGTTTGCACAGTTTTTCATCTGTGATAGAGACGCACATAGGCACCTTCCAAAGAGACTTCGTTCTACCGCCAGTGACAAGGGCAAGCTCCCTCCCTCCATGAGACCAGCCCCTGTCCACCACTGATCGGACCAGGACTAACTGGACTCCTGTCCTGGGAAATTAGAGCAGCTGAGTGTCAGGCAGGTAGTGCTGGGCTTGGGAGTTGCTGAGGAGGAGGTAAGAGAAGCTATAGGGCCCCACACATGACAAAGCTATGGGACAGCCAAAAGGGCCTTGTCAGGGAAGCCTGCCTGTAGCGTGGAGGTTGGAGCTGGCAGACAGAGAGGGGCTGGGAGAGACTATCCCTAACTGCAGTTAAGTGTTGGGAGATCCCCCTAGAGCCTGATTCAAACTCACCTGATATTTAAATCGGCTCAAGAGGGATTGGCTCCTTCCCATCCAACAAACCCTGAGAGCTTCCATCCTCAGCCCGGAGGGAGTCTTCAGGGAAGGAAGCCAGGTTCATCTCCTTCTGCATCCTCTGCACCCAGCATACGGCTGGAAAAAGGGAGGCTCAGAGCAGCAGCCAGTGGGCACTGACTGGGCCCTTGCCTGTGCCAGGTGCTAGGCTGGGCATGTCATCCCTGTGAATCCCATCTCAGACCCGTGAGGAGCCACCACCATGTGCCCCTCTGTGCTGCAGCTGCTTCTAACGTCAATGTGATTGACTTCAACACCTCCACTTCCATCACCTCCACTTTCTTCACAACCACTACTGTCACCTCCACTTCCATCACCTCCACCACTGTCACCTCCACTTCCATCACCTCCGCCACTGTCACCTCCACCACTGTCACCTCCACTTCCATCACCTCCACCACTGTCACCTCCACTTCCATCACCTCCGCCACTGTCACCTCCACTTCCATCACCTCTGCCACTGTCACCTCCACCACTGTCACCTCCACTTCCATCTCCTCCACTGCTATCAAAGCTGTGCTCAGTCTGCCCGACCTAGGCTTGAATCCTAAATCCATCCGTTTCTTACTTCACAGAAAGGTTTGATTTGCACCAGCAAAATTTCTGAGAAACAGAAGGAATGTAAAAACATATAAGCAAGGCCAATACCAAGGTCTGGAAAGGAGCAGGCTGGGCATCCTGGGGCCACCCATAACGGCTAAGCCTAGGTGCCCCCTGAACCTGTAAGGCGGGGGCTGGAAGCACCTTTTCTGCTGCACACAGAGCCTTTGCTGGGCCCTTGAGGCTATAGGGTAATGAGGAAGACACGATGGAAACCAGCCTGTTCCAGAATGAGCAGGAAGTTTATTGTCCTTCTGAGGCTCCTGCAGTATGGGCACAGGGAACACTGTGTCTCAAAGGAGCGCACTGTGGCTACAGCTTATGTAAGTTAAAGAATAAAGAATCTCTCTCCCAGCAAGACATTTCCCACCCTCGCCCTGCTCCCCGCACTCCCAACGAGCAGGGACACTTCTGGGGGCAGGTTTTAAGGCACAGGCATCCCCGTCCTCATCTTGATGAGGACCATCTGGGTCCTTGCCAGGTCCTCCTCTTGGGCACCTAGAATCAGGAGTCCACTTGTCCAAGCACCTGAGGGATTTCCAGATGGGTCCAATCCTGGCACCACTGGGGTCCACCCCAGGTCCTCCCAATGAGAACATGTGATGAAAATGTTGCAAGTCTGCAGTGGGTGAGCTGAGAGCATGGGGACCCTAAGAGCTGCGCAGCCCCCTGCCATGATGTGGCGTGTCAACCTAAGTAACAAACTGGGAGAGGCTCTCTACAAAAAACGAGGTTCATTTGGGAACGGGCGCTACGTGGGAATACGTGTGGTGTAGTAAACTGCATGCACTTCCAGGGAGGTCAAGGTAGACAAAGGTTTTTAAAGGAAAATGAAGAGGATTAGGTCATCATTTTGAGATAAGTATCCTTGGCTACTAGAATCAGGAACAAGGGTGGCACTGGGCCAAGGTTAGACAGGCAGTTGCTGGGCCAGTGTCCTCCAGGAGCGGTTTTCTGTGTGAGGTTGCAATGGCCGTTGTGCAAAGTGGTGATTTTTAAAGAGACTTTTATGATAGTTCTTGGTATCAGGCATTCATCATGAGAACCCTCCCTTTGTAGCCTTCTCTTGCTCTATTTATCAGGGTTTTAAACCCTGACTCCATTTTTACTCTGACAACTTTCACCAAAGACACGTGAGAGCAGCTGTGCCTGAGCAGAGTCTGGGAGAAAAGGCAGCTGACCGAGCAGCTTTGGCCTCAGAGCTCTTTGCCCCGGAGCAAAAATCCCAGGTGGCACCTCCATGCCCTCAGGGCAGGCCACCTGGTCTCCAAGGAGAGAGAGAGCAGAGCAGGTGCTGGGAGCTGAGGGGCGCGTAATCTGGGCACCCAGAGGCTGGCTGCCTTCCTTCAGGACCCAGCTGCTGCTGGCGTGGCAGCCGCTGCTGGTTCTGAGCAGCCTTCTCCTCCGTTTTGGGGCCCTCCTGGCCACTCTGGGCCCACAGGCACCCAGGGGGCTCCATCTGGGGGGAAGTTTCTGATCTGCAGCAGGGTCCTGGGAGTGGCAGAGTCAGGCAGTCTCATGGGCTGGAATTTGGGGCAGAGCTAGTGTTCTGGAGGAGATGGGACACTGGGGGCAGACGAGTCCCAGACAGGCAGTGGCATTACCTAGTACAGTGAGGGGGGAGGGTTTGCAGCTCGGGGAGGGCTTCCTGCAGAAGGCAATGCCACTGGAGCATCTTAAAAATTAGAAGTTCTTCTAAACTCGTAGGAATTCTTTGGCAAAACATAGGAGGTTGGGAGGGGAAGGACATTCAGGCGCCCGGGTGTGGGGTGGAGGACAACATGAGACCCACCCAGAGAGCTGTAGCTAGCATGGCATTTAGAGGGGAGCCAGTTATCATCCCAAAAGACTCAATCCTGGACACCTTCATCCTGAATGTTGAAATCTCAAAGCTATCACTTCTGGAAAAAATAATTTAAAAGTCTTTAAAAGACATTTATTTACATTTTTAAAAGGAGATTTATTTAAGAAACATATAAAAGCACGACAGAACACTTCACAGGCCAGTTTATACCATAAAACAGGCAATAACACCACACATATTTTTGCAAGCAGAAACACCCAGGTATGCTAATGACAGTCGCCCGGGTATAAAAATTATGAGCAGGCAAAGTTTATTCATAAAGAAATAGGTCAAAAGGGGAAGTTTGCATGCACATCACCGAGTATAACAATTATAGGCAGACAAACCATATTCATAAAGAAGTGAGTCAAAAAGGGACAGGGTACATGCACATCACCGAGGGAGTGCATGCACTCGGCTTCATAACCATGGTCATCTGAAATATTACATGACTGACAATCTAAGCCTTTTGACAAAATTGACCAAAACCCACAATGGGTCATCACAGCATGTGCAGGCACCCGAAGAACTGAGATCTTGAGAAATTTTATTTCACAAATGCAGATGTACAAAAAGGACATCTCTTCATCTACTGAGGAAGTTTCAATGTTTCTGTGTTGAAAACCAGGAAAGCCTTGAACAATGAGAACACTTGGACACAGGAAGGGGAACATCACACACTGGGGCCATTGTGGAAGACAGTGTGGCGATTCCTCAAGGATCTGGAACTAGAAATACCATTTGACCCAGCCATCCCATTACTGGGTATATACCCAAAGGATTATAAATCATGCTGCTATAAAGACACATGCACACATATGTTTATTGCAGCACTATTCACAATAGCAAAGACTTGGAACCAACGCAAATGTCCATCAATGATAGACTGGATTAAGGAAATGTGGCACATATACACCATGGAATACTATGCAGTCATAGAAAAGGATGAGTTCGTGTCCTTTGTAGGGACATGGATGCAGCTGGAAACCATCATTCTCAGCAAACTATTGCAAGAACAGAAAACCAAACACCACATGTTCTCACTCATAGGTGGGAATTGAACAATGAGATCACTTGGACACAGGAAGGGGAACATCACACACCGGGGCCTGTTGTGGGATGGGGGGAGGGGGGAGGGATAGCATTAGGAGATATACCTAATGTAAATGACGAGTTAATGGGTGCAGCACACCAACATAGCACATGTATACATATGTAACAAACCTGCACATTGTGCACATGTACCCTAGAACATAAATAATAATAATAATAATAAAAGAAAACCAGGAAAGCCAATGGTCTCTATCTCAGGCCGAGGCCAAAAGCCTCAAGGGCCTGGGATAGGGGGATGCTGGTTAAGTCCCAGAGTCCAAAGGTTGTTAGCCTGGCATTTTGATGTCCAAGGCAGCAGAAGGAAAGCCTGTCCCTGGCTCTTGGAGATTCGCCTTCGGCATTTGTTCTCTCCACCTACTGGCTGCTTGGATGGCGCCCACCAACACTGAGGACAGAGCTTCCCGCCCAGCCCACTGGGACCCACACACTGGTCTCCCCTGGAGACTCCCTCACAAACACACCCAACACAGTGCTTCATCCGGTCCTTCCTCCCGGCAAGGGGACGCCGAAAATTCATCCACAGATCTACCCTTGTCAACCTGGCACCCGTACGCATGTCCCGAAGCCACACTTAATTTCCAAATAAAGACAACAGCAAGGTCATCGTTCTGCCTAACATGATGCAATAGCCTGTGGCTGTGACCTTCGGGATTTTAGAATTTAAGAATTTTAGACAATCGGGATTTAGACTTTAGGGATTTTGATCTTTTGGGATTTTGACGTCCAGGATTATGGCATTTGGAATTGTGTCTTTCAGGATAGGATCTAAACCCCCTTTTGAGAGAAGCTTGAAAGAGCAGGCAGGGGCGGCCGGTGGGAAGGAGCAGGAGCCTCCTTCGGAAAGCCCTGGGGCCACCAAAGGTGAGGGGCTGGGGGCTGGACTCATTCACACTTAACAC
>NW_012102031.1:3187428-3192047 GCF_000951045.1 Mandrillus leucophaeus
AAAAAAAAAAAAAAAAAAAACAGAAAAGAAACAGTCAAGGGCAAGAGGCCTTAGGAGATGACCAGGGCCACCATCACACCGTCACACTCAGAGCCGGGGGAGGAAGAGGCCCCACAGCTGTTAAAGCTGGCCATTAATCTAAGAGCATGTGGAATCTTCTCTAATAAGTGCTATAGTCTGTCCCCAGAGGCCTTGCTTCTGGAAGGCAGGGTGCTGTTGCCAGCTCCCGTACCAGAAATTCCGTTAACATATTACAGCTGCAGTCCTAAGAATCTGCTTTTATGTTCCAAAGACAGAGGATAAATGGCCTTTATCATTTTTATGTGGCTGGTGTCACTGCAGAGGCTGTGCGTGGAAGGATCTGAGCTGCCTTTGCTGCGTGTGGACCCTGTTTATTAGGTGTTTCAAGATCTTTCTCCAGGAAGAATTTGCATCTGGGCTGAGAAATGGCTTGGCCCATCCCAGAGCTGGATTACACAGGCCTTGTTCAACATGGTCCGACTCCATGGGACCCGTGTAGAGACAGTCATCACCTCTAGTCAAAACTGCAGGGGAAGTCTGAGCAGGGGTGCCTGGGCCGGTCTGCAGTGACTATGTCAACCCCTGGCCTGAAGCCTCGCTGAGTGTGGAAAGCCAGGCCCCTGGGCTCGGTCAGCGACTCCACTGGGCAGACAGCCTCTCTCACCAGATGACCAGGTGAGGTGTCGTCAGGGCAGGAAGGCAAGATGCAGCAGGGGGAGCTTTCCCGCCTCTCACTGGGCATCATGGAGCTGCTCTGTGGCAGGATGGCAATCACCAGCCAACAGTGACACTGAGGCCTGGAGAAACAGAGTCACAGCCCAACGCCTCAGCCCTCCAACCAGCATCCTCTCCTCCTCTCAGGCTTTGGTGAGCCTGGGAGGGCCAGGGGCTTGGCCTGATGATAATTTTTCTTTTTCTTTTTTCTTTATTTTTGAGACAAGGTCTCGCTCTGTTGAACAAGCTGGAGTGCAGTGGCACGATCATGGCTCACTGCAGCCTCAACCCCCTGGGCTCAAGTGATCCTCCTGCCTCAGCTCCCTGAGTAGCTGGGATTACAGGCACATGCCACGACACTGGGCTGACTTTTGTATTTTTTTGCAGAGTTTTGCCATGTTGCCCAGGCTGGTCTTGAAGCCCTAGGCTCAAGAGACCCGCCCACCTCGGCCTCCCAAAGTGCTGGGATTACAGATATGAACCACCACACCCCACCAGATGAGAATCTTAAAGTCACCCCAAACTGGGCAGGGCCTCGCTGGGTTTGAAGCTGGGTGTATTCTGAGACGTCTGTGAGGGTCAGAGCCAGAGCCGCAGCACCGTCTCCAAGTTGCAGACTACTTAGTCAGGGCACAATCCATTTTCTTCATTACAGACCAGGTTCCTCGTCCATCTTTCAAACTAATGAGAAATCTTGCTTGGGGGTGTTGAGCTGCTACCTCCCCCGATTTTTTATTACTTTTCCCCAAAGCCTTCCCTGAATACAAATCTACACGGGGTGTGACTGCTCGTGAGCTGTGCAGCCGAATTTAAACCCGGGTCTGCTGAGCGGCACCCCAGGAATCCAGGGCGGAGTCTGCTGGGTGGGGGCGGGGAGGATGCTCGCACTTTTGTCTACGGCTGCACAGAGACGCCACTCCTGTCTGCCAAGCGCCAAGTTTCACAGGGGGAATAAGAACCCTACAGATGAATCCTTTGTGTGCCCGAAACACTGCTGTCTGCCAGCGGGAAGGGAGAGACACCACAGCAAGGCTGCTGCAAAGCACAGTGCCCCGAGGGGGCAGGCAGGGACAGGCTCTGGCTGCAGGACCTCGTGGACCACCAGGTCCGAGATGGCCACGCTAAGCGGTCCCAGGAGACGAAGATCAGAGCAGGATGTTGCCAGTGTGCGTGGCCCATCAGGGCCTACCCTGGGAGAGCTGTTTTGCATGAAGAGGGGACATCATCCCCCCTGAGAACACAGGGGCCTCCGCAGGGCCCAGGGAAGCAGTACGCACTGGCCCTCAGAAGGCAGGGGACAGACACCGGCACCTGCACAGGGCTGAGCTGACTCAGTTTTCTAGGCTTGGCTCCCTGCTCACCCACCTCCCACCACCACCAAAGTGGGTAACAGCTCCTGCCCCTTTTTCTGGGAGAGGCTGGGGGTGGTAATATTGTTCATTCAAGGTCACGTAACCAAGGACAGAGCCTGTCTGAGCCAGGCAGGGTCTGCACACACAACACGGCCATTTCGGCCCTCTTCCTAGAGAGGTTCACCCGCCCTGCAGAGGTCTGGGGAGCGGCAGGATGGAGCAGGTCAGAGCAAGGGCCCTGGAGTCAGATAAACCTGGTTCAAACCCACCTGGCAACCGCGTGGCCTTGAGCAAGGCGTGTGACTTCTCCTGAATCCACCTTCTCACCTGTAAAATAGGGAGAAATGCTTCCTGCCTGCCAGGCCACAAGAGGCCAAGTAGGTGCCCAGGAAAGCCATGCTGCCCAGAGCTGCCCCCTGGGGCTGTGCCCACACTCCTGGGGCACCCACACCTCCAGGAAGACTACCCTGGCCAGCACAGCCTGTGCCCATCTAGCTGGCGCTGAGTCAGAGCCTGAGTCACGGGGCCGCTTCCTCCAGCGCAGGAGCTCGCGTGGGCACAGATGGATGGGCCCTGCCTGGGGGTGGCATCTGCAGGCTGTGGTGGACTCGAGCGGCGTGAAGCCTGGTCATCAGTTTAGGAAAGTTCAAATGTCCCACTCATGCTCCTGTGGACGAGGCCCAAGACGCAGCACGCTTCCCTGGGGGGCTTTGGATCCCAGAACGTATCTCAGGGAGCTCACAAAATGCTTTCACGAGCATGGGGAAGTGGTGAGGTCGGCCTTCCTGGTCTTCCAGAACTTTCCCCATAGGTCCTTTGCCAGGCAGGAAGCAGAGCTCCTCTCGAAATTTACTTTGCGGCTCCTGAACAGAAATGGAATTTGCTTCAAGAATCCTAAACAGGCTAAGCGCGGTGGCTCACGCCTGGAATTGCCCAGCACTTTGGGAAGCCAAGGCGGGCAGATCAAGGCAGGCAGATCACACCCGTGAAGGGCGTGAAGGTCAGGAGATCGAGACCATCCTGGCCAACATGCTGAAACCCTGCCTCTACTAAAAATACAAAAATTAGCCGGGCGTGGTGGCGGGCGCCTGTAGTCCCAGCTACTCAGGAGGCTGAGGCAAGAGAATCACTTGAACCCGGGAGGCGGAGGTTGCAGTGCACTGAGATTGCACCACTGCACTCCAGCCTGGGCCACAGAGCGAGGCTTTGTCTCAAAAAGAAAAAAAATCTAAACAGAAAGCTGGGCTCTGGCACTGGCCCTCGTGGCGTTGGCATCCCTGCCCTGCACACTGTGGCCTCGGGTGCCCTGCTGTGAAATAGGGTCTCAGCCTGCCTGGAGCCCAGGGCGCAGGGCACACCTGCAGCTTTCCTCCTCCAGCCAGTCACTCTTTGGGGCCCCAACCCCTCCTGGCCACTCCAGGCCCACAGGCAGCCTGCAGGTGCCCCACTCGGGTGGGAACATAGGCCAACTTCTGACCCACCTGAGTTAGGCAGTCCAGAGACAGCAGAGTGACCCAATAGCCCAAGGTGGCTGCAGACGAATCGTCTTGGGCCAAATCCCATTCTGCCTCCCACGCCTGGTCCAGTCAGGTTCCGCATGATTCAAGATCACAGCCCTATCCCTCGCTGTCGGCACCGGCTTCCAGCTCACGCAGACTTCACAGCCAAGCCAGCTTTCCTGGTATCCGGCTCCTTTTCAGCCCACTATTCCTCATTACTCTCCCAAACCGCTCTCTGCAAAGCCTCTCCCTCTTCCACCTTCGTGCCCTTCAACGGTTTGCAACAGCACTCATTTCTTAGCTAAGGGACTGGCCATCAGTCTTCTTAATCTGGCCTCATAAATCAGCCAGCTGAGTACCCCCACACGCCTCCACTGCCCGCCCCCCCTGAATTCCTGAATCCTCTAGCACCTCTTGGGGCAGCCCCAGGATCCCCAGCTCCCTCCTGCGGGGGACAGCCATGACCCCAATACACCCGGCACTGTCCTTCTCCCCTCCCCTCCCAGGGCCTATGCCCCAGGACAGGCTGAGGCTCACAGCTGCTCCTGCAGGATCCCTGCCAGCAGTCTCAGCAGCTGCCTCCCGTGTCAGCAGGGCCTTCTCCTGGAACGGGACATCTTAAGCTTGTTGGGATCAATTGTCCGTGGCGTTCCAGTTAATCCCCCTGGCAGGCGACTGTCAGCTTTAGTGAGAGGAGGCGTGAGGACTTGTCAGGACATACCTTAGGGTATGGAGAGCAGAAAGGGGCCAGTGGGGTCTGAAGGGGTTGGGGGCTAGCAGAAGCACCCCAGGGCCCGTGATCCCCTCTTTACAAAAGGCCTCTGGGCTTTAGCCTCCACTTGTGCAGAGCAAAGGGCAGTAGGATGAACCAGAGTCCAGCACCTGGCCTGGTGCGGCGAGCACTCAGGAAGGCTGGCAAAAGCCCCAGTGAAGAGAAAAGGGTGTGTGTGTGTGTGTGTATGGGTGTGGGTGTGGGAGTGTGTGTGTGTATGGGGGGGTGTGTGTGTGTATGGGTGTGGGTGTGGGAGTGTGT
>NW_012102031.1:3192159-3202152 GCF_000951045.1 Mandrillus leucophaeus
GGGTGTGGATGTGGGTGTGGGGTGTGTGTGTGGGAGTGTGTGGGGGTGTGTGTGTGGGTGTGGGGTGTGGGTGTGGGGTGTGGGTGTGGGAGTGTGTGTGTGGGTGTGTGTGTGTTTCTTGGTGGGGGAGAGGGCCCAGAGGTATCCTTAGCCTCTAACCCCACCCAAAGATCCCCAGCCAGACGTGCCCTTTAAGAATCGCTTGAACCCAGGAGGCGGAGGTTGCAGTGAGCTAAGATCGCGCCATTGCACTCCAGCCTGGGCAACAAGAGCAAAACTCCATCTCAAAAAAAAAAAAAAGATTCACACAGCCAGTCATTCAGCTGCAACTGATTCCGCATCTGCTCCGTTCTGAGCAGCCAGCCCATGACAGAAACGCAGAGCTTACCTGCTGAGGTGTTTCTGCCCGAAGGCTTCCTGGAGAAGGGGTGTTAACCCTACAACAGGCTGAGGAGACGAGGGCATCATCAGCTACAGGAGCGCTTCTCAAGCTGGTCTATGACCAGCACCTGGGAGCTTGTAGAAACGCAAATTCTCAGCAGGGGTCAGCCACTCTGGGGCAGGGCCCAGCACCTGAGCCTTAACAAGTGACCAGGTGTTTCTGGGGAGAACCACTGGGCTGGGGCATGGGAGACTGGGTCCCAAGGGGACCAGTATCCAGGGAATTCTCTCCTTCGGCCAAGAGTTTGGGGCCTGACCGCGTTTTCTGCACCGTGGTCAAGGTGCTCGTAGGTGGACAAATTGTGTACTCGGAGCACGGGCAAAGCAGAAAAGAGTTCTAGAAGAATCTGGCATTTAAAATGTTTCCAGAAAGCATCAACATCAGCATCATGGGAAACACTAATGTTCTGACGGACACTCAGTGTCTTTTACCCCCCAAATTAGGCGTTAGGACAATTGTAGGAAGCGAATGTGCGTTCAGGTTCTCCTGCACAGTTGGCCATTTCTTTGCCCGCTCACTCTTGCCTCTTGGGACCTTCCTTCTGGAAACATTTTCCTTTAGAAATGGCTCCAGGGAGGCTCCAAGCTCGCTTGGGATTTGTCTGAAGATGCCGACATCTTATTCTGGAAAGATATTTTTACTCAGTACAAACGCAAGGTGGACAGTTATTTATAACCTGTTCATAGAGTGTTTGGTGACGTTGTTTTCCAGGCCTCCGGTCTCTATTAGTGCGGTCGGGAGGTTGCTCCGCCACCTAATTGCCGTGCATTTGGAGGTAATTAGTCTCCTCGGCAGCTTCTTTTGAAACCGTCTCTTTGCTGTTGTATATCAGCGTGTTGGGTCCAAGCGTGGATTTTTTGTTTAATCCCTTGCTCAGGCTTTATCATGTTCTCTGAACTGAAATGCGTGTCTTTTAACCGTTCTGGAAAATCCTCAGCCATTACCTCTTTGAATAGCAAGTCTCGCCCTTCTCCCTCTTGGCGCTTTCTGGAGCTGCTAGCGGATGAGCATTCTCACTTCCTGCTCTGACCTTCCCTCTGAGCTTCCACCTCACACGTTCTGTCCTTCATTGTACGTTCTGGCAGTTGCTTCAGCTCCATCGTCTAGCCCGCTGATTCCCTCCTGCACTGAGTCTATTTGCTGTTCAGCCCATGCACTGAGTTTCTCATTTCACTTATTACATTTTGCAATCCAAGAAGTTCTATATGACTTTTTTTCATATCTCCCTGAGCACTTTCGTAGTCTGTTTTTCCTTGTCTATGCTCTCCATTTTTTAAATTTCTTTAGAGATGGAGTCTCGCTCTGTTGCCCAGGTTGGAGTGCAGTGGCACAATCTTGGCTCACTGCAACCTCTGCTTCCTGGGTTCGAGTGATTCTCC
Organism: Mandrillus leucophaeus; assembly: GCF_000951045.1. Taxonomy (NCBI): domain Eukaryota; kingdom Metazoa; phylum Chordata; class Mammalia; order Primates; family Cercopithecidae; genus Mandrillus; species Mandrillus leucophaeus. The sequence goes on from NW_012102031.1 coordinate 3,193,981, forward strand.
TGCCTCAGCCTCCCAAATAGCTGGGATTGCAGGCAGGCACCACCATGCACAGCTAATTTTTTGTATTATTAGTAGAGATGGGGTTTCACCATGTTGGCCAGGCTGGTCTTGAACTCCTGACCTCAGGTGACCCACCTGCCGCAGCCTCCCAAAGTGCTGGGATTACAGGCGTGAGCCACCGTGCCCGGCCTAGAATTTTTAAACTTATTTTTATTCTATTTCTAATCATTCAAACGTGAAATCTTTTGATCTAGCGTTGCACGTTCGGCTTCTTCCAACTGCAGCTCACTGTGGAATGTTCTCTGCTGGGTTTTGCAGTTTGAGGCTGTGGACCTGGCGGTGTTCTGTAGGGACCCGGTAAGACCCTGATGAGGGCTTGCTCTGGCCGTATCCCGGGGCCACCAACCCAACACCTCTTTAGGTTAATTTCTTGGCTTGGGGTTTCTGGACCACTCCAAAACTTTGAACCCGATCCCGAGTGATCCACAGCCTAAACTGACACATTCTTAGGAAGCAATCCTTTTATCCACATTGACTGCAGAGGCCAGGACAAATGAATATCATTCTCATTTTTCTTTGCTAGAAGGTTGTCTTTTTAGAGCCCACCCTTACACTGAAGGTACAGCGTTTGGGGACTCCAGCTTGAGATGAGAGTCTCACGTGCCACTCCCAGCCTTTCGTCCGCTCAAGATAAGGTAGTGTCTTCTGTTCCCTGCACAAGGCCCCAGGTGTGGGCAATGTGCCTTGGGGCGTCCAGAAGTCAGCGTTTGCTTCCTGTCTGGCGTCGGTTTCCTCTTCGTTTCTGGCTCTCAGAAATTTTCCTCACTTCCTTGCAAACTTAGCTATGCATTGAATAAAGAAGTTTGTGGCAACTTGTCCTGGATTTTTAAGGGTTTTGTAGCAGAAGCCCCCCTTCCTCACCCCCGCCCCAGAAGGCCTGACTGTAGCAGAACAGGTCTCACTGTTTTACCAAACCATTTCTTCTTCCTTTGGGCTCACAGCAGGACCGCAGCGCCAGACTCCCCTGCACTGAGCGCGGCCACGTGTCTGCGTTCTGTCCAGTGGGATGTGGCTGGGAGTGGTGGGCACCATTCCTGCACCTGGCCCATAAAACCCTCCCACACAATGCTCCATGCCCTTCCCCTTCTTCAGTGGCCTTAGAAACCTCAGGGTGACGATGGCAGAGCCATGAGATAGATGTGCCTGGGTCCCTCGTCACTGTTCACAGGAGAGCTGCCTGCCATGTCAGGGGTTAACAAGCAGGAGAAAAACCCCTAGGACCAAGGGTGTGTCAGCTGGTGGGACAGCACAGTCCACAAGCCCACCGTTTGCCAGAATCAAAGCCTCTCTTTGTGATCCCACAGCTTAGTGTCACACGCAGAATCGTTGTCTGGCGTAGGGATGTCAGGAGGTTTATCTGGCCTGGATCTCAGGAGGTGGGACGGCGGGTTACAGAGCCCAAGCGGCCCCTGGCACTGCAAATGGGATGCTGGTGCTGAGAAAGATTCCCCCACTTCTAGGCAGAGCTCTGGGCCAGGCCCTGCACTGGCTGCCGAGCTCCAGACAACGCAGCTGTGGTCCTGCTCTCCAGGAATTCCTAGGTAGTCAGGGACACAGGCACACACAAAGGTGGCCCTGGCACAAGAGGACAATGGCCACAGCGGGTCTGAGGACAGAGGCTATGTTACTCGGGTGACAGCACATTCAGGCCGAGGCTCCAGGACCTGGGGGAAGACCAGGCCTGCTGCAGGGACCACATGGTTGACAGCGCTGGAGTCAGAGCACCAGGCAGGCCTCCCCTGGGCTGGAGCAGGTAGGACTCTCGGAGCAGCCCAGCCTCCCCTGGCAGGGGACAGTGCATACTTCAGAGATGGTAGGGCCCCAGGGCTAGCAGAACTAGAAACTTCATCTCCAAAGCCGTCGATGACACCTTGCCTGGCAGTCACTGGAGTCCTCGGGCCGCCCACTGTGCTAACGTGTCGTCGAGAAGCCATCAGAGCTCTAATGACTAGAGAGGCTCTTCTCCCGGGATGAGGACTGCTTCCTGCAGCTGGCAACACTCCCACGACAGGCTCTATGGTGACACAGGAGGCCCGAGGACAGGTGTCGGGACCCCCGCTGGGAACCCAATGTACGCAGCCTTTTCTGCTTCTCTCGGCAGCTCGCCAGGAGCAGGGGCACCAGCCTGCCGGCCGCCAAGGCTCAGGCACAGCCGATGGGCCACCACTCACACAGGCTGGAGCCAGGGTTTGAACCCAGCTGTACCCACTGATGTATGTATCAGGCTGGCTGGGCTACGGAGCCTGGTTGCTCAGTTAAACACGAATCTAGATGTTTCCGTAGAGGTATTTTGTGGATGTGACTAACACCTACAATCAGTTAACTGTGAGTAAAAGCAATTACCCTTGATCACCTGGGTGGGCCTCTTCCAATCTGTTGAAGGCCTTCAGAGGAAAAACAGAGGCTTTCCAAAGAATATAGAATTCTACCGAGAGACTGTGACATAGAAATCCTGCCTGAGAGGTCGGCCACAGTGACTCACGCCTGTAATCCCAGCACTTTGGGAGGCCAAGGTGGGCAGATCACGAGGTCAGGAGATTGAGACCATCCTGGTAACATGGTGAAACTCCGTCTCTATTAAAAATACAAAAATTAGCCGGGTGTGGTGGTGCACACCTGTAGTCCCAGCTACTTGGGAGGCTGAAGCGGGAGAATCGCTTGAACCTGGGAGGCAGAGGTTACAGTGAGCCGAGATCGTGCCATTGCACTCCAGCCTGGTGATCAAGTGTGACTCCATCTCAAAAAAAAAAAGAAATCCTGCCGGAGTTTTCAACCTGCCCTGCAGAGTTTGGACTTACCAGCCCCCACAAACACATAAGCCAATTTCCTCTCTCTCTCTCTATTTATATATGCACAGTTGAACAATGCAGGTTTAAACTGCACAGTCTGCGTATACACGAATTTCCTTTCTCCTCTGCCACCCCTAAGATGGCGAGACCCCCCGCAATCCTCCTCCTCAGCCCACTCAGCGTGAAGATGCTGAGGACGAAGACCTTTATGATCACCCACTTCTGTGTAATGACTGATGAACATGTGATCTCTTCCTTATGATTTTCTTCACATTTTCTGTTCTCTGGCTTACTTTTTGTAAGAACACAATATATAATACATTTGATATGTAGAATATGTGTTCATCAACTGTTGATGTGATGGGTAAGGCTTCTAATCAACAGTGGGCTACTAGTAGTTAAGTTCTGGGGGAGTCAAAAGTCATATGAGGTAGGGGTTGGCGTCCCGATCCCCCATTGCTCAGGGGCCAGCTGAGTGTTTATCGGTCTGTCCCATTGCTCTGGGGGACTTCAGGGACACACCAGTGCTTGCTCCAGCCCTCCCTGCCTCCTCAACCAAGCCGCAGCCTTCTGAGAGCCTCCTGTGCCCCAGACCCTGAGGCCCAGGCCCTGCCTTTCAGGAGTGCATGACTGTTTCTGTGATGGGCTGAATATTTATGTTCCCCCAGAATTTGTATGTTGAAGCCCAGACTGCCAGTGTGATGGTGTTAAGAGGTAGGGCTTTGGGGGCCGGGTGCGGTGGCTCAAACCTGTAATCCCAGCACTTTGGGAGGCCAAGGCGGGTAGATCACCTGAGGTCAGGAGTTCAAGACCAGCCTGACCAACATGGAGAAACCCTATCTCTACTAAAAATACAAAATTAGCCGGGTGTGGTGGTACATGCCTGTAATCCCAGCGACTCAGGAGGCTGAGGCAGGAGAATCGCTTGAACCTGGGAGGTGGAAGTTGCCGTGAGCCAAGATCGAGCCATTGCACTCCAGCCTGGACAACAAGAGCAAAACTCCATCTCAAAAAGAAAAAAAAAAAAGAGGTAGGGTTTTGGGGTTTAGAGGAGCTGATGAGTGTAGAGCCCTTATGATGGGACCAGTGTTCTCGTAAGAAGAGGAAGGGAGCAGAGCTCCATGGCTGTCTCCCCACACGGGCACAAGGAAGAGGTCATGTGAGGACACAGTGAGATGGCACCATCCCAAGGCCAGGAAGGGGAACCCCTCAAGAACAGAATCTGCTGGACTCTGAGAACCATGAGATACACATGTCTGCTGTTCAATACCCAGTCTAGGGTATCAGTTCAGCTGCTGAGTTGACTAAGACCACCTCTCTAAGGATTCAGACTCACACACGATGCCAGCTCAACTTGCCCCAGAGAAGAAGGATGAAGGAAAGCCATGGGAGCCACAAAAAAGGGCTTGGCTGATTCTGCCCCAAGGCTCAGTATGGCTCAAGGAGGATCTGGGTCCTCAGGAGTCTAAGTGCTTGTGGAGGTGATGGGGGAGGTGATGGGGGAGGCAATGGGAGGTGATGGGGTGGTGATGGGAGAGATGTTGGGGGAGGTGAAAGGGGAAGTGAAGGAGGAGGTGATGGGGAGAGATGGGGAGGTGATGGGGGGAGGTGATGCGGGGAGGTGATGGGGAGTGACGGGGAGGTGATGGGGAGTGAAGGAGGAGGAGGTGATGGGGAGGTGAAGGAGGATGTGATGGGGAGGTGAAGGGGAGGTGATGGGGAGTGACGGGGAGGTGATGGGGAGTGAAGGAGGAGGAGGTGATGGGGAGGTGAAGGAGGATGTGATGGAGAGGTGAAGGGGAGGTGATGGGGAGTGACAGGGGAGGTGAAGCAGGAGGTGAAGGGGAGTGATGGGGAGGTGATGGGGAGGTGAAGGAGGAGGTGATGGGAAGTGATGGGAGAGGTGATGATGGGGAGGTGATGGGGAGTGATGGGGAGTGATGGGGGAGGTGATAGGGGAAGTGAAGGAGGAGATGATGGGGAGGTGAACGATGAGGTGATGGGGAGGTGAAGGGAAGGTGATGGGGAGTGATGGGAGAGATGATGATGGGGAGGTGAAGGTAGTCCCAGCTACTCAGGAGGCTGAGAAAGGAGAATGATGTGAACCCAGGAGGCGGAGACTGCAGTGAGCCAAGAGTGTGCCACTGCACTCCAGCATGGGCGACAGAGTGAGACTCCGTCTAAAAAAAAAAAAAAAAAAGTTGAGTGACCATTCTTATACCTGTCACTTCGAATTCCACCATTTATGTAGAATAATACTTGCTTTATCATATATCCATCCAACCATCCCGCTCTCCACTCAGCAATGCATCTTATTTTTCAATGTGTTTCAAAGAAAACTGAAGGCATCAGCACGCTTCCTCCAAATGCTGCAGTGTTTATTATTTCTGATGTAACATTCACATACGAGGAAATTTGCAAATCTTGAAAGACATTTTCGGGATGTTGACAAATGCATACACCTGTGTAACCCAAACCCCATCAGAATGGACATCACTCACCATCATCCCAGCATGAAGCTTCCTTGTGCCTCTTCTCAGTTAACCCTGCCCCTACTCCCAGGAGGAACCACCATTCTGAGGGCTTTTTCCCACCATAGATTGATTTTTCCTGTTCTAGAATTCCATATAATATAGGGCATGATTTCATAGCACAGTACGGAGTGTACTTGTATTAGTTTATGCCTGTGAAACAAATTACCCCAAATTTAGCAGCTTAAAACAACAACATTTATTATTTCACAGTTTCTGTGGCTGGGAACAAGGACGCAGCTTGACGGGAGCCTCTCTGGCGTGGAGTCTCTCCGAGGCTGCCATCCACACGTGGGCTGGGGCTGGCTGGACGAAGGCTCTGTCCCTTGAGGGCTGTGGGCTGAGGGTCTCCACTCCTTCCTGGATGTTGGACCAGAGGGAGGCATCTTTGGTTCCTCGGCTCATGGGCTTCCCGAAGGGCAGCTCCCACATGGACCAAGACGGGGGCCAGCGTCTTTCTGTCATCCACTCTCAGAGGCAGCATCCCACCACTTATGCCACATTCTACTCATTAGCAGGAAGTGGGGGACCAGGTCCTGCCCACACACCCGGGAGGGGTCACACCCAGGGCGGGGACAGAGCACCATTGAGACCTGTCTAAGCAGCCGCCCCTCGAAGTTCTCTGGCTCGAGTGGAGTGCCTCTCACTTGGCATGTTCCTGAGACTCCCATGGCCCACCCATCACAGCTGGGAACGGCACTCCTGGTACTCCCTCCAAATGCCCACCTGGCTGCAGGAGGGGGCCACAGCGACAGACCTGTGCCCATGTCCCTCTGCACAGCCGCCTGGAAAGATGCCCCCTCCCCGTGGTTGCTGGCGGCCTGCACCCTGACCTGCAGCCAACCAAAGCCCAGAGGTCCTGACTTTTGCCTCTCCCAGCCTCCCGGGAACATGTGCTTTGTGGGGACACCCCACGTTGAGAGCATGGGGTGCCCTGGGGAGCGGGGAGAAGCCCCTGAGCCCTGAGTTCAGCATCAGACCCAGTGCAGCACATGGTCCGTATCTGCCCAGTGAGGGAGATCCCGGGCTTCAGTCACTCGGGGCTGACAGTGGGACTGCAGCCCTGTCCTGAGTGCCCCCACCTTCACAGGGGATGCAGGAGGTGAGGACAGGACCAGGAATCTGGCTCTCCTCCCAGGATGGGCAAGCCCCTCCCTCTCAGAGAGGAAATGGACAGGAAATGGAAAGTGTGCACAGAGAGGCAGAGAGGAAGACAGAGAGAGGGAGTGAGACACAGAAAGAGATGAAGGGATAAACATAGATAGATGAGAGACAGACAGAAAAAAGGAGGAAGAGACAGAGAGAGAGGAAGGGAGAGGGAAAGAGGAAGAGACAGAAAGATTGAGGGAGGGAAAGAGAGGGAGGAATGGAGAAAGAGAGAGAGGAAGAGACAGAAAGATTGAGGAAGGGAAAGAGAGAGAGGAAAAAAGGGAGAGAGAGAATGAGGCAGACGAAGAGACAAAGCGAGAGGCAGAGACAGGAAGAGGCAGAGAATGAGACAGGGAGAGAGAGGTAGGGATGGGTGGGGACAGAGGCAGGGAAGGCTAAGGGCTGAGGACAGTGAAGGAAGAAATCAGTGCCTGCAGGAGCTGACTGCAGGAAGAAGTTCCTCCTCACTGCCTCCAGGCATCTCCGAGGAGGCACAGAAGCCTCTTCCTGGAGCTCAGGGCCAGTCCTGGAGATGAGGAGGGCCGGGGCCGCAGCCCGTGAGCTGTAGGCAGGGTGGTGGGAGCTGCATGTGGCCTGGCAGGTCCCTGCTCAGGAGGGGCCTGGGCCCCGTCCAGCTGGGGAGTGGGTGCAGCAGACCCTTCAGCAGGGCAGGGTGCCTCCCAGCCCAGGAGCTCAGAGAGACCCGGCCACCTCTCTGCCCCCATCCATCAGCCCGGCTCTTTCTCAGGCCGCCCCTCCAGGCTATGCCTCCTCACACTGTGCCAGGGCACTACACAGGGCCCTGTAGCCGAGTCCTGTGGCCTAAGACATGCACCCCTCTTGCCAGTGGCCCTGGCTTCTTCCAGACCACAAGTGGCCCAGGAAACCGCTCTGCCCAGGCAGAGCCTCACGGCCACTCCTCTTGGGCGCCAGCCCCTCTCTCCTCCTCCTGGTTGCAAACTCCCTCCTCTCTTTTCCACACTCTCCAAGTTCCCCTTCGGGCTTTTGGAAACAAAGGTCAGGACGGCTCGAGGACCACACAGCAAGAGTGTGCCAGAAAGACAGGACGGGAAGATGGAAAGAGGAAGAAACGAGAGGCAAAAACCCCACTGCACATCACCCTTCCAAGGGTCAATCCAGCCTCACAAAGAATTGAATCGCCAAAGGGAATGGGGAGCCTGTCACCCTGGAGAAAAGCATGGCAGGTCCTCAGACACTTTAACCCAGAATCACCGCCTGCCCCAGCCACGCCACCACTGGGGATGCACCCAACAGAGGTGAACGCAGGGACTCAGGAGCCACTGGCACACCCAGGGTCACAGTGACACTCCTTACAGTATCCGAAAGGTAGAAGCAACCAGGGGCCTCTCAACGGGTGGATCCAAACACAGTGCGGTCTAGACACGCGACGGGAATCCCACTGCGCCTGAAGAAGGAAGAAAAGTCCGACACGCACCACGGCATGCGTGAACCTCGAGGACCTTGTGCTAAGTGAAATCAGCAGTCACAAAAGGACAAATACCGTGTGACCCCACTCACGCAGTTCCTGGCGTGGTCACACTCACGGAGACGGTGGCACGGTGGCTGCCAGGGTCTGGAGAATGGGAGTTCCTGTTTAACGTGTACCAAGGGTTTTGCTTTTG
>NW_012102031.1:3202967-3209396 GCF_000951045.1 Mandrillus leucophaeus
ATAGTAGAATGATTTATAATCCTTTGGGAATATACCCAGTAATGGGATTGCTGGGTCAAATGGTATTTCTGGTTCTAGATCCTTGAGGAATGGCCACACTGGATTCCACGATGGTTGAACTCACTGACACTCCCACCATCAGTGTAAAAGCATTCCTATTTCTCCATAGCCTCGCCAGTATCTGTTGTGTCCTGACTTTTTAACGATCACCATTCTGACTGGCATGAGATGGTGTCTCATTGTGGTTTTGATTTGCATTTCTTTAATGACCAGTGATGATAAATTTTTTTTCATATTTTTTTTTGAGAAGTGTCTAGCAACATTCCTAATGCCACTGAACTCTACACTTAATAAGAGTTAAAATGGTAAATTTCACATCATTTGGTAAAATTCACCACAGTTTCTTAAATGGCTAATTTTTTTCAGGGAGGAGCTCAGAGTCAGAGGGTGGGAACAGTCTGGAGTGACAGGGAAGTGTGTCGAGACAGTGACGCCTAAGTGGGGGCTTGAAGGGTGAAGAGCCCAGTAGAGGTGGGAGAAGGGCAGAGCAGGGCAGGTCAGCATGGCTATGGCTAGTCCGTGAAGCCACGCTGGGCAGTGGGTGAGGACGGGAATGCCCAGAGCCCTGCAGGCATCAGGCAGGTCCCAGGAGCCATGGAACCACTGGGCTGAGCTGCAGAGGTGGCCCGCTGATATCTCCCCTTCGCCAGGCTCCCAGTGAGAAGGGACTGCGGGGGCAAGGTTGGCGGGCGACCAAAAGCAGTATCCCAGGAGGACAGGGCAGGGGTGCCAGGGAGGCCATGGGGCAGGGGTGCCGAGCAGGCGATCGGGCAGCAGTGCCAGGCAGGCCATGGGGCAGGGGTGCCGGGCAGTCCATGGGGCAGGGGTGCCGGGCAGGCTATTGGGCAGGGTACGGCCGCTCATGGCCCAGGGAAGTCACACCCCACTCTCTGACAGGTTTGCCGACTTCGCAAAGAAGAATAAGGACAGCCAGTTAAATAAGAATTTCAGATAAAGCAACAAATAACTTTTTAGTGTGAATATGTCCCAAATACCGCATGGGACCTGCTCACGCTGTAAACGTGTTCCTGGCGTCTCTGATGTTCTCATGTAGCCAGGTGCCCTGGGTCTTATCTGGACGCTGCCCTCTGAGGCTCCTGCCTCTCATCTGGAAAGGGGTGGTCACTGCCTTGACAAGGCTCTCGCCTCTGGTTCTTCAGGAATCCCCAGCCAGGCCTCCCGGACCACCCAGCCAGGAAGACCCCCACCCCCAGCCCCAATCACGGTCACTCCACCGGCTCTGCTGCCTTCATGGCACTTGCAGGCTCTGAAATGGCCCAGCTGTGTGCCTGTCTGTCTGGGATCTTTCTCCCACTCTGAGGTGCGGGCTCCATGAGCACAGGGCCCCATCATCCTTGTGTCCCCAGCACCTAGCAGAGGCTGGGCGTGTGTGGGTGTGCAGCCACGATTTACTGAAGATGACACGGACGCCTCCCTGGAGGGGCAGCCTGAGGGGGAACAGGAAGATGAGGGTGAGTGGGGCGGGGCCCAGTGCACCTGCTATTTCTGCCCCACCAATCTCCTCCTGCTGATGACCGGCCCCCTTTCCTCTGAGGCTCAGGCTGGCCTCCGCCCAGGGGACAAAGTGCCCCCACTCTGCCCAGATGGGGGCCGGCAAATCCGCACCAGCCCGGCCTGGCCCTACCCCCACCCCTCCCGACAGGACCAGCCGGGCGTCCACAGATTCCCACGGCAGCCTGTTACCATGGTGACAGCAATCCGAGGTCACCGCGCTAAAAACCGGTGGATGCCTCCCTCCTGGAACACCACAAGCGTTAGAATCTAATTTTCATTACAGCCATAATAGTGGTTTTGCATAATCGTACATATATTAATACCTAACATGCCTGTGTTTATTTGGTTAAAATTCATGAATTCAGGTCTAAATAAAAAGTGCTGATGGCTGAAGTTTTTCATTCTCTTAAAATGTTCTTGGGTTATGTATTTTTTTAAGCCAGTCTCTCTCCTTGGCAGCAACTTGCTTTTAATCCCATTATTAACAGGGAAGAGAGAGGAAAACAAATCAGGGCTCTCCTCCCCAGGGGCCGTGCCTCTGGCTGTGGAGGTGGCAAGCGGGTGCCCATCACCCCTAGCCTCTGCCTCGCTGTGTGGCCCAGACCACACCCTGCAGCCTCTCCAGGCCTGTTTCCTCAAGTGGAAAAATAAGAGAAGGCATTAGTTGGTCTTTGAAATCCCTTCTGCTTCCAAAACACAGCCACGGAGCTGACATTTGCTGAAGCTCAACCAGCACCGGGCTACGGGCGGGAGAAGTAAACACGGTCCCCGTCCTTGGGTCAGTCCAATCTGATGGAGACTCGCTCAAGAAACAGACAGTGCAGGCCGGGTGTGGTGGCTCACGCCTGTAATCCCAGCATTTTGGGAGGCCAAGGCAAGTGGATCATCTGAGGTCAAGAGTTCGAGACCAGCCTGGCCAATGTGGTGAAACCCTGTATCTACTAAAAATACAAAAATTAGCCAAGCATGATAGCAGGCGCCCGTAATCCCAGCTACTCAGGAGGCTGACACGATAGTGAGCTGAGATCTTACCATTGCATTCAAGCCAGGGCAACAGAGCGAGACTCCGTCTCAAAAAAAAAAAAAAAAAAGAAAAGAAAAGAAAAGAAAGAAAACTAAATAGACAGTGCCAAAGGATAAGGAGATTATTCTTCCCATGTGACCCTCTCGCCCGGGGCCAGCACCTCAGCCACAGCAGCAGAGCGTGGGAACCAGGCCTGCCTCCTCCCCAGCTCCACAGGCCCCCACCCACCCAGCGGCCATGAGAGCACCCTGCCATGAGCATTGTTCTAGGTCCCCGATGCCCCAGCCCCACACCTGAACATGGAGGAGGAGAACCGCCACCCCTCCCTTGAGAGAAGCCCCAGCTTGACACCCACCCCACCGGGGAAAGAACAGCAGAGACACACGGAGAAATTCTTAAATAGGCTTCTGGGCTTTTATTCAAAACAACACTGGTGGTGGCTGCCGCTTGGTTTCTCTACACCCGGGCCATCTGGGCCAGCAGGTACCAGCGCCATCAGCAACTAGGAGGGAAGTTCATTCACACCATAGAAACTGTACAGCGACTGAGAGTGCTAGAGTCACGGTGGCGGCCCAGGCCGAGGGCTTCCTGGAGGAGGTGGCCTCTACCTCCTCAGTAGGCTGCAGCTTGGCCCAGGCTCTGCCAGGAACACGGATTATTGCACAAAGACAAAAAAGAGTATGTGTATCTGGGCTAAAGAGCAGCTCTTATGACCCCCAAGCCCTTACACAACGCAGCAAAGGGGGCTGGGGTTGGCCCTGGAAGCGGAAGGCTCCGAGCTGAGGATATGGGGGAAGACAGGCAGATGGGCTTTACACGCTTTGTCCTCCTTTAAGGGGCTGCCTGGTACAGGAGAAGGTAGAGCAGAGGAGACGAAGAGGGTTTGGCTAGACTTGGCTGTCTCTGCACAGATGCCAAGGTGCCTGCCCATCACCACCCTATGGAGCAGCAGAGACAGCTCAGGGACCTGTGTCCCCACCTTCCCCACTGCCAGGCCCATGTGGGTTAGGGCAAATTTGTGCTTTTGTGATAGACACAGGCCTGAGGCCATGGCCCCAGACCACAGGGTTGAGGAGGAAGGAAGGCCCTTTGCCCAACCCTCACCCATTCTGACTTGTGCTGGCCAGTAGATCACAGCTTCCCTGGTTCCCCATCTCTGTCACCCACAAGAACAAGGCCAAGTGTCTCGGATCGGCAGGTGGGGCCTCCAGGAGCCTGGGATCGGCCAGGCCATCTCCCACTGCTCCCTGCAAGGAGCTTCTCTGCCTCTGAACTCAGCTCTTTCGCCTTCTCCACACGCCCCGCTCTGTGGGCCCTGGAGCCTTCGCTCATGCCCATCCCTTTGCCTAGAACACCTGCCCCGAGGTGTCTGCTTGTTCCAGAGCCACATGGTTCAGGGCAAGGGGAGGTTTCACATCAGACCTGCCTAGGATGTGTTCCCCGCGCAGCTGCTCTGAACCCATGTACCAGCAGGAAAGACGCTCAGCAGAGTCACAAGATGACCCAAGGCTGCTGGACCGGTGTCTGATCCTGCCAATTTGAAGCCCAACCTTCCACATGGTCTTCCCAGGTCACACAACCCTTCTTCTGGGCTCCAACACACATGTCCCTCCAGCAACACACGGACTTGCAAAAAGTCAAGTCTGTCTGCCTCCCTCCAACTGCGCGTGCTCAGGGTCAGCCAGGAGCAGGTAAGCCCGCCCAGACACTTCTTCCCCAGACAACGTAGCTCGCTCCACATAAAACCACCTCCGTGGAAAGGGAGGCAGGGCCGAGGCTCTCTGGAGGGGTCAGCGTTGGGCTTGGACCCAGCCATCCTCACAGGTCTACCTGCCCCCTAGGGAGGACTGGGCAGTTCCTCCTGCCGCAGGCACCTTGCTCAGCATCACAGCCCTAGGGTGTGGAGTGGGGCCCTCCACACCACCCCAGCTTCTTTGCTGCTAGGGCCCTGAAGGATCCTGGGCTGGCCACTTCCCCTCTCCGGGGCTCAGTTTCCCGGGTGGGCTTGACAACCCCTCCTGGACCGCTCTCCCTCAGCCCGAAAGGTCTCTGCATGTGACAAAGCACACATTGCCCACCACCTCCCCCAGGGTCCCTGTGCCAGCCTGGAAGACACCCAGAACCCCTCCAAGGGGCACCCCACACCCTCACCAGCCTGGCCACGAGCTGAGTTCTTCCAAGTCAGAGTTTGGGAACAAGGACAAGGCTGCCCCTCAGCAGGCCCCCATGAAGCCCTCAGAGGGGGTCTTAGCAAAGGCAAGGGGGGGTCTTAACAAAGGCAAGGTTATTGCTGAAGCACAGCATCTCCAAACTCGTGGCCTCTGCAGCCTCTCCAGACCACTGCCACCAACATGCTCCCAACCTCCTTCTTCAAACTGACTTCATGAAAGTCACTCCCTTTTTAAAAAGTAGCCTTGACCTAAGCAAAATCTCTGTGAAATCACGGGTTCAATGTATTTTTTTTCTAATAAATAGTGAAATAAATGCGTAACTCTTCAAATCAAACACCCCCATCTATAACCCGTTTGGGAAGCACTACTATAGTGAAAGCTGACCTGCAGTGGGGGGCAGCGGGGAGGAGAGACAGGGGCAGGGAGGAGAGACAGGGGCGGGGAGGTGGGGTCGGAGAATGTGGCCTCCACGTGACGCAAAAGGCTGGGCGTGGGGATGCGGCTGGACCCAGGGCCCAGGCAGGTGTCCCCACCCCTGCCTAGAATTCAGTCAGAGCTGCTTTGCCTTGAACCCACTGGGGCGGGGGCATAGTTGCTCAGGACGGGGACAGCACAGCGTCCAGGGACAGCCACAGCTCAGGGCCCATATTGGGGATAAAAGGCATAAGTGACTGAACAACTAACTGACTGAGCCCAGGGGCACCTGCAGGGCAGCCAGAGCCAGCCCAGACCAGGCAGGCACCCTGGCGTCTCCAAGCGGCCTCCACTCCTGCTCCACCCAACCCCGCCCTCCTGGGGTGGAACCCACCCCCTCAGAAGTACTCAGGAACTGGCACCTCCCCTGAGGCCAGAGCCCCAGCCCAGCCTCCGAGCTGCCCTCCACCCTCCACCACGGTCCTAAGGAAACACAGCTACTCACCCCTGATTTTTCTAAAGAGACATCTAACCCGTGTACTAAGGGTATGTGTGTGCTCTGGGGTGTCTACAAAAGACTTCACAACAACCAGACGGTCAGGATGACAGGACAGACACCCCGACGCGGGGGAGCCACGGGGAATCTTAGCAGCGTTTCTTCTTTAAAAGAAAAAAAAGAAAAAGAAAACACACCCTGAATTGCACGTCTTCTCCCGGGCCTGGTGCCCTCAGAGGCCTGAGGGTCCTCTCCAAGCTACTCTCAACCCGGGAGGAGACATCAAAACACACAGCTGCGACGCCCCGGCAGGACATGTGCCCTGGGGTGGGTCTGGCCTGAATTCCAGAGCGTCAGACAAAAGCCCCGTCCAGGCCCTGGCCCACCTCCCACCTTTAGCACTTTCTGGAAGTCATAAGCTCTCAGTAAAAAAAATAAATATATATATATATGTCTATGTGTGTGTGTGTATATACGCATATATATATGTATATATATGCACTGGAAGGGCCACCATGGGCCACGCAGGCCTGGCTAACCCAGACTCCGCTCAGCCCGGCTGACGGGCGCCTGTGCCCGGCGGGCCCTGCGCGATCCCAGGTGTGGACGAAGTATTGCTGTCTGCTCCTGGCTCCTGAGGTAAAAAAGGTGAGACGGGGCGGGCGGTGGGCGGCCGGGGGCCCCTGCGACCCTCATCTCTTCCTCTTGCTGGCGGCGTCTCCCGGCTCCAGCTCTCCGGGGAGCGGTTG
>NW_012102031.1:3210771-3226338 GCF_000951045.1 Mandrillus leucophaeus
CTCCAGCCCCTCCCCAGGAGCTGTTCTCCCTGCCTGTCCACCATGGAGTAGACTTTACTGCACCCCTGCAGCTCACTCTCAGCACTAAACGGTGAGCTCAGCAGGCAGGGAGTTTGTATCCTGCCCGCCAGGCCACACAGCCTGCTAGGACTGGGTCCCACAGTCACCCAGTGAATCAACCGCACTCACCATACTGTGGGAGCCGGCTGGACCCCATTTCCCCACCCCCACAACGGAGCCCTCAGTGCTCTCTTGGGTAGGAGGGCTGTGGCTCTGGCCAATCCAGTACAGGGGACCCTGCAGGCCGAGGCTTCTCATCCACCAGACCCGCCCTCCCACCTCCATTCCTAGTAATCAAGCCCCCGCTCACACCCACCCAGATAACCCAGGGTATCCTCCCCACCGCCAGCACCCCGCCACCCTGCAAAACCTCCAGTACTCCTCCTCCTCCTCCCCTCCCCTCAAGCTAGGTATCACAGGCCTCTTCCAGACCCCCCTCGGGGTCCTCCCCACACTCTGCTGTCCCCAGGACCCAGCTCTGCCCACTCCCGTCCGCCCCAGTGCCACCTCCTGCTCCAGTCTCAGCATCACCCCAGCGTTCCCAAACCCCCTTGCATGGTGGTGCCCTGGGCCTTTGGTTGGGTCCTTCCCCTCCCAGTCCCTCGGACTTCGAGGCCTGGCTTAGATCCTGCCCCTTGCCTACAGACCAGTGCTCTGGAGCCTGGGAGGTGCCGGTACCTGCCGGAGGAGGGTGCAGTTGACCCTTGGTGACCGCAGAGATGCCCAGGAGCCCTGCAGCGCAATCTTGGGGAGGGTCCCAGTGCCGGTGCCCTTTTCTGGGCCTTTCTGGCTGGCAGACACTGCAGGGTGGAAGAACTCGGCTGGCATGGGCAGGAGAGGGCTGGAGGCATCCGGGGAGAAGGGACTTGGGGGTGCTGCTGGGAAAGGAGGAGACAGAGCTGAGGGAGCACGCTCAGGCCAGGGGGCAGTCCCTGGGAGGTGGCATTGAGCACCAATCTCATTGGGCCAGCAGGGAGGAGCCACCTAATAAACTGACTGTGAGACCGTGGGCAAGTGCCCCCCTCTAAACCTTTGTTTCCCCATTGTGAGAGCAAGAGAGAAATCCTGAACCAGCCCTTTTGATTCCAGGGGGCAGGGGCCCTGGGCAAGACACAGCTTTTGGAGGCAAGCAGACCCGGGCTCAAGCCTAGGTCTCTTCCTCTGTAAAAGGGAACAAGATGCCATCTTGAGGGTCATCAGGAGAAGAAACAGCTGGAAGCTCCCAGCTCAGTACCAAGTACACAGTAGGTGCTCACTAGGATCAGTCACCCCCGGGTCCTGACCCCACCATGCAGCCTGGCCAGGCCGGGGGGCCCCTGTGGGACAGCAGGTGGGTTGGGGCGTCCCAGCCCCGGGTCAGGTGCTGCACTGGATGGCAGGTCAGTCTGGCCTGGTTGGCTGCACACAGTGAGGGACAGAGACAGGGGTGGGGGGTCTGAGGGCTGGGGCAGGTCTGGGTGTGGGGGACGTGGGGGGGTAGCAGCAGCCTCTGCCCACCGTCCCCTCCACACCTTGAGGGGTTGAGGGTGAGATAATGGAAGAATGTACCCAAGACAGCTGGACAGTCTGAATGTCCCGGGTGGGGATCCTATGCCATACCATCTTACCATTTAAGAAAACGTAAATAAATGGTTGGCTAAAGGGAATGAGATTGCATTCCACCAGAATGGCTCTCGGGTCAGCCCTGTGCCCTGACTTCTGGTTTGGGAAGTCTGGGATCTTGGCACCTCAGCCACCCTGGCCAGTTGAAAGCCCATCAGCTTAGGGAGGGTGCCCAGGAAAGTCACCCCATGTCTGGCTCCTGGGAGGCGTCCCCGAAGGGTACTTGGGGTGGGCTCAGAGTCTTGGGCGTCCCTCTTCTGCTGGGCTCCTCATCTCTCTGCCTGCCTCCATAGCCAATGCTGTGAAACCAGGTTCCTGCCACCCTCCATGAGGACCACAGTAAAGATGAACCTGTGATGGCAGGCCAGCTTAGTCCCCTGGCCCTGTGCCCAGAGCCCAGCCACGGGCCCAAAGCACAAACAGAACACTGCGGGTAGAGCTGAAGGATAAGTATCAGGAATTTGCAAAAGGGCTATTGAAGACACCAGGCTTTCCTATGTTTAACATCCCCATGTATATGAAGATCTGTGGGCTACACACCTCTCTAATTCAGCTCTAGAAAAACACAATAATCTGGCAGCTTTCCTTCTGCTTGATATGAGAGCCATGTGTACCCACCTCTTTCCCTTTTCACTATGGCTCCTAGGAAGCTTAGCATGAAGCTTCCTTTAGATGCTTAGGTTTTTGTTATAATTATCTCATCTTTTTGTACTATTTGGCTCTTGATCTTTTATCATTGTTATATCAGGCCTGAGAGTCTATCTCTCATTGTCAGATATCCATCTGGTTCTTTCTGGACTAAATATAATAATCTGGGTAAAAATACTAAGGAAAAAACTCAACCACCTCCCTCTGAAGCAGACGCCCAAGATGAGGGCTGTGGGGAGCTGGCAGGGCTCCCACCCCTCACCTTGACTGCTCTCATGTTTCAGCCAGGACTGGACAGGGTTGAATGGGATCTCCTCCATCTCACACAGGAAGTTCTCTGGACCCGGTGAGACGGCCGTAGAGGACAAGGGGAAGAAGCATTCGTCCAGGTCTCTCACACACATAGGCTCAGGTGGGTCCAGCTCACCCTGCAAGGAAAGGGAGGTAGGATGGGGCAGGACTGGGGGGGCGGGGACAGCTGCCCTCATGACCTGCTCCACGGGCCCTCGCTTAACTAGGCTACCCTCATGGCTAGTCTGACCTTCCTCTCACCTCCTCTACTTGACCATCTTCCCAAACCCCAGTGAAAGGAATCCACCTCCGAATGCCCCACTGGATGCCCCAGGCAGTTAGTGACTTCCCCCTGGTACAGACCCTGGGCCGGTGAAGAAGCCAGGTCAAGGCTGGTGAAGGCATCAGAAGACAGGCTGAGTGGCCAGAGTGTCCCGTGAGCATGACCTTGGGGGGCTCCCTTCCCTTTGCTGAGCATGTTTCTGCATCCGAGGAGAGTGATGCCTTCCTTCCTAGGCATTCCCTGGCCCCCACATTCCTCAGGCCTGTAGCCCATAGTGACCCCTTCCCAGAAGAGCTGCCTTAGTGCCCCCTCCAAGGCAGATGCATTCGCGCCACCCCAACCTCCGATGACTTGCTGAGTCTGGCACAAAAGACTGCACCCTGCCCAAGTCCAGCTGAGTCCCAAAAACTGTGCACCCTGATATCCTTTGTAGAAGAGCAGTGTGGGGGTACAGGGAGCTGCAGCAACTGTGAGCCATCAGGGAGGGGACCGAAATGACATGGAAGGGATAGGAAGAACTCGCCCCGCAACCTACCCTGAGCTGATGGAGGGCCAGCCTAGGGGGCAGAGGTGCCAAGCCCAGGGTATCCCCCAGCTGTCCCTTATACCTCCCACCCCCAGCAGGGCAGGACCACCTTGACCTTGAGATCAGGAGCCCCGGTCTTGAGGTCTCACCCCTTAAGACTGCAGGATCAGCAAGGGGCCCTTCCTGGCCTGCAGGCCTCCTCAGACTGACCCCCTGGGGTGCAGAGGTTTGGGGCCCAGCCTCAGAGGTGGCTTCCTGCTCTGTCATTCCTGGCTGTGTGATGTGAGCATCACCCCACTTCTTGGAAGCCCCATCTCCTCACGTGTGAAGCGAGGACGAATCATGCCTGCTGCACAGAGCTGTGGGGCGGACAAAGCCGGCACGGGCAGAGTGCCCGCACAGAGTAGGTGCTTTGCCTGACACGACTCCCCCGTTCACTTCGGCCTCACAGCCCTGCCAGCCAGGGATGACCCCCATGGAATGGACCAAAAAATACTCAAAGCAACAAGAAGCAGCCAGTGCTGCTGAGTGCCAGGTTGGATCGCTGGCTGGGCTTGTGGCTGTGTGACCTCAGGCAAATCACTCCACCTCTCTGAGCCCTACTGCCCTCATCTGTCCTACAGGAGACGAAGGCCTAGCACACAGTGGGTGTCGTTTACATGGTAGACTGGAAAGACAGGGGGTTCCTGCCTGGGTGGGCAGGGGCCAGGCTTCAAGGACAGACCCGCCTGCTCAGGAGTCCCCAGGGGAGCTCACCTTGCTGTCTTTGGGGCCAGGTGGGCAGGCTGTGGGGTCCTCAAGGCTCAGGTCGTCGCCCAGCAGGATGGACGAGGACCTGTCTGAGTTCAGGGAGAAGGCCTCCGTCTCAGCCAGCTGCACCTGCAGGAAGAGGGGGTGGCCTCAGGTCACCACAGCGTTGGGATGGGCAGGCCTGGGTCCTGGGGCGTGCAGCCACAGGCCTGAGGCTCTGAAGAGAGGCCAAGCAGTGGTCAGAAAGGTCCAGGCACCTGCTGGGCACGGATGATGTATCCATCCTGTGCAGGGGCCCAGCCTGGGCGGTATGCAATGGCGACACAGCGGTCACCTCCAGTGGAAGCCAGCCCTGAGTGGCCCATCTTGCTATCTGGGCCTGAGGGCAGGTGAGTTGCCATGGGCTGTGAACTCCACAGCTGTCTGCTTGCCCCCAGACCAAGTGCCCATCAAGACTGGGCTGGACTTGACTCATCTATGGCCCTGTGTGGACAGCCTGCACAGCGTGTCACAGGCAGGGGACACTGCGGGGCCCAGAGACACTGGAGAATCTGCAGCCACCACAGGGCAGGGGTGTGGGGCAGCCCAGACTTCCAGCTCCTGCTGACGGCTCCTGGGGACCCGCCCTGCAGCCACCTGAGGCTGGGGCCACCCTGGGGGCTGGAGCACCCCAGGGAGAGCTCAGGGGCCCACACTGCTGGGGAGAGGGGAGGGGGCTGCCTGCGCCTGCACTGGAGGTGGACCCATGGGAGCCCCTGAGCTGGGTGGGCCTAAGCCCCGAGCTGGAGACCAGGGCAGGGCACCTGGAGGAGGTTGAGTGCCAGGATGATGCCCCGGGGGAAGAGCGGGCAGATGACCCCTTCATGTCACAGAAAGGGCAAGCTGTCCTGCAAGTGACACACAGGCTCCCTGCCTGGCACCTGCAATACACAAGGTGGGGCAGCTGCCCTACCCAAGCACCTACTGTGTGCGGCACGGTGCTGGGGTCAGTAGCTGCGGCCACCACACCACAGGCCCACACCTGGCCCTGGCTCAGGGAGCCAATCTGCCCAGGCCATGGAAGCTACGTGTGCCCACACTGACCCAGCCTGGTCTCTACGGCCAGAGCCAGGCTCTGCCCTTGGGCAGGCCCCCCACCAGGCTTCGTGCTGCCCCTGCCACAAGGGGATGGGCCTCCCGGGCTGCCATTACCTCTTGCTTGTCATGGTGACATTTCTTGCAGCCGGCGGGTGAGGAGTAGTGGTGGAAGATGGAGCCCGAGAGGTTGTCGATGATGGTCAGCTCCCCCTCCAAGGAGTCCTTGATGATTAAAGAGACGCTGTCCAGCCACAGGTTCTCCTAGGCGGACGGGGACGGGGTGGGGACAGGCGGGATTATCAGCCGGGTCCCGGGTCTGCGGGGTGGGCAGGACACAGCTGCCCTCCCGGTTGGTTCTCTGCGCCCATGGCCTGGGACCGACCCCCTCATCACAGGGTCACCCCTTCTATGGAGCTGAGCAGGGTGGGGCCCAGAAAGACAGAGGTCTCTGTGCAAGGCCTCCCTGGCCCCGCTGCCCATCTAGCCCTGCAGTGCCCCCCCCTCTGGCGACCCTCGCACCGCTCCAGCCCCTGCCCACCTGGGCAGGCGAGTAGCAGCGCCGGCACAAGCCGCCCTCGGCGTCGCCCCCGCCGCCCGCCCCTCCCGGCCCTCGGCCAGGGGCGCCCGGGGAGCCGGCAGGCAGCCTCGGGCCGGGGCCCAGGCCGTGGGCCATCTCCAGCTCGAGCTCGGCATCCATCTCGGCGTCCTCCTGCGCCTCCTTATTGCTGTCGTCCAGGTGCTTCATGAGCACAGCCACCACCACGTTGATGAGCACGAACTGCGCGGTGAGCACGAAGCTCACAAAGTACAGTGGCGACACAAACTGCAGGCTGCTCAGGCAGCTGCGCTCATCATGGGTGCAGTCCCGTAGCGTGTCCTGCGTGGTGGGGAAGGTGGAGAGGACGAGGGCTGCTGGAGGCAGAGGCCAGCCCAGGGCCACGCGCGGAGGCAGCAAGACCGAGATTCAACCCCTGAGATGGCCCTGGCTGCCCTGCCCCACTCTGCCTTGTGGCGGCATCTGCCTGCCTCAGCTTCAGCTAAGTCCCCGCATGGACAGACGATGGCCCAGCACCCTCTCCTCCTCTCTTGCTCCCGCCCACGTCACCCTCCCCACAGCTGGCCTGCTTCCCTGGGACACAGTCAGGCCTGAGAAGGGGCATCTGGGGCTTCCTTCAGGGGCATCTGGGGAGTAGGGTGCATTCGGGACCAGGGCCTCCCCGTCCTTCCTTTCTGGTTTTTCAGCTCAACCCCCACCCACAAAGCCCAAGAAGACTCCACCACCTTCCCGCCCTGGGCCGAGGACAGTGGCCGCCTCTCCTAGCCCCCGGCTTCCTGCCCCCTTGCTGGGGGACTGGGGGCTCTGCAGGTTGGGGGTGAGAGGCAGAACAGGCCTATCACTGCCCTCTCCACCTTAGGGCCCCGGAACCGAGGCCTCACCCCTGTCCTCCGGGAGCCCCTCCCTGCCCTTCCCAGCCCAGCCCAGGTTGCAGCCCAGTCTAGGGAGCCTCTGCCGGGTGACCTGGTCAGTGCGGCAGTCACTAGGGGGCCTGGCCCTGGCCTTCGGGCCTGCCTGGGCCCCAGGTACCCCCTGGAACCGGGTGGAGTTGTCTCCCCTAGAATCTGAGCCCCAATCTTAGGCAACACTGGGGGATGGGACAGTGGTAGACAAGGGGCCTGTTACGGCTCAGCTCTCCCCACTGTGCTGGTCCCGGGCAGGCCCCTCCATTCCTCCGTGCCCTGCATGCCCCTCCCTTGTGCGGTGGGGCCCTGGGTGGGCAGAGCCCTGAGCAGCAGGACCAGCATCCTCACTGTCCCAGCATCTGGCTGATTTCTCCACCCCCGCCCACCCGGGAGTACCTTCATGATCCCGTTCCAGTTGTCACCCGTGGAGACCTGGAAGAGCGTGAGGAAGGCCATGCCGAAGTTCTCGAAGGTGGCATGCCGGCTCATGCCCTCGCATGGGTTCTCATCGTTGCAGACTGGAAGCGGGGAGGAGGTCAGCCCTGCCCGATGGCAAAGCACCTGCGGGGCTCACCCTGACCCAGTGCCTCCCACCTTGCCTCAACCCTCATCACACTCTAGGAGGGGCGTGCAGACTGTGCCCAGCCCACAGATAAACTGAGGCTCGGGGAGATGGCGCATGAGCTGGGGCTCAGGTTTGGGTGAGTCTAGTTCTGTCCCCCACCAAAGAATGGGTTTCTGAGAAAGAGGATGAAATGGGGTGAGGGCCAGCCCGTCAGGGAACCCTGCTTTCCAGAGCCATCCCGGTGCAGGGCAGAGCTCAGCAAGTGCTCTGTTGCCCTCTGCCCCCACCCTGGCCTCTCCATTTGCTGGGGCGGTGCTGGCTCAAGACAGGCACCAACACAAGACAGGCAACCACTACAGGGGTAGGGAGGGCAGGTTCCCTGGGAGACCAGACAGGTGGGGGCCCTGCTGTAGGCATCTCCTCAATACAAAGACCCTGATGTGATGGGCTGGGGTTCCCTGCTCCACCAAGTCATCCTGCAGCCCTGCTGCACCCCACCACAGGCCTGCTCTGGGAGTCACTCACCCAGCTTCCCGAAGAGCTCCACCCCAAGGGCAGCATAGATGAAGAAGAGCAGCATGAAGAGGAGGCCCAGGTTGCCCACCTGCGGGAAGACAGGTGAGGCCGGGTGGGACTGGGGAATGGGTGAGGGCGCACCAGGCCTGGGAAGGGTGGAGGCTGGGGCGGTGGGGGTGGGCAGCCTGAGGGTCAGAGCAGCTGTAACGTTCCCCCAGGCTGTGTGTCCACGTCTGCCACCCCACAGGACCTGGAGGGCAGGCTGGTTCCAGCACAGGGCTCAGAATAACAAGAAAACACTTGTGCCGCCTTTACCACAAGCCGCCTCGTTTCCAGCACTTGAGGTTAATGAGCTCACTTCCTCCTCACAATAATCCATGAACTATCTTTTATCCCCATTCTTCAGATGAAGAAGGAGACAGACTGAGAGGCGACATCACTTGTCCAGAAGCACACAGCTAGTAACTGGTAGGACAGGGGTCCAGACCCAGCAGGCTGGCCCCAGGATCTGTGCAGACAACCTGTGCTACACACCTTGTGTGGCTACCAAGGTTGAATGGATGAATGAATGAAGGGAAGGGAGAGGGCAGGAAGTCTCAACACTAACATTAGCTCCTCTACGAAACCACCGAAATGCACTTGTCCCTGTCACTATCATCTGCTGGTCTGGGAAATCTTCAAGAACAGGAACACTGCTGCATGAGGTCAGATTTGCCTCCTCGGGCCAGCACGAGGCCTGGCCATAGAGAGGAGGGAAGGCAGGAATCACGCAGGCCCGTGGACCCCAGAAGGCTCTGCAAACCCAGCCACCCCCGTCCCACAGCTCCTGTGGGAGAAAGCGTCCCAGATTCCAGACCTAGGTCAAATCTATCCATGCACTGGAGACCACCTTTAACTCATGCTATGGATAAGATAAGGCTCAACCACATTCTTGCCCTAGAAATGAAATCTCTCTTAGAACCCTCAGAAGGCCTGCGTGAAGAGAATCAGAAGACGTTCACATTAACTGCTGAAAAGTAAACCCCGTTAATCACCACTCCTCAAGTTTCTCCTCTCCACTCCAAAGAAGGGTTTCCTGGCCAGCCGTTCTGCACTGCTAGTGGCTAATTAAATGATGTTCCCTTCATTAATAAAACAAGCACTTACTGAGCGCCTGTGAGGCAAACTGTAAAGCCCTAACCGCTGAGAAGGATCTGGCGTGGTCGAGGCCCTAGGAAATCAGCTTTGTGCTCTGCGCAGGCCGGGGCTAGCAGCGTCTCTTAACCAGGATTGCCTTCAGCTTTTCTCTGTCCCCTCCCCACTGTCAGCATCTCAGAGCCGGTAGGGTTGCGGCAGCCTCCTCACCAGCTTCCCTGCCTCCAGCGTCTTCCTCCAATCCACTCTCCTCCCAGCCGCCAGAGCCACCTTCTCAAAAGCAGCTCTGGCTGCAACCTCCCTTGTCTAGAACCCTCCTGTGGCACCCACTGCCTGCAAGATAAAGCCCGATTTTGCTTCCCTGGCATTGAAGGTGTGTTGTGACCTGGCCCCCAGGGACCCCCTGCCAGCCTGATCTTCCAACCCCACACACTCCAGCCACACAGAAAACAGCCCCACAGTGCCCTGGCATATTATTTTCGCTCTGCAGGGAGGACCCTCTGTCTTTGCTTGGAAAATGCCTCCTCCCCACCCCTCAAAGCCCAGTCCATGGGTTACCTCCCCTGAGAAGCCTTCTCTGATGCCTCCTCCCTCTTTTTGGGGCAGAGCCTGGTGGGGAGAGGCTGAAGTTTCATTTTCCGAGCACTTTACATAGAATCGAGGAAATGGACAATGTTCATGCAACAGCATGAGCAACAGCAAATGGATTTTGAGGGGTCAGCACCATTTCATGGCCAGCAGCACTCGGCACATGCTGCTTCTAAAGTGCTGATGCACTTGTAATGACTACCATGGGTCTCCTGCTGGAGGCTGGGAGGTCCTGAACATCTCCATGTGCCGTGCCCCATGCCAGCTCCGCACTGGATTTGGGAGTCATGATAGGACTGCCCAGGGCTCAGAGCATGGGGAAGGGGAGTGGGAGCAAGGAGGCCAGGGAGGCCAAGCCACACACCTGCCATCCCCATCCCTAGCAGCCTCTTACAAGGCACTTCCCATGAACCAGGCTTCTGAAGTGCTTCATAAGCTTTAACCATCTGAAACTTCACCACTGCCCTTTGAAATAAGCACTTGAGGGAGCGATGCTTCACCACCATCCTCATTTCACAGGCAAAGAAACTGAGGCACGAAAAGCTAAGTTGCATGCCCAGGGCCCAGACTTTGCTCTCAGGCATTATGGCCCAAGTCAGGGTTCCAATCTACTTCTTGTCTGCACAGCCTGCAGCCCAGCATCACTCCCATCTCCCATGGGACAAAGTCCCCTGAAGGAATTTAGTGTTAGGAAAAACCACGTCTCTGAATGAATGCCCTTGCTTTCCATCCAGACCATGCCACTTTCCCTTTATACCGAGGCTGCTGGGAAGCTCACACCAAACTCAGGAACAGAACTCACCCATGTCCTTAGCCCCACTCCCCGAAAGAATTAGCTCTGCTTCCACCTTCCCTGGGCTGTTAATCTTGTATCCTCATTTTTACCGTGCAGTATCTGTGCCTTGTATTTTAAGGTGTCTAAAGTTCCTGATGACTCGATGAATCATAATGAATAAATAAATGTGCCTGAGGGTCATCACAGCAGAGGCCACCCTTAGGGGAGGGGGAAGAAGAGCCTCAAGCAGTCTAGACAGCAAGGGAGGGAAGGACTGGGATTGCAGAATTCCCAGGAGGATGAAAAAGATGCCCTCTGTGGCCCTGATCACATCTCCCTTTTCACTAACCACGGGGTGGGGGTAAAGCAACTTCCCTAACTTCTGAGATCCCCACCTGGGTCAGTGTCTCATGCTGCCCCTCCTGGAATACCATCTCGGAACTTCCCCATCCACACTGCCACCTTCTTCTGCCAAGCCACCCTTGGAAGTCAAGCTCAAAGGTCCCCTTTTCTAGGCTGCCTTCCCTGATCTCCCCAGGGAGTGTCTGGCAGTCTTCTCTCCCTGGAGCATGCTGGAGGTCCCTCCCCACATCTCCCTGAAGTATCCATCTCCCTCCACAAGCCTGGGGCAACCAAGGGCACGATGTGGACCCTGAGTGCGTGCGCAGGGCTGGACACAGAGTGTCGCTGGCAACCACGTGGTGAAGCCGGAAGAAACAGGGACCCTTTCTGCCTGTCAGCCCTCGGCTCAAAATGCATCCCCAGAGACAGCATCTGCCCTGCCTTTGGCAGATGTGAGAAGGAATATCAGGGCCTTCATGCCCCAGGGCCCAGCCTGACACCAATGACCCCTAGTAGGGCTGCCAGAAAGAGTGGCTCTTACCTGGGGCAAAGCTTGCACCACCGTGTCCAGCAGGGCCCGCATCCCTGTGGCCATCTTCAACAGCTTCAGCACTGTGGGCGAGACCCAGCCCCGCCCACTCAGCCCCAGGCCGGTGGGGACGTGTGTGTGCACGCGTGTGTGCACGTGCGTAAACTCACTAAAAGAGCACATGAAGGCACGTGCAAGCAGAGTCTGGCTCTCAGACGCCACATTACAAGAATGTGGATGCAGCCACAGGGTGAGTGGGGCATGCACAAAAACATGTGGACACAAGGCGTGGGCGTCACTGTAAAACAGCCCCCGAGGATGGGGCATTCTCATGGGAACTGAGGTCTATGAAGTGTGTGAATGAGTGTGCCATGAACTGTCACAGGCACAAAGGACCAGCGTGAGTGGCCACATCTCTTCCCTTCCCCTCTCGATAAAGAGGACTTTGGCATCACTCGCTGAGTTTCTGGCAGGCAGAAGAGCAAGAGGCACCTGGGCTCGCCCTGAGGCAGGAGGCTTTTAAGTGTGGGAACTACCTTGAGGGGAGGAGAAGGGTCTCTGAAGACCGTACGTCCCAGTCACTGTGTTTGAGAAACGCCAGTGAGGACCTGGAGGTGTTTCACATCTTCCCAGTTGGACTGGGTTCCTTGCATCACTTTGAGACTGGACCCCATGGGTCATGACGTTATAAGGAAGTGGGAGTGTGTATCCATGTGTGCTATGCCAAGCTGTCTGTGTGCTGGGGGAGGTGTGTGCACACAGAGGGTGCATGCGTGTGTGCTGGCTGTGTGCCTCCCGGCTCCTGCTCACCCCTGCTCAGCAAGGAGCCTACCATGCCCACGAACTCCTGCCCCCACCTCTCCCCACCCCACTCCTGTGTGCTCTCATCAGGCAATGAGGAGTCTCATCCTGCCCCTGTTTGCCCCCGTTCCCTGTCCCACCCCTTGCCCCTCACCTCGGGCGATGCGCAGAACCCTCATGATGCGGATGATGGTGGGGTTGATGGGCAGGGCCGCATTAATCTCTATCTCCTCCAGTGTGATGCCCATGACTGACAGTAGCACAATGGCCAGGTCCAGCTGGTTCCATCTGCTCAGCCGTGCATGGGAGGGTAGGAGCGGGCATGAGGAGGATCCCTCTGGTTCAGACACATCTTAGTAGGGGAGCCTCCCAAGTCCTCAACCTTCTATTGTGGCCCATTGGGCTGTGTGGCTGCCCTCCCTTACTAGCGCCTCCTAACGCCACTGGGTCCAGGCCTGTCTCTGCTCCCCATAGCCATCACTTCCTCAAGCAAGGGGCTGATCAGAATAAACATCTCTGGCCTCCTGCAGGAGAGAAGGCATGGACTGTGACTTCCAGGTCTAACCTTGAGCTGGCTGCTCCCTCTGTCTGGCCTTAGGCTAATCCACCAACTTCTTTGAGCCTCACTATTCCCTTCAAAAAGGAGTATTAGCATGAGGCAGACCCTGCTCTGCCTATAGGGTAGAAACAACCTACCAAAGATGAACCGAGAAGGGCCAAGTAGAATACCCTGCACCCATCAGATGATGCCATAATCATTTCTTGTTCAGAGCTATAAGCAGCAGCTGGGACGCCTGTCCATCAGTGCCTAGATGCTTACTGGTTCCCCTCTTCAAGCTGCTCCAGACTTCCCTAAGGGTCAGGACTGCTTCCTCATCCTACAGTCTACCCTATTACTGCCCTAACCCAGCCTGGCCACTCACCGGTCCTTGAAGAAGCGCCTCAGACCAAATGCCACCAGCTTCAGCACAGCCTCCAGCACAAACACAGTGGTGAACATATAGTTGCAGTACTTGAGGGCTGTCTCCAGGGACTATGGGGGAACAAAGAGAAGCATGATCCAGGGCACATGACCAGCTCCAGAACCTTCCTCCACTCAGAAAGTCTCTGCCTTTTAAGGAGAGAATTTAGTCCATTTACTTTTAGCGTATTATTTATATGCTGCTTTTATTCTTTCCATCTTAATGTGTGCTATTTATTTTATGTTGTTATTCCTTCTGTTTCCTTTTTCCTATTTGTGTGTATCTGGTCCAGTTGGTACCTTTGGAGGCAATATGGGGTATTAATGAAGAGCTACAGAGCCAGACTGCCTACATTTGAATCCTGGCTTAGTGCTCACTCCAAATTCACCATATGATCTTGAGTAAGTCATTTCATCTTAGAAAGCTGCTATGAAAATTAAATGAGCTAATAATTCAGTGCTGGACACAGAACAATACTTGGTAAATGTAAACCATTATTCTTCCATTTTTTTCCTGTTAATTTGGAAGTTCTATAATTATTGTTTCATTTTGCCAATGGTTATCTTTCTTTTTCCTGCATTCATAATATTCCTCTCCCATCATTTGAAATAAGGTATTAATTCCACACCTGGAAGCTCTGCTTCCCTCTTCTTCCCCTCCAACTCCAACAGGGTTTTTAGAATGAACTTGCTTCTCACATGCCCCTCACATACCCGGTCT
The DNA here is from genome assembly GCF_000951045.1 of Mandrillus leucophaeus. NCBI lineage: Eukaryota > Metazoa > Chordata > Mammalia > Primates > Cercopithecidae > Mandrillus > Mandrillus leucophaeus. The sequence continues at coordinate 3,224,402 of NW_012102031.1, forward strand.
GCAACAAGCTGGGAAATGGTCATCCTCATCCACCACCAGTGTTTGCCTGAAATGGTCCTTCCACCCTTTGCATAGTCTCCATATGCCCAGGTAGTAATGGAGGCTACATGGTAGGCTTTGAATGCAAATCTAAGTTCCAGACCTGGTTCCACTACCTATGGCTGAGTAATTTTGGCAGCATATTTAAGCTCTCTCAGCCTCAGGTTCCTCACCTATAAAATCTGGACAAATGATTCCCCCTGCCAGCCTTAGGATTGCTATGAGGATTAAAGAGTTCATACATGTAGTGTGCCTTGCAAAGAGTCAATATTTAACACACCACAGTCATTGCCACCCATGTGCAAACCACGGACCAAATGTTGCCTCCCTGACCCACCTTCCCTCTGACCCTTCCCTTCCAGACCCTGAGCTTCCTGAGGGCAAGCTTGTCCAGCACCTCCTCCCATTGCTGTGCCCAGCATAGAGCCCAGCATGGAGGGGCTGCTCACATCCTGCTATCAGCTAACCCCTTCCCTACCCTATCCCTGGGGTGGGGTCCTGCTGAGACCCCACCCTCACCTTGTAACCTTGGGCTGGGAGGCAGACCAGGGCTCACCGTGGGCTGATTGTAGTGCTCCAGGGACATGGTGACCACGTTGAGGCAGATGATGAAGGTGATGAAGATGTCCAGGTAGTGGCTGGTGCACATAGAGTGGATGAGTAGTCGGGTGTGACAATAGGTGGCATAGTAGGGCAGCCGCTGGGCCTCTGCAGGTGGTGCAGGGGGAGTGGCACAGACCACAGAGGGTTGGGGTCAAGGGAAAGGGCACAGAGCACAAAGGACAGAAATGTGGAGGAAAGGGTGGCGGGGGCAAGGAGGAAGATGTTGATCCACCCCAGGCCCTGGAATCAGTGTTAGATCTCCACCCAGCCAAAGCACCATGACAGAAACTGTGGGGAAGGGTGACAAAGAAGGCAGGACATTCATTCTCTCCATCTACCCCAAATGAGCTTGTGGCAGGAGCTCTGGGCCTGCCTGCAGGGAGGGCAGGTTTCCCATGGCCCAGGGAGCCCAGGCTCTGCCTTTGCCCTATGCGTGGACTGAACCCCCAACAGCCTCACTCAGGTTGGCAGTGGTGTCAGCCATTGGACACTGATGGAGCTCAGATCCCCTGGACAGAAAGATGCTGGGAGAAGTGACTGAGCCCTGGACACAGGGGCTGTATCATTTGTTTCCTTCCAGCTCCAAAGGCTCAGGATGCTGGGGTCAGGTCCAGGCAGAGGGGCCTAGAGCTGGGTGGCCCACACCCTCCACAGGCACCCACTCACTCCGGCGCTTCTTCTCCAGGCGCCGCAGCCGCTTCTCCTCCCGCCGCCGTGCCTCTTCAGCCTCCTGGTGCTGCCGGCACTTGTGGAAGTTCTCCACCACGACACCCACAAACATGTTGAGCACGAAGAAGCTGACGATGAGCAGGAAGGAGATGAAGTACAGCAGCATCCAGGGGTTGTGGTTGGTCACAGGCTGCAGGGGAGTCAGAGAGGGCTGAGGAGGCTGATCAGGCCCTACAGGGCCATGGGGAAGTGCCCAACCTGGCTGAGCCTCCATGGAGTGGGGATGTGTTGAGCCTGCCTCCAGGAAGGCAGCTGTGAGGTCTAAATGAGGCAGCAGGTAAGAAGTAAATACCCTGAGCATGACACAATATGGTCCTCAGCCAAGAAAGCCACCTCTCCCTCTCTGCTTAGCGGCTGCCTCCTGGAAACGTCTGTCTTCTTCCTCTCATTCACCTATCCATTCATTCACCTATGCATGCATGCATCCATCCATCTACCTTTCCTTCCACTCACTCACCCATCCATCCACCACCCATCCACTCATCCATCCATCCACCCACCCATCTATCCACCCATCCATCCACCCACTTGCCCATCCATGCATCCACCCATCCATCTACCCACCA
>NW_012102031.1:3226472-3275732 GCF_000951045.1 Mandrillus leucophaeus
CCACCCACCCATCCATCCATTCACCCATCCATGCATCCACCCATCCATCCACCCACCAGCCAACCAGCCAGCCAGCCATTCATCTATCTACCCATCCATCCATCCACCCATCCATCCACCCACCCACCCATTCACCCACCCATCCACCCACCCATCCACCCACCCATCCATCCATTCACCCATCCATGCATCCACCCATCCATTCACCCACCAGCCAACCAGCCAGCCAGCCATTCATCCATCTACCCACCCATCCACCCACCCACCCATCCACCCATTCATCCACCCACCCATCCATCCATGCATCCACCCATCCATCCACCCACTCATCCATCAATCTATCCATCCATCCATTCACCCATCCACCCATCCACTCACCCATTCATTCACTCACTCACCCATCCATCCATCCACCCAGCCATCCATCCACCCATCCATCCATCTACCCATCCACCCATTCATTCATCCATTCACCCACCCATCCATCCATTGACCCATCCACTCACCCATTCATCCACTCACTCACCTATGCACCCATCGACCCATCGACCTACCCATCCATCCATCCACCCATCCACTCACCCACCCATTCGCCCATCCATTCACCTACCCATCCACTCACCCATGTATCCATCCATCCATCCATCCATCCATCAATCCACCTATTCACCACCCACCCATTCTCCCACCCAGCCAGCCAGCCACCCCTCCATCGATACCTCCATCCATCCACTTTTTCACCCATCCAGAAATAAGGCAGAAAACAAGGTGGCCAGAAGAGAGGAAAACTTGGATGCACAGATTCCTTGGTGGAATCCATGTATGCATGTGCATGCGTGCACTGGCAGGGGTGAGGAGACAGAGCAGACAAGGAAATAGAGGAAGATGCAGCCAAGCATTCTCATTCCTCCCACCCAATACCGCCACCCCCACATCCAGCTCCAGAGTCTTACTGGGTGGGACCCATGAAGCCAAGAGCCAGGGGTCCATTACCAACCTGGGAGTTGCACACAGCCCTGCCTCCACCACTGAGTGGGCCCTGTCTTGAGCTAGAGAATCTTTCTGTTTCTTCTCCCAGTGACCCCCTCAGTCTGAATACAGCCAACCTTGGTCAGCCACACATCTTGCCTAAAGTCTCCACCTAGACCCAGAGGGACCCCTGCTCCCCAGGGGTCTCGGAAGCCAAGGCTGAGTCTCTTCCCTGACCTCCTCCACCCAATCCCCCTCCCAAATCCATCTTCACTCAGCAGCCCTCAGGAGGCTGCACTGACAAGCAGACCTGACAAGCAGGGACACCACTCTTGCTGTTAGCCCCTCACTGGCTCTCTCTGCCCTCAGAATAAACTTTTGCCCCTTGTCATTGCACACTCGGGGGCTTGCAGACCACCTAGCCCTACCTGCCTCCTCTCCCCATCTTCTGCCTCTCATTTTCTACTCCTAGCCCCCAACTCCCAATTCCCTAAACACATCACACTCTCACCCTCTCTGTTCCTCTGCCAGCTGGCTCAGCCCCTCTTCTCTGCCTGCACTTGGTTTTCTACCCACCAGGGTCTGTGCCCCTCCAGGCAGGAGCAGCTCAGATGCCTCTCCACACAGAGCAGGGGGGATTTGCCAAAGCAAATGTAACAATGATTTACGCTACCCAAGGAGTGGCTCTAATGGTGAAGATTCAGGCCAGGATGTGAGGGGTGGGCTGTGCTGACAGTGGGGAGACACTGGGGCTGTGGGTCTCGCTGGTACCAGTTTCAAATTCAAACCACTGGGCCCCAAGGACACCATGTCCCTCCCAGCATCAAGGCTTGACCTGGTCCCAGCTACACCCACCTGCTGGTCCACAGCGACAGCATCCAGTCCATTGTACATGATGTTCACCCAACCATCCTTGGATGCCAGGACAAAGAGGGACATCAGAGCCTGGGAGACATGGGGAAGGGGAATGCAGGAGTGAGGAGTATGAGTGATGCCAGCTGCAGCCACCCTTCCTCAGCTCTCTATTCTTCTGCCCCTGGGAGACAGAGGGACAAAGAGGTCTTCTCCATGTGACAGAGCTGTGCCCTCATCCAACAAACCTTTCCTAAGGACGTACTATGTGCCTGCAACATACTCTTGTAGTTGCTGTTACAGAACAAAAAGTGCTGGACCCACAGTCCTGGGTTTTGGTCTCAGCTCTGAAATCATCCAGCTGTGTGATCTTGGGCAAAAAAAATTCATGAACTCCTGTCCCCTCACCCACAGAATGGAGCTAACAAATACCTTTCTGGCAGGTGTGCTGGGAGGGCCAACTGAGGCTCAACCAGACGGTCCCTGCCATCCTTACTCCAGGGGGTAAGACACGTTTGCCCTAGCATCTGAAAACAGGAGCTCATGAGAGGAGTCAGGAACCCTGGGTCAGAGCCCAGGCCGTGCCACTCACTGGCTATGTGATTTGAGGCAAGTTCCTCGATGTCTCTGGGCCCATTTCCTCATTGGTAAAATGGCAATAATTCCTCTCCCTGGTTTGTAAAATTTTGAAAAGGAGGTGGTCCCCAGAACACAGCCACCCAAGGCTCCCACAGAGATGGCAGATCAGCATCCTCATGTCCCTTCAGTGAGGTCACATCTGGTTCTGCAGCACCGGCACCCAGCACAGAACCTTGCATACAGCAGGTGCTCAGTAAAGGTTCTCTGAACTGAACTTGAGCACAGCCTCCTGTGCCATCCTTGCACCAGTAGTTAGTAGGTTCACAAAGGGTCCCATTTCACCAGAAACTGCCCGGAGGTCACATATCCTACTCAGGACGCCCTCTCCCCAGGGCAGAGGTGGTCACACCCCGCTCTGTGCTCCTGCCACTGTGGGCCAGGACATGCGGTTCTAGAATGAGTCTCTGGCCCCGCACTGGCTCCTCCTTCCCACCATCCAGATCACAGACCCCTCCTCTTCTCTTTCCAGGTGGGAATGGTGCCGAAGGTGTCCAGAAAGCGTTCACACCCAGGAGCAGGGAGGGCAGAGGAAGCCCCCCTGCCAAGGGCACAGGAGGCTCCTGCATTCCAAGGACCTGCCATCACTGTCCCTGTTGACAGATGAGGACACTGGAACAGAGGGTCTGGCACTTGTCTGAGGGCACACAGCTGGTAAGGGCCACTGAGGAGTCAGAGGCTGCAGGCCAGGCCGGAACCCTCCAGGTGGCTCCGAGTGCTGAGAACACCCCATGAGGGATTCCAGAAGAGCCTGGTGCCAGGTAGACCCAGAAATGCTCCAAAGGGGCGGGGCTGGCACTGGGGCAGGGCCCATAGGTGAAGGGGGTCAGGAGCATGGGCACAAAAGGCCTCTGGCGAGCTCCCCCTCAACTTCCTAAGACATCTTTTCCCCAGATGGGCAGGGGTAGTGACTGTCACGGTTCCCGACACCCTTTCCCTGGGCACTCACTGCCCCTCCAAGGCCTTGTGGCTCCCCTCTGAGGTGCCACTGGGGGGCAAGCCCTCCAGGGGGATCTAGCTGGAGACTGCCCATCAGCCAGCGGGGGACGAGGGCCTGGAGCCTGCTCCTTCTTGTGTGCCCTGGGGCAAGGCACGCCTGCGAGTGGACATACCTGGCCTCCTGGGCAGGCCCTGGAGAAATGAGAGCAGGGAAGGGGAGGCAGCCAGCCAAGGGGTCTCACCTGGGGCACTGCCCAGATGGGTCACGCCTGGCAGGCCCCCAGGAGAGGAAACCAAGGGGAAAGCAGACACCAGGCAGGGGTGTGCCTGTCGACAGAGCAGACAGCAGTGGGTGGGTGACAGGAGAGGGAACCACCCCAGGACCGCAGCCTGCCTGGCAGGCTGTAACATTTCCATTTCATAGATGAGGAAACTGAGGCTCAGGGAGGCCACACCTACGGAAAGTGGCAGAGCTGGATTCACCTCCAGGACTGCTTGATTCTCAAACTCCTGTCAGGGGCCCCTGGGTCGGGGGTGGGAGCCAAGAACCAATGTTCACAAAGCACCTACTAAGTGAAGGCGTTTGCTGGGCACTCTGCACACAGACTCTCTAAGCCTCGTCCCACCTGAGAGGTGAGTGCTACCCTTACCCATTTTGCAGAAGAGGAAACTGAGGCTTGGAGAGGAGAAGTCAGTGTCAGTCCTGGCAGTGCAAAACTGAAGCCAGGTCTGTGATTCCCAGAGCCACTGGCATCCAAGAGAGGGGAGGGTCTGATCAGGGCTAGGAGGGCGGTGCTCACCTGGCCCAGGTTGTCGAAGTTGTATTTGTGATGGACCCAGCGGTAGTTGGCGGCCATGCAGTCCGAGCGGTTGGTGATGTTGCGTGTGTCCACGCCCAGACAGTGGTAGAACTTGCCCTTGAAGAGCTGGGGAAAGGGGGCAAAGTTGGTGCTCTCACGGGTGAGGGTTGCAAGTCAGAGAGGAACCCGCCTCTCTATTGCATTTACTCAGCCTGTCTTGTGCTCAGTCATCTGGGCCCATGTCTGTCTCCCTCCCTGGAGGAGGAGCCCACAGCGGGCAAGGCGCATGAGGTTGGAATGTGGAGTCTCTCCCCCGGCTGTCTGAGACTTCCTTTTCCCCAGTCACAGAGCCCAGTCCCTGCCCAGCCTGGGCACCCCTCACCTGAACTCCTAGGATGCCAAAGATGATGAAGAAGGCACAGCAGATGAGCACGATGTTGCCGATGGGCTTGAGGGAGGAGATGAGTGTCTCTACCACCAGCTTCAGGCCCGGCGCCCGGCTGATGACACTGAGGGCAGGGAGAGGCCAGGCACACATAATCCCTTGACCAGGAGGCAGCCCCTACTCAGCCCAGAGTCACCAGGGCTGAGCATCCCAGGGCATGAGCCCCCAGGGCTCACCAGGGCTGAACATCCTGGGGCATGAGGACAGTCGCCAGGAATGCAGAGAAAGCGGCCAGGCAACCCAGACACTGGCAGAGCAGGAGGCAAGCTGCACCCAGGCCTCAGATCTACAGCAGCAGCAGGGCACCTGCCCTCACCCCTCACTGCGCCCAGCTCCTCCGGGTCCACACCACACCCTGGTCTAGGGACTGATGCCCAGAGATGGCAACGAGCCACTCAGGGACACACAGAGTGGGCAGCAATACTGGGATCCAGCTTCAGCCCTGCTCTTCCAGCATGCCCCACCCCCAGGGTCTGCAGTCCCCTCCCCCGGGAACAGCTCAGGGTGCTTGGCACTCACTATTGGAGGACCGAGTGGGTGGGAGGGGAGGGCGGAGTGAGGGCCCAATTCCACCGACCCGTGGCTTCTCTGCACAGTGCATGACACCTTCCCCCATCCGCCAGGGAGGGTTCCTCACCGCAGGGGACGTAGGGTGCGCAGGAGCCGCAAGACTCGGAGGACCCCCAGGATTTTGGCTCCCCCGGCCGAGGCCAGGGACACGACGATGTCGATGATGGACACGAAGACAAGAAAGCCGTCCAGCACGTTCCAGCTGCTGCGCAGGTACGCCTGCTCGCCGAAGTACAGGCCCAGCGAGACCACCTGGGACAGGGGTGGGGCCGGGGTCAGGCAGCCGCGGGAGGACCGGGTAGGTGGGCGGGGCCAGCCGGGCTCTGCGCGAGGGGGCGGGGCGAGGCCATGTCGGCTTCGGGGGGAGGGGGCGGGGTCCTGCAAGTGGCGGGTTTGGAGGGAAGGGGGGGGGTCAGGCCGCTCTCTGAGGGTGGGTGATGGGCGGGGACGGGGCAGGGTCAGGGCCTAGCAGGCCGCCCCGTTAAGTTTCCGGTGCCTCTGGCAAATCCAATTCAAAACTGCCCGCCCTGGAAAGCGCCCCAGACGGGATGCTTCCCCTGCGCCCCACACCTTCAGCAGGTGCCTCCATCACACTCAGTGTTCCCTGCACCCGTCTGTCTGACGGGGTTGTGACTCCTGTGAATGGGGACAAGGCTGACCCCTTCTGGGTCGCGGGAGCCCAGCCCAGGGGCTGGTACCCAGAGGGGTGGGCTATGGGGCTACGAGTGGAATGAGGCCGATGGCAGGCGAGTGACAAGCTGAGGCAGGGGCTGACCCAGGGTCAGGGGCCCCGGGTGAAGCTGGGAGCTACCTTCAGTGTCATCTCGCCCACGAAGATGGCCGTAAAGATGTAGTTGGACACGGTGAGAAAGATGCGTTCCTGAAAGCATCGGGAGATACCATGGGCCCAGGGGCTCCCAGAGCTGCCTGGCCACTGGCCAGCATCTGCTTTGGCCAAGGTGCGTAGAGAAGAGGCTGCCACTTCTCAGTTCACAGAGGCTTTCCCCGCTCCAAAGGCAAACTCCCAGTTCCACCTCCCCCAAGGGCAAACTCCCTGTCCCGCCTCCCCCATGGTGGGAGGTCTCCCTGCCCCCCCTCAGCCCTGGCAAGCTGTCCCTTGGCCTGGCCCCTGCCCTGCCCAAAGGCTACAGCCACTCACAGTGCTGCCAGCCTCGATCTGAGGCCGCTCCAAGGCGATGGTGATGCAGTTGAGAAAGATGAAGGCCAGGACAACGTAGTCGAAGAGCTTGTGGGCAATAATGGTCTGACACAGGACCCGGAACCTGGGCAGGGTGGGTGGGGGCCGCCTGAGCGTCAGCTGCCTCCCACCCTGGCCAGAAGGAAGGCAGAGGGCCCAGGCAGAAGTGCAGACCAGGCTGGCCTCAAGGAAGCAACCCCTATCCTCTCCTTTGGCCACATGGCAGGTGCTGACTCTACACCTGCTCAGGGTGCCCACCTGGCGCCACCTCTTCTGACCACACACGCACACCATGAGGTCACCCACCTTGCCCTGGCACTCAAGGCTTAGCCCAGATCCCTGAGCCTCTCAGGAGGATACCACGTTGCCTGGTACCCTCTGCTTCTGCCCCAGGCCTTCCCTCAGTCTGCTCCCTGCCCCTGCACCAGCCTCCTCCTCTTCACAACCCCTGATGTGCCTACTGGATTGCCACCTGCCTCCACAGCCCAGCACAAAGGCCTCCTCCTCCAGGAAGCCTTCTGATGTCCCCTGAGATGCAAGCCATACAGGCTACTTGAGGATGGTTCAACCTGGTACCCAGCACAGGGATGGCCTAGACTAGACGAGAGTCCAGGAGAGCCTGGCCACCAACATCTGTCTTGCCTAAAGTTCTCGCCTAGCCCAGGGGACCCCTGCTCCCCAGGGATCTTGGAAGCCAAGGCTATCTCCTCCCTGACCTCCTCCAGCCAATCCTCCTCCCCAAATCCATCTTCACCCAGCAGCCCTCAGGAGGCTGCACTCTTCCCTGGAGACCTCCACCTCTGGGCCAGGAGGATTCGCTGTGGTCTGGGAGAGCACCACCAATGGCCTTGCCTGGCTCGGCAGAGATCCGTCCCTCCCACGTCACCCCTACTCTAACCCTCACCCCAGGCCTGGCCCCGCCCACCTGTTCTCGGGAGAGAAGAGGTAGACAGACCAGTCTTCGCGGACCTCGCACCAGTCGGGCTTATAGACGTCGATCATCTTGCGGACGCGGAAGCACAGGGTCTGGCAAAAGAAGGATGGAGCGCCGGGGGTTAGCGATGCGCAGGGCTGCCGGTCTCCGCCCATGCGGCCATCCCGCCAGCTGGGGTCGCAGGGTCACCTCCGAACTCTCTGCCCCCCGGGGTCAGCCAGGGAGGGCTTCTCTCTCAGGAGCGGGCCCAGCTCAGGGGTGGGCAGTTCTGGCCCCGCTCCTCCTGCCTCGCACCTGAAGCCCTAGCCGCTCCGGCCACGCCCCGGCCACGCCCCCCATGGGCCCGCCCGCTGGGGCCCCGCCTCCTGTGGCCGCACCCCCTTCTTTCCTATCCCGCTGCACCAGGTCCCTTCGGCCCCGTCCCCACTCACGTAGTCGATCTCCTCCTCATCCTCCCCGCGATCCCGGCGGTCGCCCATCTTGGTGAAGACGTCCTTGGCGATGCTGGGCATCCTGCCATTGCAGTCCTCATGCCCGGGGGCTGGGCCCGCCGCCCTCCAAGCGGCCCGGGGGTGGGCGCCCACGGTGGGCACCAGCTCGGCCAGGTCCACCGAGTCTCTGGTGTCGAGGGACAGTGTCCGGCGGTGGTGGCGGTGGCGGTGTGCCAGATGGGGCCCGTGATGAGCGTGGTGGGCGTGCGGGGCGTGCGGGGCGTGCGGGGCGTGCGGGGCGTGAGGGGCGTGCAGGGGTGCGGGCCGTGGCAGTCCCTCGTCTCCGGCAACCTCGCAGACCCGGGCGCCGCCGCCGCGCTCCGCAGAGAGCAGGGACTCATGCTCGGCCGACGGCGGCTTGTGCTTGAGGCTATTCCAGCTGGAGCGGCGGCTGGCCCAGGCCCCGCTGCGGCCCCACGGCCCGTAGTAGGAGCTCCGGGAGCTGGACTGGGAGGAATTCCCGCTCGGGTCAGCGCCCCACAGGCACACCCATGGGTGGGGCACCAGGTGCCCAAAGGCAGCCTGCACCCCCACTGTGGCTCTAAGAGGGTCACTCGCCTGGCCAGCGGGTGACGGAATGGATCCTAGAACTCCTCTCCCTGTCCCACCTCACTCCATCCACATCCATGAGGACATGGGGGCACGTCCACCTAGAGGTTATATCCCCTTCTGCCACCTCACTTCCCTTGAGGAAGGTACAGCAAGTTAGGGCCATCTTCCCATTTTACAGGTAAGGAAACTGAGGCTCAGAGAAGGGCAGTAATTTGCTCATTGTCACACAGCTTGGAGGTGGCAGAAGCTGGATTCAAAGCCCAGCTCTTTTTACCCTACACATTGCTGCTGAGATGAAAACCCAGTTTTCTGCACCAGACCCCACTGGCACTAGGCATTCATTCATTCCTTATTGCCAGGTCCCGCTCTGGCACTGGCACCCAGGAATGCAACAGATATGGCCCCTGCCTGACTTTGGCTGGGCACCAGAGTCTGAGGCTGGACTGGCAGGTACCTCTCTTCAGGGCCCCTCCACACGTACCCCAGCAGGAAGCGCCCATCCAGAGCTCCCCACAAGGACTCACCAGGGAGCGCTGATCATAGCTCATCCTCCCCAGAGACATGACGCTGCTCTTTCGGGAGCCCAGGGCCACCAGCATAGGGTCCGGCTGCAGTGAGAGTCGGGGGGCAGGTCCCGCAGCCCCAGCAGGACCTAGGTGCCCACCCAGCGGGAGACTGGGGTCCAGGTGCCCATTGGGGGTCATGGGGATTGGAAAGAGCTTGGGATCTGGAGGAGTGAGATGGAGACAGAGGGAGGGACAGATGGCAGACAGAAGGACAGAACAAGAGCAAGGGAGCCACGAGACAAACAAACAAGGAAGGAGCAGAAATGGAGAGCTTTTCTGAGGAGGCTTCCTCTACCAAGAAGCCTTCCTGGTTGCACCCCATCACAGTGCCTCCCCTCTGCCCCACCTGTAGGGCTCTCAACTTTATTTAGGTATGTGTGGACCCCTTGCCTTCTGTGCTCAGGACCAGCCTGGCACCTCACTCCCATGCCCACAATGGGAAACAAGGCAGGGGCTGTCCGCCCTGGTTACCGAGAAAGACACTGGGCTAGGGTTGGGGGATGCTTGTTCCAGGATGCCTGGTAGTGCCAGGCAAGACCAGAACCTGGGCCTCGACCTAAGGCCCTGAGGCTCTAACCAAGGGGCCCTGGTGTGTGGAGGGATGCGGTAGGCTGCAGCTACCCCTGTGCCTAGAATCCCAGGGGTCCATGGACGTCACTGACCTCTTTTTGAGATTTCACATTTTTTCCAATTATGAACATAAACAACAAACCATAGAAAAGTAGCAGTCCCTGAGCCTGGGCTTCAGGGGAAGTCAGACGCTGTCCCCTCTGCCCACCTGGATCTGTGGGGAAGGATCTTGGCCCTCTAGGTGACAAGCGAGGGCCTGTTTACCTCCGCTGCTGTCCAGGCCTTCCTGGAGCTTGTCAAATTCCTCCATGTTGGATGAGCTCTGGTCGTCGTCCGAGTAGGAGCGATTGGCGTCACCCTGGGAGAGCATCCCTCATGTTAAAATGCCGGTCAGCCCAGCTCCTCCCTTTCCAGCTCCCTCCTGAATTTTTCTACAGGTGTTTCTGCCACCATTTTACAGATGGGAAAACTGAGGGTTGGAAAAGGGAAACGAGATGCTAACAAGAACCTAGGCCACAACCCTACATCTGCCTGACTGCAAGTATCCCAAGAGCCTCAGAGAACGGAGGGGGCAGGGCCCAGAGTCCCTAATCTTGGGGGATTTCGAATCTCAGAGATGGAGAAACCTAGTCCTACATCCCTGGGGGAGAGCAGAGATGGCAAATGCAGTTTCCATTTGCATGTTTCCTATGATGAAGAGCTCACCACCTCATCAGCAACCCCCTCCTTTGGGAACAGGTTGCCTGCTAGAAGTTTGAATTGCAGCCCTCCCCCATCCAGGCCACCTCTCCCTCGCCCAGTCTTTTGCAGGCCCTGTGGGGGTGCTTCCTCTGCCAAGACCACAGTCACCTCCGCCTGGAAGCCCTCCACCAGGATGGCCACCAGCAGGTTGAAGAGCACATAGTTGCCGAAGGTCATGAGGGCGACAAAGTAGAGGGAGGCCCAGGGGGAGGTGGAGGCCATGCCGTTGTAGAGCACGACGTTCCAGTCCTCCTGGGTGAGGATCTGTTGGGGAGACACAGTTAGCCCTGGGGTACCCCTAGTCCAGGGCTAGGCTCTCCAGGGAGGCATGGGGGCTGTCAGTCCCGCCCCTCCAAGGACTACTGTCCCATCGCTTCCCCAGCACATATGGACACACAGCGGCCACTCACCTGGAACACGGTGACGATGGCCCACAGCAGGGAGTCGAAGTTCTTCCTGTCAGGGACCGTGTCTCCAGTGTCCGTGCGGAGGCTGAACTTGCAGCCAAAAATGTGCATCCCAAGGATGCTGGGGAAAGGATGGACGAGGCTCATCAGACTCACACGCAGCAAACTGCCCACCCACCTTGTTTCATTCCCAGTCAACTCAGTAAAATGCGGGCAGGGGGAGGCGGGGCAGCGTGGGTCCCATTTTACAGAGGTGAACACTGAGGCTCAGGGGGTCATGCTTGCTGAAAGCCACAGGGGACTGAGGGACGGTGTCAGCCTTCACACCCAGGTCCAGGTGGCTTTGTCCAGAGAAGCACAGCGGACCACATCCCCCAGGCTCCCGCCCACAGCCCTAGCAGGCCCTGAGGTATGGCCCCCAGCAGGGCAGGCTCACCTGAAGATGAAGATGAAAAGCATGAGCAGCATGCAGAAGGTGGCCACGTTATCCATGGTCTTCATGAGCACCACGAGCTGGCGCCGCAGGGCAGGCATGAAGCGCACCAGCTTCAGCACGCGCAGCAGCCGGAAGGTCCGCAGCACCGACAGCCCACCGTCCGCCTGCCCCACTATCTCCCAGATGCTGTGGCCCCACAGGGCAGGCCCAGGGTGCAGGTAGGAGGGAGCAGTAGGAGGCCGGGGGGAGAGGAAGACAGAGGGAGAAGGGAAAACAGAGAGTCAGAGCTTCCGTTCATCCATCCATCTGACAAATATGTTGGATGCTGCTCCACGCAGCTAATCAGGGGCTCTTCACCTGGAGTCCATGGACCACCACCCCCACAAGAAATCTCTGGCTAGAATCCAGGAGCTCTGTGGATGTCACTGTCCTCTTTATGAGATTTAATGTGTCTTTTGGTTATGAATGTAAACAGGAAGCCACAGAGAATTAGCAGTACCTATGGCATTGTGGCAATCAAAGTAACTGATGTCTTCATGTCATGTGACAGCCGATGCAGCTGTTTCCCAATATTATTTATGCCCATCCCTTCCTTGGAATGATAGCAGTCACAGACCCGCTGCTAGATCGTGCTATTTAACTTTGCAAAAATATGTTGCTAAATCACAAATGTTTGACTATTTCGATAATTGTTTCAGTGCAACGGGTTTCCACTGCCATCCTATGTCCTTTATATAGTGGCTAGGGTCTTCACATTAAATCCTGTCCCCTCCCCCCCAAGCCACTCTGCTGCCCGGGGGGAGGGTGGAGGAGTACCTGATGATGACAATGATGCTATCGAAGATGTTGTAGGGGTTACGCAGGTAGTCGAAGAGCCCAAATGCCGCCAGCTTCAGGATCATCTCCAGGGCAAACATGCTGGTGAAGACCACGTTGCAGATCTCCAGGATGTTGGTCAGCTCCTCTGGCTGTGGGGCATTGGGGTGGGGAATGGAGACCCGGTCAGACCAGAGGGCAGCGGTGGATCCCCTCTGGACACCCACCCTGGCTGTGTGGCCTGGCGGGTCGGTATCCTCACCACAGCTCAGTCTCCCCACTGCTGCGTGTACAAGGCCCTGAGGGCCTCTCATCTCTGCTACCTCAGGGTCCTGAGAGGTCTGCTGAGATGGTGAGACTTGGGGGACCCCACAGGGCTGACCTTCCACAAATTTGGAAATGAGGCTTGTAGTGCACCACGAGGGAAGTGTTCTGATACCCATTTCACAGATGAGGAAACTGAGGCTTGGAGGCCAGCCTGAGATCACACGGCTAAGATGCAAAGCAAGACAGGAAAGCAGGACAGGCGTCACCAGAAACTCCCTGTTTACCCACGACCCTAACCCGTTTAGTGAGCACTTACCACATGCCAGGAACTGTTCTATATATTTTACAGGCATCACTTCACTTAGTCTCTCATAAGAACCCATCTGCAGGCAGGCAAGGATGTGGGTTTACAGGACACCAGTCCCTTGCCTGAGGCCGCAGAGCTAACAAGTGGTGGGGCCAGGATTTGAACCCAGGCAGCCTGGCTCCAAGACTCCTGCCCTTAACCCCTGTTCATGCAGAACTTCTCTCTCCCCTTCCCAGCACTGGCTGTCTCAGGACCAAGGGTGGCTGGGGACATCGTGCCCCATGAAAGGAGGATGGACACAATGTACCTGCTGCATGCCAGGCACAGTCCTGCACACACAGCACCCGTGGTGGCTCTCAGCACACCCCACAGCTCTCAGAGGAGGACATTCAGACCCGGGGAGGTAAGAGGACCTGCCCAAAGCCGCTGGGTGGTCAGAGGGAGACTAACTCCTGCCGCAGCAGCCGCAGAGCCTCCCTCTGCTCCCAGAGCTGTTTACTCCCGGTTTTTAACTGATGTTCTGCAAATGGCATTGTTCAAAGAACCCCAGTATTTAAAGCAGGCCACACTAGAGGCCACGATTGGCCGCAGTGGGGGAAGTTAGAGGGGTCCGGGCTTGGTTTGGACATTAAGTGGCTGTGCGGTCCTGGGAGAGTCGCTTCCCCACTACTCTGGAGTTTAGTTTCCTTATCCATAAAACTAGAGGATCGAGTGAATGAACTAATTCATCCAAACCTCTCCTCTAAGGCTCCTAGGAGGCCCAGACCCTTCTCTCCCTGCCACAGCTTCCCCGGGACTGCTGAAGTGTCTGGTGTGTGCTCACGGTGGTGCCAGGTCATCCCTGCCTGAATCACAGAGACAGGAAGCACCGTTGTTGAGACCTGATTTGACGCCCAACACAAGTTAGCCTCTCCGTTTCACAGATGGAGAGACTGAGGCTGGGGAAACTGGGAGGGGGAATGACTTGTTCAGAGCCATCCAGCAAGGACGTGGCAGGGCAAGGCAGGGGACTGAACCAAGCTGGACTCCAAACTGCTCTCCCATTACACCACACAGGGACCGCAGCCGAATTCATTCATTCATTCATTCATTCCTGCATGGCCAAACTGCTCTCCTATTACACCACACAGGGACTGCAGCCGAATTCATTCATTCATTCATTCATTCCTGCATGGCCAAACTGCTCTCCCATTACACCACACGGGGACCACAGCCGAATTCATTCATTCGTTCATTCATTCATTCCTGCATGGCTGCCACAGATTTGAATGATATGATGTGCTGGGCTCATGCTACCAGGGTGGGCAGTGGTGAGGGAGTCAGGGCACTGTCCCTGCCTTTGAGAAGCTCATGTTCTGGGGGCAAAGCCCAGTAAACCAAGTTAACAAACCAAGCTGGTGTGTGCTGATGACAGGAAAGCAGAGGGTGGCTAGGGGAGCGGTGCTAGTGGGGTCAGGAGGCAGCGACATCTCAGCAGAGACCTAAAAGCTAAGAGAGAGCCGGTGGCAGGGAGCAGAGAAGGTTGTGCAGGCAGAGGGCCCAACGGGCTGGGAGGTAGGAGAGCAGAGGACCGAAAGCAGGAGCCCTCTCCATCAGCAACAGGGAACTGCAAGGACCTGACTCTGACTCCATGTGGGTTAAAAGGACGATGAAAAAAAAAAATAACCCAAGCACCAGCTTCCAGCCTGGTGCCTGGGAAAACTAGCAAAACTGCCAGCTCCTCTCAAGCCCAGATGAAAGGAGAAGGCCCATTTCCATCTGTAATTACATCTGACTCAAGAAGTCGTCCCAAAAGAGGAGTGGGACCCTGAGAGGGACCCTCGGTGGGGAGGGCTGAGGCCCAGCACCCCTGGCTGAGCCAGGGTCCAGATGCTGCTCAGAGCCAGCAATTTGCCAGCCCAGTAAGCGATGTCCACGGAGATGAAAGCTGTAGATGCTGACACTCCGTGATGATGACCAGCTGGCTCTGGCCACACGCGCCACACACGCACTCCCACCGGGGATGCGGGGAGCCACTGCCATCCAAAAGGTCACCCCGCGCCTTCTCCTCCCTCACAACAGATGTTTCTCCATTCAGCGCACCTGTTAATCTTTTTCTAATGGACCATCCATCACTCCTGCAAGCATTTCTCTGGGACAGAGACACACAGATGAAAATAGACACAGCAAGTGGGAGCCCGAGGAGAAGGGGACGTAGAGAGGAAGGGGCGGAGATGGACATAGACAGACAGACAGATACAGACAAGGGAGTGAGGGGCAAAGGTGGGGCATGGAGAGACGGAGACATACAGAGAGGAAAGCAGAGACACGGACGTGAAGAAGGACCAGGACAACGAAGCAGTGACACCATGGGAATCATAGATATGGCCAGAAAGAGACACAAAAAGAGCAGGCAGACAGACAGTCGGACAGACAGACAGATGGCAGAAAGGTTGCTGGAGGTGGCGAAGAGCACCCAGTGAAGGCGGAGGTGCTGAAGGGCTGAAAACACCAGGTTTAGCTGGAGGCAGGAGGTAGGGGGCAGCAGCGGGAGCCTGCAAGTCCCTGCCTGACGCAGATTCAGGTGGCACCAGGCTGCCCAGCCTCTGCCGTTTCTGTAGGGGTAGATAAGGATGTGCAGAAGTCAGCTGGCCACCGGGAAGCCCTCCAGCCCAGCGCCATCCCCATCATAATAATGGCAGCTAGCATTGATGAGGCCCCTCCCATGGGCCGGGTGTGCTGAGCACGCCCCAGGCATTATCTCCTCTCAACCTCACGCCTACATTGTCCCCATTTTACAGACAGGGAGCCTGAGACTCAAAGAGAACTGACTGCCCAGGGTCATGGCCAGGCTGTGTTGAAGTCAGATCTCAAACCTAGGTCTCCTCCCTCTGGCCACATCGCCACCTCCATGGCCCAGGTGCCTTCACCGGCCCCGCTTTTCTGGTGAGGCCCCAGTTCAGCACAGATGTGTCATTTGCTTGCAAGCCTTTCTGGGCTCCTCATTGCCCTAAGGATAAAACCGGCTCCAAGGTCCTCCTGAATGAACAGCCCTCCTGGCCTCCTGCACTGTCTGCCCTGCCCCTTGTACACATCCTTCTCGAGGACTCGGGGTCCTTTGGGGGGATAACTATGTTCCTGGTCCCTCTCCCTCTGTCTCACTGATGAACTCCTAGTCATCCTTCAGGATCTGTCCCCAGTGCCATCACCTCCAGGAAGCCTTCTGTGACTGCTGTCCATGTTGGTGTCTCTCTCCCTTGTGCCCCTATAGAGCTGGAATGTCAGCCACTAAGCCACTCCATCCTTCACTTCCCAGAGTCACCCCAGACCTGGGTTGGCAGTGACTTGACATGTCAGGGGCTGCTGAAGGGAGAATAAAGCCAGCTTTGATCCAGCCACTGATTCAGAGGCTTTGAATGCAGTCCCCTGGGAGCTGGGGCCAGTAACTATAGCCTGGCCTGGGGTCAGCCCTACCCAGGAGGCTCCCCACACTCTGCCCTGCTGCCCATGCTCCCCAACCCTCTGTTTTTTGTTCTCCAACTTGGTGGTTAGGCTCCAGCTCCAGGACATGAGGCTGCAGGGCAGCCCTGCCCAGCTCAGGAGGAGTCAGGGCCTGCACAGGTGTGTGCAGGAGAGAGAGAAGCTGAGACAGACGCTGCTCCTAGGGGCAATGCCTTCCTCCAGTTCAACTGTCCACAGCTGACCTCAACCTCTGGGAGCCCGGCTCTGTCGCTGCTCACCCTGGCACTTTGGGCAAGCCATCTACCTCACTGGGCCTCGGTTTCCCCATCTGCTTGGTGGGGATAAGATGCTCCCCTAGTCTGCCCCACAAGGCTGCTGGAGGATCACACCAGGAAGAACAGTGATGCAATGACAGCGGTGACGATGAAGGAATCAGGCCTCCCTGGAGAAGCCTGGCCACCCCGGCTGACCTGTCCCACCTGCCCGTCACACAGCCCGGGCTACCCAGAGGTGGGAATTTCAGCCCCATTTCACCACTTCATGAGTCACACACAGACCCCTGCCTGGCCGACCCCCACCTCACCCATCCCGTCCTTCTAGGCCAGGCCCTGCAAGAAACAGCATCTGCTGCCATGAGGAACCTCGATGAGTAAGCTGTTCTCTGGGTAATGCCCCCATGATTCCAGCAGCAGTGGCCACCCTAAAGGCTTGAGTGCCTGCAATCTAACCTGTCATTCGAGCACCCTGTGACCAGGCCCAGGGTCACTCTGCTCCACTTCACAGATGTCACACCCTCGCCTCCTGCCCCTCAGTGTCACAGAGCTCCCTGCCAGCCAGAATGGGGTATAGGGCAAGGCCTCCCATGCTGCCTCCCCTGTAGAGAAGGGCTGAGAGAGTTCACCCACCCTCTCCTTCTCTCCTTCTCTCCCTGCACCCCCCTTGGAAGCCCTGGGCCACCTCTCTCTGCGAGCACCACCTCAGACAGGGCTGCTCAGAATAAACATGGGGGTGGAGCATTTCCCGCAGAGCAGTGTCTGGGAGCCGAGGGAGTCGAGCAAAAATACCAGCGGGCCCACTGTCAAGCCCTGCGCAGAGCCTGGGCAACCATGGCTGCCACTGGAGCTGCTTTATGAAGGACATTTCAGAGACTCATCCTCCTCCTCAATCTTACTTTAATTAATTTTTTGAGGTTCCAGACAGAGGATGGTAAACGCACCCCGGGGTGGTGGGTGTGAGACTCAGACAAGACTCTGAAGCAGTGACTCATCAATGAGCACCTACTAAGTACCAGGTTCTCAATGCAGTCGACCCTCTTAGCCACCGTGTGGGGGGATCCTTGCACCCACAATGCAGTCAACCCTCTTAGCCACTGTGTGGGGGGATCCGTGCACCCATTTACAGATGGGAGGTGCCAGGTGAGGAAGGCAAGTGATACACTCCAGGCCACCCTGCCAGTCAACAGCAGAACCAGGATTGGTTTGTTTGGCTGATGTGGAATTTTTTGTTTGTTTTGATATAGGGTCTTGCTCTGTTGTCCAGGCTGGAATACAGTGGCATGATCACCAATCACTGTAGCCTCAAATTCCTGGATTCAAGCAAACCTCCCACCACCTCAGCCTCCCAAGTAGATGGGACTACAGACATGCACCACCACACTTGGTTAATTTTTTTATTTTTTGTAGAAATGGGGTCCTACTCTGTTGCCCAAGCTGGTCTTGAACTCCTGGGCTCAAGTGATTCTCTTGCCACGGCCTCCCAAAGTGCTGGGATTACAGGCATGAGCCACCAAGCCCGGCCAGAACCAGGACTGAAACCCAAACGTTATATGATCTATTTGCCTCCCTGAGCAGCGGCCTTCCAAGGGTACGAGAGGGGTGAGGTAATAATCCCTGCCTTGAGGGCGGCTGGACTCACTGGCACCATGCTGGCACAGGGCCTGGCCTGCAGTACACGCTCCGTAAATAGTGGCCTGTCCCTACGAGGGAAAGACATCTGCTTAGTAGATGAGGAAATCAGGTGTTCCCTGTGACCAGACAGGAGACGCACAGTGGGAACAGCATTTCTCATCTCTCAGCCTGGTCAGGGAGCCACGTGAAGCCTACTGCTCCCAGAAGACGCTCCACCTGGCTGGGCGCAGTGGCTCACGCCTGTAATCCCAGCACTTTGGGAGGTTGAGGCAGGCAGATCACCCGAGGTCAGGAGTTCAAGACCAGCCTGGCCAACATGACAAAACCCCGTCTCTACTAAAAATTAGCTGGGAGGGGTGGCACACGCCTGGAGAATTGCTTGAACCCGGGAGGCGGAGGTTGCAGTGAAGCCAGATCACACCACTGCACTCCAGCCTAGATGACACAGTAAGACTCCATCTAAAAAAAAAAAAAAAAAAAAAAATGGCTCTACCAGATTCGAGGTTAGAAACCATGTTCAAACAAATGTGGCAGAAGGAGGGAGGGAGGACAGGCCAGAAAGGCAGATCCTGAGGAAGCTTGGACAGGGACCATGGCCTGGCCTGAGGCTGGACCTGCCCTGGCCGTGGTGTTGATGTGGATGGGGTGGGTGAAAAGGCAGGGACCAGCTGTACCCTGGCAAAGAGGCCTCTGCAAACAGCCCTGATGTGTAACATCTGCCATTTTCCATGGTGTAAATACTCCCTCCACGGCCAATTTCAAGCGCCCAACTCTTTCATCACTGGCTTGCAAAATTCCCGAGCGTCTGGAAATTGGCCCTCACCAGCTGGCTCGAGCGAGCCCCTGGCAAGGACAGTGCCAGGGCTTGAGTGTAGCAGGGCTGTGCAGGCCCCCTCGATGCTGCCCCACTTGGAGACTGGAGCAAGCCCTATAGTACTCACTCCCTGTGGGGCTTTCGGCAGGAATGCTGCTCCTCCGCAGGCCTGGGCCAGGCACTGGCCAGAGGCAGGACTCCAAGCAAGGGGGTCCTGGGGGACCTGTCTCACCAGCTTTCCCCCTGCAGAGAGCCCTCCCGCCAGCCCTCCCCAGAGACCTTTTTAATTAAGCCAGAATGGCTGGCAAACCAGCAGCTCCAAATAGAGTGTCACGGCAGCCCCGGGGGTCCCATTTAAGTAAATTGAATGGAGCCTGTGCTTGGTGAGCTAACGAAGAGGGAGGTGCAAGTGTGACTCCATGGGGTGCGGCATGCAGGGCCTCCGCAGAAGGAAGGCCGCAGGGAAGCAAAGAGTACGTCGAAATCCCCAGCCCACTCGGGGCGTCAGTCTTGCCGCAGAAAGAAGTGGGTTCAAACCTGGCCCCCAGCTGGCAGCGGGACCTCGGGCCAGTGACATCCCCCCCGTTGGGCCTCAGGGTCGCCAGCTACTAGGTGGGATCCTTCGCATAGCTGGGGAGTGGGTTCAGGGAGCCACCCCATCCAGGGGCTGGTGGATGGCAGGAGCCGGAAAATGGTGTTTTTCCAAATGGGGCAGGACCAGACCTGCCATCCAGGCTGTCATCCCTGGGTGGTGCCTGTGGACTGAGGCATCCGTGCTAACCCCACTGCCCCTCCCTCCCGCATCCCCACGGAGGCCCTGCTCTCCTCACACACACATCATCCCCCAGCTCCCACCACCTCCCAGAAGCTGTCCCCTCCCCTGTGTACTATCCCTGGAGCCGGCCAGCCCCATGATGGCCCAGGGGCCTGGGGCACACTGTTCAGCTCAGCACCCACTCCTCCTTGTCCTCCCTGCTCCCAGCACACAGGAGGGACATGCAGAGAGGACACACAGGACAACCACAGGGCCACTCACCCTCAGCGCCATGGGGCTATATGGGTGGAGTCACTGGAGAGGACAGGACACCCTGGCCTGGTGAAGGGACGTTGTGATAGAGACAAAGGCCTTGAGGGTAGTGGAAAAGTCTGGATTTTGTCCTGAGGGCAATGAGGAGCAACAGAAGTTTTGAGGCAGGGAAGAGCCCAACCAGACTGGCCCTCTGGGAAAATCACCCCAGCTGTTTGGGGGAGAATGGACAGAAGGGCCCAGGTGGCCAGGCTTTGTGGCGTGCGCCTGTAGTCCCAGCTACTTGGGAGGCTGAAGAGGCAGTATTGCTTGATCGTGCCACTGCACTCCAGCCAGGGCAGCAGAGCAAGACCCTGTCTCTCTTTTTTTTTTGTTAATTTTTTTTTTTAAAGAAGAAAACAGAAGGGCTCAGGTGGAGAGGTGAATAGAAGTCAGATTTGCAGGGACTGGCAGGGGATGCACTGTGGTTGCCTTGGTGTCCAGGCCGAGCAGCTCAGGAGGAAAAGAGTTCCAGAGAGGCCCAGTCCTAGCCAGCTTCACTCATTCACTCATCATTCATTCAGTAGACACCCCAGCCTTTCCCTCCTCTGAGCTTGGCCCTGGCTGGGCAGTAAGGTCGCATGGATGTACTGGACCCAGCTCAACCCAGCACTTCTCAGGGGACAGATACACAAACCGAGGCACATGCATGGGGCTGCCCAGGCCTGGCCAGGGTCCTGGGGCCCTCACACCTCCCCTGCGGGCCCAGCCTGGCTGCGCTGCACTGGCCTGCTCGTGGTGCTCGATGCCCATGCTGACGGTGTTGACCAGGATGGCCATCATGATGCCCCGGTTGAAGTACTTGCTGTCCACGATGCCGCGCAGCTTGGCTCGCGTCTCCCGCCACACGTCCCCGCACAGCCAGACCGCCCCATCCGCCTGCTCCTCCTCCTCCTCCTCCTTCCCCAGTTCCGAGGAGGCTCCGTCCTCGCTGCTCCGGGTCCTGTCCCCATCTGCCTCGTCCTCGCCACCAGCAGAGCTCCCGGAGCCCGAGCCCTCCTGGCCCGAGTCGGTGCTGCCCAGGCCTGAGGGCCGCCGGCCGGCCTCATGTTGGCAGCAAGGGCAGCTGGCGGGGTCAGAGGCCAGCGTGGCGGGGATGGGCTGCACCAGGGTGTGGGGCGTCGCGTCCAGGGGGCTATGTCGCGGGCACAGCTCTGAAAAGCAAACGGGAGGGGTGTAGAGTTGTTGCCCACACCAGGTCCAATCCACCCAGGGACACATCTGAGCGCGCTCCGCTCCCAGGCCCACAGGTCTGCCTGGAACCAGCTGACCCAGCCTGGAAGGGCGGGGGGCCCCCGGGGAAGCGGCTGCAGCTCTCTGAGCTTTGTCCACCCCTGTTGTAGATGTGGGGGCAGGAACGCCCACCATGCAGGCTATAGGAGGATTATCTCCCTTAAGGCACATGATGGGCCCAGCACGGTGCAGGGCACGTGTCCATGCTGACTGGCCATCCCTCCTGGCCCAGGCCCTGGGTCAGCACAGGACAGACTCAGAGCCCCAGTCACGCAGCTTGGGAACTAAATGTGATTCTGAAAGAGCCAGGCCAATGTGGGGGCGGGCCCCCTCAGAGGAGGCCACGGTGGCCTTGGTGTTCTCAAGTTTCCTGTCCTTACAGCAGGTGGGGAGTGGGGAGGGGAGGTTTGTTTCCCAGGGAGGGGAGGAGGCATGGAGCCCTGGGGCAGGGGCGGACCCTCACTCCAGAAGCCCCTGGGACTTCCCTCCACACAAGGGGTGGAGGTGGGGACAGCGGGCAGGAAGGCCCGCTGGGAAGAGGGAACTTCATCCCTTTGCTGCCCCAGAATCACAGGAGAAGCCTGGGCTGGCCCCGGACTGCGTTCTGTGATCTGTGAACCATCTCAAAGAGGTGCCAGAGAGGCCTCTCTCTGCCTGGTTTAATTTCTTCTTTGTGTTTTCCTGTGTATTCCTAGAATAAACACATTTTGCTTGTGTAAGCCAAAAAAGTAACATGAAAGGGAAAGAAAAGCATGTCACACCTGCCCTTCATTTCCACACTTGCCTCCAGCTGCCTCCCAAGCCCCAAATAAGCACCCCTGACTCGTTCCCACCTCTGGAGCCGGAGCAGGCAGCCAGGAGCCCAGCGGCCAGTCCCATCTCACCCCGGAGGACAGGCCAAAGCCCTTCCCCGCGCCGGCTCACTGCTCCCACCTGGACATGGGGCGGCTGCCAACTCTCATTTTCCAGGGCAGAGGGGAGGCGCGGGGGCAAGGGGGCACAGGTGCCAGGAGAGGGGGCTAGGCGGCCGCGAGAAGCCTGTTGGAGTGAACGCTTCTCCCCCACGTCCTCCAGCAACACCGGTGCCAGCATTGCCTGGCCCCGGCTCCTGTATCCGCATGCCGGGCCTGCCCACGGGCCACCTGGGGCCTCCTCCAAGCCCACGCCTGGACGGCTGGCACCCAAGGATGGGTGGGCGGCAGCTCTGAGCGTGCATTCTTCTGCTCGCCTCCCAAGAATCGATTCCCAGACCATGAAGGCTGGAAGGACTGGGCTTTCCAGAGCAGGGTCTGGGGTGGCTGACTCCCGCTGCTAACGCTGCATGCTGGGGGCCCCTGTCCTCACTTTACAGGCAGGAGACAGGCCTGCAGAGGCCCGCGTCTGCTCAAGCACAGTCCCCATGCCTGCTGACTTCCTTCTCGGCGCCAACTGGGAGAAGTGGCACTGGTGCTGGGGGCTGGGGGCTGGGGCAGGGCCCACCTCTGTGGCCCTGGCTTGCCTCTTTCCGAGTGATCATTTCCAGGGGAGGCAGGCCCCTGCAAAGCCTGGCAATGCCGGCTTCTGAGATGCTCCCTTCGTCTCCCTGACCCTTAGTCTTCCCATCTGAAAAGTGGGGATAATATTACTATCTGCTCCTTTCTCAGGACTGTTTCCTGGAACAGATGAGGCAACCAACAGGGCAGCCCCTTCCAAGCCTAACAGCATAACCTCAGCCAGGGGCAGCGGCTCATGCCTGTAATCCCAGCACTTTGGGAGGCCAAGGTGGGAGGATCACATGAGCCCAAGAGTTTGAGACCAGCCTGGGCAACACAGGGAGACCTGTCTTTACAAAAAAAGAAAAAAAAATTAAAAATTAGCCGGGCGTGGGGGTGCACGCCTATAGTCCCAGCTACTCTGAAGGCTGACGCGGCAGGATGGCTTAAGTCTAGGAGATCGAGGTTGCAGTAAGCTGTGTTGGTGTCACTGTACTCCCTCAGTGACCCTGTCTCAACAACAACAACAAAAAAAAAACAAAAGTGTAACTCCCGCAGCCCCAGGGCAAGCACAGAGCACAGGGTGGCATGAGTCCCCAACATGCCACAGCTTTGAGGGGGCAGACCCACAGCCCCTTTGTGCCAGGCACCCAGGGTCATTGCTCGGGTGTGCTGGAAAGCAGGGGACAGCAGAAGGAACCCAGAGAAGGGAGTGATGTGGGCTGCAGCAGGGGAAGAATTTGAGCTTCCCAAGACTGAGGACAGACACTTGTTCATTCCTCTCAAGTGTGGCTCCCGGGGCAGAGCTGCTATCTCCACACACACAGGGATCGAATGCCTCCAGGGAAAGGCTGAGTTCCACCCAGCACCAGCCCCAGTCCAGTACAGACTCTGACAGGTGCCAGGAGAGGGCAGGCAGAGATGGGGACAGAGCTCCCTGGGGGCTGTGAAGGAAACACTTGAGCACAAAGTGAAGACCTGGAATGTGGAGGCTGCTGGGCCTGCTGGACGTGCTAGAAAGGAGCGACACTTGGCATGCAGTGCCTGAGTGCCGTGTCGGATGCAGGGCCACTTACTGTAGTGCCGGGGCTCCTTGGCATGGGGCCCAGGTTTGGCGGGCGCCGGGGCCTCCGGGCCCAGAGCCTGGCGCCGGCTCTGCAGGGCCTGGTAGAGGCCCAGGGCGCGGCGCTTGGCCTTGCGCAGGATGTGGCAGACATACTGGAAGATCTCCTCGTAGCAGTCGCCAGGTTCGGCGTAGCTGGCCACCGTACTGGAGGACAAGTAGCGCTGCCGCTGTTCCAGCATCAGCCGGTGCTCCCGTTGCTTGGTCTCCGAGAACTGGGTCGCTATGACAACGAGGCACAGGTTGATCATGAAGAAGGAGCCCACCTGTGACCAACGGGAGGAGAGGACAGGGACAGGGACACGGATGGAGGGGACAGAGGGGTGAGAGAGGCAGAGTCATGGGGTGGGGACAGCAGGGAGACATGGGGAGAGGGAGGCAGAGGGAGATGGGGAGATGGAGACGGAGATGGAGATGCAGGTACAGAGGCAGAAATTAAGCAAGGTGGAGGGGCAGGGACCAACCAGAGACACAGAGGCCAGAGCAGGGGCAGGTAGAAAGAGACAGCGAGGTACACAGACGCAATGACAAAGAAAATGAGACAGGCTCAGAGAGGACAGACACAAGGGAGGGGAGATGCAGGGGATGAGTGGAGACAGGGAAAGAGGCAGGAGAGGTGGAGGGGCCCAGAGAGACACAGGCACAGACACAGATGGGGACAGGAAAAGATCGCTGAGGCCTCGCTCCAGGAGAAGGCAATGGCCTAGGCAGCTCCCCAGGCCCGACTGGGATCTGCTTCGAAGCCCAGCTCCCCTCACACCCCTAGGCCCTGGCCTGGCCCCCATCCGCCTGGGACATCTGCACTGAGCCCAGGGAGGGAGGCCACAGTCCGTTTCGGGTTTCCCAGGCCCTGAGTCCTTGCCCAGCCCTGCCTTCTCTCTGGTCAGAATCTGGCCTCGGCTGGGACCCCAGACGAGAAAAGAGAAGGTCCCTCGGGGTTTTCACGTGGCTTTATTTGTGCTTACAGGAAATGGAGGGGGAGAGGCTGCCCCGGTTGGCACTGGGGATCCCATCTCCTCGTGGCCTGATGGCTCCAGGAGTGGGGCTCCTCTCCAGTTTCCAGGCTTTCAGGGCACAGCCCCCTCCCCAGCATTTGCTGAGCCTGGGAGTGAACTTGGCTGCCAGCCAGCCAGAGCAGATAGCTTTCATCCCCCTCGGAGGTGCCTTCCAGGAGGCTCTCCCCGGCTGCAGCCTGATCAACGACGATTGAGGAGCTAGGGTCCGGGAGGGTTACTGGCCCAGAGGACTCTGGGAAAATCCCCTGCCTATCGGGTAAGAAGATGGCCTCCCATCCTTGTCTCAGTCACCTCGTCCACAAGCACTTCCTGGGGAGCTGCCCTGCACCAGGCCTGTGTGAGGGTCGCAGGAAGAGAGGGCTGGGCCCTGCCCTCTGGGACCACACATTTGTCAGGCTCCTACCCACCTCTGCCTCTGCAGCTGCTGCCCTGGGCGACCCAGGCAGGCCTCCATCCCCTCCCGGCCTCCACTTCCCCATCTGTAAAATAGAAGGCTCAGACCTGATGAGCCAAGAACTTTTCAAGTCAGAAGGAGGCCGGGTGCGGTGGCTCATGCCTGTAATCCCAACACTTTGGGAGGCCGAAGTGGGTGATTCACTTGAAGTCAGGAGTTCGAGACCAGCCTGGCCAACATGGTGAAACCCCGTCACTACTAAAAATACAAAAATTAGCCGGGTGTGGTGGTGTGCACCTGTAATCCCAGCTACTCAGGAAGCTGAGGTAGGAGAATCACTTGAACCCGGAAGGCAGAGGTTGCAGTGAGCCGAGATCAGGCCATTGCACTCTAGCCTGGGCAACAAGAGCAAGACTCCGTCTTAAAAAAAAAAAAAAAAAAAAAAAAAAAAAAAAAAAAAAAAAAAAAAAAAAAAAGACAAGAAAGAAAGAAAGAGCACTGGGGGCTCAGGGCCGTGGCTCACACCTGTAATCCCAGTGCTTTGGGAAGCCAAGGCAGGAGGATCACTTGAGTCCAGGAGTTTGAGACCAGCCTAAGAAACATAGCAAGACCCTGTCTCAAAACAAAATTTAAAAATTAGCCAGGCATGGTGGTGCGTGCCCATAGTCCCAGCTACTCAGGAGGCTGAGGGGGGACGATCGCTTGAGCCCAGGAGATCAAGGCTGCAGTGAGCTATGATTGCACCACAGCACTTCAGCCTGGGCGACAGAGCCAGACCTTGTCTCTAAAATAAAATAAAAATAATAAAAATAAAAATGTAAAGGAGTACTAGAGCCTGGGCTTGAAGGCCAAGTACCCCTCACCTTTCTGGGGTTCAGGGTCCTCATGGGAGGTGACCCTGCAGGTGACATAGAAGCGCATTTGTCCTGACTTTGCTTTGTGAACCCCTCCCAACGCCTGGAAAAACTCAGCCCTTTCAGCCTCTCGCCAGCACTCTTTGTCCTGTGACAGGGCCGCCTGAGACCTGACAGCAGCAGCCGTAATAGTAGCAGAGCACATGTACTGAGCACTCACTGTGTGCCAAGGGCATGCAGGCTTCAGGCTCTGTCTCACCTAACCCTCCTGAGAGCCCAGGAGCAAGGTGCTGTCACTGTCCCCCATTTCACAATGAGCTTGGGGAGCATTGCGCTTTACCCCATCCGCACCCTTAGCCACCCTGAACCCCACAGCAAGAGCAGATGGAGCATCCTCTAGCCCCTCCTGCGAACCGGAGTCTCCTCCTGCAACCTCAGTGGCTTGTGGCTCCCACACTGCAGTATCCCGACCAGCTTCAGGGGCTCTGTGAGCCACCCCCGCCCAAGAGGCTCTTTCCCTGCTGACCTCCTGAGTCTTTACGGCTCAATTCTGGCATCACCTCCTCCAAGAAGCCTCCCACCTCCCCATCCCTCCTCCAGGCTGGATTGGGAGCCTTCTCTGGGCTCCCTTCTATCATGGCACCTAAGATGCCGTATGGTCACTGACTGCTGTCAGCCCATCTTCTCACGAGACTGTGAGCTCCTTGAGGACAGGGGCTGGGCCTTACTCACTGCTCTGTTCCTAGCACTTGCCTCAGGGCCTGGTGCAGTGTGGGCTTCCTGAATGTTCTAGTGAATGAGTATGCAAGGCCATGGATGGCAATGCTGAATATCTGGCCCCTCTCTTTTTATCTGCGGCATCTCCTATAGCTCCAAGGCTCCAGCCTCCCCAAGAAAGCACTGGAGCTTAGACAACAGCAGGTGTCTCCGGTCACCTGCCGGTCTGGCCTGGGTCCCCAGGTCAAGGTCCTGCCAGCCCAGGATGGTGCACTGCCCTGGAGGGTCAAGTGTGCCCTCTCCCACCACCAGGAAGCCAGAGAACCCAGCCTCGCAACAGCAGGATTCAGCAGCGGCTCCTGGGAGTCAATCACCTTGACATTTTGGGGACTGTGCTGTGCTGAAGCTGCAGTCAGGCATGACGAGGTGGATGAGCTCACCCTGGGGAGACTGTGTGCGGGTGCAGGCAAGAGGGGCTGGCCAGGAAGAGGCAGGTGGGCCCACCTCCATCTCCAGGTTACCCCAACAAGGCAGGGCTGCCCAAGAGATGGGAGTCCCTCTGAGAATTTCAGGGAGTTCCACCAGATCACCATCAGGCGACCTCCCTCCAAACCCTGCTCAGTCTCCAGGCATCTTGTCTTCCCTGTCCAGGAAAACAGGCATGAGCTGGAAGCCCTTCTGAAGCTTCCAGTCTGAGGCTGCACCTCGGGCTCAGGTCATGCAAAGAGTGTATCCCAGAGATACAAGGCAGAGAAACAGAAGCAGAGCATCGGTGGGGAAGTAAGTGCCCAGACATGAGAAATGACAGCAATTGAAGGTGATGGATGCTTCCGACAGCCACCCCTGATGAGCCCCTTCAATCACCTGCTGCCCAGCGGTGCTGAGAAATAGCCCCTCTTGCTCCCTCATCCCAGCTCGCCTCGCTCTGAAGGGCTCCCTGGGGGTTCCCAAAGACCCTCCTCCTCAGGTTCTGAGCGCGCCTAGGAGCCCAGGCTCCCTGACACTTACTATGATAAGCAGGATGAAGTAGATGAAGTTGTAGAAGGAGTGAGCATCCATCACATAGTACATGATCTCCACCCAGCCTTCCAGAGTGATCACCTGCCGCGCGCAGAGGAGAGAGACAGAGAGGGCTGGCCCATCAGAAAGCCCGTAGCCTGGGCAGCACCCCACACAGAGGCCCCACTGTGTGCCAGAACGCATCACACGTGCTGCCTCGAGTCCCTCTCACAGGGGCTGGACAAGGCACATCACATTATACAGGTGAGGAAACTGAGGCTCAGCAAGGGGAAGGCACTTGCCCACTGTCGCATAGCCAGGAAGGGGTGGAGCCAGGATTTGAACCTTGGTCCTTCCGGTCTACCACACCAGCGAGAGGGCTGGAAAAGCAGGGAGCCTGCCCCTGCTCCAGCTTATCAGCTGGGCCACCCACCCTCTTTGAGCCTCAGCTGCTTCTTCTGCATGTGGGGAGCCCACCTGGCAGGGCTGGGGTGCAGCTCGGTGGAGCCTGGTAGTATGCACTGTGATGAGGCTGGTGTGACTCTGTCACCACCCACCCCACCCCGACTCCTTCCCAGACTGGGGGATGGAGCAGCCTTGGGAAAGACAAACTCTAGGTCCTTGCTGGCTTCTGGCAAATGCACAGAGTGGGACCCCCAGAGCAGCCACCCACCCTCCTGGGCAGACAGTTCCAAAACACAGTTGTTGCTGTCACCTCACACCCTGCAGCTCTGAACAAATGATCCTGACGCTCCCCCAGAGCAAAGTGCCTAGGGCAGCGGAGGGCAGTGCAGGGCAGCACAGGGCAGTGGAGGCAGCGCAGGGCAGCGGAGGCAGCAGAGTTCGGCCCTCCCACCACTCCCTCAGGGAATTCCCAGCTCCCCCGTCTGCTCCTGCCCCTTCTTTCCGAGGACAGCAGAAAGGTAACCTCTACTCAGCACTCTCTGCACACAGGGCTGGCTGCCCTGAGCGCGCCACCTGCTTTATTCTTAACAGCCACCCAAGGTGAGGGGGGGCTGTTACTACCCCATTTTAAAGATGAGAAAACTGAGGCACAGAGAGGCCAAGCAATACACCCAAGGTCCACTGCCCTAGTTCCTTCCCTACACAAACCCCAGCCTATCCTCTGCAGACTGTAGGCTGACAGGACAGTCAGTGCAGTGGGGCAACGCAACAAGCGCTTTGCACACCATGAGGCTAGCGCTGCTTTGTGAATGTGTGTGTATTATGTGCACTGGGTGACAAGGCGAGAAACATTTCTTACTGACTCCAGATTAGCTACTTGGCACTCCCTACACCAGAATTTTGCTCAGGCTGTCCCCACCGGGAATATCCTCCTACCCCATGATCCTGGCCTTGGTCAGCCAATCCCTCCAACAGAGCTTGAATCCTGCCTCTCCTCTCTGAACAGCCCTCCCTGCTGGGATCCATATGGCCCAAGGCAACCTGGGGCTCTGCAAAGAGCTCAGGCTTTGGGGTCACCCAGAGCTGGGTTAAGATCCTAGTTTTGCCATTTAATATTCACATCATCTGTGGTCAATTAGCTTGCTTCCTTTCTTTGAACCTCGGGTTCTCTGTCTATAAAATGGGCACGATAATGCCTATTCTGCCAGCAA
Organism: Mandrillus leucophaeus; assembly: GCF_000951045.1. NCBI lineage: Eukaryota > Metazoa > Chordata > Mammalia > Primates > Cercopithecidae > Mandrillus > Mandrillus leucophaeus. The sequence goes on from NW_012102031.1 coordinate 3,255,621, forward strand.
GCTGGGCAGGTTTCAGTGAGATAGGGGGTGGCAAATGCCTAGCACAGAGCCCTGCCCACCAGGCAGAGCTGCCCACTCTAGGACCAGGTTGGCCCCAGGCCTGAGCAGCCTCACCTGGAAGATGACAATCCAAGCGTAACCGATGTTGTCAAAGTTGATGGCACCCTTGTGGGGGTTGGCGCTGCCCGTGCGGCACACATTGTAGTAACGGTTCCAGTTGACACAGAGGCCGCTGGTGTTGAGGTCCTGGCGCCCCGCCCCAAAGTCATAGACGTCGTCCTTGGACAGGCAACACTCACGGCCCTGTTCCTTGAGCGGGGGGATCTCATGGCAGCCCATGATCCCATTGTCCCCCGACAGGGAGCAGATGAAGGGCATCTCATCGTCCTCCTCCGGCTGGTAGTATGGGGGCAAGGCCACATCCCCTTGTCTGTCCACAGGTGAGGGTGGGTAAAAGAGGGAAAGGGGAGGGGTCACTGCCAGGAGGATCAGGAAGGGAGAGGCCATACAGCATGGCAGGATGGCCCAGAAGGCCTTGTCACTGCTTCAGGCCTTGGCACATGCTGTTCCCCTGCTTGGTCACCATTCCCCACCTCTGTTATAGCCAAGAAAACCCCCACTGACCCACTGTGGTCCCCTCCTCTGGGGAGCCTCACTGTGCCTTGCACACACCTTCATTATGGCTCCTGGGGGAGATGCCCCCAACTCCCCTGGGAGGCTGGACATTTCAGCATCCCCAGGCCACACACACTGTTGGGTTCACACAGACAGAGCAGATGCTCAATAAACAAGCACTGGCTTTTACCAATCCAGTAGATGAGGGGTAAATCCTCCATCTGCTCCACCCACTTGCATCTAAGTGATCCTGGGCAGATCACCTCCTCTCTCTGGACTTTGTTTCTTTTTTTTTTTTTTTTTAGACCAAGTCTCGCTCTGTCACCCAAGCTGGGGTGCAGTGGTGAGATCTTGGCTCACCGTAACCTCCGCCTCCCTGGTTCAAGCAATTCTTCTGTCTCAGCCTCCTGAGTATATGGGACTATAGGTGCATGCCACCACACCTGGCTAATTTTTGTATTTTTAGTAGAGACAAGGTTTCACCATATTGGTCAGGATGTTCTCAAACTCCTGATCTCAGGTGATCCACCCAGCTCAGCCTCCCAAAGTGGTGGGATTACAGGCGTGAGCCACCGAGCCCAGCTGCCCCTCTCTGGACTTTGATTTCCTTATCTATAAAACAGACAACAATCCCTACTCTGACCATCCAGAAGGGTTAATCTATGCTTCACTGCAATCCTAATCAAAATCCCAACATTTTGGCCTGTGGAGCCTGCCCAGATGGCTCTAGGATTTATTTGGATGGGAAAATAGTCAAGACAAGTTTTAAAAAGGAGAGAGATAAACAGAAACCAGATCTACAAGAGAGCCAAATGCTCTACAACTACTATTGTTAATACTGTGTACCACTGTGACACGAACAGAAAGGTTAATGGAATGCCATAGAGCACAAAGACAAACCCATGTACAAAGGGGAACTTAGTATATCACAGAGATGGCTTTTCAGACCTGCAGAGAAAGGAGGGGCCCATCAGTAAGTGGTGTTAGGATAGTTGCTATCTGTTTGGGAAATACTAGTTAGATCCCAACCTCACACCATACACAAAAATAAACTTTCTGAAGACAGGTATCCAAAACTAGACATATAAATTATCCCATTTTTAATTTTTATACTGATTACACATTAAAAATAATATTTGGATATAGTAGATTAAGATAAATTGTAAAACTAAAAATAGTAAACTTCCAGTGGATTAAAAAGCATAAATGCAATGAACATCAGCACCAAAACATTATAAGAAAATATGGAATATTTTTTGTTAACTCAAGATAGGTATAACTTTCCTGGGTAAGACACAAAATCCAAGTTTTGTAAAGGAAAAGTTCGACCAGATCGACTACATACTAATGTAAAATTTCACTGAGACAAAATATACGAAGTAAAAAGACAAGCAACAAATTGAGATAAAGCAGAGGTAGGCAAACTTTTTGTGTAATGGGCTATATTAGCAAATATTTTTCTGCAGAGCACCTGGCCTCTGTCCCAATGACTCAACTTTGCCATTGTAATCTGCAAACAGTTACAGGAAATAGATAAACAAGTTGGCATAGCTGTTTCAATAAATCTTTATTTACCAAAACGGGCCATAGTTTGCTGTTGCATAGGATGAAGTATTTGCAACATACAAAGAAGATAAAAGGTAACTATCTAAAGCAGGGGTCCCCAACCCCCGGGGCCACACAGGAGGACATGAGTTTCAGACGAGAGAGCATTACTGCCTGAGCTCCACCTTCTGTCAGATCAGTGGTAGCATTAGATTCTCATAGAAGCACAAACCCTATTGTGAACTTCACACTCAAGGGATCTAGGTTGTGCACTCCTTATGAGAATCTAATGCCTGATGATCTGAGGTGGAACAGTTTCATCCCAAAACCATCCCCCAACTCTGGTCCATGGAAAAATCATCTTCCATGAAACTGGTCCCTGGTGCCAAAAAGGTTGGGGACTGTTGGTCTAAAGCATATGAAAATCTCCCACAACTCAATAAGGAATAGGAAAAATAACCCACTGGGGGAAAAAAAAGGACAAAAGACAAGAACAGAAAAATTCACAGAAGAAATAAAAAATGGCCAATATATAGGAAGAAACACTAATGGAACAAAATAACCAAATGCAAAGAAAAAATAATGAGATCATTTTACACCCATCCAAATGGCAAACATTTCAGGGTTGGTAATATTCAGGAAAAGAATGAATGTAAACAGACACTCACATACACTGTTGTGGGAGTATACATTGGTACAACCTTCTTAGAGGGCAATTTGGCACATCCATCAATAATCAAAATGTACACATCCAACCCAAATACGTATGGTCACCTGAGTCTCATAGAGGCACCACTGCAATTCAGTGGAGAAAGCGTAGAGTTTTCCATCACTGGTCCTGGGACAACTGACTATCCACTGAAAATAAATCAATAAATCTTGATCCCAACGGGGACAGGGTGCAGTGGCTAACGCCTGTAATCCCAACACTTTGGGAGGCCAAGGTGGGTGGATCACCTAAGGTCAGGAGTTCGAAACCAACTTGGCCAACATGGCAAAACCCCATCTCTACTAACAATACAAAAATTAGCCATTTAATAGCATGGTGGCATGTGCCAGTAATCCCAGCTAACCAGGAGACTGAGGCAGGAGAATCGCTTGAACCTGGGAGGAGGAGGTAGCAGTGAGCCAACATCATGCCACTGCACTCCAGCCTAGGCGACAGAGTGAGATTCCGTCAAAAAATAAATAAGTAAATAAATAAAATCTTGACTCTAACCACAAACCATACACAAAACTAGAGATGGACCACAGACCTACATGTAAGGATTTTTTAAAGAGAGAAAGTTCCTAAAAGAAAGCACTGGAAAATATTTTCACAATCTTTAGAAAAGATTTCTTAAATAGGATACAAAAAACAAAGCTAAAAAAATGATTCATAAACTGGACTTCATTACAACTAAGAGTTTCATTCATCAAAGGACGCCATTAAGAGAGCGAAATGTAATTCCTTCTTTGTCACGTCTGTGAGTATTCCGCTGAGTGAATACACTGCCATTTATTTATTCATTCTGCCGATGGTTTGGGGTTGTTCCTGGTTTTTCGGCTCTTATGACTCATAAATATTCTTGTACACATCTTGGGATGTATATAAGCCATCCCTTTTTTGGGTAGACACCCAGGAGTGCTGCCAAGTGAGAGAGGCAGGATTTGACCCTGACTGCCAGGCTGGGGCTCGGGTTCCTAACCCACACACCACGCTGTGGCAGTGAGGCTGCCTCGATCAGGAATACCCTCCCCACCCACTCCCTGTGCCCCCGCCTGCCTGGAGACATTTTTCTTGAACCTTTTAGGTTCAGCTCAAGGTCACATCCTCTGAGAAGCCAGAAGTCCCGCTGGTCCTCTGTGAAGCGAGAAGCCCCGTTGGTGCCCACCCTGGCTGGTCTTGTAACCCCTCTGGGCTTCCAGGCCCCGCTCTGCCAAGCCCAGAGCACCCTGAGGCCTAATTTTCAACACATTCAGCTCCCCAGTGAGACAGTACAGAGGACAGTGGCCAAGATAACGGGTCCCTGCATCCCCAGGGCCCAGCATAGGCCCTGGCCCCTGGAAGGGGTTGGTGAGTGTTTGTGGAATGACAGTATCCTGACACCCACGCAGCCAGGAAGGGGCTGGACGCTTGCTGGAAGCCTTGCCGTTGGCCCTGGGTGAGTCCCTTCCCATCTAGGCCTCAGTCCCCATCTGCATAGTGACAGGTCGGGCTGAGGCTTTCTGTGGCCCCAATTCCGACCTCTTTGTGTTACACCCCAGGAAGGGCCCTTCTCCGCCCTGACTACTGAGCTCTGCCCCTCTCACAGGGCCCACTGTGCCAGGAGCTAGAGGCTTCCAGGCAACAGGCCTGGCTGGGGAGAGCCCAAAAAGAGGACCTTGAGGAATTCCCCTGCCCAAGACCCTGCCTGGTTCCCCAAGATCCTAGCTAGGATCTTCTCAAATTCCAGCTTTCCGATCACCCAGAAGAGATCTTGCTGCCTCTTTGTGAACCCTGGTTACCAACTTCTCTGCTCCTTGTCCTAAACAAGCCTTGTGAGTTAAGGTCTAAACCTCCCTTATTTCTACAGGAGTCACAGACCTGGAATGACCCGGGCCTTGCTCCCCACCCAGACGTGCGTGAACTGTACTCATCTCCTTTCTTCTTCATCACCGACCACCCGCCCTAGGAGAATGAAGCCAGGAGCTCAGAGGGAGGCGTGGCAGTCACCCAGCATCTTCCCTTAGGGCGTTCTTTCTCCAGTGACATTTCTTTATATTTATTATTCCCTTCCTGGGGTGGGGATGGGGGTGGACCAGATCAGGTTACTCTTTAACACGGCCCAAGCACGTCCACGGCATCCTCCCTCCAACTCCCCTATTGCATCCAAGACAGGGCTGGGGGCTGTCTCATGAGGCCTCGGGACGACCACAGAGAAGGAGACATCAGGGACTGGGACACAGAATCTCCAACAGCCAGTCCTCGCTCCCAGCCTGCCTCTGGGTGAAATGAACTCACACATCCACTCACTCACTCATTCCTTCAACAATTAGCTGGGAGCACCTGTGCCAAGTCCTGCACTAGATCCTGGGAAGAGTCAAGCCCCAGGTGCCCCTGCAGTAGAGAACTGACATTCCAGGGGCCTCCAGAGACCTTGGATGAACCGACAGGAGATGATTTCAGAGAGATGAGTCAAGAAGAAACCCCAGCAGGGCTGTGTGATGGCCAACTTGGGGCTGGGGTGGTGAGGGAGGGCGAGGGAAGGCCTCCAGGAGGAGGCGTCGGGTGTGCTGAGCCCACATAATAAGAAGGGGCCGGCCACAGAAGGATCCAGGGAAAGAGGCCTGTGGGACAGAGGGGCGGAGCTCATACTACCCTGACTTCAAAGCAGCTGCCTCTCCCCAGTCCCACTGCCCCGGGCCCTGCCTCACGACCTGCCCCTTCTGGGAGTGGGCATAAGTGTAGACCCCCTTCCTGAACCCCCACTTGGGGCCCTTACCCACCAAGGTACCCCTGCTGTGGTCTATGCAAGTACCCTACTGTTCCCCCACAGCGATGGGTGGATGGGCCCGTTCCTACCCAACTTTCACCCTCCAGCTCTGCTACCCTCTCCCCAACCAGACAGGCGGAGAGGGAGAAACTAGCTCTCACCTGTACAGTGTCCCCACATCCCCACGCTTCCCACAGTCACCTCGGTCCATGATTGACAGACTGAGAGGCACTCACTAGAGGTGTCTGGGATCGGCTCCCAGCCCTGCGCTTCTCAAGGGCAGGGATCCCCTCTTTTGCCGCATCCTGAGACCTGAGCACAGGCCCAACAAAAGGGGAGTGAGAAAATGGATGAAAATTCTTTCCTGTTTCTGACTCCCTGGGGCCTGGCACTTAGTCGGTGCATGCCATGCATATCTGAAATGAATGCATATTCACGTCCAAACACATACGCGTAGGTACGTGTGTGCGTACACTTGTCCCCCACCACTACGGAAGCACGGGTTCTATAGGCGTCCCATTTTTCAGACAACTAAGCCCAGCTCCTCCAAGAGCCAGAGCTTGATTTGTGTGTCAATAATCCTCTCTCGGAGGAGTGTCCCGCCCCCTGCTTTCATACACAGGCGGCGGAATGGGAGCTCAGCCTTCCTGGATGACTCAGCCACCAAGGGGAATGAATGTGCTGTGAGCAGAGAGCCAAGTTCTATGCCTGCTCTTCAGGTTTTCTGTCTTCTTTTTCCTCCTGGGCATCACTTCTGCTTGTGTCTTAACTTCCCTTTCCCCTCCTACCTGACCTCTCTTTTTCTGCTGCTTCTACCCCATTGGCCCTGATTCCCAGTGACCCAGAAGGTTAAAACTGTGTCTTAGTAAGAGTCCCTGGAGCTGCATGGATGGCAGGGGCTGAACTCACATGGTGAAATTCTCCTCCAGGAAGCAGCGGTTACGCAGCAGGCCAGCCCAGAGCTGCACGCCTATGATGCCAAAGATGAAGAAGACAAAGAAGCAGAGCAGCAGGACATTCCCCAGCATAGGCAGCGTGTCCAGGAGCAGGTTCACCAGGATCCGCATACCTGGGAGGAGGAAAGGTGGAGGGATGGTCAGACAGGGAGCAGAGGTCCCAGAGAGGAAAGAGTGAGAGCAAGATTAGAGAAACAGGGACGGGGAGTGGGATGCATTTTCAAGAGCTCCTTGCTGTTCCCATTCTGTTCAGTGGCTGCCAGATACACCCTCTCCTTTGTATCTGCCCCTCCACCCAAAAAGCCATGGAAATGGCTCAGGGCCCCGCTCCACTTACACTAGATTGTGAATGAACAAGCAAGCACTTATGGAGCACCTTTTATGTACTACGTGCTCTTCTGTGTACTTGCACAAATGTGATCTTCAGTCTTCATGACAACTCTGTGAGGTTGATACTATCATTTCTATTTTATAGAGAAGGCAGCTGGAGACTCAAAGAACTGAAACTGCTTGCCCTAGGTCACACAGCTCAGAAGCAGCAGGGTCTAGATTTAGACCAGGTGTCTTGACACAAAATCTAGGTGTCTTTTCACAACCCCGTTGTCTCAGTGGCCTGGGACTGAGGCTGGTTCCCCTTAGTATGCCCAGCACCTGCATAGAGTGGTCATAGTACGTGCCCAATGAATGTGTCCTGAATACCCTTTGTCTCTGGGGCAGTCACTGTTCCCCTTGACCATGTCAGGACACAGCAGTACCAGCCAGAATTACCACTCCCACTGCATGATAGAACCAGGCAGAGCCCCCAGAGTCACCTTCAGAAGAGCCAAGGGCCTGCTAATAGGCTCTACAGAGAAGGCCCACACAGGAGTCCATGGCTCCAAGGAAGGTGAAGAGTTGGTGGGGCACCTTTGAGTACACACCCTCCTCCTAAGATCCTGTAGAGTCCATACTGCCCACCTCTCTAGCTTCATACCTCTCTCAATTTACAGCCTATGCCTTGCAGTGCCAAATTATTTGAAGTTCCCTAAACATACCATAAGATTTCACACCTCCGTGCTTTTATCCTTGCTGTTCCCTCTTCCCAGAACACCCTTGCTCCTCTCTTCTGCCTGGCAAATCCCTATTCAGCCACCACGGCCCTGTGAATGCTCTTTCTGCGAAGGCTTCCAGACTCTTACATCATCACAGGTAGAGTTCATCCTTCTCTCTTCTGCTCTGGGCAATCTCAGCACCTCTGACCTAGCCTAGGCTGCCATGTACAGTTGTGCATGTTGTATACTGCACAACCTAGGAGGTTCCATCCATACTAATATCTCGTCTTCTAGCCCTAATGTATAGTTGTCTGTCTACTTTCCTGTCTCTTTCACCAGGTTGTAAGGTTCTGGGGGCAGGACCCTGGTCTAAGTCACCTCAGTATTCCCAGAACCCAGCAGGTCCTGGCCCAGAAGACAGACTCACCTAACATTTGTTCAATGACTACTCATGAACGAATTATGTGATAAGTCATGGGGAGGGAGTGGAAGATTGAAGAGAGGAAGATGGAAGGATGGTGACAAGTAGAACCGTGGCCCTGTCCAGATGGTTTTATATGCCAGGGGTGAGCCTGAGGTGGTTATTAATGAGGATAATTATTTGGAATTTGCATCACAAACTCTGTGTGCAGTGATTTCCAATCAATAATTAATGCTCACCCCATCTTCCCTCTCCACAAAACTAGGTCAGCCTCCTCTCAGGAACGACAGTGGGGCTCGCCTGCAGGCGGCTTCATCCCACCGGGAGCAGGCCAGGGTGAGGGCTCAGTCCTCCACCACGCTACACCCCCAAGCCGGGGGGCGAGGCGTGTACAGCAGAGGGGAGAAAATAGAATGGGTGCCCAATAAATGGATGGGTAATCCATCCAAAGGAATCCCCTGACTCAAGCAGGCCAACTGCAGGCCTTTCTAGTGCCCCACCATTCGTTCGTTCGTTCGTTCGTTCATGAAACACATAGTAAATGCCAGCTACATGCCAGGCATGGCGTTGGGCACATGGGGAATCCAAAGACAAACAAGACCCAATTTTTTACCCTCCCCACCCCCATTCCCCCCGCCACCAGAGCTCACAGCCTGGCAGCAAGAGGACAGGGAATCAAGTGTTGAGCCAAAGGACCATGACTGGGGAGTGGGGCCGCTCCGGGCACATTTGCTGAGCTGGACTCCAGGATGTGAAGCCTTGGCCAGCAGAGGGACTGGCATGGGCAAAGGCACCATTCCTGAGGGCGGTTGCGGGGGGCTCCAAGGAGTGTGGGGCTCTGTGCTGGGTGTCTGGGCAAGGAGGTCTGCTGGCATATTTCTAAGCAGGCAGAGCCCTTGATCAGCTCTGAGCTTCAAAAAAGAATGGGCGAGCCCCGAGGCCAGGACAAGGACAGGAGGCAAGCACAGAGGGCTGGTAGCAGCTGGAGAAGAGGCTGGATGAGAAGGGCCTGGAGAAGGCAGCTCCGCACAGTCCCAGCCTGGCTGCTTCACTCCCACTCCTGCTGTTCCCTCCGGCCGGCCTTTGTTGCTCAATTAATTACATCTCCCTTGTTCTCTGGGATATTGAAATTCCGAAAGGCTCCTGCAAACCTATCCGGCTGGCTTCCCTGAATGGCAGCCCCGTCCCTCCTCCCCTCCTGCCTCACTCTGCCCAGCTGGGCCCCAGTGCACTTCACAGCCCTCCCTGGGGCCCAGGGAGTCCCAGGGCCACAGAGCCCCAGCATAATTAGCTAATTAAGGACTTAGAACGACTTTATCCCTTCCTCGCCAGTGAAGAGGGGCCACAGGATTAGGGAGCCAGGGAGGACCTCAAGAGACCACGGCTAATCTTCCTTTTATGCCAACGGTCAAGTAATTAGCCAAGACAGGTTGGCCAGTTACACTGTACCTTCAGTGCCTCTAGAGCCTGGCACAGGAGGTGGAGGCAGGGAGAGAAAAGAGAAAAGCAGACAGAGGAGAAAGTGAAACTAGGAGTGACAGAAACAAAGAGGACAGAGAGAAAGAATGGACAGTCTGCCTGCAAGTCACCATCTGCCTCAAACCATCCTTTCTACTTCATCTCCTGCCACACCTTCCCCCGGCCAAACCCTCCTCCTCCAGGCAATCCTCCCTGATTCTCACCCCCAGTTAGTCATGAAACCACCCTGTCTCTTGTTGCCCCAAGGCTCTCACTCACTCTCAGGATCAGGACGGGCTTACCTGGTTCTGTGTTGTGTTTGTTTTTGTTTTTTTGAGACGGAGTCTCGCTTTGTCGCCCAGGCTGGTGTACAGTGGTGCGATCTTGGCTTATTGCAAGCTCCCCCTCCCGGGTTCACGCCATTCTCCCGCCTCAGCCTCTGAGTAGCTGGGACTACAGGCACGCACCACCACGCCCGGCTAATTTTTTGTATTTTTAGTAGAGACGGAGTTTCACCGTATTAGCCAGGATGGTCTCGATCTCCTGACCTCATGATCCGCCCGCCTCAGCCTCCCAAAGTGCTGGGATTACAGGCGTGAGTCACCGCGCCCGGCCTGGTTCTGCGTTCTTAGTGCACCTTTTCAAGCCTTCTGCCTGGAGCAAGAGCCAGATGGGCCATGATGGGAACAGGCTACAGGCAGCCCCACGAGTGTGATTGAGGGCCCTGGCTCCCCAGCTAAAAAGGGGAAGAGGACTCTGGAGTCCTCAGGACACCTGATGCAGCCCCCAGCCCAGTGAGCGCCCAGAGCACAGGCCCAGGACAGGACATCTGGGTCCCAGTCCCAGCAGGGTGGCCTTGAGGCAAAGCTTGCCTTCTCTGGGCCCCAGTGGCCTCATCTACAGAGCAGACAGTGGCTCCTGTCCAGCCAGCCCTTCAGGAATACCATGGGGCCAGGACACTGCTGATGGAAGATTCCCTGAAGTCAGAAGCCTCCAACAGCCCATGCGCTCCACGGGAAAGTGCAAATCCTCACCCCCACTTCCTGGCCCCTGCTCACAGACTCCTCCCGAGTCCGGCCCCACCTCCTTCTATCCGCCCTACCACACCTGAAGGCACCAGCCAGACTGGCAGCTCCCAGCATCCCCACTCCCCACCCTGGCACACACTCTGTCCCCGCCCACAACGCCTCCTCCACCCTGCCATAGGATCCCGGGACCGCTGTGCTGCACCCAGCCAGACGGACCCACTTCCAGTCCTGGAAAGCCCACTTTCGGGGCTGCCTCCATGCCCTTGCACATGCTTGGAGGGCCATCTCTCGCCTCCTTTTTGGGGATCTCAGCTGAGCAGTCACCTCATATGGTGCCCCTGCCATGAGCTGCCGCTGCCCACCCGCCCTCCATCGTAGCCTGTGCCAGTTACTGGCTCTGCCTCCTCCTCCCCGCTGGAAATCAGGCAGGCTCTGCACCCAAGGCCAAGGCGGCTGCTCTGTGTTCTCCCATCCAGACCAGGACCTGGCACAAAGCAGCCCCCTGAAGGCCGACAGCTTGAATGAGCAAAGGTGTGATGGGCGAGTGAATGGAGCCACTCAGCAAGAACTGAATGAGGGCTGGCTACGTGCCAGGCACTGTGCTAGGCTCATGGGGATACATGAGTTTAAAAAAAAACACAAAACAAAGTTCCCTGTCCTCATGAGGCTCACATCCCAGGTAGAGGAGGGAAAAACAGGCAATAAACCACACGGGTGACACATAAGGACACGTCCTCATTCGTTGGATGAAAAGTGCTATGAAAACAAAAAGAAGGGGGAAAAGGTTGGGGGTTTGGCCTGGGGTCAGGTGAACATTAAATAGGGGGCCAGGAAAAGCAGGACGACGCTGAGCAGAGACGGGGAGGGGGTGGCAGAGTCAGCTGAGGGGTTGTCGCTGTCTGGGGGACAGCCCTCAAGTCGGAGGCAGCCTGGACAAAGGCCTGGAGGCAGGAGGCAGTCAAGCACAGCCACAGCCACAGCCACAGCAAGGAGACCATGCGGCTGCAGGGAAGCCGTGCAGGGATGAGGCTGGGGAGGAGACAGGGCCAGGGGCCTGGAAGACTTGAGCTTCTCCAGAGGTATCACGGGAGCCACCATAAGGGAATGAGCAGAAGGGAGACGTGATCTGGGGAAGGGGTGAGAGGATTGCCAGGCTGCTGGGCAGAGAATGGATCGCAGGGGGCCAGGGCAGAGGCGGGAGAGCATCAACGGCACAGTCTGCAGGGTCTCGTGCAGACGCCCCTGTGGACAGCGCCCCAAATGGCACACACATCTCTGAAAGGGGGCCGGGCCTGTGGGCTCCACAGCTGTGTGGTCACTGCCTCCCAGAGGCCTCGCCAGGGACAGAAACGGGAGTGCTGAGGGTGGGGCCCAGGAGAGCTGTGGCTCCCTGCCCTGTGCCCTCACTGTTAGGATGGCCCAGGCCAGACACTGGGACCTCCCCACAACCCTCACAGCCTGATGATCGGGCCTTCCGTCCCCCTGCTCCTCTCCGTCCTGCCTGGCCCTGCCTGGCCATCGTACACTCATCATTGTGATAAACCGGAAGGTGGAGGGGCTGAGCCCAGATAATGATGGCAGTGGAGTGGGGAACGTGGTGGGTTCTGGAGGTATTTTGGAGGCCAAGCCAAGGGATGGGATGTGGATGTAGGAGGAAGAGGGCAGTTGGGGACGACTCCAAGGTGTGGGGCCTGGAGCCACAGAGCAGCCCTTAGCGGGGGCGGGGCTCCATCTGGAGATGCGGAGCTTGGGGTGGCCGGAGTACATCCCCATGGAGTCGCTTTGCTAGCTCTTGGGGTCTGGAGTTCAGGGGAGAGGGGTCTGGCCCGGGAGCGGCACGTGGAGCACCAGGGTGAGGACAGTCTCCAGACAGCACTGAAAGCTGGGGGCTTGGTGGCGGCAGATGGCAGCGGGCCGGTGGATGGAACTGCTCACCCTTTTTGGGAGCCCCTAGACTAGAGCCTCTGCTTGAGAGAACCTGGGCAGCAGCCAGGCAGAGGTAGCCCCTTGGTGGCAGTGGGGATACCTGAGAGGAGGTGGCAGAAAGAACAGGAAGCACTTCCTGACAGGCATCACCCCTGGAGGTTTGGGGTGTTCTTGGCAGAGGGGAGCTGTCAGCCCAGATCGGTTCAGCCACTCTGCCAGGCCAGCTCCAGTAGAAATCGCCAGACACGTGCCAGCCTCTGCCAGGGCACAGCCCGTGGCCCCGAAGAGTGGAGTAGGGGTGAGGGGAGCCAAGGCTGTGGCCTGGCCACTGGGGGCCACTCTCCCTGGACTGGCTGGGTCAGTAAAGGGGCTGGGCGGCTGGGAGAGGCCGTCTCTGCTCCTGCCATTGCCAGCGCCAACTAATCAGGGGCACAGTGGGTACCGGGAGGCCTGGCCAGGCAGCAGACGGCCAGGTTGCCAGGGTCACAGCTGCCGGCCCAAGGCCCAGCCAGGGAGGGGCCTGTGGGCTGGTGGAGGGCCTTGGTGCCCACCGCTGAGAAAGGAAACCAACCTCAGCCAACCAGCAGCACACTTCCCCAGTCCCAGGAGAGGCCTCGGGTCCCTCCCAGAGCTGGTAGTGCTCACACCCTCGGGGACTGGCCTGGCTGTCTCACTGCAGGTCCCCCCACCCGCTGTGCCCCAAACCACTCCTAGGCATCCTTCAAATGTCCCGCCACCCCTTCCTCTGGGAAGCCTCCTCATAGTCCAGGTAGGCGCCCTTTCCCATCGGTCCCTGCCCCCATCAGAGCAGGCATCCCACTGGCCTGCAGCTGTCAGCCTTTGGGGAAGGGGCTGTGCCTGATCCTGGCCCCACACCTGGCCAGGGTCTCTCCCAGAAAACCCCAGGTGGATTTTGCTTTGGATGAATGATGGAAGCAATCCACGAGTCAGTGAATCCACAGTGGCCAGTACTTTGGTCCAGTGTCCTGTCCAGGACACTCCCTCCCTCCGGATTTGTAGAACAGAACGCAGAACTCGACCTGAGATGGGGGAGAGGGAGAGGCTGCCTTCGCCCTGCCCCACCCCCAAGCACTTCTCCCTGCGCGGTCCAGGCTGCTCTTTCCTGTTGCCAAATCCAGCGCTTGCCAGATGCTCTGGCCAGATGTTCTCCCACCCACCCAGCCCCATCTCTCCTGGGAAGGGAGCACCCCTGGGGAAACTGGCCCCCCTCATTTCATCTCTCCATTTCTCTCCCTGCTTCCCTCTCTTCCTTCCCCATGGGGGCTGCCAGGCCTTTCTCCCTCAGGACAAAGTGGGAGCCCCTTGTGGGTGCCTAGAACAGACAGCCCTGAAGTCCAACGTGCGACCTGGTGGGGACTGATAGCCCAGTAGCCTTCCTTCTGCTCTCCCCAAGCCCCGAGTAAACACGCGCTCCAAGTGAGAATGCCGACACTTCCACGCCAACTCTTTCAAGGTGCATCTCTCAGACCTGCCCAACAAATGCCCCCCAAGGCCCTTCCAAGAAGGAATCCTGAGGCCTTCCTCACCCCTCCTCAGCACGGTTGGCCTGACCATGACCCTGCTTGGGCAGGCACCTGGGCAGGAAAGGGCTGGGCCTGGGGCGCGAGGGCAGGGGCCCGCTGTGCACTAACCACAGTGTCATCCTGCCTCCTGCCCTGCCTCGTGGCCTCAGCCTGAAAGGGGCTCAGCACCACGAGACCTGTGTACCCCGACAGTGAAAGGCATGCAGAGGTCTGGAGCAGACCAGGCTGAGCGGGGAAATGGGAGGAGAGAGGGCCTCGAGGCATCACTGCAGCCCACGGGACCTCTCTCCTTTGACCCCGGAGGCGGGCAGGGACGTTTCCTGATGTCCCACAGACAGTGGGGACGGGGGTGGGTGTCTGGCGCCTACACGCTAACAGAACAGAAAGGAGGTACTGAAACACAGTGAAAAGCTGTAGGGTCAGGTTCAAACCCTAGCTCTGTCCCCAGCCAGCTGTGTGGTCTCGGGCAGACTAGTCAACCCCTCTGCCTGCTTCCCCATCTAGAAAGTGGGTGTCACAATGCCACTGACTTCCTAGGGCTGTAGTGAAGATGAAATGACACTGCCCATGTAAAGCACTGTGATGGGCTTGTCGCAAGCACTTGATACACTTTAGCCGCTTATCGGGCGGATCTGGAGGTCCAGAGATCGAGACCATCCTGGCCAATATGGTGAAACCCCGTCTCTACCAAAAGTACAAAAATTAGCTGGGTGTGGTGGTGGGAGCCTGTAATCCCAGCTACTCAGGAGGCTGAGGCAGGAGAATCACTTGAACCCAGGAGGCGGAGGTTGCAGTGAACCTAGATCACACCACTGCACTCCAACCTGCTGACAGAGCAAGACTTTGTCTCAAAAAAAAAAAAACTTTAGCCACTTATGATTATAATCAACTCCCTAGAAAATGTGACCAACCCTCTCCCTTTCCTGCCACGCAGTCCCCTGCCCACCCACAGGATGCCCAACCCAGGATGACACCTCCATTCCACCTTTGCACATGCCAATCTGTCTGCCAGGCACACCCTCCCCAACCCTCAGCTGATGAGTGTCTTCCAAAACCAGCCCCTGAGAAGACGTCCCTGTCGCCCTACGTCCACCCTCACTGCTCCCAGCACCTTTCTAGCAGCAGCACCTGCGGATTGCGTAGGCACACGAGGCTGTGCACGCAGCTCTCTACACCCACAGCGGCATTTCAGCCTTCCAAACCAGATGGACATCGGTATTATTAACTTCTCTTGAGAGCTGGGGAAATAGAGGCACAGAGAGGCACGTGGCTTACTCAGGGTCCCATAGCCAGTGGGTGGAGGCCCTAGGACCAGAACCTGACCTGACAGCACAGAGCAAACCTCCAGCTGGTGGTGCAGCTGAGGGGACAGCAGCCTTCCCCACAGCACTGTCAGGGACTGTGAGTTCGGGCTCAGGGCTGCCCCTGAGCTCCCCAGGGTCTGCCTCGCCCCTGCTCCACAGCCTGGGTCAGGAAAATATCACCCCTGCTGGCCAGGCCTTGGCAGTGACTGCTCTGGAGAAAACTCACTTACTGGAGAAAACAGCACTTTTCATATGCAAATGGCTCAGGCAGTGTGCTTAGGGAAGCAAGGCAGTGCCTTGAGAGATGTATAGGCTGAGGCGGCTGGGGCGGGGGGCACATGTAGAGATGATTCAGCCCCATCTTGCCAGGGCCCAGAGAGAGGCGGTGACTTAGGAAAGGTCACAAGCAAGGAACCAGAACCCAGCCTCCCAACTCATAACTTGGCACTTCTTTCCTCCCTCCCCCAACCACCTCTCTGCTATCTTCCCCTCTTTATCCATCAGAGGCTGTGGCCTGAACAAGGACCTGCAGGGGTGCAGTGGAGAGACACGTATTTTATACGATTCTGTAAGCAGCACCATGATGTCCATGTCCCCCGCTCATCCTGGACAAAGTTGAGAGCCACACTTCTGATCCAGTTTCTCCTCCTGCTTTGTTTGTACAAGTAGGGAGACTGAGGCCCAGAGATGCCAAGGGACTTCTCAGGTCACACAGCAGGCAATATGGCAGAGCTAAGACCGGAACTTTTATTCCCTGACCCACACTTGCATCTTCCTGGCTGTTCGTGCTGGAGCTTTGCAGACTTCGCTGTATTTTTAAAACACAGGCAACCAGCCCACTCCTCACGGCTTTGTAATTAATAACCCATCACTCGACTGTGACCATCACCAGCCCTCTAGCTTGCCCTCTAGTGACGAGACTGAAAGCTACGGGCTACTGTTGAAAAGACTGTGTCCCGGCGGCATGGCGGCTCATGCTTGTAATCCCAGCACTTTAGGAGGCCGAGACGGGTGGATCACAAGGTCAGGAGCTGGAGACCAGCCTGGCCAACACAGTGAAACCCTGTCCCTACTAAAAATATGAAAATAGCTGGGCGTGGTGGTAGGCACCTGTAATCCTGGCTACTCAGGAGACTGAGGCAGGAGAATCTCTTGAACCAGGAGGCGGAGGTTGCAGTGAGCCAAGATCACACCACTGCACTCCAACCTGGGTGACAGAGCTAGATGCCATCTCAAAAAAAAAAAGAGAAGTATGTATCCCAGGGCAGAAGCAGCTCAAACCATAAGTAGGAGGAATGTCCGCAGGAAAACCATATTCAAAAAAAAAAGAAAATAAAAAAACAGGCGACCTATGAAATCTCTCTAGGAAGCACTTCTAAGAGCCCGATCCACCCCTTCTCCACCTCAGGTCACTCATTCCCTGGTGGCTCTAGGCAGAGGAGCCGGCACCTAAGGACAAAGCTGGGTGTCCTGTGAAATGAGGGTTAGACCAATGGACTTTCAGTCCCACGTGCTCCAACAGCCTGGGGCTCCTGTAGAATCAATCGCCTGTGAGGATGGCAGGGCCCTTCCAGGGGAACACCAGGTGCTGGAGGGCCAGCGCTCCCAGTAACTCCCCAGTGCTGGTTCTGAGACACTTTTCAGGCTGTGGCTGAGAGGCGGAATCAGGCTCAGCGGCTGGAAGCAGACCACTCCCCCAACTCGGCGCTCCTTGCTGCCCAGCGGTGGCCACTAGCAGGAGGAGACCCTGAGGAAAGGCTCGGAGCCCACTCGGGGCTCCTTCTGTAATTGGAGCGCACAGGGATGTTGGGCACAGGGTCGATCCCTGCCTTCCCCAGAGGCCGGGGCAGGCTGGTGCTGGGGACCGGGAGCGTCCTCCACCTCCAGGGAGCAGCTTGATGAACTCCCCACACAGCAGGAGAGGAACCAGGAGGAGCAAAGAGGACCTAGAGGGAGAGGCACAGGCGCCCACACACACGTGCAAGGCACACACACGCTCTTCACACACATGCACCCTCACAGGCACACACATGCTCTCTACACACACGGACACACACACACTTCACACACATACACCCTCACAGGCACACACACACACTTCACACACCCTCACAGGCACACACACACTTCACACACACACCCTCACAGGCGCACACACACACTTCACACACCCTCACAGGCACACACACACACTTCACACACACCCTCACAGGCGCACACATTCACACACACACTCTCACAGGCACACACACACACACACTTCACACACACACCCTCACAGGCACACACACACCTCTCACACACACCCTCACAGGCACACACACACACCTCACACACACACCCTCACAGGCACACACACACCTCTCACACACACCCTCACAGGCACACACACACACACTTCACACACACACCCTCACAGGCGCACACTCTCACATATACACACTCTCACGTGCCCATTCACGTGTGCAGGCCTTCACATTTGCTCACATGTGCACACACATCCTCAGATGCACACACTGTCAGGTGCAAACACAGTCTCCCATGTACTTACATGTGCCCACACACCTCAAAGGCACATACCTGTGCACACCCTTCCTTGCACACACACACACTTGTGCACACGCATGTCCTCACACATGTTCTCTGGTGGACACACCCTCACACCCACACATACCCTCACACAGATGTAGAGAAGCCCACCTCGCGAGAGCGAGGCCTCTGCCCCGTGTCCCATCCCATGCCCCTGAGCCCCCCTCCAGCCTCAGCGGTCCCAGCACAGTGTGCTGTCCCCTGCTGGTCAGACCCTAGACCTGACAGGAGGTTCAGATCAAGATCACGCACAAACATCCCTCGTGTGCGACCCCCTGCAACGTGCACACACCTCTGGAATGTGACTGTGCCTGTGGGCTCCGTGACCTGGAGTGTGACTGTGGCCCCATGGCAGCTGCCTGCTGACGGCATCCCCTGCCCTCCCCAGGACAGAAACAGGCAACACTGTGGGTGGGACCCAGGAGCGACATGGCCCCCTGTGCTGCCCCCTAAAAGCCGAGGTCCCTCCCGCCCACCCAGCTGCCCACACCAGACACTCAAGGAGGACCTGGACTGGGCCCAGCAGTACCTCTCCCATCCATTTGCTGCTCTGCCTCCTGCCTGCCCCTGCCCAGTACCGGCCATTCGCTCACACCTGTTCCAGGAGCAGTCCCTTGTCCAGCTCACCCCCACTGCCCGCCCCCCCGCACTCTGGCCAGGGGTGTTTCTAAAGCAACCACTTGCTAACCTCCTCTCACGCTCCCACTGCCTTCAGGCACATGGTCCATCCCCAGGCCCTGTCCTCTCCAGCCTCATGCCCCACCCCTTTGTCCACCCAGCCCGCAACCCGCAGCTCCTGCAGCTCCCTCCCCAAACCCTTTGCACTCCCTGACCTCCCCCCAACCGCCACCCAGCCCTCCCCCTCCACCCACTCAATCCCCATCCTCCCCTGGGTCTCAGCTCAAACGTCCCCTTCTCCCAGAGGCGTCCTGACGCCCAGCCCCATTCTCCCTGCCTCCTCATGCCTGGCACAGGAGCATGTACAGCTCTGTGGTCCTGGCACAGCACACAGCTCAGTACACCTGCTGCCTGTGTCCATTTCACACGTCTCTTTGGAGCGCCTTCTGTTTGCCAGGCAGAGTTCTGGGTGCTGAGTGCACGGAGGCCACCTTTTGGCTCATTTCCCAGTAAAGGCAGGCGGGGCACGTGGGAGAAAATCACACACTGTTGGGGAAGGTGTGCTGGTTTGGTTTGGTCCTTCCTGAACTGCTGTTTGGTCACACTGAATTGCTGTGTGACCCTGGACTGGCCACGACCCTCTCTGGGCCTCAGTTTCCTCATTTGTTAAATGTGGGAAAGATGGTTTTGAACTCGGTGATCTTCAAGAAGCCCTCTGGGATTGGAGGGGATGAGAAAGACAGAGAGAAGCTGGCCCTAAAATGGCCTCTCTGCATGTCACCTCCCCGCCCCCAAGGGGGTCTCCCCAGGGCAGTGGGAAGGGGCCGGACTGGTAGAGCTGAACTGCCCCTCCCACTACCGCACAGCTTTGGTTCCCACTACTCACTTGCCCTACCTCGCCTCCCAAGCCTTCTCAAGGACCCTCACAGTAGCACTCAGGACCCTGAGAGTTTCCTATCATATTGTGACCTTGAGACCCCAGCCCCCAGGGCCCCCTCTGTGCCCTACCCAATCCAAGCCAGTCCCTCTCAGAACAAAGCAGGATTGGTCCACCCTCCAGGCTCAGACAGCTCTGCCACCCTCCTGGTCACCTTGCTCCACAGATATCCTGAAGCATGTGGCCTCTCCTGCCCCGCCAGGCATGCCCAGACTGACCGATGCATTCTGCAAGCCCGGGGTCAGGCCAGCCCCACAGGGCGCTCAGGATGGATGGACCACAGAGGTTGGCTGGGTGGGGTGGATGACAGAGCCCCAAGGCCCCAGGGCTAGGAATTAGGGGAATGGGGATAGCACTGACTGTGGACGAGGAGCAGGTGCCAGGAGACCTGTACTGTTTGGCCGATGGGGAAACAGAAGCTCAGGCAGGGAAGAGAAGCAAGGGGTCAGACAGAGCCAGGAAATAAGCTGGGCTGAGGACAGACAGAACTCTGTTCAGATTCCAGCCCTGCCGCTGAATTGCTGTTTGACTTTATGTGAGCCACCTTTTACTTCTCTGAGCCTCCCACAGGTTGTTGAGCCATCAGATGTCAAGTTCCTGGACCACAGGAAGTGGGTAGATGCCTATAAAAGCCCCATGCAGCCAGGCGCGGTGGCTCACGCCTGTAATCCCAGCACTTTGGGAA
>NW_012102031.1:3281332-3281859 GCF_000951045.1 Mandrillus leucophaeus
TACACAGTCACACACGCACACAACCACACACCCACACAGTCATACACCTCCACACACAGTCACACACATGCACACAACCACATACCCACACACACACAGAGTCACGTACACAGCCACATACCCGCACACAGTCACGCACCTCCAGTCACACACGTGCACACAACCACACACTTGCACACACATACACACACTTGCACACAGACACAGAGTCACACACTTGCACACACCCACACACACAAACACAAACATACGCACACAACTGCACACCTGCAGACACACACACACTCCCTTCTTGGACATCCTCATACATGCACCCTCCTACTCAAACCCAAACGCAGATGAGGGGGAGTGACCCAAAAAAGTGACAGAGACCTAGAGCTGGAGACAGAGACCTAGAACTGGAGACAGAGACCTTGGAGACCTGAGGGGGAGGGAGGAAGGAGAGAGGGGGAGCTGGCAGAGAGCAGGGAGAGAGGAGCGGGGCAGGGGAAGGAGCAGGAGGAGGGAACAGAGGGTTGGGGGAGGGG
>NW_012102031.1:3281909-3282406 GCF_000951045.1 Mandrillus leucophaeus
GTTTCTATTAAAAATACAAAAATTAGCTAGGCTTGGTGGCATGTGCCTGTAGTCCCAGCTACTCGGGAGGGTGAGACAGGAGGAGAATTGCTTGAACTCGGGAGGCAGAGGTTGCAGTGAGCCGAGATCATGCCACTGCACTCCAGCCTGGGCGACAGAGCTAGACTCCGTCTCAAAAAAAAAAAAATCCAAACCCGGGAAGGCGGGTAGGGCCCTCATCCTCTCCTTCCCCAATCTCCACCCCATCCCTAAAAGAGCGCAGTGAGGAGTCAGAAGACCTAACTGGCTCCAGCCTTTGCTACTCACTGGCAGTACATCCCTGGGCAGGTAACCTCTTGTCTCCAAGTCTTAGTTTTTTCATCAGTAAGATGGGAATAGCTCACCTCCCTCAGGGTGCCTGTAAGGCTCAAAACAGGTCATGGACATGAAAACTCTGTAAGGCTGGGCAGATGTCAGGGCTTATAGTGCCTTCTGTTCGCCAGGCAGAGTTCTGGGTG
>NW_012102031.1:3283027-3285132 GCF_000951045.1 Mandrillus leucophaeus
ATGGATGGATGGATGGATGGATGGATGGATGGATGGATGGATGGATGGATATGTGGATGGGTGGACAGATGGATGGACAGATGGGTAGGTAGACGGATGAGTGGGTGGGTGGATGGATGGATGGACAGGTGGATACATGGACAGGTGGATGGATGAACAAGTGACCAGGCATATGGGTGAGTAGGTACATGGATCTGTGGTGGGTGAGTGACAGAGCTCAAGTTCTAAGTCAGTCAGCACAAGTGAGGGAGTCAGGTTTCATTGCCCCAGTGAAATGCTGTATGATGTCCTCCTTCAAACTAAGCAGCTTCTTTTCCTATGGGTACTCGCCTTGACATCCTGTGAAGACCACTGCCCCATAAACCCTTTGTTCCTGAAAAGCCAGACTCCCCAGCATGCTCTCCAGGCTCTCCTGGGACTCAGAGGCATCAGGGCCACCTGCCAGTATCTTCAGGCCTATGAGCTCCACGGGAGCAGGGCACATCTGTCCAGACACCGCAGGATCCCTGCGCCCACCCAGGCCCTGGTCAGTCTTCTCCTAGTGAATGAAGCAGGGTGGGGGATGGGCACTGGCTAGGCAGGCCAGGGATGGGTTGGCCAGGGATGGATCAGCCAGGAAGGTGTGGACAGGGTGGGGCTGACTCACTGGGCACGCGGTTGATGGCTTTGAGGGGCCTCAGGACGCGTACAGTGCGGATGGCCGACAGGTTGATGTTCTGAAGGTCCAGGGAGTACTCAACCATCCTGCAGAGAAAGGGGAAAGAGTGAGGGATGGTGCTGGAGGCCAGCTGGGGTCAGGGCCTGGGCCACAGCATTCTCCAGCCACCTGCACACAGCTGCCCGGACAGGGCAAGTAAAGACAGCGGTCGGATCTCCAGCTACATCCGGCCAACGTATGGCCTGGGGTTGCTTCTGTGGCCCTTGTCTCCTCCTCTGTAAATGGCGCTGGTGACAGATGTGGGCAGGGGCTCAGGGTGTGAAGGGAGCACAGACGTTGGGCTGTGTGCCCAGCACTGTGCCAGGTGGCTCCTGCCCTTCAGGCCCATCCTCCTGGCCCGTGGCCCGTGTCAGCCCCTGTTTCCAGAGCAGCCTCTGAAAGCGGGAGGAGCATCTCCTGCACCAAACAGCTCCACGCCCCACAGTCCATGCTCAATCAGCCCTGCAGCTCTTTGGAGGCAGTTTGCCTCCTCCAGGAAGTCTTCCCAGATCTCCCGCAAGAGGCAGATCTCTGAGGTCCCTTCATGGTGGAAGCACAGCAAACCTCAGTTGTGGGGCACTGGGAGATGGGTCCGGCCTGCATTCCCAGGATTACCCCCCTTCCCCCATCACCAGATCCTTCCCCCAGCACCTCCCACCCCAGGACTTCAGCGCTGCTGCCAGCTCCACCTGTCACCACCCATGTCACCACTGTCAGTAGGAAATGAAGGCTTTTCCTACACGCTGCACAAACCTGTCCGACTGTTGTGAAGCCGCCACCCCCTCCCGCTGCTTGAAGAGTCATTGAGTGAAAGCTCCGTTCCCTGAAATGCCACCATCATTCATCCCCCACCCGCTGGAGCGCAGGCTCAGGCTCCTGCATGCGCGCGCACACACATACACCTCCACACCTGTGTGCACACACGCACGGTCACACACCTGCATACAGAGTCACATACACGCACACAACCACACACCCAGTCACACACATACACACAGTCACACACACAACCACACACCCCCACACACAGTCACACACCTGCACACACGCACACACACGGTCACACACTTGCACACAGTTACACACACGCAGCCACACACCTGCACGGTCACACATCTGCACACAGAGTCACACACATGCAACCACACACCCGCACAGTCACACACCTGCACACAGAGTCATACATATGCACACAACCACACACCCACACACACGCACACAATCACACACCCGCACACAGTCACATACGCACACAACCACACACCCACCCACACACACCTCCAGTCACACACGCATACAACCACACACCCACCTACACAGTCACACACGCACACAACCACACACCCACACAGTCATACACCTCCACACACAGTCACACACATGCACACAACCACATACCCACACACAC
>NW_012102031.1:3285652-3301175 GCF_000951045.1 Mandrillus leucophaeus
GGGGGGAGGGGGCAGCAGCCAGGCAGAGAGGGTGAGGGCCGAGGGTGACCTGGAAGGGGCAGCGAGGGAGTGGGACTGCATGAGGATTCTGCGCGTGGGTGAGCCCAACTGTCATTTTCACATTTTGTAGAAAGAGCTCTCCAGGCAGCCGGGAGACACGTGTGACAGAGGGGCTGCGGGGGTGGCACACACAGGCACATAAACAGGCGCTGGCACCCGCGGGGCCCAGGACTGCCGAGTGCCATCGCAGGCAGCCAGGACCAGCTCCAGCCAGCCCTCCCCACCATGCCCCACCCCCACACAGCCGTGGCCCCTCTTCCTCCTGCCTTGGTTTTCCAGATCCTGTGGGGGGCGGGGTGGGGGGAAGTCAGTCCCTAGGGAGAGCTGGGAACGCCCTCAGGCTCAGTTCATGCTTTGCTGGATGAGCTGCAGGTGGGGGCTCCCAGCCCACACCAGACTGAACCCACCCATGTGCTGCCTTCCCAGGGCCCAGAGGGCACACCTGCCCAGCTCTGGCAGGCACTCATCGAGGACTTGTTCCCATCCCCATGAAGCCTCGCCATGAAAATAAACAGATGCCTGCAAGATGGATGGGTAGAGAGAAAAGCAAGGCTGTTTGAGGCCCTACTGGGTGCCGGGCACTGTTCTCTTTACCTGTGGGAACCCATTTCAATCTCCACTCATTTGAGCGCGGGCCCATTACTCTCTCCTGCCACAGCCTCTCTCCATTCCACCGCCGACCAGGGCAAGCCACATCCATGACTGGCTCATTGAGAGAGCCCTTGGAATGACCCCCTGCTGGTCCCTAACTCCCCTCCCCCACACGGCCACCCAGCTCCACCTTCCCCGCCCAGTCTAGGACTGTTGGCTCTCAGTTAAGTGAGGGCACCAACCATGGCCCCTGCCCCACGATAGGCTGGGGGGCAAGAATGCCCCCGTGCACAATTCAGCCCCTTGATGACAAAGAGTGGTTTTTTTCTTCTTTTTTTTTGAGACGGAGTTTCACTCTTGTTGCCCAGGCTGGAGTGCAGTGGCACTATCTCGGCTCACCACAACCTCCGCCTCCCAGGTTCAAGCGATTCTCCTGCTTCAGCCTCCTGAGTAGCTGGGATTACAGGCACGCACCACCATGCCCAGCTAATTATGTATTTTTAGTAGAGATGGAGTTTCTCCATGTTGGTCAGGCTGGTCTTGAACTCCCAATCTCAGGTGATCCACCCGCTTTGGCCTCCCAAAGTGCTGGGATTACAGGCGTGAGCCACCGTGCCCAGCCGACAAAGAGTGTTTTCTTGCATTTTGTGTTTCTCTACAACAAGGGGTAGCAGGAAGAGACTGACCCCGGGGTCTTCAATGAGATATGAGTTGTGACTGGATGTCACAGGGGGGCCCACAATGACCCAGTTAGTAACTTTAGGGTCTGAACACCTCCCAGACCCCAGCTTTGCGACAGGAGGCTGATCAGACACATGTGCTCTTGGCTACAGACTTGGGCAACCTCCCCGCCATCCGCCCCAATCTTGGAGGGGAACGGAAGCAGCCACTGCCTGGCAGTGCATCTGAAGCTCCCAGACACTCTGAGCTGGTCCAAATAGGGCAGACCCGGAGCAACACACTGGCCCAGCCCCTTTCCCTCACCCTGTACCTGACCCTGTGGGTCTTCAGCACAGGAACACACCTTCATTCTACGTCTGCGGCAAACATTCCCCAAATTCCCCCTGAGAACCCACCAGGTACAGCCCTCACACCCCAGTGAAAAGTTCCCCCAAGAAAACGTTCCTGTAGAATCTGGTGTCAAGATCTTAGCTCTGAGCTTCCTGGCAACCAAGTCAAAAAAGGAAATATGATGTTACTGAGTTCTTAGCAGCATGAAAGATCTTGACACTGTAGATCCTTCCAGGGAATCCATTTCCTTAAACATTTCTACTGGGTCCTCACTCTTACTTCTCCACTTCATGAACCATTTGGGGGTATTCTGCGGTGGTTGCATCTCCTGTCTGGGGGAATAAGATAGCGTACAAATGCATTCACTGAAGAAGAAACATAGGCGCACAGTGAAGAATTGAGTAGTTCTCATTCTTCTCTGAGCAGAAGAGGTTAGAAAGGAGGACACCAGACAAGGATGGGGAGAGAGGAGGGAAGAGGGAAGAGCACTTATTTGGGAGGGAGGAACTGTGGGTTTAAGTCTCTGTTCTGGGAACCTCGCTGTCTTGACAATGACTCCATGCACCAATCGGCCCAACCTGGGACAGCTTGCTGACAGTTCCACCCTCCCTGTCTTAGCCCGGATCACCAGCCCTCTGTCCCGACAGTGGCAGAAGCCTCCCAATTGCCCTCCTGCCCCCTGCTTCCTCCCCTACGTCCCTTCCTCAGTCAGCAGAAATCTCCTAAACTCAGATCTAGCTGTGTCACTCCCACTTAAAACCCTCAGTGACTCCCCATTGCCTTCAGAACAAAGAGACCTTCAAGGCCCTCCGTAATCTGGCCTCAGTCCATCTCCCCCGAGTCTCTGCTCACCCTAGGTGCCGAGTCAGGCATGAGCACCGTGTCTCAATTTTTGCTGAGGCCACCTGGGATGGTAGAAGCTATCTCCCTCCCCTTCTCCTCTTTCCACCCCAGTGACAGCCAAGACAGCTGGGACTTCCTGCCCACATTCCAAAAAGAGAAGGTAAGGAAGGGCCGCCCTGTGGGCTGACTCCCCTCAGGCCCCAAATAAGACATCGCTTACGGGAGTGAGAAATTAATTCCTAATTACACAGTTACTTTATCACGCAACTTCAGTGCTAAGTCTAAAAAAGAAATCAACAAAACCTCCCCACTACCTCCTGCCAGCTCCTAAGCGCTTAATTAGGTAAGTAATGTTGCTTTAAAGAGAGCACTTCCATCCTGAAGTCTCCCCAGGAGGAGGTGGCTGTCTTCTGGGGAGAGGGGCTCCGGTGTGGCCAGGCTGGTGGAGGGACCGTGCCAAGGAGGGTAGGGAGGGCGGACATCATTTCTTCCCAGCACCTTCTACTCTGACCTTATTCCTTGAAGAGCCTCCCTCCCCGGCTCCTGGCTCCTAGCAGAGGTTCAGAGACCCAGGCCTGGTCCACCAGAGGATCCCATGCCCCTGGCCGGGCCACCATGGATTGGTTCAGGATAGGCATGTGATCCCTGGTGGACCACGAAGGCAGCCCAGCCCATGAGCGGGGACTGCAGGGAAGAGGTCCTCTCCCTGGCTGAGCCACAGCCTGCAAACGCGGAGGCCACCGTGGTTCCGTGGTGGCCTGAGAATTCTGCCAACATAAAGGAAGAGGGAAGCAAGAGCTGGAGAGAGGCAGGCTCCTGACTGCATGCTTGGAGGACCTCCCTCCAGCTAAGCCCAGATCCCTGACCTACCCTCTGCTCTCCCCGGTTACTTGAACCAGTGTCTTCCTTTTGGGTTCTAGGTCCTGCTTGTACTGTGTTTCTGTCAACTGGAACTCAGGGTGCTGGTTGGTTTAGAAAGGTTACCTGAGCACGCACTACCTACCACAAGCTTCATGCCACTTCCGTCAAGTACTCCTCTCTCAGTTGGATTACGGCACCCACTGCAGATGAGGAAACTGAGAAGCGGCCCATGTCAGGCCAGGCATGGTGACTCATGCCTGTAATCCCGGTACTTTGCAAGGCCAAGGCAGGTGGATCGCCTGAAGTCAGGAGTTCAAGACCAGCCTGGCTAACACGGCAAAACCCCGTCTCTACTAAAAATATTAAAAAAAATTAGCCGGGCATGGTAGCGCATGCCTGTAATCCCAGCTACTCAAGAGGCTAAGGCAGGAGAATTGCTTGAACTCAGGAGGCAGAGATTGCAGTGAACTGAGATTGCGCCACTGCACTCCAGCCTGGGCTATAAGAACAAAACTCCGTCTCAAAAAAGAAGGGATCCATGTCCCACAGTCAGGTACCAAGGAACCCAGGAGCTCTGTGTGACCTGCCCCCTCTCCCACTGCATCAGTCACCAGCAAGGCCAGAGCAGGCCACCGTCTCTGGCTCAGGAGCATGACCCTCTCCTGACCAGATGGGTGGAAGGCACAATGCCCACCACAGCACTAGGACCAGGGCCAGCATCCTCCAAGGCAGTGCCACCCAATGGTCAGAGTACAGAGCTGGGTTCCAATGCCAGCTTGCTGCTTGTGCACCATGTGACTTTGGGCAAGTCACTGACCTGAAACGTGTTCATATACAGATCTAGCACTCAAGGAACAGCCAAGAAATGTGAGCTATTATTGTATCGCAGCCTCAACTGTTACCTCAGTTCACACGCGCCCACGAATCACATGAGGCCCTCTCCAGACCCCACCCACAGACAGAGATGAGCTCTTCTGCCTGGTGTCCCACTGATCCTCTATGAGGGCACCTCTGGGCGCCTGTCCCTGTTCCTCAGAGCAGAGGCTGGCTCAGAGCCCCTGCTGGGTCCACAGTGCCCAGCCCAGGTTCTGACTTAGAGGCGGATTCCCTGTGCGAGCTTGTCAAACAAATAATTTGAGGGACAAGATCAGAAAAAAAGAAAAAGAAAAAGAAAAAAGAAAAAAAAAAAAAAAGCTTGGAGCTGACAAGAAGCCACAAGAAATGACTGAGGTTTAACATCTTTCCAGGAAATACCCCGCCCAGGGGATGATTTCTGTGTGCGGCTGATAAAAATAGGGTGTTTCCTCAATCTTCACAAGGGGCCCACGGGGGCTTTCTTAAAATGTGATTTAAGATGTAGCTAATGGAAGGGAAGCTGAGATGCTGGAAATCACAGATCATCTGTCAGGAGGCAGCTCTGTGATGACTAAGGCTTGTGTTGGTTGATAACTAGACCACCAGCCATTGCCAATATCCGGGGACCCAGCACACAGTAGGTGTTCTTTGGAGAGAGGGAAAGAAGCGGGGAGAGAAGGAGGAAGGAAATAATGGAGAGGATTTGGGGGTAATAACATTAACCCTTGACTGTGGCCAGCACCTCATGATTTATGGGCTCTTTCACCCATTGCTATGGACTGAATATTTATATCCACCTAAAATTGATATATTGAAATTCTGTTCCCCAAGGTGATAGTACTAGGGCCTTTGGGGAGGTGATTAGATCCTGAAGGCAGAGCCCTCAAGAATGAGATTAGCACCTTTTTATTTTATATACAATTTTTTTTTTTTGAGATGGAGTCTCACTCTGTCACCCAGGCTGGAGCGCAGTGGCACAATCTTGGCTCGCTGCAACCTCTGCCACCAGGTTCAAGCAATTCTCCTGCCTCAGCCTTCCGAGTAGCTGGGATTACAGGCATCTGCCACCACACCTGGCTAATTTTTTGTAGTTTTTAGTAGAGACAGGGTTTCACCATCTTGGCCAGGCTGGTCTTGAACTCCTGACCTTGTGATCCACCCACCTTCGCCTCCCAAAGTGCTGGGATTACAGGCGTGAGCTACTGCGCCTGGCAGCACCTTTTTAAAACAGGCAAAAGGAAACTCACCCGCCCCTTCATGTGAGGACTGAAGTGAGGACTCAGTGAAAAGACTCATCATCTATGAGGAAGTGGCCCCCACCAGACACTGAATCTGCCAACACCTTGATCTTGGACTTCCCAACCCCCAGAACTGTGAGAACTAGATTTCTGTTGTTTATGAGTCACCCAATTTATGGTATCTTGCCGGAGCACCCCAAACAGACTAAGACACCTGTCTTAGTCCGTTTTCTGCTGCTGTAACAGAAGTAGAAAGACTGGATTATTTATTTTTTAAAAAGAAATTAACTCGGTTTCCGATTCTGGAGGTTGGGAAGTCCAACATCAAGGAGCCACATCTGGCGAGGGCTTTCTTGCTGTGTCATCGCATGGCAGAAGGGTAAGAAAGTGTGTGTGAGAGAGGGAAGGGGCCAAACTCATCCGTATCAGGAACCCACTCCCACAATAACCATCGCACTCCCACAATAATGGCATTAATGCATCCACAAGGGGTGAGTCCTCATGACCTGGCCACACTTCTTAAAGGTCCTACCTCTCAACTCTGTTGCACTTAGGATTAGGTTGCCAACACATGAACTATGGGAGACACATTCAGACCACAGCAACACCCACAGTTCCTCACACAAACCTATGAGGCCAAAGAACAGAGGTGATTAAGCCCACTTGACTGATGCTCTGAAACCAACTCAGGCCAAGCTCAGAGTACAGGGGGGATTTGGGGGAAGAATGCTGGGTTGGCCACAAAGCTGAAGGATGGGCTGCAAAGACAGAACCCAGGCAGGTGGGAACCAGGGCAGCTCCGGGAACCTCAGTGGCAGAAGACCTGGACCTTCTCTCTCCAAGCCTCCATTCAGGTGACTTTACTCCAGTGGTTTATCTCTGGGTAGAGTTGCCAGATACATAGACGCTTCCCAGTTAAATCTGAGCTTCAGATAAACAATGAATAATTTTAGTACATGCCTCATGTCTGCCTCCCGTGAAACTTAGCTCCATTACTCCAGAGTAGTCTTGGCAGCATGCAGGTGGGAACGGCTGCTGGGAACCAGAGAGTGGGCTCTGTGTGGGGCAGAGAAGCTTTCAGCTCTACCAGAGCCTGGGGGAAATGTTCTTCTCAGGGGACTCACCTCACTGCTTTCTGAGGGCTAGTGAGGCTTCCAAGTCCTCAGAGGCAAATCAACTGCTTACATTTCAGCCTCTGGAAAGGTACAACTCCTTCATGTCAGGGGTGAGCACGAGCCCTGGGGGCATCCAGACCTGAGCAATCCCAGCTCTGATCCATAAAGGCTGAGTGTGTCCTCAGGCAGGCTACCAATCTCTCTGAGACGCCATTTTCTCATCTGCAAAGTGGGGTTAACAATAGTAATTTCTGGGGATTGTGAGGATATAACGCCATCACGGGTGTAAGTCCAGATCAGTCTGTTAATGATAGTTCATGGTAGGCCACCTAAACGGCTTGGTTGCCACCAGCCAGGCCGCCCTTGTGAACTCCGAGAGTAACAAGGCCTGGCCTGGGGTCCTCCCTGTCCAGCATCCCTTTCCAGCCTCCCCACCCTCAGCCACATGGTAGGGGCAGGGCTGACACATCCTGCCAGGGGTGGGCCTTCACCTCCATCTGGCCTATAGGAGCTCTGCCCACCCCTCCCTTAGTGATTGGCTTAGGGATGAGCACGTGCCCCACGCCAGCCAATCCAAGCCAAAGAGGCTCAGTTTCGGTACTGGTTGGAACTGCTGGGAAAGAAAAGGTGTCTCTGAACTGGAGGGAGTCTGCTCTGAGCCCCGAGCTGCCTGCCACCACCCTGCCACCGAGAGAGCTCCAGGGATGGAAGTCAGCACAGACTAGCAGAGCTGTGGGATGGGAGCACATACCATCTAGAGACATCTTTCAGGATTCTAGAGCAAGCGGGCCCTGAAGCTGGAGACCCCTTGGCTTTTCAGTAGAGGAGATGGTAGACTCCCTTAAACCAGGTTCTGAGTTTTCGTCCCATGTAACAGAGATAGTCCTTCCCGATTCATGATTGACTCGTGTCAGGCACCTCAGCCCATGGCCAGAGAATCTCTGGTGACTTCCCCCAACATCACACATGGCAGCTACCATCCTGTTTCCATGGAAACGAGCCTCCACAGTGACCATCACCCTCTCTCCCACCCCATCCCATATGCAAATGAGAAAAACACACGAAGGTTCCCACTGGAACCTTCCCCAGTCCACGCCCACCCAACGGCAGCTCAGCTTAAAGAAAATGGCTCCAGATATCTTCTCCCCAGCTCTTTAGTGCCTGGGTGCAACAGACAGGAAACAAACATGTAATGATGCCTCCACAGCTCTGGGGACTTCAGGATGATGACTAGCCTTGGCCCTGCCCTCAGAGCACCCAGTGCATCTGAGCATCCACAGCCGCAGGGCAGACAGACCTGTAAGTCCAGGATAGATCAGAGTGTACAGTCAATGACAATACCAGAAGGGTGCCCTGGGCTTCAAGACATTCGGAGGGCTTCCCGTACCCACCAATAGTGCACACAGAGCTGTGCAGGAAGGCCAGCTCCAAAGGCTTCTGGGCATCCCAGTGATCGCCTTCTGATCCCTATGACCACAGCCAGATCTGCTGGCAGGCGCTGGGCTCTGTGGAACTTGCATAGGTTGGTATTGACGTTAGAGATCTCAACAGAGTCCTGCCCCCGCCCAGCCAGTGCAGGCAGAGCTCCAGAAGCTCTGACCAGGGCTTGGAGACATAGTCGAGCCACAGCTTTGGCAGAGGGTGAGTGAAGAAACTGAGGCTCAAGGAGAGGAATGTGGCTGACTCGGAGTGCCCCCATGATGTGCATTCTCTCTCTTTTGACCTTATCTGACCCCAGGGAACAACTCTTATTTGATTTAGCCAAGTTTAATGCTTTGTGCTTTCCTAGCCTCGCTGCAGCTCAGGAGTCCATCAGACCCAGTTCCAACCAAATGCACTAGGGAAGGGAAGGATCCTGGAAAGAACATCTCATTTTCCTGACCCAAGTTGACATGTCCTGTCACTCTTCACCCTTCCCTCCTGTCTAATTCAGACATGACACCCACGGCTTCACCGGCTGCCTTGTGACCATGAAAGAAAGGCCTGGAAAATCACAAGGATGTCAGCCCCCACACTGCAGAACTATCTCCAGTAACCAGAACTTTGTGTTATGTCAGAAAAAAAAAACATTATTCAGGATTCAGGATTTGCTTGAGCCACTGTTGGTTGAGTTTTCTATTACTTGCAGCCAAATGCATCCCCGACAAATACACCCAGCAAGTCACACTGAACCAGGACCCAATCCTAGCCGGTGGAGCTAAGCTTCCTGGGTTCAACTCCTGACTCTGCCCCTTACCAGCCTGTGACCTCAGGCAAGTTACTTCCTGTCACTGCCTCATCTGTGAGGTGGAACTGACCACAGCCCTCATAGGGCTTGTCTGACCATTCAACAAGATGATGCACAGTGTGAGCACTCAGCAGTCAGCGTCCTTATTTTTATCACACTCCTGGAGGAGGCATCGGAGAATTAAATTCCCTTTGCCTTTTAAAGTCCCACTGATGGGGCACTTTGGACAAAAGGAACTCTCAGTCAGCAACCTCAGCAGGGACATACCTGCCTGATCTTTCTAGAAAGCCCTAGCCCAGAGCTGAGGAACAATTCTTAGTGGCTTTTTGTTTCCCAAGAGCCTGTAAGAGTCAGGGTGGAGAAGCTGTTCCCAGCATGCATTCCAGAGACCATGTTTCCAGGGTACAATAAATACATTTTTAGTTTTGTTTTTTTTTTTTTTTTTTTGGAGACAGGATCTTACTCTGTCACCCAGGCTGGAGTGTAGTGGTGCAATCTTGGCTCACTGCAACCTCTGCCTCCCAGCCTCAAGTAATCCTCCCACCTCAGCCTCAGCCTCCTGAGTAGCTGGGACTACAGACACACCCTTTTTTTCTTTTTTTTTAAGCTGGGGTTTCACCATGTTGCCCAGGTTGGTTTCAACCTTCTGAGCTCAAGCAATCCACTGACCTCGGTCTCCCAAAGTGCTGAGATCACAGGCAAGAGCCACCGTACTCAGCCCAGGATACAATAAGTCCTAACCCAGCCTCTCCTTCTCACCCTCTAGCCAAAGTGCTAAGTTACTGATGTTACTGGTATCTTTATTAATACTGTTAATGATCACAGAAATTCTTTTTTAAAAAAAATGTTTTAAAGAGATGGGCTCTTGCTATGTTGCCCAGACTGATCTCGAACTCCTGGGCTCAAGATATCCTCCCACCTCAGCCTGCTGAGTAGCTGAAACAATTGGCACACACCTCTGGACTGGGTAATCACAGACGTTCTTTTTTTTGAGACTGAGTCTCGCTCTGTCACCCAGACTGGAGTACAGTGGTGCGATCTTAGCTCACTGCAACCTCTCTACCTCCTGGGTTCAAGCTATTCTCCTGCCACCCAAGTAGCTGGGACTACAGGTGTGTGCCACTACGCCCGGCTAGCTTTTGAATTTGTATTTTTTTTTTTTTTTTTTTTTTTTTTTTTTTTTTTTTGAGATGGAGTGTCACTCTCATTGCCCAGGCTGGAGTGCAGTGGTGCGATACGGGTTCATGGCAACCTCCGCCTCCTGGGTTCAAGCAGTTCTCCTGCCTCAGCCTCCCGAGTAGCTGGGATTACAGGTGCCCGCCACCATGCCCAGCTAATTTTTTTGTATTTTTAGAAGAGACAGGTTTTCACCATGTTGGTCTTGAACTCCTGACCTCAGGTGATCCACCTGCCTTGGTCTCCCAAAGTGCTGGGATAAGTGTGAGCCACCATGCCCGGACTAATTTTTGTATTTTTAGTAAAGATGGGGTTTCATCATGTTGGCCAGGCTGGTCTCAAACTCCTGACCTCAGGTGATCTGCCCCCATCAACCTCCCAAAGTGCTGGGATTATAGGCATGAGCCACAGGGCCCAGTCAATCACAGAACTTCTTACATAGAGTTCCTACTGTTCTGTCCACAAAGTACTTCTACCTGTCATGAGAATTATTTAAATCCTGGACACAGATGCAGAGATGGAGCCCTCCCTATTTCTCTTCCCCTTCCTGTGGTTCCCAGACTGGGAATCATGACCTCTACTTTTCAGTGCTCCTGATTAGGGACTGCTGTGACAGTCGAATGAGCTGTAGTTTCTTCATAGGTGGCCCACAGACCACATCAGGGCCACCTGGACGTTTGGTTAAAATGCAGATTTCTAGGCTCTGCCATGCCTGCTGGTAGTGTATCCCTGAGCTAAGGACCAGAAATCTGCATTTTAACACATGCCCCAGTGATCCTGCTGCTCCCTGAAGTTGGAGGAGCATTGAGAAGGGGTGAAAGGCCATGCATGTGTTTGGGGAGTGGGGTGGTTGCCCATTCCTGATCTGTGCACACCCCTCCCTCAGCTGTTCCATTCTCCACACAGTCAGAAGCTTTCCAAGTCTTTCAGATGTAAGGTGGTTCCTGTTCTCTGTACTCATCCAAGTCAGGCTCACATCAGCCATGTCCTTGGCAAGCCTCATTCTGGAGAGGTCCCAGTAGCCTCACCCTCTACCCCTGGCTCACCCCCAGAGACCAGACAGCAGAATTCTTGGGGAAGCTTTTAACAGAAGTGCCCAGGCCCCTCCCCACAGGGGGCAATGGCCATTTTGTTTCTGGTTGGGGGAGGAGACAGAATTACCAGCATGATGCACCAAGGGAGATACATAGATAAAGAACATCTCAAGTTTAACAAGAATGTGATTGAATAGTTCATGACCTCCTAATGGACAGAGGCAGAAAAGTGTAACTTAAATGATAAGACAAAGAGTTGGGACTGGCCAGACACAGTGGCTCACGCCTGTAATCCCAGCACTTTGGGAGGCCAAGGAGGGTGGATCACTTGAGGTCAGGAGTTCAAGACCAGCCTGGCCAACATGCTGAAACCCCATCTCTACTAAAAATACAAAACTTAGCCAGGCATGGTGGCACATGCCTATAATCCCAGCTACTCGGGAGGCTGAGGCATGAGAATTGCTTGAACCTGGGAAGCTGAGGTTGCAGTGAGCCAAGATGATGCCACTGCACTCCAGCCTGGGCAACAGAGAGAGACCCTGTCTCAAAAAATAATAATAAATAAAAGAGTTGGGTTCAACCAAACACGAATAGAGATGATGACAGGGGCTTTGTCACACACTGGAAAAGTCTAGTGCGGTGCCACAGGACTCGCTGTCCTGAGCTGCGCGAGTACAGGAAGTGCATGGAATGAGCGGCTGCCTCAGGACTCCAAGAGGCCACGGTGAGATGAAATCAACAGCAATAAGTGCAAAGTTTGTCATGTGGGTTTTAAAAATCACCGACTTAGTTCCAGGGTGGGAGAGACCTGGTTTGGAGAGTGAACGTGACCTGATAGCAAAAGGGAGCATGACCACTCCCCAGGTCACTGCAATCCCACACTTCACTGGGACGAGAACAGCCCATTCACTCTACCCCATAAGCCATCATTGGGAGGGTGGGATCCCGTTCTCCTGCCAGGGACAGAGACAGCCTGAAGCAAGTCCAGCAGATGAGGGATGAACGCTGTCCTTTGACAAACAGTGGAGGACTGGGGACATTTCATCTGGAAGGGGAGACTTGAGGAGGACAGGAACTGCCCCCCAACTTCTGAAGGACGGCTGTGAGTTTGTCAGTGACACCATCCCTGCAGCCTCTGGGCCTTTCCTGTCCAATCAAGCCCATGCCCCTTCTCTGGTCTTATCTCTCAGGACCCACCCCACAGAAACCCTGGGCTCCAGCATCCCCTGCCACTCACCCTTCCCTTCCTCATACACCCCTTCGAGCCTCCCACATGCTTCCCCCTGCCTGAAACTCCCTTTCCCCCAGCCCTCTGCCTGACCAGCTCTTACCCATCCCAGGTCTGTCCCTCAGGGTGACATACAAAGACACCCCCCCCCCGAATCAAAAGCAGGGCCCCATTCCATGACCTGATGGCCCTCTATACTTCTTGATGACAGCATGGATTCCAATTTAGACTTTAGCTGTGGTGATGTGTTTTATTTCTATTTTCCAAACTGAAAGTTCCATGAAATCACAAAGGGCATGTCTGGTTCATCTTCATGCCCCCACTGCCCTGTCCAAGGCCTGGCATGTAGTAGATGCTCAATAAAGGTCGATTTAGTGAATGAATGAATGAATGAATGAACGGTACCATCCGGTGGGAGCCACCGGAAGATCAGTTTCAGCTCCGTGAAAGAAAGCTTTCTAGTGCATTCGGATGTCCTAGTCTGAGACCAGCCGCCTGGTGAGGCACTGCACTCCCTGCAGGGGCAGCCTGGGAACAGAGGCAGGCCCCCGTATCAGACACATCTGCCATGAGGGTTACACCAGATGTGGAGATGAAGGCCGTGACCTCTAAGGAACCTTCCAACTCGGAGGTGTATGTCTGCCTCCACAGCTTGAAGAAAGAGCCAGTAATTAATTTGGGGAAGGGGAGGTACAGGAAGGGAGGAAATAGGCTGGTTACTTGGGAAACAGAACATTTATAACACCATGCCCGGGTGGGACTGCAGGGGATGGGTGGGCGGCTCTGGGGACAGGTCTTGGGTGGGAGGGGGACTGGAGGGCTGGGCTCTGGAGCCAGGGTTGTGACGCCCCATCCTGTCCTGTCCACCCACGCCGTCCCTGGACACAAAGGATGAGAACGACCTCGAGCACAGGGTGGTCCTGTTCACCTGAGTTCCCAAATCCAGCACATAGCTGGGCAGTGAGCGTGCTCATGACTCTAGCGAAAACGTCAGCTGAGCATGGTGGCTCACACCTATAATCCCAGTATTTCGAAAGGCCAAGGTGAGAGGATCACTTGAACCCAGGAGGTCACATAGTGAGACCTTGTCTCTACAAAAAAATTACAAAGTAAAAAAAAAAAAAAAAAAAAATTAGCCGGGCATGGGGCATGTGTCCATAGTCCCAGCTACTTGGGAGGCTGAAGTGGGAGGATCACCTGAGTCCAGGGAGGGCGAGGCTGCAGTAAGCTGTGATCGCACCACTGCACTCCAGCCTGGGTGACAGAATGAAACTGTCTCAAAAAAAAGTCTCCTTTGCATCTATCCCCCAGCCAGGACCACCTACATCATGGTGGGGCTTGGTGCAAAGTGAAGATGCAGGGCCCCTTGTTCATAAATGATTAAGAATTTCCAAATAGTGACAGCAGAGTATGGACCCAAGCGTGGGGCCCTGTGTTACTGCACACACACTGCATGTCGGCCCCATGCCCAGCCCTCCCTGATCTCCCAAGAATGCTGGCCTGCAGACCTCGCCTCATTCAGCCCCTATCTCGAGGGCCAAGAGAAGATGTCAAACCGAGAGCTCGCCATGAAGCTGAAGCTAGGCAGCTCTTCACTCTGTTCAGCTTAGAGCCTCATCGTCTTTATTTATAAATATGAGCAGACAGGAAAGAATCGCTAAGCAATACAGAATGCTTCAAGTCAAAAGGGCAGCGTGGGGGTGCCCATGGGAGTCAGACAGTGGAGCCAGCAGAACAAATGACTTCCCTGAAACAAGAGTTAGGAAAAATTATCCTAGAACTTGGAAATATGGCAAAGGGAAGGCACTATTTCTCACAATGTCATTTTGAAGCATAATTTAACAGGCCATTTAAAGATTATTTCATTATCCAGGGGGAATATACCTTTGTTTGATTCACAATTTCCTGTTCACTAAAGGTCTGGATGTTGTGAAATTACATTTTAACTTGTAGATTTTTATCTGGCAGATGTATGTGATTTCTGCCCAAAAGAAAACTCCAAAGGTTATGGTTTATTACCCTGTAGGTCATTAACCAGCTTTGACTCCAGTCTCACTTTCTTCCTACATTCTTTCTCCAATGTCTGTTTTCCTAATTCTGCTGATTGCCATCTGCTGAGTCCCTACTCCTTAACGAGCTGGATAAATCTGTCATATACATTCATTCTAAGATTTGTGTAAGAGTCACTTTTTTTTACCTTTTCAGAAATTATACTTTGATACAGGGTTATGTCCAGAATCATGAAAAGACTTTTAAGAAGCCGAATTAGTATATAAGGAGATTCAGGTGAATATTGTATTTATAAAACAAGAACAGGCATCCATAAAACAAGAACAGGCACAAGGTGCTCTGAAAAACAAGAAATCCAAAAACAAGAAGCATTCCTGAGAATTAAAAAAACACTGAGGAAATGAATTATTCCATAGCGGCAGTAAATAGGAGAAAGGACATTGCTGAAAAGCCCACTTGTGATTCAGAAGCCCAAGTCAAAGATTTCTCTCATATTACAGACAAAATCTGTGAAAGAAAAGGGCAAAGGCATGCAGAAAAGATAAAGGATAGAATTATCTACATAACGTGAATTCCAGAAGGAGATAGCAGAGAATAATGGGCCATAGCCAAAGAAGAGATGGAAGAACCTTCTTCTGAGATGAAGGAAAGCATGAATCTTTTTTCTTTTTTTTTTCTTTTTAGACAGGGTCTCGCTTTGTTGAAGACTAGAGTGCAATGGCACGACCACTGCTCACTGCAGCCTCGACCTCCTGGGCTCAAGGGATACTCCAGCCTCAGCCTCCTGAGTAGCTGGGACTACAGGAGTGTACACCACACCCAGCTAATTTTTTATTTTTTGTAGAGATGGGGTCTCACTTATATTGCCCAGGCTGGTCTCAAACTCCTAGGCTCAAGGAATCCTTGCCTCAGCCTCTCAAAATGCTGGGATTACAGAGGTGAGCCACTGCACCTGGCCAAAAGCACCAGTCTTGAGTTCTCTAAGGTCCCACTTAGATCTGCCCTAGAGAAAGGTCTGATCCTGAAGGTAAAGAGAAAAGCCCACAAGCTTCTAGTCAGGAAAAAGAAGATCATCTTCCAAGAAACAGGAACCGGACCTGTACTGGACTCATGTGCAATACTATAGTGTAGGTTTGAATGGCAGGATGTGTGCAGGGTTCTGACTCTAGAACATCACAAATAATTGTCCTCCACACTCAAAGATCAAAGGAATATATGTCTGGACAGGCAAGATTGAAAAATGACACTATCCAAACACCTTTTCTTAAAAAAAA
>NW_012102031.1:3301845-3304740 GCF_000951045.1 Mandrillus leucophaeus
AGGGAAGGGAAGGGAGGGGAGGGAGGGGAGGGAAGAGAAGGGGAGAGGGAGGGAGAGAGGGCAAACAAGCTTAGAAGAGGTGTAACTTTTTTAAAACCCTAATGAAACAAATCACCTCACTTCAGAACATATCTGTGGAATTTAGCAGATGCTTGATGGGATTCTCACACCCTGATTGCCCATCTCAGCCGTGAGTCTACCGAATCGAAAAGGTCACACCTCCTCAATAGCATTCTACACACAAGGTCACACACATACACTGACAAACACACTCATACATCCTCTCTCGCACACACACTTACAGCTTCCAGCCTTTTTCTCTATCCTCTGCCCTAATAATGACCCATCCCTGGGCATGATTACTGTCTCCTCATCCTTCAGCTCTCCGTGTCACCTCCTCAGGAAGCCCTCAAGCCCCAAGTCCCCAGCTTGGCTCAGTCAGGCCCCTGTGTTAAATGCTCTCAGCAAACCACATGCTTTGCCCAGCGCTCTGGTCCCAGTGTGTGAAGGCACACCCACTGGCATAGCAGGTGGGTGCCTGCCCAAGACAGGAGTAGGAAGGACAAGGCCTGTGTCTGGTTTGCCCTCCTCCTTGCCCCCAGCAGCTAGGATGGCGCCAACACTGGGGAGCAAGTTGTTCAGTCCCTGGTAGGTGGATAAATGCATGGATGGGTTTGACCCAGGAAAGCAGGTACAAGGCCCAGAGCAGGGTCCGAGACACTGCAGATGGGCTCAGCTGTAACCAGGCCTGTCCCTGATGGCAACTTGTGTCTTGTAGAAATAACCACAGTCTGGAGTCAGACAGTGCTTGAGTCTGTGCTCGGTCTCTGGCGTGATGAGTGATCCAGGATAGCAATCCTAACAGCTAGCATTTATTGGGTGCTCATTTTGACGCAGCTACTATTATTATTCGCCTTTTCAGACGAGGAAATGAAAGCTCAGAGAGCGTCAATGGCCTCTCAAGGTCATATCGTTAATTAGCATAAACACACCCAGTATCCGCTGGCAGTGCTAGAGGACGCACAACTTAGGAAGGGAGGAAAGAACATCTGTCTGTCCATCATTCCTCCCAGCCCAGGGGTCCAGGAGGGTCCCACGCATCACCGTGAAGCTTCATCGCCATCAGCAAGAAGCCCTGGATTCTCTCAGTTATTCCTGGTGTGCACCCGAGGCTAGGACCTGCCTGGCGGGTGCTACCTACCCTGCCATGACGATGAAGAAATCCAGGCGGTTCCATGTGTCCCCGAGGTAGCACTTCTTGCCAAAAATCCCCAGGGCCACCATCTTGAGCACCATCTCCATGGCAAAGAAGATAAAGATGAAGTCATCAAAGACCTGCAGGGACAGGAGAAGGGAAGCAAGGGACAGGGTGAGGTTGCAGAGCAGGGCCCAGGGGTTGCCGCCACAGTATGAGGTGGGGACACCACATGGATGCAAGGGGCCTGGGAAATACCCGGAAACTCCTCCTGGGCAGAAGGAGAACCTCAGTGATCCCGGTCCAGTGCAGTCATTTCACAGATGAGGAGACTGTGGCCGAGAGAGGGGAATGAATTTGCCCAAGGTCAAACAGCCCATTCTATCTGTTCCCTAAGCCTGGAAACAGATAGAAGAGCCCCAGATAGGGGTGGGGTGAGGGGCCATCCCATATTCTCCCTAATAATTACCAAGCACTGGCTACACACGTGACCCCCATTTTCTCTCCTAATTCTCCCAAGGACCCCATGGATAGTCCCATTTTACAAATGAGAAAACAGAGACTCAGAGGTTAAGCAACTTGCCTCACAGGTAACACAGCAGGTAAGTGGCAGAACCAGGACTGAAACTCCAATGGATCTGACCTCAAAGCCCCCACAGAAGGAGCTGTCTCAAAGTAGCCCCCGGGTACAGGCTTGGGTGTTGCCTTCCTCTGCCCACAAAGGAGGCTCAGGTGACATTATGCCTCCTGAGGGCGGGGCGTGGGTGGAATTCCTGTTTCCAGGATTAGTGAGGGCTGCAGTCAACTCAATTCAACAAACAGGTGCCACACACCTACTGTGTGCCAGGGCTAGGCCAGTGGTGAGGACACAGAGGTGCATGTTCAGTGAACTCACCATGAGGCTAACCGGGCCTGGGGCCCGGGGCTGCTGAGGAGCTTGTTACCCACTCGGACCCCAGACCCACCCAGAGATTCTGCTTCAGCAGGTCTGAGATAGGGTCAGGGGTCTGGATTTTTGCCAAGTGTTCCGGGAGACTCTGGCCCAGTGCTGCCTGGGAGTTACTGAGTCCTATAGAAACCCAAGAGGCAGAAAGCAATTCCTCCCGGGAGGAATCTGGCTTTCCCAGGGAGAGACACTGAGTGTTTCCACATCTCTAAAATGGGTACAGCCCTAACATCTGTGCTACCCGTATACATGCTCTGCACGGGGTTATGTCAGGTACCAAAGGTCAAGCCCTACCCCAGGACCTCAGGAGATAACAGAATGTGAAACCAGAGGCCCACTCCTAAAGGGCGTCTAGGGCTGGGTGTGAACTCGGCCTCTAGTCCAAGAGCACGGGGGAGGAAGTGCAGGTTGTAGGCAGAGGAGAGTCGGGGTCACTGTGCTTTGCAGGTATGTGTGAAGGAGGTGCAGGAGAAGGCTGGTGAGAGCACCTGGGTGGGAGAAGATTGAGGCCTGGACTAAGGCAGAGGCCCCAAGCTGGAGAGGACAGATAAAAGGGAGAGAGGATCCGAAGGATAATAGGAAGACCAGCTGGGAGTGAGGAAGGGTCAGCCAAGTGAGGGCAGCTGGTGGTGGCTGAGTGTGGCAACGCGCTTGATAGGGCAGCGCAGGATGCGGAAGGGCACGGAGCAAGGGCGGGGCATGGGGCGAGGGGTGGAGCGGGCGGGACAAAAGCCAGGATATGGGGCGGGGCGTG
>NW_012102031.1:3304873-3316524 GCF_000951045.1 Mandrillus leucophaeus
GGGGCGGGCAGTGGGGCGGGGCAGCCGGCTCACCTGCAGGATCTTGCAGCGGTCAGACAGGCAGTCCATGTCGTCGCACGGCTGGTACATGCCAAGTGTCACGCAGTTCAGCAGGATCACCAGCATGCTGACACATTCAAACCACGTGCACACCAAGTCAAGGACAAAGCAGCAGGTGGGACCGTGCCCGTGGGGGCTGGGGTGCACCCTAGAGTGTAATACCCCCAACCCACCACACACACAGGTATACACCCCGTTCCTCGTTCTTCTCCCTCTGGGTGCTATCCCTGCAACAGCTCAAAGCCCGTGGTGCCAATTTGCCCCCATCACAACAGACATGGCCATATGCACCAAACCCACCAGGCCCCCAGTTGCAGGACCCTGCTCCTTGCCCAGCCTGAG
Source organism: Mandrillus leucophaeus (assembly GCF_000951045.1). Classification (NCBI taxonomy): domain Eukaryota; kingdom Metazoa; phylum Chordata; class Mammalia; order Primates; family Cercopithecidae; genus Mandrillus; species Mandrillus leucophaeus. The sequence goes on from NW_012102031.1 coordinate 3,305,276, forward strand.
AGCTCCCCTCAGGCCTAGAGAAGGCAGAGGTTCCCGGAAGCCTGGCTGTCAGGAAACTCTGGGCTATCCCAGCCTCTCCACCCCAACCACCACCCTCTGACTGTCACTGCCTCCCTTCTCTGACCACCTTTCCCTCCCCTGACCCATGTTCCCTCCTTCTCCGCCAACGCCTGGGTCTGGAGCCAGCAGAAGGCCCTCCCGTGGGGCTGAGATTGGCTGGATGGCCCCATACTTCTCTCCTTGCCCATTGCCACGGTTAGGGCTCAGGTAGGGTTCATCACCTAACTCCAAAACACCCACACCAAGCCCAGCCCTGGCCTGCACCACATAGGGTGGGGCTGGGCCCCCTCAGGCCTGGTCAGGCAGAAAGACTCCTGCCACGGGGGGGATCCAGAGCCGGCTGTGAACCTGGCCTTGGGCAGGGCCTCTGGGCACAGCCTGCAGCTGGGGTGAGTGGGCTCCCCTCCCGCACCTGGCCAGGCTGCTCTCCTCACCACTGCTGAGAGCCCCTCCACGAATGCCGTCCTCCCTCCCTCCCAGGCCAACTCCTACCCATCCTTAGAACACAGCCTGCAGTGTCCAGCCCCGCCACTCTCAATCCTCCCAGTCCCAGGACCAGGAAGGTCAGGCCTCAAGGAACTCAGGGCGGTGTCACTCCCAGCCCCCACCTGTCATACCAATGAGAAATCCGAAGCCTGCTCAGATCTCCTGAACTGGGATCTCCAGTTGACTGACTCCTGGGGCCTCAGAAAATATGTGCCTACTTGAAAAGAGGCAACCCAGGATGAAATGGACTTGAGTTGCACACAGTATGAATAACTGAGGTTAGACACCCAGGTGAACTTCCAGACCATGCAGCCTGACCTTACAGGCAATGACTGGAATCAGCAGTAGGTTCTCCTTCTCTAAGAGGAGAGATGCTGATAGAACTCACCACACCCCACCTATGCAGCCCCCTCTCCTCCCCCAGAAATGGAGTGTCAGGAAACAGGGGCTCTCATGCAGTAAAAGCAGCAAACAAGACAACAAAGCCGGGAGACCTGCATTTGAACTCCAGTCCCAGCACTGACTGGCTCTGCGGTCTTCGGCAAGCCCCTCCCTGTCTCTGAACCTGGAGGTCCTCCACCGGATGACCAGGAGCCTCCCCATCAGCCTCCTGGGTCTGCCCTGGCCCCTCCAAACCACCCTCCCTGCAGCAGCAGTGGGCAGTTAAAAACATCAGCGAGACCACCTCCCTCCCCAGCGCAAAACCCTGCCCTGGCTCCCGGCCTCTCTGAGCACAAACTTTGAAGCCCTTGCTTGGCTGCAGGGCCCCGCCCTGACACCCCATCTCCCTCTGCCCTGCCCTGGTTCACTCTGCTCTGACCTCACTGGCTCCTGCTGCTCCTTAGACACACAATGAGTGACATCAGGACACTCCGCCTCAGGGCCTTTGCATATGCTGTTCCCACTTCAAGGGCTGAGCTTCTAGCATCATGGTCACCTCCTCTGAGAAGTCTCCACCCAACCTCATCACCCTCAGCAGCCACACGCCCTCTTCATGCCCTGCCACTGTCTTGCTGACATGCTCATTGTCTCTGCCACTGCTCTAATCTGCATTCCAAGGGGGACAGGGACTTTACACTCACGGCCCTAACATCTAGTAGGTGCTCAAGGAACATCTGTCGGATGGATAGATACGGTTGTCCCTCATTATGTGCCGTGTCAGTTACCCACGGTCCACTGTGGCCCAAAATTAGGTATGAGTGTGGTACAATAAGAGATTGGCGGGGGGGAGACCACATTCACATAACTTTGATTATCACACGTGATTCTAATTGTTCTTTTTTTTTTTTTTTTTTTTTTTTGAGACAGAGTTTCACTCTTATTGCCCAGGCTGGAGGGCAATGGAGAGATCCCGGCTTACTGCAACCTCTGCCTCCTGGGTTCAAGTGATTCTCCTGCCTCAGCCTCCCAAGTAGCTGGGATTACAGGCGCCCGCCACCACGCCCGGCTAATCTTTTGTATTTTTAGAAGAGATGGGGTTTCACCATGTTGGCCAGGCTGGTCTTGAACTCCTGACCTCAGGTGATCCATCCGCCTCAGCCTTCCAACCTGCTGGGATTACAGGGGTGAGCCACTGTGCCCGGTCTAATTGTCCCATTTTATTTTATTTTATTTTATTTTTATTTTTAGTATTTATTTATTTTGAGACAGTCTTGCTCTGTTGCCAGGCTGGAGTGCAATGGCGTGATCTCGGCTCACTGCAACCTCCACCTCCCAGATTCAAGCGATTCCCCCGCCTCAGCCTCCCAAGCAGCTGGGACTATGGGCACGTGCCACCATGCCCAGTTAATTTTTTTGTATTTTAGTAGAGACAGGGTTTCACCATGTTGGCCAGGATGGTCTCGATCTCCTGACTTTGTGATCCGCCCGCCTCAGCCTCCCAAAGTGCTGGGATTACAGGCATGAGCCACCACGCCCGGCCTGATTGTTCTATTTTACTATTGGTTGCTGCTTATCTCTTACAATGCCTGATTTATAAATTAAACTTTATCCAGGTATGCAGGTATAGGAAAAAAACATAGTAAATACAGGGTTCAGTGCTATTTGTGACTTCGGGCATCCACTGGGGGTCTTGGAATGTGTCCCCTGTGGGTAAGCGGGGGTGCTGCTGTAAATCTCTATGGGCCCTGCCCACTCCAACATCCAGGAACTCGGCAGTGTCTCCAAGCAAACCCCTTACCCCTCCATTTCAAAGCCCTTGCCCTTAACTGGGATGTAGCCACACCAGCAGCCAAACCCTCAGCGGGACCCCACCCAGAGAGGAGTGGGAGAGGTGACCTGGTTTCCACGGCAACAGCCTCCCTCCCATCCCCAGCCCTGCCCACTTTGGGATGCTGCCTTCTCGTGGCCTCTCCTCAGCTCCTCCCGGCCCCAGCCCTGCTCCTTCCTGTCCCCTCACCCCACTGCCACTCTCCCACCATAGCCTGTAATTAATTTCAGTCGCTGCCAGGGCCCCCTTCGAGCCTGAGCCTGGCTCCAGCAGCAGCTTCATCATTAATTAACTTTTTTGAAGTTCAAACGTTCTAATTACCAGAGAACATCCCCCATCCCCCTAGCCTTTCCCCTTTTCCTGTCGTGTGCTCTCTCCTTCGAGCCCCATCCTCTGCTCCCTCTGCCCTTCCTGCCAGTTTCAGGCTCAAAGTGCACTTAACAGTGTCTCTCAGGAGTCTGGTGTCCCTGCTGCCTCCTCAACAAGGCCCTGAGCAGTGGAGGTCAGCAGACCCATTTTACAGATAAGGAAAGCTGAGACACGGAGAAACCAGGGGCCTCTCCCAGGCTGCGCAGCTAGGAAGTACTGGCGCAGAGACTCACACCAGGCCTGCTGGACTCCAAGGCCAGCACTCTCCTCTGCGAAGTACGGCCTGTCTCTGCCCATGGCTCTCCTCCCTCCCCTGAGGCCTCTCAGCCCATCTTCAGTGTCTCTCCCCAGGATCCTGACCCAGCACCCTTTATATCCCCCAGCTCTGGTCTCTGCCCTGCCAATCAGCCCCACAGGATAACCAGGCATTTGCTGTGTGCCCAACACAATTTGAACATTTTCCAAGTGTTATCTCATTTAATCCTCACGGCTCTATTATAAGCCCGATTTACAAATAAGGAAACCAAGACACAAAAGGGAAACAGATTGGCCCAAGGTCACCAGCTGGAAAAGAGCAGAGCTGAGACACAAAACCTCAGGCTGGAGGCTTTTCCTGCCTCCGAGCTGTTTTGCCACTGCCAGGCTAATCTGCCTGAAACACGCTCTCCTGATGCCTCTCTCCTGCTCAAGAACCTCCCATGGCTCCCCATCACCCTCCCGAGCCTGATGCGCAAGGCCTCCTAGACTCTCGCCTCAGTGAATCCTCGCAATCTTGCCACTCACTGGCCTTAGCACTCACTGAACTCCTCGCTTTCTCCAAACACACCCTCTGCCTGCGCCTTCCCTTTCCTCCACCTCTCCAGCAGGCAGACTCTTTCAGAGCCCCGTTCGCAGGTCACCTCTTCTTGAAGCTTCCCCGGATGTGCCTCTCACCCTTCACAAGGTGGTGGCTCAGCCTCCTCTCCAGAAGCGCTCCCACCTGCCTTGGCTAGCACGTACCACGGTAGTGAATTTGGCAGTAACTCTGACGACTGTGTGCCTGGCACCCTAGGGACATGACCTCAGCTCTCACAATCCCCTGGGGACGGATGAGGAACAAGCCTGGAGAGCTGACACCACTCACACAAGGTCACCCAGTCCCCGAGCAGCCCAGATTGACTCGCGGCAGTGCCGGTGGCCGCTGCACAGCGCTGCCTCTGTGGTTCATCTAACTCGTCCACTGCACTGGGTCCCCCCAGGGGGCAGATGGAGTGGCTTTCATCCCTGGGCTGCTCAGCTTCAGAAATTCAGCGATGGACAGTCTCAGCCCTTGCCCAAAGGTGCCCGGGGAAATCCCAGATGGCACAGCTTGGGCCCCTTCCAAGAGCCCAGGAGGCTTAGAAGTCAGGCCAGAACTGGCATCGCTGCCCGCGGTTCCTGACACACTCCCCACTGGCTCAGGGATCAAAAGCACCAGCCTTCCTTGAAGTTAAACCAGACAGTGCAGCGTGGGGTATGAGGGTGGCGGGGGGAGTCAAGGTGTCCAGCTTGAGCCACTCTGCAGCGTGGCCCAACGCCTCATGCGTCCACCATGAATCACAGGTGTTGAGGAACTGTCTGAGAACACAGGCAAGCAAAGCCGTGAGGTTTGGAGACAACCTGAGGGAAGCTGGAGCCCCAAGGGGCAGCACAGGATTTCCAGGTGACAGAGCGGGCAGGGCTGGAGTGCTGCTGCCACGAGGGCAGGGAGTCTTCAGTGACTCCCAACCGCCTCTCACAGCGAGGCTTGAAGCCCTGCGATGGGCATCTGAGGCCCAGCCGCCTCGCCTACTTCACCCCTCAGGCCCTCACTGCAGTAGGGGTGACCTTTGCCACAGAGCAGCCCTGCTGATGTCATTAGAGAACAACGGCTCCAATCCCTCATTGCACTGACGGAAAACAGGGGCAGAAACCTGTCCCAGCTCCACAGCAAGCCCAGAGCAGAAATGACACTCAGACAACAGACTCCCCACCCACGGGGGTCCCCAAGCCACAGTCGATTTTTCAAATTCACACGGAAACCCTCCGCATTTCCCCACACACTCGGCACAGCCACAGCGCCGTCACTTTAAGCTGATTAGATCCCTGACGGGCAGCCCTGAGCGCCTTTGAGGAACACAGATGGAGAAACAGATCAATGGTGATGCAATCAACCGAGTTTCCTTGGCAGGCAAAGCCATCCCAAGCACACAGGCCTAGGGGAGAAAAACACTCAGGGTCCTTGGGCGCTGCCGCAGAGCCCCCCAGTGACTCAGCACAGCCTGGGCCCTCAGCCCCACTTCCTACCCATGTCCCCCCACCACACCTCTCAAAGTCTTCAGAACTGGGGTCTCAGAGCTGAGCAGGGGAAATGAATGCGCTTATATTGTGTGCCTGCTGTGTGACAGGCACCGGCCTACCGATGGTAATAATGGTGACCAGTCGCAAACTCTTCTTCAGTGACCCTGAGTGTCTGTTTGCCAAGGAGCCTCCAAATCAAACAGCATGCATGGCCAAGTGCAGTGGCTCATGCCTGTGATCCCAGCAATTTGGGGGGCCAGGGTGGGGGATCACCTGAGGTCAGGAGTTCAAGACCAGCCTGGCCAACACGGTGAAACCCTGTCTCTACTGAAAATACAAAAAATTAGCTGGGCATGGTGGCAGGCGCCTGTAATCCCAGCTACTCAGGAAGCTGATGCAGAAGAATCGCTTGAACCTGGGAGGTGGAGGTTGCAGTGAGCTGAGATTGTACCACTGCACTCCAGCCTGGGTGACAGAGCAAAACTCCATCTTAAAAAACAAAAACAAACGGGCTTGCATTATCTCATTTAAACCTTGCAGCCAGCACAGGAGGCAAGAGCCCCAGTAGTTGTGGGCTCCTGGGACCAGGGTTTGCCACGTGGTGTGCACCAGAGAGCCCCTTTTATTGTCATCCTCTAACAGGACCAAGGGGTCTCTCATTGTGGGCTTTAAACGAAAAAAAGGAAAAGCCACCTCCCCAGGAGAGGACTAAGAATCTCACACTGGTATTACCTGCTGGTTACTTCATATTACCTTAAGTAGAAAATAAGAGATATGACCAGGCATAGTGGCTCACGCCTGTAATTCCAGCAATTTGGGAGGCTGAGGCGGGCAGATCACCTAAGGTCAGGAGTTCAAGACCAACCTGGCCAACATGGCAAAACCCCATCTCTACTAACAATGACAACACAAAAATTAGCTGGGCATGGTGACACGCACCTGTAATCCCAGCTACTCAGGAGGCTGAGGCAGGAGAATCACTCGAACCGAGGAGATGGAGGTTGCAGTGAGCTGAGATCGTGCTCCTGCACTCTAGCCTGGGTGAAAGAGCGAGACTCCATCTCAAAAACAAAAACGAAAAAAAAAAGAAAACAAAAGAAAAGAAGAGATGCTAGTACAGACCCTTTGATTGACGTCTGTCCTGTGGCATACTAAATCTTCACCCACAGGCTTTTGTAAAGAATCCAGGTCGGGCCGGGCACCATAGCTCACATCTGTAATCCCAGCACTTCGGGAGGCCCGGGCGGGCAGATCACTTGAGGTCAGGAGTTCAAGACCAGCCTGGCCAATATGGTGAAACCCCGTCTCTACTAAAAATACAAAAATTAACTGGATACGGTGGCGGGCATCTGTAATCCCAGCTACTCAGGAGGCTGAGGCAGGAGGATTGCTTGAGCCCGGGAGGCGAGGAGGTTGCAGTGAACCGAGATTGTGCCATTGCACTCCAGCCTGGGCAACAAGAGTGAAACTCCATCTCAGGAAAAAAAAAAAAATCCAGGCCAGATGCAGTGCCTCACATCTGTAATCCCAGCACTTTGGGAGGCCAAGGCAGGAGGATCACTTGAGCCCAGGAGTTTGAGACCAGCCTGGGCAACATAGTGAGACCTCATATCTGCAAAAAAAATTTAATTAGCCAGCTGTGGTGCTGCGTGCCTGTAGTCTCAGTTACTTAGAAGGTTGAGATGGGAGGATCACTTGAGCCCAGGAGGTGGAGGTCGCTGTGAGCCAAGATCAAGCCACTTCACTGCAGCGCAGCCTGAGTGACAGAGCGAGATCCTATCTCAAAAAATAAAAATAAAAAAATCTGTCAACCAATTCAGGCCTAGCAATGAGCAGCATCACCCTGCAACACCAGCAAATTTCTCCCAAACTGGCTGATACTAGTGTTATCCCCACTTTACAGGTAAGGAAACTAAGGCCACAGGAGCTGGTTCTGGGGTCACTCAGGTGGTATGTGGCGATCTGCACTGCCTCTCACTGGCTGCAAATCCCATGTTCTCATCCACACATCCTGCCATCACCCGGCTCAGTGTCTGCCATGCAAGGGACCCCCAGTTGAGATGGGTTTAATAGAATATTTGCTCTTTCCTCCCCACCCACATTGTCTCCCTGTGAGGCTCCGAGCCAGGCAAAGGGAAGTGGAGTCTGGGTCAGTGGTGAGCCCAGCCGGCAGCCCCTCTGGCTGTGTCCCTCCTGGGGGCCCAGACCTGTGTTGTATCCAGTGGGGTCAGGAAGGGGGATGTTCCAGGCCCTGCTGTGGTTCAGAAGGAAGGATTTACCTGCAGGAAGAAGGGGAGGGGAAGCCAACAAAGGCATGTTTGCCTCAAGGTCCCCCAGCCAGGAGGAGGCTGAGCCGGATCAAAACCCGGCTAAGTCAGATGATAACCACACCACACCCTAGCCACCAAGGCCTGAGAGGTCAGGATGTGGACTAAGGGGACAGGGTCACCAGGGAACCAGGGAAGCCACTATGCTGGGGCTCCCTCCGACCTGCCAGTTCCCAGCTAGAAGAGCAACTGTGTGGAGGGGCAGTGCCCGGCGCCCCGGCAGGCCCTGCAGGGCAGCCTCCTCTCCAGGAGCCGAGCCAGAGGCCTGCATGGTTACCATGGCGACCACCACTCTCCTGCAGGCCCAGGCGACAGTCAGTTTCTGTGATTCGGGGGGCTCTGGGAGGCTGGTGGGGGCGGGAGTGCTGGGTTTGGCAGGGGTGGCCAAGTTTGTTTTTATTTTTGTCAAATCTAAAATCTGATCCATTTCCCAGGGTGCGTTTCAGTTGTCTAAATAAATCAGGTGGAGGAAGGGAACTGGGGGCTCCATCCTCCTGGATGGGGGAGATAGGGAAGGTGGACCAGCACCTACATGGGGTGTACCTCCTCTGCTGGTCCCCAGTGAACCCAAGGGAGGGGGAGCTCAGGCCTCAGGTCCTCCAGGCCTGAGGTTCCAGATCCCAGTTCTTGGGCCAGCTCCGTGCTCCTCTGAGGCCAGGCCTACAAGCCTCCAAGGACCACCTGCTGTACACGCAGCCTGCGCCTCAGGGTGCTGAGATGAACCAGGCTCAGCTCCTTCCCCGAAGGTGCCCATGTGCGTCCCTGTTCCAGGACCACCCCTGTTGGTGACTGTGTAGCGTGTGTTCCAGCAACAGTGGCCACCGTTTTGAACATCAGCTGTTTCAGAGCCCAGAGTTTTAGAAGGACACTCGTTCACACATTCATTCGTTCATGTGTTTATTTATTCAATGAATGAACTTCATCATTCATTGAAAGATCATTGACTGATCTTTACAGACAGCAACCACTCTGGAAGGCTGCTCAGCAACTTCTACTAAAACCAAACACAGGCCCACGCTAGGACCCAGTAGGGCCATTCCTGGGTGCATACCCAGGAGAAATGCTCACATACCCTGCAAAAAGCCACGTCCCAGAACAGGCACATCTGTGTTATCGGCAACAGCCCCAACCTGAGACAACCCAGGCGTTTACCAACAGAAGAATGGGGTAGGGTGGTGGTTTTCAACCAGGGATGATTTTGTCCCCCAGGGGACATTTGGCCGTGTCTGGAGACATTTTTGGTTGTCACGTTTGAGGGGATAGGACACTGGCATCTAGTGGGTAGAGACCAGGGATGCAGCTAAACACCCTACAATGCGCAGGACAGCCCCCCAACAAAGAATCATCCAGCTCAAAATGTCACCAGTGCCACGTGTGAGAAGCCCACGTGGAGTACCACACAGCCAGGAAAAGGACAAGCAACTGAAACACACAACAGCACAGAGGGATCTCTGCTGGGAAACAGAAGCCAGATGCAGCAGAGCAAACAACGCACGACTCCAATTACATGAAGTTAAGAGCCTGGAGAAGCCAATCTACAGTGAAGGAGGTCAGAAAAGCAGTAACGTTGGGGAGTACCCAAGGCGGGTGGGGGACAGGGAAGCTTCGGGGACTGGAGATGTTCTTCTTGACCTGAGTGGTGGCCCCAGGAGAGGACTTATATGAAAATGCCTTGAACTGCGCACTAGGATTTGTGAGCTCAACTTGTACATTTAACCTCAATAAAATATGGAACAGCTGAGTGTGCTGGCATGCACCTGTGGTCCCAGTTACTTGGGAGGCTGAGGCAGGAGGATCACTTGAGCCCAGCTGTTCAAGGCTGCAGTGAGCTATGATGGTGCCACTGCACTCCAGCCTGGGTGACAGAGCAAGACTTTGTCTCAAAGAAAAAATGAAGAGAACTGCTTTAAGGAAAAACAAAAATGCGACTATTAAAAAAACACAATCAGCCAGCACAGTGGCTTACCTGTAATCCCAGCATTTTGGGAGGCTGAGGCGGGCAGATCACATGAGGCCAGGAGTTCAAGATCAGCCGGGCCAACATGGTGAAACCCTGTGTCTACTAAAAATAGAAAAATGAGCCAGGTATGGTGGCGCATGCCTGTAGTCCCAGCTATTCCAGAAGTTAAGGCAGAAGAACTGCTTGGATGCAGGAGGCGGAGGTTGCGGTGAGCCGAGATCACGCCATTGCACTCCAGCCTGGGCGACAGAGCAAGACCCTGTCTCACAAAATAATAATCATAAATCAAATAAAATAAAATAAACCACAGGCACCTGCTAGGGCATCTGCTATTACCAAACTCCACAGGAACCTTTACAAAACCTGCAGGGGTGGGCATCATCTCTGTTCCTTAGCCTTGCCCAAGGACACAGTTAGTGAGGGACAGAGCCAGGATTTGAACCTCATACCCTCCTGTCTTCTAATGCTCCTTTAAGTCTGTTGCACCTGTGGCCGCAGCTGCCTCGGGAGACGGGCACGGCAGACATTATCACACCCCACTTTATGGCTATGAAAATGAAGGTCCAGAGAGGACGGCACTTGCCCAAGATGACACAGTGGTTGAGCTGTGACAGAAAGCTGCTCCATAAAATGAACAGACCTGCCAGACAGATGGTCCTAGGCCTCCCTCCACTTACATGCCTCCAGCAACAAGGAGCTCCCCTCATGACAAACGGCACGATTGGTTCTGCTTATAAACTATGGTATCTCAGTGCATTGACATCCTTTGCAGGAAGGGACAAGGGAGGGAGCCCTTCCTTGTTCCTACCCCAGCCCCACTTCTTGGAATCCCCATTGTATAAGAACTCATTGGATTTGGCCAAAGTCTCTGATTCCCAGTAAGCTTTAGTACCCAGTGCAGACAGCGGAGTAGGGGAAGCAATGGCAGGAAACAGAGGCTGCCAGCTGGGACGAGAAGTCAGGGTGGAAGGTCCACAGGAAGGATGCTCCAGCCGAAGAGACTTGCCAGACACAGCTGCTTCTGTCACTGCTGAAGAGAAGGGCCAAGCAGGCCCCTGGGGGCCAGGGTCCCACTGTCTGTGGGCTGATCCAGCCTCAGGAGCCCAACCACACAGAAGGTGTGCAGGCAGGAAGCCTTCCTTGACTCCTGGGCAGGGGCTGCAGATGCCTCCTCTGGGACCTTGCCGTGCCTTGGATGCCCCCCTTCCTCCAAGCAGCCATTGAACTAAGAGGGTGAGGGCTCGACCAGTGTGGATTACATTATCCTCCGGCCTCCCTGGGGACCTGTCCTCCACCGCACATCTCCCCTGCCTGCCCCTGAACACACGTACGTGTTCACGTGTGCATCCCCAAGGAGACCTGCCGCCCCTCATGCACCTGCACCCCTCATACACGTGTGCACACAGATGCAGCAGGCATTTGCACTCGCACGTGCCAGCAGCACTGGGCATGGCTGACCCCTCTTCTAGAACAGGGGTTCTTAACCTTTTCTGTGACACAAGCCCCTTTTCAGAATAAAGGTTTTATTTATTTATTTATT
>NW_012102031.1:3318009-3319648 GCF_000951045.1 Mandrillus leucophaeus
AAAAAAAAAAAAAAAAAAAAAAGCCTAGAACTACAAAGGAAGGCAGTTATGTTAAAGTAGTTATCAAAATATTTTTAAAACAAATTTTTGATAGAGAAGCATATATTCTTTCTTATCAACACAATAAGTAGCAAGCTCTGGTGCTGGACTGGATGCTAAGGGATTCTGCCTCAAAGTGATGGCTGTAATGATATTCTGAGAGCTCTATAAGGACCATGATGTGACATGGAAATATTGGTGATTTCTATGGGTGACAGCCACAGGAGTTGCTAATAATACCAGTGTGGTTTGTTTCCTCCATCCATAACAGAAAGAAATGCTAAATTTCAGTCAGGGGTCAGGGAAAACAAAGATGCAACTTGTGCCCATGCAAGCAGCTCATGAACCCCAGGTTCAGACCCCTGCTCTAGAAACTCTCTTCCCCATGAGACACCACAAGCCCCTAGACTGGTCTTCCTCCCACTTTGTGGTTCTGTCGCTTAAATGCTGGGCTCCTCCAGCCCCAGCCCTCTGGTCTCCCGTCTCCTCTTCTTGGCCCTATACCCACTTCCACAGCCTAATTGACTATGGCTGAACAGGTCCCAAGTCTGTCCCAGCCCCAGGCACCCTGACTGCTGAGCACCAGGCCTCCCAGACATAGTGCTGGGAAGTCTCTGGGAACCTCAGATTTATCACATCCAGATGGGACATATCATATTCTCCCCAGACCACTAAATTCTCCCCCAGCATGTCCCACCTCCATGAAGGATGCACCCCCACCACCAGTCCTGGAAGTTGTCCAGACTAGAACTCTCCAGAACCTCCCTTCCCCTTGCCCCACATCCATCTCAGGGATCTGTCCATTTCACCACCTAAACCTTTCCTCTCTGTCTACTCCTCAATGCCCCATTGCCCCAGGCAGGCTGCATTCTCTCCTTCCTGAACAGCCTTCTTCTGTAGCCTTGTATCCTCTGATACATCCCTCACCTCCATGGCAGCCAGACAGCCGTTTCAAAACCAAAAGCCTTCTGTGGCTCCCCACCACCTTCTTTCCAAAGTCCTTGGCTTGGCATACAAGGCCCTTTGTGCCAGCACTCTTGGTCTCCCTCCAGCCTCATTTCAGGTCATACAACCTCCACCTCCAACCTTGCCTGCCAGGATGCACTTCATCGAAAGTCGTGCTGCATACCTACTATGTGCAGGGCCAGTGGCCAAGGTCTAGGGAAGAAACAGGCATTCCTAGAACATGGAACCCATCTTCAAGGAGCTCATAGTCCAGCAGAAGGTAAGGAGAATAAGCCAGATACAAAAGGCCTTGTGAGTGGTACAAAGGATGAGTAATGGTGCCCAATATGGGTTTTTGCTGGGCATTCAGCAGATGGTAGAATGGGTGAGAAATTTGGGAGGATAATCAACAAGCATCTGCCAAACAAATGAATGGATAGATGAGTGGATGGGTTGATGGATGTGTAAATAGGTTTTTGGGTAGCAGGGTCCTTGTTGATTAAATAGGTAATTGTTAGGAAGATGTGTGGATAAATGCATGAATGTAAAGGTTGAGTGGAGGGATGGGTGGATAAGCAGATGGAAAGATAGGTAAATGGATGAATGGCTGGTTGGATGGATGGATGGATGGATGGATGGATGGGTGGGTGGGTGG
>NW_012102031.1:3320583-3323712 GCF_000951045.1 Mandrillus leucophaeus
GATGGATGAAGCAAAGAAAAGTGGGTGTTGAGTAAAGATGGGTGAGTGACTGTATGGGGGAAGATGGGTGGGTGGGAGTACGGGAAGGTGGTTGGGAATGTGACTTTTTAGTAAATGGTAGCTCCAGGGTTCAAATCCAAGTCTATGTGACTGTACCATCTCCTCCTCCTCCTTCAGAGATCCCCACTCTCAGTCTTGGTGCCCTCCCTCCAAGGCCCCCAACTGCATACTGTTCCACACTTTCAGAGCTTCAAGAGATCTCAGAGACTGCCTGGGCTGGGTTTTTCAGACCGAGTGCGGCTGAATAATTCTTTGTTGTGGGACTGTATCCTGTGCACTGTAGGGTATTTGGCCTTTACCCACTAGAAACCAGTAGCACGCCCTCCCCACATTGGAACAACCAAAATCGTCTCCAGACATTATGAAGTGTCCCCTGACAGGCAAAGTCACCCCGATTGAAAACCACTGATAGAGCCCACCCCACCCCAATTTTATGGATGAGGAAACAGACCCAGAGAGGAGAGGTTACTTGCCTGAGTTCATCAAGCTTGCACTTGGTGAAGCCCAGACTGCACCTTGGGGACAGTCAATCCACAATCACCCTTTCACTGTGACCTGGTTGTGGGGCTGGGAGCCTCCCCCACTGCTCCACTGGGAAAAGCCAGGTACAGTCCTCAGCACCTCCTGCTCTGTCCACCTCCACCTCGGCCCTCTTCCCGCGGCTCGGCACCACAAGCCCTCACATTCGCACAGCACATCTCAGTCAACCAAGCCTTCTCCTCCTGCTTGGAAGTGCACTCAGAGAGGCCAAATAACTTGCTCAGCATCACACAGGATAAGCACTGGTGTCAGGATTTGAACTTGGGGAAGAAGAGGGAGACTAGAGAGCAAAGCATGGCTCCACTCGACAGATGAGGATGGAAACGTGAAAGGTGGTCCTACAGGAGAGCTGGAGACAGATTAGCAGAAGGCATCCTGGCTGATTAAAAAGACATACTGATTTCTCTCCAAGGAAAACAAATGAGGCCATTTGTCTCTCAATGGGATCATGAGGCAGTTTGAGGGAGGCAGCAGGGCAGAAGCCCAGGCAGGACGGACCAGTAAAAATCCAATCATGTCTTCAATTTCTCGGCAGGGGCTGGCCCTTCATCAGTTGGCCAACTTGTTTTCTAGTTCTCCTTCAACTATGAGACTTCCCATCCCCTCGGGTCTCCCACCCAAGCCCCCGCCAGGCTGGGTGGCCCAGGACAGGCACTTCGCCTCTTTGGACTGCATCTGTCAAATGGGTGACTCAGGGCCAGCTCAGCTGCCGGGAGGAGGAACAGGGCCCAGCATACAGAAGGCCCCTCACCCATACCGGTGCCTCCCCTCGCAGTCTTCCCCTTTGCCCTCCAGAATCTGGACCCCAAATGTCCTTCCATCCTCATGCACGTCCTCTCCCAGCCCACACACCAGGCTATTAGCAACCCTGGTGATCCTAAACTCAGCTCTGAGCTCTTGACCAGGCTGCTTCCTCAGCCAGGAGGCCATGCCCCCTCTCACTTCTCTGCCTCACCACTTCTGCCCTCCCGCTCTCTCCTGCCCTAGCTCCGAGACTTCCTTCTTCGTGGGAGGAGGCTCCTGTGGCATCTCCACTCAGAACAAGGTGGCTTCCCTGTTCTCCTGTCACCCATGCCCCCCAGAGGGTCCCTCGACCCAGCCTAGACTCCATTTTCCTTCACAAGAGCGTGATCCGGGTGTGGCTCTGCCTTCTCCATCAGGCTGGGGACTCCTTAGGGTCACCACTGGGTGCCCAGGCCTGGTGTACTGTGGTCCCACATGACATGGCTGAACAGGCCTGGGGGCACCTCCACTCAAGTCCAGACCAGCGTCCAACACATAGCTGGGCTCCAACACTAGTCAAATGAATGGGTGATCAATCCATCCTCGGTATGCATTGTAGGGGCCTCCTACCTGGTTTCCAGGCCTCAGTCTTTCCCTCAGCATCCTCCGGTCTGCTTTGGGAGTCACCATTCTAATAAGTGAATTTGCCCACGTCCCACCACTGCTAGACACCCATCCATGGCTCCCCAGGGCCCACAAGACCAAGTGTAAGCTCTAAACTGGCATTTGACACCCTGCCATCCAGCCCCTGCCCCACACGGTTCCATCCGCACTAAACCCCTCCCTGTGCCCTACCCTGTTCCCTCTGCCTGGAAAACCATCCCTGAACTGTTCTGGAAAATTCCTATTTATACAGCAAGACCCAGGCTGAATAGTGCCTCCCCCAGGCAGGCTTCACCAATGCCCCCAGGTTGGATCAGGGACAGCCTTGCAGCTCTCTGTACACAGAAACCTCCACGCCAGGGTACCTGAGGTTGCCCTGGGGGTCAGGCTCCTCCAATGCCTGACGGGCCCGCCCTGCCGGTCAGTGAAAGTGCGGCCTCCGCTCTGGCCCCGCTGAGCATCCCTGGGAATGGTGCCTGATGCTGACTTTTATTTCTGAGAAAAACAACTTTCTCCACAGCAGATGGAGGGAAACGGACAATTTCCCAGACATGTGTTGCTGCTTCCAGTAATGCTGGCCACCCGTCTGGACAGCCCATTAGGCCAGGGCTGAAGGCGGAAGGCACACCTCCCCCTCTAAAGAGCCCCTTCCCCAGCGATATGGCTGGATGTGTGTCTCCTCCAAATCTCCTGTTGAAACATGAGCCCCAATGTTGGAGGTGGGGTCTGGAGGGAGGTGTTTGGGTCATGAGGTGGATCCCTCCTGAGGGGCTCAGTGTCCTCCCCTCGGTAGCAAGTGAGTTCTCTATTAGTTCATCTAAGAGCTGGTTGCTTAAAAGAGCTTAAAACAGGCTAGGCATCGTGGCTCACGCCTGTAATCCCAGCACTTTGGGAGGCCGAGGCTGGTGGATCACCTGAGGCCAGAAGTTCCAGACCATCCTGGTCAACATGGCAAAACCCTGTCTCTACTAAAAATACAAAAAAATTAGCCGGGCATGGTGGCGGGTGCCTATAATCCCAGCAACTCAGGTGGCTGAGACAGGAGAATCACTTGAACCTGGAAGGCAGAGGTTGCAATGAGCGGGGAATCGCACCTTTGCACTCCAGCCTGGGTGACAAGAGCGAAACTCTGTCTCAAAAAAA
>NW_012102031.1:3330147-3330948 GCF_000951045.1 Mandrillus leucophaeus
GGTGGGGAAATGGGTGCCCTGGATGGCCCCTTCCAGACCTGGTGCCTGACTTTCCCCACCCCACAGACAGGGAGACAAGGGCGCAAAGGGTGGGGTAACTCGTCCAGGGTTATTGGGCAGCTGGCCTCTCCTGCCTCCCGCCAGGCTGGCGTCCTCCCCTTCCCTGAGCAGAGAGGCGGCCTTCACAGCCGACTGGCTTCCCCACCATGCATCACTGCTTCCCACCACAGCAGAAGCGCTGGCTCAGCACTGGCTGGCGTGCAGGAAGCCCAGCCCGGGAGCGTGCCAGGAGGGCAGGGGGCTGCAGACTTCCCAAGGGGTTGGCTTCAGGGAGGCCACAGAGAGGCAGCGGGACCCTTGCCCCACTGCCTAGAACCTGGAAACTCCTCTCTGCCCTGGTGGAGCGTGGAGAACCTGGTGTTTCTCCAGACTCTGCAGGTGGCAATGTTGTCCTGAATAAAAGCCAGGACTGGGGAGGTGCAGAAATCGGGCTTTTCACGCCAGCTCCTCCACAGCCTGGCTGTGCAACCCTGCATAAAACTGACTCAACCTCTTTGAGCTTCACTTTCCTCATCTGTAAAATGGGGCTATGAGAGCCCCTATCCCCATGGGTGGTTATGAGGATTAAAGCTGATAATACAGACAAAAATGCTTTCAGCAATCAGCATCAACTCTCATCCTGCACATTTCTGTGCCGGACACACTGCTGGGTGCTTTATAGGAATCATCGCTAATCATCTTTAATCACCCCATTAAAGAGATGAGAAAACTAAGGCTCAGGGAGGGGGAAAGGGAAGTGAG
>NW_012102031.1:3332598-3335118 GCF_000951045.1 Mandrillus leucophaeus
AAAAAAAAAAAAAAAAAAAAAAGAGCTTGAAAGAGCCTAGCACCACTCCCTCTCTCTCCATGCAACACGCCTACTCCCCCAGGAGTAAAAGCTTCCTGAGGTCCTGACCAGAAACAGATGCTGGTGCCACGCTTATTGTACAGCCTGCAGAACTGTGAGCCAAATAAACCTCTCTTCTTTATAAACTACCCACCCTCAGGTATTCTTACACAGCAATGCAAACAGATGGATACACCCAGCCATGAGCAGGCTGGGGTAGGGATGGCTCTTGCCTGAGAGTCTGGGTCCTGGGCTTGCCTGCTCTGGCTTTGCTGATGACTCAGTGTGTGGCCCTGGGCACGGCACGCTCCCTTCCTGGGCCTCAGTCTCCCCAGCTGTGGGTGGAGAGTTGGCACTCAGACATGTGTTGCTGCTTCCAGTAATGCCTGTACCCTCTTAGGAGGTGCTGGGAGAGTCTGATGGGTCCCGGCAGATGGGAAGAGCTCTGTGAACTGGAGAGTGCCTGACCAGCCTGGGAGCACTAGGCCTGTGCTAGGCATTGGAGACATGGTAAAGTCAGAGGCTTAGGCCCTGTCTTCCAGGGTGTCACAGCCCGGTGCTGGGGAAAAAGCTAGCAGCAAACAACTACTGGGAGGACAGAAGGGCAGGACCCACACAGGGCTGAGGAGGCTAGCAAGGAAAAGGGAAGACTTCCTGCCAATGGTACCTGGAAGTTGGGCTTGTGGGGCTGGTGGGGTTCAGAACCACGGCAATGAGGAAGGGCATCACAGGTGGTGCCCAGCAGGAGCAAAGGCAGAGGAGGGGAAAGGTTGGGAAGCCTCAGCAGCTGGCTGGGGCTTCAGAACTGAGCACTGGACCCCAAGGGAAAGAATGGGAAGAATAGGGCTGGAGGATAACAGGCAGATGGTGGAGACCTCAAGTCCAGGCTCAGTTAGCCGATTCCCGGGGGCTATGGGGAGTGAGGAAATAATCAGCACACAAATGAAGGGAGGCAGGTAGCAGTGGAGCAGGGCAGGGACAGAGCCCCACTGGGTACACAGCACTTGACAGCAGACAAACCCCAGAGGAGGAAGGTAAGGTGGGGAGGAGGGGTGGGGCCCAGGGGAGAGGTGACTGCCAACGTCACACAGCTTTCGGCGCCTGGCCCAGTGCTCTCTGCAGTGCAGGGGACGGGGAGGTCACATGGGCAAGGTCCCGGGAGCTGCCTGTGTAGACAGGAAGAGATGGAAGAACCCAACCCCAGACGCTCCCAGTGGCCCCACCAGAAAGGACTGGGGGCAGGGAGGATGGAGATTAGATTAAGGGAGGAATTCCTAATAGTGCAGAGCTCCCAGAGAGTCCCAGAGTGTCCCAGAGACCTGAGGCCCTGTCTGGAGCAGAACTGAGAGGTGGCCTGCTCAGAGACAGGGGCAGGGGCTAAGTGACCGGGGTAGGGACAGCAGGCAATGGGAGGGAGTCTTCTGCAGAGATGGCGCCATTCCTCTCCCAACACATTTACAGCTCTCCAGGCCCCACTCCCCGTCTTCCTGCCCTCCCACCTCCAGGAGCCAACAATCTCCCACCCTGGCCAAGCCCTGGGCATCTCAGCCCATTGCAGGCTCAGGACCCTGCCAGGGCCACCGTCAGCTCCAGTGTGCACACAGCTGCCCCTCAGCAGTTTGTCCATGCTCGCCCCAGAACTCTCATTGGACCCCCCTCAATATCCCCAACTGGAGGTCACTGTGGCCCCCATTTCACAGATGAGCAAACAGAGGCTCAGCAAGGGCAAGGGACTTGGCCAAGGCCACTGGTCTAAGAAGCCAGGAGCAGATCTTCCTTCACTTGGCAACCAAGCCACAGACCCTGGGGTCACCTCTGAGTCCCCGCCTCCTAACACCAACCCTAAAGGAGCCAGAGCTGCACGAGGTCCCCTCTCCAGGCCCTCAGCTGGCACCCTGGTCCACCATCGTTTCTCGCCATCATCCCACAGGCGCTTCTCAACGGTGCTCCCGGCTGCACAGCCAGAGCAGTTTTCCTCCTGTACAGAAAGGCCAGAGCTGTGCTCTGCACAGGCTGGGCTCACAGCTGACACTCGGGAAAGGCTTGGTGGATGTACTAATGACTGGGAGAACAGTGGATGAACACGAGTCATTCCCTCCTTCGACAGCCTCAATCCTCGCCACGCACAGCACAAGGCTGGGATCCGAGGGGCCATGAGGAGACTGGGTGCCCTGCCCTCTTCTTGCCCAGTGCCAGATGAAATCAGTGGGTGCGAGAGGCAGGGGTCTCCACCAGGTGCGTGGGTGGAACCAGACGGCCGCTTAGAAGCACAGACATCGGCCGGGTGCGGTGGCTCAAGCCTGTAATCCCAGCACTTCGTGAGGCTGAGCCGGGCAGATCACCTGAGGTCTGGAGTTAGAGACCAGCCTGGGCAACATGGTGAAACCTCGTCTCTAGTAAAAACACAAAAATTAGCCGGGTGTGGTGGTGAGCGCCTGTAATCCCAGCTACTCAGGAGGCTGAGGCAGGAGAATCACTTGA
>NW_012102031.1:3336208-3338129 GCF_000951045.1 Mandrillus leucophaeus
CTGGGTGCTTTATAGGAATCATCGCTAATCATCTTTAATCACCCCATTAAAGAGATGAGAAAACTAAGGCTCAGGGAGGGGGAAAGGGAAGTGAGTGCAACCCAACCTGGCGCTTCACTCACATGCAGCCAGTTGTGCTCCTAAGAAAGGCTCTGAAGGCCGGGCACGTTGGCTCACGCCTGTAATCCCAGCACTTTGAGGCCAAGGCAGGCAGATCACTTGAGGTCAGGAGTTCAAGACCAGCCTGACTAACATGGTGAGACCCCATCTCTTATTAAAAATACAAAAATTAGCCAGGCGTGGTGGTTCACTTCTGTAATCCCAGCTACTCAGGAGGCTGAGGTGGGAGAATCACTTGAACCCAGGAGGCAGAGGTTATAGTGAGCCAAGATCATGCCACTGCACTACAGCCTGGGTGACAGAGACTCTGTCTCAGAAAAAATAAAAATAAAAAAAGGAAAGAAAGGCTCTGAAAGTCTAATCTAGGGTGGAAAATAATAATAGGTTTCAGGCTGATGGCTCCCCATGCTGCCAGAGGTGCCCTGCTGGAGAATGCCGGGCTCGATTAGCAATGTCTGCACTGATGGGGGCATGGCCACTAGCAGCAGAACAATCTCAAATTCACCTAAGTAACAGAGATTGGATCTGATGTTCCTTGGAAAAAATATCCTCTGAAGGTGTTATGTTCTATCTAAAGACCTGTCCCCAATGTCTAATTGAATCTACAGCAAGCAGAATGTCGACTCAGCAGTACGCAAGGGCCCTGTTCAGAGCTGAGGCACAGGTTATCAGAGTGATAACCACACATATGGCGGCTTTTCCAGTCCCCAAAGCTCCACTGTCACATTGCCCTGCTCTGTCCTCAGTGCAATCAACCCTGTGGAGTGGGTATTACCACCCATGTTTGACAGGTGGGGAACTGGGGCTCGGACATGTTAAGAAACTGACCCATGGTCACACAGCAAGAGACAGAACCAGCCTCCGGGTCTGTGTGATTCACGTGCCCAGCACTTTCCACGGTGCCGCACACCAGCTTCCCGTGATTCAAGTAGCACAATCTATCCCCTGACATTTCAAACCCAGAGGCCTTGCAGCTGCACCCCCAGCTGACAGCCCATGCCCACGGCCCAGGCCAGGCAGGGAGCGGTGCTGACATTTGGGCAAGTGGCCCTTTCCCACCCCAGCTCGCAGGCTCCATGAGGGTCCCAGCAGCCTGCTGGCTCTCCGGTGAGTCAGGCAGTGACTCAGGGCCTAGCTCCAGGCTGGAAGAGGAGCTGAGTCAGGGAGCACCAGGCTTCAAAGGGCAGCTGGCTCTGGGCCAGGGCCCCTCAATACCAGGTATATGAGCACAGGACAGGCTGTCTGGGGAACCCTCCCATGCTGCCCTCCCCTTCCTGTGCCTGGCCGTCATGAGAGCAGCTCCCACCACCCAGAACCTGATGCTAGACATCCACCATCCTTTTGGGTTCTCAGTGGGGAAGAGAGTTACCCTCTTCAAGGTCTAGACATGCAAAAGGTCATTTGTGGTAGTCACAATGATTGAAGGACACTATACTATTGAATATGCGAGACAGACAGGACTACAAAGCACCGTCAAGCCCCAAATGCCAATGGGGTCCCATTGAGGAGTGCAAGGTGAAGAACTGCCCCAGGCCTCCTCCCATGGAGCACAGGAGAGAATGAAGTTTCTGGCCAGGAAAGAATCCTAGAGCCTTCAGCCCCTGCCTGCCCCCCTGCCCCCTCGCAACATACCCCATCCCAAGGCCCTAAAGCCTACCCTGAGCTCCCCACGACTGAGTCCCTGCTCCAGGGGCCCCCTGTGGACAGCCAAGTCTCTTGGGTCTGTTTGTGGAACCCTCCTTGGCCTCTCTCCCGCCTGACCCGATTCAGGTATGAAATCTCAGGCCAGCAGCAGCTGCAG
>NW_012102031.1:3338754-3345562 GCF_000951045.1 Mandrillus leucophaeus
CTGAGCCTTAAATCTTAACTTTGAACCCTTAGACTGTCACAGAAGTTTTGAGTCCGAGTGTCCCAGAGCTGACACCTTTGAAGTTGCTGTGCTTTTGAGTCGCCAAATCTCAGGGCTGAAGAGAGTCCGTATCACACCAGTGAAGGCTGAGACCTGAATCACCTCCATCCCAGCCCAGCCTCCGCAGCCCTGGCCATGGGGATGCCGGGAGAGCCCTCGCTCTGCACAGTTCCTGGGACTGAAAAGTCCCTCCTGATGGAGGGGGCTGCTTTCTGCCCCACCCCTTGAACACAGGGCTCTCTCCAAGACAGACAAGAGGTAGACCCAGCTATTCCCAAAACCAGTACTCCTCTCCCTCCTGGGCCAGCCCCACTGTTGTCTCCAACCCCAGGCCATGACCCACATGCCCTGAGGGTGGAGGCAAGAGGGGTGGTGAAAACCAAGGAGACAGTGGCCCCAAGGACTCTGTTTGCCCAACAGGCCAGAAATGTGGAAAACAGGGTGGGTTCCCAGGCGGCTGGCTCACTCAGTGGTCAGGGGTCAGGGTGCCTGAGGTCAAGGCAGCCCCCATGGTGTGTGTGGCTAACACCCCGGGCTCCCAGGGCTGGAAGGGGTTACTCGTCCGGCCCCTCCTTTTTAGGTGGAGGTGCTGAGACTCAGAGAGAGAAGACTGCCCAGGGTCACACACACGGCAGACAGGACTCGACCACCCCCATCTGGGGGCCTCTCCGTGACACTTGGGCAGCAGCCCAGCCAGTCTAGCCACAGCCCATCAGAGACACAGCTGGGTCAGACTCCCAGGCCAAGTCATCTGAGCCATGCCCCTGCCTCCAGCCCAGAGCAGTATTGCCCATCCAGACCCCCTAAGGCTCAAAGAGGCAAAGTGACTTACTCATGGTCACACAGCACGCAAGTGACAGAGCCAGAATCAACTCTTCTCATCTCACCCAGGAAAGGCCCCTGAGACATTGTAACATTGTCCCCTTGGTCCTCCTGCCAGCCTTTTTCTTCCTAAAGGCCCAAAACTTCTGTGGTCACCCCCTTCTCAGGCCTGGCACTCCTCTGTCCACATGCCACAAGCCCCCGAGGTTTCCCCAGTGCTTTGTATTAAAACTAGCCATGTAGGCCGGGCACGGTGGCTCACGCCTGTAATCCCAGCACTTCAGGAGGCCGAGGCGGGCGGATCATGAGTCAGGAGTTTGAGACCAGCCTGGCTGATATGGTGAAACCCCATCTCTACTAAAAATACAAAAATTAGTAGGGCATGGTGGTGGGCACCTGTAGTCCCAGCTACTCGGGAGGCTGAGGCAGGAGAATTGCTTGAACCTGGGAGGCGGAGGTTGCAGTGAGCCGAGATCACGCCACTGCACTCCAGCCTGGGTAACAGAGCGAGACTCCATCTAAAAAAAAAAAAAAATAGCCACATGAGTGGTCCCTGCTTCCTCCCCAGGCACTCTCTGGGACAGACCAGCTCTGCCTCTTTGTCCTCGGTGTCCCAGGGCAGACATCAGTGAGTGCTGGGTGAACTAATTACCGAGCAGACCCTCTCACCATGCCTGAGACCCTGTGAGCCGTCCCCCAGAAGGAACAGGGAGGCTCTTAGTCCCCACCCAGCAAAGAACACCCAGTTCTGCCTCCCACTCCAGCAGAGACCCTCTGGTTTCCAAAAGTTAGGGGGGATCCAGGGCCCACCATCACCTCAGCCCCCTACAGAAGGGGATCCCAGCAGTCCTGCAGCCAGTCTCAACATCCCAGCCTGCATCTGGCATCCCTGGAATCCAGGGCAGGACTCATGCCTGCACCTGACCCACCAGCTCCCCGCGCCCTGCCCTATGTGGCCATAAGCATCAGAACCTCGTTTCTGGGCATTGTTTGGTGGGCCCCTCAAACCACAAGGCCACCATGGCTTGGGTCCCTGGCCCCCAGCTTAACCTTGCAATCCAGTGCCACACAGTCCTTCCAGAGCATAGACCTCTCCAGCCCCCGCTTCAAATCCTGCCCTTGGAACACAGTCCCGTCCCTCATGCAGTCTCCAAGGCCCTGTGGGGCTCCCGCTGCACCTACAGCCTCACCTCACTCCTCTCTGCCCCTCAAGGCTCCAACACTGCCTGCAACCTCCTCCCTTCTCCAGGCTTCGCTCCTGCCATGCCCTCCTCCTGCCTCCCACCGCCCTCTCTACCCAACCAATGCCCTTTCTTATTGAGGAGTCAGCTCTGGCATTGCCCATGTATACCCAGCAAACACTGCCAGAGCACCCACGATGTGCCAGGTACTGTGCTGGGTGCTAGGGTCCCCACCTCGGTCATCTGACAGTACCCCAGGGGAGGCAAATGTTAGATTCAGAATTCCACAGTTAGATGTGACAGTTAAATATGAAGCAGAGAAGGAATCCCGGAGGGCTTCCCTGAGGAGGTGATGCTTAAGCTAGGATTTTAAGGATGTAGGAAAGGATTTGGCCAGGTCCAGGGGGAAGGGAAAAGCTTTTCAGACAGAGGGAAGAGCCAGTGAGAAGACCCTGAGGCTCAGAAGAGCACGGGGGGAAGCCGAGTGGTGGAAAGTGAGGCTGGGTGGGACACGCAGGCCCCGATGGGCTGGTTTAGGACTTTGCTCTGCACCTCCAGGGCCATAGCAAATCATGACAGTCTCAAGCAGGGGGAACATGAGCCCACTGGAGGCAGCAAGCGGAGGCAGGAGGCCTGGGAAGAGGCTGCTTGGAGGCACAGCAAGGAGAATGAGTCCTGCCCTGTGTGTTGGGATGGGCTGCCCCGCTGCCCACGCTCACAGTTCCTGATCACGGCTCCCATGCCCTGTATGGTCACGGCCCATCAGGTGGCTCCAGAGTCTGACTGATCTGCAGTCCCAGCCCAGCACAGGTCCAGGGCCCACACTCAAGGACTCTCTGAGCCAGCGAGCCACTGGACTGACCCCACAGCCACCAGCAACTTCCAGAACCTTCACATCAGCAGAACACCAGGTCCTCATCCGTTTGAGGTCTCCCCAGACCCACCCTCTGAGCTCACTCACCACCAAGGCCCAGTGGCCTCACCGCAGACCTCAGGTCTCCCAGCCGGAGCAAGGTGTGAGCAGCAGAGCTCAATCCTAGCCCCCTACCCTTCAGCCCCTGCAGGGCCCCGATCAGCCAAGGCTGTGGAGGATATGGGTTGCACACCATCTTGATACACCAGTTCCGGGGGCTGGTGGTCTGTCGCAGGCAGAAGAAGGCAACGGGCGCCAGGTCTGGGTGTGGGACATGAGGATCAGCTCCATCCAGGGGCTCCTCCAGGCCTGGTGGGGAGGATGGTGGGCTCTGGGGCCCGGGCTGCTCCGTGGTGACTCCCGGCTCGGCAGCCGGGGCTGCTGCAGATGAGGGCGGGGAGGCGCTCTCAGCCATGTCCACGCTGAGCTGGGAGCCCTGGGGAAGACAGAGAGGGTGGCACGTGGTGGGGACAGGCCTGGTACTTGCTCCCCAACCTGCCTCTCCACCAATAAGTGGACGGATGCGGCTCTGACAGCCCACCTGAGCCCCACAGGCCCCTCACCCTCACTCTGGGGTGAGAATTACGAAACAGCTGAGGGCCCAGCTGCACCCACGTTGGAATCCACTTTCAAGCTGGGCGATCATGGGGCAAGTCTGCTCACCCTGGCTGAGCCTCAGTTTTGGCAAATGAAGATAGTGGGGAAAATAAAGCCTTCTTAGAATATAATTGTGATATTAACTCTTTTTTTGTCTATTGGCAATTTCCTGTAATTGAAATCTTTCATTATTTAAGAGAATAAATGTTTAAGTAATTATAGAAAATCAAAAAAGAAAGGAGGGAGGGAGGGAGGGAGGGAGGGAAGGAGGGAAGGAAGGAAGGAAGGAAGGAAGGAAGGAAGGAAGGAAGGAAGGCAGGTTAACTTTTTTACAAGACTAGAGCTATGTATTTATTGTACCATCAAAGGTAAAGAAAACTTGCAAGAAAAAAGAGGTGATTGTAAAGACAGACATGATTGCCAGGACAATTCAGGTTACAAAGGCAAAGTTGGGGTGCTGCAGAATCAGAGACTGGGGGAACCCTGGCAAGCCAGGAGGGAATCACAATTGGCTTCCCTAAGGAAGTGAGCCCGGAGCTGAGACCTGCAGCTGAGTCCTTGACCCAGGGACCTCCTAGCCACTTCCTTACAAGGCTGAGAACCCAGGAATCTTAGAGTCCAACCTCCTTGCCTTACAGATGAAGAAACTGAGGTCCAGAGAAGGGACAGGACAGACATGTAGCGGAATAGAATTCCAGTCAAAGGCCAGGCACGTGGTTCACACCTGTAATCCCAGCACTTTGGAAGGCCAAGGTGGGTGGATCACCTGAGGTCAGGAGTTTGAGACCAACCTGGCCAACATAGTGAGACCCCATCTGTACTAAAAATACAAAAATTAGCTGGGCGTGCTGGCGCATGCTCTAATCCCAGCTACTCAGGAGGCCAAGGCACGAGAATCCCTTGAACCCGGGAGGTGGAGGTTGCAGTGAGCCGAGATCACACCACTGCACTCCAGCCTGGGCGACAGAGCAAGACTCCATCACAAAAAAAAAAAATAATTCCAGTCAGAGCCCACTTCCTGGGTCTGTGGCCCAGGCAGCTGCACAGGGCCCCGTGCTCAGAAGGGCCCTGAACTTGCTTTAGAATGCTGCTGTCACCAACATGAAATTCTTAATTTCTTATCAAGAGGTCCCACATTTCCATTTTGTTCTAGGTGTTGCAAATCATCTCGCTGGCTCCAACTCCGACTCAGGGCACTCCTACTCCCTGTGGCCTCATCTGATGCTCACAACCACCTCAGAGAACTGTTATGCCCGTCTGGCAGGTGAAGAAACTGAGGCCAAGAGAACAAAGTGGCTTGTCAAGGCTACGCACCCAGCCAAGTGAAGCACCAGGTGGTGTTCAGAGGCCAGAATCCCAGCACCAGACCCCCAGGCAGGCTTCACGACAACGGACGGTGCCCTCACTGGCCGAGGGCCTCCACAGGCAGTCAATGGCAAGGTGGGACAGACAGCCCCACTCCCAGGTCCTGCCCTTCACCACCTCACCCCAAAGGGCACCAATCCCTAAAACTTTGTCGCCTGAGGTCCCTGGGACCCTAGAACCCCTACAGGGCCAGTCTGGACCGTGGGATTGAAAGATAGGGCCCACATCCCTGGTGCCCACCCAGCTGCTGCAGGGCTGTCAACCAAGCCACCCGGAGCTGATGCATTTGGACATTTCTCTGGCTCCCGGGGGCAACGGGCGGGAGTTGGCACCTCTTGCCACTTCCCCTGGCTGGTCAGGGAGGCAGAGTTTTCTCCTGAGCTCAGGGCTTTGCTCTTGATTCCAGAAAAACAGCCACGGGCCTTACATAAGCTCCCAGGCACCTTGGCCTGCCACGTGTCAGCCTCCTGGGCTGAAACACACCCTCCCTAGGGTGGCCAGCTCTGCCTACCACCATGCCAGCCTCGGAGCCCACCACTCCCTCCCCTGGCCATTTGTTCTGGCCAGACTGGACCTCCTCAGGTCCTAGGCCCTGCTCCCGCTCTTCTCTCTCACTGGGGTACCTTCTTCTTCCCCCAAGGCCCTGTTCTACCAGGCCCTACTGATTCATTTGTCCAGTGAGCACCTCCTATGTGTAGGCTTTGGGCTATGCTGGGGCACGAGCCAGTCTCGGCACCAGCCCCCACTCAGCCCACACTTCCACAGAGGAGAGAGACACACCTATCGATTAATTTCTCTCTTCTTTTCCACAACTCTTATCACCATCCAACACAGTGCATAATTTATGTCTTTATATCTCCACGATTTGGCGTCTGTCTCCCCATCCTAAGAGAAGCCTGTAAGGGAGGTGTATCCCCTCACTGCTGTATCCCCAGCATCTGGAATGGCGCCTGAAGCATACTAGTGCTCAATCAATATTTGTTGACCAAGTGAATAAAAAGTGCTGGCAAGTAAATAAACAAGGGGGAAAGGTGGGAGTGGAGACAATCATCTTGCCCTCCCTAAAGGAAGAGACGTTTAAGTGAAAACCGAGAATCAGAAGGCAGCAGCCCTGACTGATCTGCTGGAAGAGCATAGGAGGAACAGCATGTGCGAAGGCCAGGAGAATGGGGCCCGCTCAGTGTATTTAAGGAACAGAAGTGAGGCCTAGCCTGGGGCAGGGAGGCGGAGGAAACAGAAGAGTTCGGCACGGCCCTAGGGGAGAACCCAGAGGAGCCTGGGTTTTATCCCAAGTTCAACAGAAGCCACAGGTGGGTTTTAGGCAGGGGAGTGGTGTGCTCTGCCCTGTTTCTAAGCCATCTCTCTAGGGGCTGAAGGGAGAGCGGATGAAGGGGCAGGGGTGGAACAGGAAGGGCCAGCAGGAACTGGGCTGGCCTGCCCTTGGCTGCTGGTGAAGACAGGGAGAAGGCGGTGGATTGAGATTTATTCTCGAGGTAAAGCACCTGGCCTTGCATCGACCACAGTGGCACACCCCGCAACCCTTGCCCCAGCATTGCTGAAGTCCTTCCTGAAACCACACAGGCGGAAAGAGCTCCCCAAGACTCCGGGACTGCACAAAACTACCCGCTTCCTGTCTCTGGGCTATGTTGCTTGTGCTGACCTGCTTGTTGCCTCTCTTGGCCTGTTTAATGCCACCACACTGTGCTACCCTCCGTTCTCACACCTCTCCCCTCACTGTGGGGCTCCCAGAAACCACACCCCTAAGGCCACCACCCTCAACTCTCTCTCCAGCGGCCACCCAGCCTCCACCCTCGGACCTGCTCCCAGTGACCACACAGCCTCCACCCTCGGACCTGCTCCCAGTGACCAC
>NW_012102031.1:3345612-3354378 GCF_000951045.1 Mandrillus leucophaeus
CAGCCTCCACCCTCGGACCTGCTCCCAGTGACCACACAGCCTCCACCCTCGGACCTGCTCCCAGTGACCACCCAGACCATCTCCCTCTGACCTGTTCCTTAGCAGCTTCCCAGGCCACTACTCTCTGACCCACTCCCCACTCCCAAAGTCCCCAAGTCCAGTCCAGAAATCTCTCTTTCCTGTGTCTGTGGCCCAGCTCCTATCCGAGATGCCTGTGTGCCCATAGCTGGAAGCCCTGAGGGGACTGGCAGCTGGGCCTCCCTGGGCTCCAATCTGTCTGCAGATGGAGGCTCACAGAGACTAAAGGACTTGCTTTAGGTGACAGTATTGGTGAATTCAAACTCAGGTCCATCAGGTGCCAGAGTCTGAGCTGCCTCCATGTTCCTGAGTCCCCTTCTTCTAGGTGCTCCCAGGGCCTAACCCTGATGCTCCTTCCCCTGAGTGGCCCACCAAGCAGCAGTGTAGCAGTTGGGCTGGCCTCCAGGAACAGGGATAGGAGCAGAAGCCTGCTGTGTCTGGAACACAGACCCCCATTCCTGACTCCGGCAGCCTCTTAGAGCCTCAGTTTTTCTCTCTATAAAGCTCAGCCCTCCTCCAGCCTGCTTCAGCAGGCTCTTGTTAAGAAGCAAATGATGGGCTGCCGGGCGCCGTGTCTCATGCCTGTAATCCCAGCACTTTGGGAGGCCGAGGCGAGTGGATTATCTGAGGTCAGGAGTTGGAGACCAGCCTGGCCAACATGGTGAAACCCCATCTCTACTAAAAACACAAAAATCAGCCAGGCGTGATGGCGCACACCTGTAGCCCCAGCTACTCGGGAGGCTGAGACAGAAGAATCGCTTGAACCCAGGAGGCGGAGGTTGCAGTGAGCCACAATTGTGCCACTGCACTCCAGCCTCGGTGACAGCAAGGCTCCATCTCAAAAAAAAAAAAAAAAATAGAAGCAACGTGTTGTAGATGGGGAGGCACTCTGGTGGATGGCTGAGCATGCACTGGTCCAGCTGTGTCATCCCCAGGGGCTGCTACCCCAGTCCATTCTCTGTCATCACCATCACCACCACCATCATTATCATTATCACCACCTCTACCATCACCACCATCACCAACACCATCTCCATCCTCACCGCCACCGCCATCATCACCACCACCATTATCATTATCACTACCTCCACCATCACCACCACCATCATCACTACCACCACCACCACCACCACCTCCACCATCACCACCAGCACCATCACCAACACCAACACTAGCATCATCACCATCACCATCATCAATATCACCACCATTGTCCTCACCACCATGATCATCATCACCACCACCTCCACCATTACCACCACCGCCACCATCACCATCATCACCATCACCATTACCATCACCAACACCATCACCACCACCAACACCATCATCACCACCATCACCATCATCACCACCATCATCAACACCATCACCATCATCACCACTATCATCACCATGACCCCACTGAGCAATGGCCAACAGGCTCTCTATGCATCATCTGTGTCCATTTTTACAACTCCATGGGATACAGATCATTCTCATTCTTACTTCATGGAGAAGGAGACAGGGGAACAGGGAAGTACAACCATGACCCTAGTCAGCCAGCTGGTGCCAGGCAGAGTTAGTGTCCCAGCTTAGGTCTGCTTACTCCCAAGCCCAAGCACTGAACCATTCCAGGCACCAACCTGGGATGGGAATGGTGCCCTGGAACCAGGCCTCCCCAAGCTGAGTAATCAGACAGTGGCAATACAGCTGCTGGTCCAGCCAAGATGTCCAAGTCTTCCCAAGCAGTGGGGAAAGTTGCCTCCCAGAATCTTCCAGCCAGCACTCCAGAACCCTGGGAGTGCAGTGTCAGAATGTCCTGTGTCTCCAGAGCTCAGAGCCCTGGTGGAGGAAGACCTGAGGCCTGGCCTGGTCGCCCCAGACCCCGTGTGTGTGTGTGCATGTGTATGTATGTGTGTGTACATGTGTGTTTTCATACAGGGAGGCAACTTGTTTATCCCTTTGTCAACAACCACACACCAGCTAATATCACTAGTAGAAGAACAAGCAACAAATTTGTTCAGGAAATACTAGAATCCAGGAATTTCAGACTATCTTAGAATCACCCAGAACTTCGGAGGCCCAAAATATTAACTACAATCATCCTGAATCTATAGTGTGGGTTTCAAAGCACGGGCAGTGGAAGCTGAGACCTGTATTCGAGTCCTGACAACAATCCACCTTAGCACACAACTTAGCCTGGCAGGTGCCCACAGCTACTCTGTCTATAAAATGAGGAGACGACCACACCGTGGCAGGGCTGCTGTGCAGACAAGCTGGGGTAGCCCCACCGGGCACTAGGCAGGTGCACAGTGAGACGTGAGACTCCTGACAGTTTCCCATCCTTTTTAGTATCCTCAGCCATGGAGTTCCAGACTCCTGAACCCCAGGGGTCCCAGAAACGATGTCTGGTTTTAGACTCTCGTTGTCTCCAGATCTTCAAACAGAGAATCTCTGAAAAGAATGAGAGCGGGAGGTGACCTAATCCATCACCATACACACTCACAAGCACAAAAATCACACACATTCACACACCCACAATCACAGGCTCCATACCACACTCACACACAGACACACAATCATACACATACACACATAACACACACTTGCAGACGCAACCTCACACACAGACATATGCACACACACAACACACACATAGACACACACAGACACAATCACACACGGCACATAGGTACATCAGCATGCATTCATACAGACACACAGACACACAATCACACACACACACAATTACATACACATACATAACACACAAACACAATCACACACATGCAGACATACACACATAACACACACTCACACAGACACACAATCACACACGGCACATGGGTACACCAGCATGCACTCAGACACACACACACACACAATTACACACACAGACATACACACACAATTACACACACCAACATACACACATAACACACAACATACACAGACACACAATCACACACGACACATGGGTACACCAGCATGCACTCACACAGACACACAGACACACAATCACACACAATTACACACACACACACAACACACAGATACAATCACACACACAGACATTCACACACAACACACATTCACATGGACACACAACCACCCACGGCACATAGATACACCAGTACCCATTCACACAGAAACACACACACACAATCACACACAGATATACACATGTAACACACACTCACACAGACATATAACCACACACGGTACATAGATACACCAGCACTCACTCATGCACACACTCACATACACACAATCACACACGCAGACATACACACTCACTCACAGACACATACACATACACACACAATCAGACACATACATATGCACACAGTCACACAGATACACTCACATAACATACACTCACACTGACACACACAGACATGCATGCACACAAAGATACACAGGCACACACGATCACATACATAACAATTAGACATATACTCACAAACATACATACACACAATCACACACACTCACACATAAACACACAAAACACCCATTTACAGGCACACTCATAACACACAGACACACTTCCATACAATCACACACCCAGACACATAGATATGCACACAATCACACAGATCACATACACTCACACACATACTGACACATATGCACACACAGAATACACAAATACACACAATCACACACACATAGACACAACAGCCACTCACACATACAAACCAATGCAGAGCCTGCATCTGGTGATCCACAGAAAAGCCTTTGTGAGACTGCAGGAAGCCTGCCTTCCAGAATCTTCCAGCCAGAGTCCCAGAGCCCCTGGAACCCTCTATCTGCTCCCTCTTCCACATGACAGCCCTGCAGACGCATGACGACAGCCCGCCCACCCCTGAGCCTCATCTGCCCCAGGCCTCTTGTCACCAGCTCCCTCAACCATTCCTTGGGTGACAATTTCCACATCGTATGCCTCCCTGGGGCCCCTCCCCAGTCACACTCAAGTCTGTGCCCTTTCCTCTGCATGGGCAGGACCGGATTTGCACCAAGCCACCCAGAGCACAGCAGATAGGTTACATGCCTGATTCTGGCCTTTCTTGATGCAGACTGGGAGCATCAGGACCCAGCTGGCAACCTAGTCCTACGGCAGCACCTGTGGGGCATGTGGTCCACTGATCCCCTCAGATCTTCTTCAGAGAAGCTGAGCCAAGCCAGAGCTCCTCAGCCTAAAGAGGAAAGGCTGAAGTGCGGCCCCCGCGATTGCATGACCTGTCACAAAACTTGCTCTGGTCTGGTCAGCTGAGCCTGCCCACATCTTCCAGTCATTCATCTCAGACCTGTCACAAAAATAAACAGCTAGCCCTCCCAGCTCTGCAGCCTATTGAGTGGGTTCAGTCAGCAACCCCTCCCGTGATGGCCAACGAGAATCAAAGCCGACATTATCTGTGAGTACTTACTATATGCCAGGCACAGAGTAAGCTTTTGAGAAGGGCTTTTGCTCTCTCCACCTGATAGGTGAGGAAACTGAGGCACTGGAAGGTTAAAGGATCTTCCCAAGGTCAAGAACTACTTAGTAAAAGAGCTGGGGTTTGGATCTGGGCAGTCCAGCTCCAGGTCACCAGTTAAAGGGTTATCCAGGCCAGACTGTGGACAGGAGGTTGCAGCCCACCCGCGCCCCCACCCCCTGCACCTGCCCACGTGTCTATCACCAGGCATTGCCATTTGTTTGTTTTCAGCCAGCTCTCGGCCCTAGGACAAGTGTGGCAAGCGGGACTGTGTCAGAACCTCCATCAGTGTGTTTGAACATCTCCCAGCAGGCGCTTCTGCTGATCAGTTTTTACTCACGCTGCAGTAATTAGGGCCTTAGGTCTTACTTCAGCTAGCAAATCAGGGTGAACTTGGCCCCTGATGGGAGGGAGGAGTGTCCAGCAGGAAGAGCACTGGATCAGGAGTCCCAGGACTCAAGGACCAGCTCTGCCCTCCCCACATCACATGGTCTCCCCAAGCTTCATTTCCTTTTGTATAAAATGCAGAAGACGATGCCTTTGCTGCCTTGAAAACCAGACAGCAAATGGGGAAAAACATTTGGAAAGCAACTTCATGAAAGAAAAGACAGCTTCGTTGTATGAGGCCCCATGCTAGGTGCTGCAGAAACACGTCTGAGCCTCACAAAAATCCTTTCAGCTGGAAGGTATTATCCCAGTTTTATAAGAAGCGGATGCTCCTGTGATGCTAGGTGACCTGATCCTCCTGCCATGGTTGTGGACTTGCTCATCTCTACCCCAGCTGGGACAGAGCTTAGGCCCCTCCCAAAAGGGGCCTAAGACCTTAGAATGACGGAGGGCTGGATGCAGTCCCCGCTGCTCAACAGGGCAGGTCAGGCAGCAAGACCCTAATGCTCCTCTCTACATGCACCATTAGCCAGACCACTCCGGCCAGAGACCAGGAGAAGGGGGCAGTAGGTAGAGGCAGAGCCTCAGAGATGAAGGGAGAAGTTCTGGGAGGCAGGGCCAGGTCTGCACTGAACCTGGCCCTAAAGAGCCCACGGCCTCCACAGAACCTCCACCCTCAAGACACCACGTCCTTCTCGTCCTCTCCTGCTCAAGGAGCCCCAAAAGCACCCAACTCTTTTGCAGAGGTGTCCAAACATGCCATGCTAAATCCTCTGTGATCTGCACCTCTTGTCTATCAATACGGTCTGGGTTCTCCAATCCCAGAGCATGAGTGGAAACCAGGACTTGTGGTCATGTCCCCACAAAGCACCTGGCAGGGGAGGCCCGGATCCTCTCACAGGCACAGCAGCTCCAAGAGGACAGGTTTTGTCTGTTCCCTTCCATTCACTGCTGTGTCCCCCAGTGACCAGAACAGGCCTTAGAACACAGTACGTGAAGAATAAATATTAGAGAGAAAAGGAAGTCAGAAAATCCAATTTGTTTTCTTCCCTCTATAGACTGGCAGCCATGGTGGGGGGAGAGACTCAACCCACATCTTCCTGGATATCAGGATCCACAGACCCACGGACCCATGGATCCACCATCCACAGATTCAGACACATACACCCACAGATCCTTAGATCCCTGGACCCAGACCCACACAGTCACACTCCCAGAGATCCACAGACCACACACCCACAGTGTGCAGGGCATATACAGCTCCCTGGGCTCTCTGAGCCCCCAGGCCAGACCCGGGACTCTAGGGGCACAAGAGCAGACTGAAGGCATTAAGGCTGGGGCATGTCCTAGGAACATATGGGAAGAAAACATTCTGCGGCAAAGAACAGTAGGCAGGGAAGGGGTTGGAAAGGAGAAGTGGGGACAGGAGGACAGGCGAGGAAGAGGAGCAGGGGAAGAGCTGGCGACAGTGGAGAAGGGATGTAGGGGAGAGCGCCCTGCTCTCCCTGCAGCCCAGGGGGGTCTCTATAGACCCCCACACCCAGCCCAGCATCCCCTCTTTCCAGACAGTTTTTGACACCACAAGCTGGGGGGCTGAGGAATCAAAGAAGGCAGCTGCCGAAGTGGAGACAGCCACGGATCAAAGAGCCACACAGAAGCCTGTTTGGTTCCCTTGGAAAGCACTAGGAACTGCGGGGTGGCAGGAGCCCTGCCAGCGTGGGGGAGGGACAGAGTGGTGCCCAGAAACAGACTGGCCTGAGAGCCCCTTCCTTGGGGCTGAGGCCCAGGGCAGCCACAGTTGGGGTGTGGAGTGAAGGTGGCAGAGAGGGCCATGGAGGGGGGCATGATGAAGGAGACTGGGGGAGGGGAGTCGGAGGTGGTGATCCCCATGGGCTGAGGGTGGAGAACTGGGTCCAGAACCACAGAGAGGCTGCGGTCCCCAAAACTGCTCCCCGTTTGGCTATGGGCTCAGCAGGATGTCTGGAGCAGAGAGAGGGTGAGAGAGGAGGGGGTTCTCACAGCACCCTCCACCCCTACCTGACCACTCAAGGTCAAGGGGAGGCCGCAGGGACCCGAGGACTGCCTGGCGCCCCCTGGTGGGCCTGGAAGATGCCCTCTCAGCCCTAGCTTTCTCAGGAAGGCTTGGAATGGGGGCGAGGGGAAGGGCATGCAGGGTAAGGAGGAAGAAATGGGGAAGAAGTGGGCAGAGAACTTTGGTCAAAGGAAGGGGAAGGGGCCTCCGGCCAGCCCTGCAGCCCTTTCCCCAAGCCTCCTATCGTGAGCCCTGGGGCAGGCACAGCAGCTCTGCACAGCTAGGAAGAGAGCATGGAGGCCACGGTGTGGTGCCCAGGCCCTCTGGCGTTGTGGGCAGGTTCGTGGGTTTGGTGCCAGGCCAGTTCAACAGCCTCCAGGCACACTCTTTCCTTTTCCTCTTCCTCCCCCTGCTGCAGCCCCAGACCTGGTCCCTGCTCAGTGTCACCCTGTCCTGTCCTGACCTGTCATCCACTGGTGTCCCCTCCCTCTGTCTCTGCATTGACGGTGGAGGCGGGAAGGGAACTGGGAGGTCTCTAGACTCCCAGCCCAGTCCTGGATCCTGAAGCCTGAACAGAAAGTTTGTCCTGAAGGGTGGACAAGAGTTCCGGAAGTGAGTCCTTAGGGCTAAGAGAAGCCACAGATCCAAGAGGTGACCAGGTGCCAGCAGGGCCTGAGGACGGGGCGCAGGAAGGTAGGCCCACACCCCGGGCCAAACCCTTGCCCTGGGCTGGGCCACAGACCCACACCTCTGTTCACACAGCATCCTAGCCCCGAGGCGGTGCCAGCCTCTGCGGGGTGAATCCTCCAGGGGGCCAGAGACAGAGGACGAACTGGCCACTGCCTGGGCCAATCTGAGTGCTCCAACCAAGACTCTCCTCACATGGTGATCAGACCCCAGCACACCACACAAGCCAGACACGCAGGCCCACTCCAGCGCTCGCTCATTCTCTGTCTCTCTCTCTCTCTCTCTCACACACACACACACACACACCTGGACCCAGGACACAGACCCTCAGGACGAGAATATAGCGCAGAGGTCTTCTCAGACCCCAATCTCATCCTCAGATCAGGACCCCCCAGGGCTCTGACAGGGAAGAAAGACGCTAGCAGAGGGGCTGACTGAGGCCTCAGCCTGGGCCCCACCACAGCCCCCTCCCCCAGGCACCATGACTTCCCCCAAAAGAGGCCTCCCCATCACTGCCAAGCCCCCTAGTCCCTGTCTCTTATACACATCTAGATGTGTATAAGAGACAGTCCTTATACTGACACCAAATGTCTTCGGGGAAAGCTGCAGGCGCGGGACGCTGGAGGGGGGAGGCGTGGAGGCGACAGACAGACTGACGGCGGTGGCTGGTGAGCTCCCTGCCCCTCCCCAGGGGGAAGGAAGCCCCCAGCCCGCGGCCAGCTCCTTAAAATTAAGGGTCGTGCCTGGGGGAGGGTCCTGACCCCTCAGCATGGGGGCTGCGTCAGGAGTAAGAAGGTGGGGGGGTGGCAATACTGACCACCCCCGTGTCCCAGGTGACTGCTCTGCCGCATTCCACCCTGGCTTCCCACTGAGATCCAGGTCGGGGGTGTTTACCCCACTGTTCCGGCAAGGGGTCACCCACCTAAGGCCCCAGCTCTTAAACGGTAGAGCTGAGCTAGAACCCAGCTCTAGAGGTCGCTCCACCTCCCGGACTGCCTCCCCACTTCTCATTCACACCCCTGCTTCTTCCCACCCTCCTAGGCTTGGCTGAAAGGCCACCTCCTTCAGGAAGGCTTCCCAGAGGGCCCCCAGGTGGAACAGATGCACCTCCTCCAGGAAGGC
>NW_012102031.1:3354608-3355905 GCF_000951045.1 Mandrillus leucophaeus
TCCCAGAGGGCCCCCAGGTGGAACAGATGCACCTCCTCCAGGAAGGCTTCCCAGAGGGCCCCCAGGTGGATCCAGCTGCAAAGGCTTCAGTCTCACCACTTCCCAGGACCCTGTCACACCGATTCCCCCAATCCCATGCTCCTCAGGCCTGCCTCCCTTCCTATCTCACCCAAGGGCTGTGGACTGGGGAGAGGGAGTGTTCAAGGTTATAACCTCCTTTTATTTGTTCATTTGCATGCAGTCAAACAAATTAAAGGCATCAAGACTCTCCTCAATGCAGGCCAAATGGTCTACTCACTGCCTCACAACGCAGGAAGCATTTAGTGAGCACCTGCTGTGTGCTAGGCACCTCTTTAAACCGCCTGGAGTTCCACCCTTTTGACCCCATTTTACCGATGAAGAAACTGAGGCCAGAGATGAGCTGCCTGGCAAAAGTTACTCTGCTGGGAAGCAGTAGCCCCCAGTACGAGTCCAGTGCTCCCAACCCCTGCCCATATGTCATCACGCTGGGCTGCCCAGCACAACCCTCTCCACCTCCTGGGAGAATGTGTGGTGAGGGGCACCAGGGGGATGCTGAGGGCTGCCTTGGGCACTCCCATGCTGGCAGATAGTCACAGCTTTAGAGAAAGGTGCACTCTGGTTTGATCCCAGCTCTGCTGCTTCCTGACTGAGGATGGGAAGCAAGCCCCTTAACATCTCTGAGCCTCAGGTGCCTCATCTGTGAAATGGGGATAAGGGTTCACACTTTGCAGGATGCAGACCATCTTTAAAGGGCTTAGCACAGTGTCTGACACATAGTAGGTGTCCAACAAATATTCATCCCTTTCTGGCTTTTAATCTAAGGAGACAAGACAAGCCTTTGTAACCAGACTACAAGGCAGGGTCGTGTAAGCACACAACGGGCTGAGAGGTGTCTTATAGGTGTGAATTCAGCAAGCCAGACAGCCCTGCGGGTGGGACGGATTTATATCAGATCAGAGTGGGCTTTAGATCAGGAGTCTTCAGGGAAGCCTCATCAAAGGCGAGAGACTTGAGCTGAGCCTTGAAAGCTTGTACAGGATTGAGATAAGAAGAGAGAAGTGGGTAGAGAAATGGCATCAAGGATGGAGAAGGCGGCCGGGCGCGGTGGCTCAAGCCTATAATCCCAGCACTTTG
Organism: Mandrillus leucophaeus; assembly: GCF_000951045.1. NCBI lineage: Eukaryota > Metazoa > Chordata > Mammalia > Primates > Cercopithecidae > Mandrillus > Mandrillus leucophaeus. The sequence goes on from NW_012102031.1 coordinate 3,355,764, forward strand.
GGAGGCCGAGACGGGCAGATCACGAGGTCAGGAGATCGAGACCATCCTGGCTAACACGGCGAAACCCCGTCTCTACCAAAAAAATACAAAAAACTAGCCGGGCGTGATGGCGGGCGCCTGTAGTCCCAGCTACTCGGGAGGC
>NW_012102031.1:3356525-3362502 GCF_000951045.1 Mandrillus leucophaeus
TTTTTTTTTTTTTTTTTTGAGACAAGCTCTCACTCTATTGCCCAGGCTGGAGTGTAGTGGCTCAATCACGGCTCATTGCAGCCTCGACTTCCCAGGCTCCAGTGATCCTCCCACCTCAACCTCCCGAGTATCTGGGAACACAGGCACACGCCACCACACCTAGTTAATTTTTTGTACTTTTTGTAGCGACGGGGTTTCACCATGTTGCCCAGGCTGGTCTTGAACTCCTGGGCTCGAGCGATCTGCCCACCTCAGCCTCCCAAAGTGTTGGGATTACAGGCATGAGCCACCACGCCTGGCCCATGCTTTATGTTTCAACTAAAACCCTAGGCCAAGTGCGGTGGCTCACACCTGTAATCCCAGCACTTTGGGAGGCTAAGGTGGGTGGATCATCTGAGGTCAGGAGTTCAAGCCTAGCCTGGCCAACATGGTGAAGCTCTGTCTCTACTAAAAATACAAAAATTAGATTGGCGTGGTGGCAAACGCCTGTAGTGTCAGCCACAGGGACGCTGAGGCAGGAGAATCGCTTAAACCCAGGAGGCGGAGGTTGCAGTGAGCTGAGATCATGCCGCTGCACTCCAGCCTGGGTGACAGAGCGAGACTCCATCTCAAAAAACAAAAAAAAAACTTACTTGTCCACTGTGTCACTATTCTGTCCACCCCACTATCCACCCAGGATAGGGAGTGGGTTATGTAGATATGAGGGATGACCCTGAAACCCACTGGGGCTGAGAGTACTACTCCATGTCTCAGCAAGAAGCAGGACTGGGGAGGTCCCTCCTGAGGGCCCTTGCTGACTGCAGGAGTTTCGTCCATGCATTACTGCTATTTATATTGTGCCTGGTAATTGCAGAAGGCTGCATCAGCCACACCTTTGTTGGTCCCACCATGTCCTGGGAGTAGGGCTGCCAGGCCACTGCCAGTGGGCGGACAAGGTGGACCCCGGCCTGGAGCCCCCTAATGCACCCACATGACAAATGAACCAGGCTCCCTAGACCCGGAATCCCCTGCCCTCTTTCAGGGACAAAACCCAACCAGGTTCTTCCTCACTACTGCAGCAGCTGCTGGGCCCAGGCTCACCTCCGTCCCCCAGAACTTGTTTGCAATTGCAGTGGCTGGATAGAAAGGGATCTTCTGTCCATGGGGACAAATAAACAAGCTGGGCTGAAGGAAACTGGGGCAGAATTCCTGCCCTATGACATGAAATTAGGTCCCTTCTAGGCCTAAAGATCTTAATAGCACAAGGACAAAGATTCCAGTATGCTCAGAATTCACACTGATTTATTTCTCAAATGCTCACAGATGCTCTATCTGTGCCAGGCCCTGGTGTAAGCACTTGACAAAAATTAACCCCCTTAAGTCTTACTATAATCTTGTAAAATCAGACCAGGCGCAGTGGCTCATGCCTGTAACCCCAGCACTTTGGGAGGCCCAGGTGGGTGGGTCACTTGAGGTCAGGAGTTCGAGACCAGCCTGGCCAACATGGCGAAACCCCATCTCTACCAAAAAATACCAAAACTAGCCAGGCATTGTGGCATGTGCCTGTGTAGTCCCAGCTACTCAGGAGGCTAAGGCAGGAGAATCACTTGAACCCTGGAGGCGGAGGTTGCAGTGAGCCAGGATCATGCCACTGCACTCCAGCACTCTGGGTGACAGAGTGAGACTCCATCTCAAAAAAAAAAAGAAAGAAAACAAAAGAAGGAAGGAGAAAGAAAGAGAGAGAGAAAAAAGGGAAAGAAAGAAAGAAAAGAAAAAAATCTTGTAGAATCATTGCTACCATTTCACAGGTGAGAAAACATTGGCACAGAGAGGTTAGGTAACTTGCTCAAGGTCACACAGCTAATAAATGGAAGGGCTGGGATTCCAATTCAGGGGGTCTGTGCTCTTAACTAGGATCCTAAGTTCTAAGACTCAAAAGCTCTGAAAGTCCACGTTTCCAGGATTCCAAACTGACAGAGTGGCTCCACCTACTAAAGGAGGAAGGGAAATGGCCTGAGTTCCCCTCCCGCCATAGGCCACCCCGAGGTGGAGCACATTCCTCTGGGACATGGAGACGGGCCTCTCTCACCAGCCCTGCTCGGGCCCCAGAATCCCAGTCATGCTGCAAGCACTGATGTGGCCTAAACACCTAAGAACCAGGCCAAGACAGGAGCACTGGACCCCAAATGCCCTGGCCTGGGAGCAGTCCACCATGATAGGAGAAAACCAACGGCCGAATGCAAGCTTCAACAGTCCAAAAGCATCTGTTAATCACCTACTGCATATCAGGCCTGTGCCATGGCTGGAGGACATTACCAGATGGAAAGTCCAGAAGCGCTGACTGTGGGTGAAACAGAGATTTGGAATGAGACCCTAGGGAGGATGAGCCAGATGCTGGGCTTCCAATATGTGATGGGGCAGGCTGAACCCTGGCACCGATGGGCACCTTGATGGGTTTGAAGAGGCCAAGATGGACCCAGAGCCCAGTCTGGAAGGTAGTGGCTGGATTGTTCTGCAACTTAAAGAGAGAAGAACTAGAAGGTCCAGAGAGAAAAGAGTGGAGAGGGAAGGGAGAGGAGAGAAGAGATTGCAAGATGGAGAAGACCAGGGACACGTGGAGAGGGATGCACCTGGAGGCATCCCCCAGAAGCGGGGGGACTTCGATTTGAAGTGGTTTGCATGGCTGCAGTGTCAGTGTCCCTTCCCTGCCAAGTCCCCAAGAACATCTGCTGGACACACAGGGGTACTCAGTGTGTGGATATCAAGAAAGGAGCCGAGCTCCCCTTCAGTGCTGACATGAACAAGAACAGCCCTGGGCAGGTCACCCAGTCCATCCCCAACTGCACTAAGCCAGCAGAAGCAAAAGGTCAAAGCCAGATGGGTCCAGGAGAACACTGGCAGCCCCCCAAGATTGCTGCATCCATGGGAATCTGGGCAGGAAGTGTGGGGGTGGAGCTGGCTTACCTAGCTAAGGAGTGGGGAGCCCCTGGGCCCGGCTGCGGGTGTCCACTTCTTCCATCAGCCCACTTAACCCCCAGCAATCCTAGGTGACAGGGATCATGCAGCTCCATTTACACTCGGGAGAACCAGAATCCGGAGAAATTAAGTAAATTGCCCAGAGTCACATAACTAATGAGCAGCATAAACGGGATTCTATGCCAGAGAGAGAGAGAGAGAGAGAATGTGTGTGCGTGTGTGTGTGTGTGAGAGAGAGAGAGAGAGAATGGTCTATCTGCCCTGAACAAAAGCCTGGAGTGGGGCCAGAGCATAACTGGGGACAGACCCCAGGAACCTCAAGTTCCTGCCAGGTGGGAGGTCCCTGACTCTCAACCAAAACAGGTAGTTGATCCCTGAGGAGCTTCCTGGATGGGGCTCAGAGAATCCAGTCTCTACTAACAATACAGAAATTAGCCGGGCATGGCAGCGTGTGCCTGTAATCCTAGCTACTCGGGAGGCTGAGGCAGGAGAATTACTTGAACCCGGGAAGCGGAGGTTGCAGTGAGCTGAGATCGCACCGCTGTACTCCAGCCTGGGCGATAGAGCGAGACTCCATCTCAAAAAAGAAAAAAACCGAAATTGAAGTCAAGAGAGCTGGTGTGACAACAGTTACACGCCAGGCCGTCAATCGGTAATGTCACTGGCCACCTACTAAGTGCCACCTGTCGGCTATACAGAAACAGATGAACCCCAGCCCTGTGGGGAAACAGCCACATCTGGACAACCTGGGTTTAAGCTCGGAAGGAGCTAGGAGCCCCCAGGAGGAAACGATATTTTCTGAGGTCAGACCAAGAGGGCCAAAGAAGGCTCCACAAAGGGAGAGACAGCGAAGGCCTGGAAGGGACAACAGGTGGTGGGCAGATCCGAGTTTTCCTGGCCAAGTATTGGAGGAAGGGCATCTCAGGCCAAGGGACAGCAGGAGCAAAGTCCTGCAGAGCATCAGGTAAAAAAAGACATGAGGGTCTGGGCACAGTGGCTCACCCCTGTAATCACAGCACTTTGGGAGGCTGAGGCAGGTGGATCACCTGAGGTCAGGAGTTCGAGACCAGCCTGGCCAGCTTGGTGAAACCCCGTCTCTACTAAAATACAAAAATTAGCCAGGCAGGTTCACAGGCACCTGTAATCCCAGCTACTCGGGAGGCTGAGCCACGAGAATCTCTTGAACCCGGGAGGCAGCAACCTAGGTTGCAGTGAGCCGAGATCGTGCCATTGCACTCCAGCCTAGGTGACAGAGAGAAACTCTATCTCAAAAAAAAAAGAAGAAGAAGAAGAAGAAGAAAAGAAAATGACATTGGAGGAAGAGGTGGAGGAGGGACTGAAAAGCCCAGCTTAGGAGCGATGGAGCCAGAGAGGAGAGCGGACGACGAAAAGAGCAGAAATCACCTTGGGGTGCAAGGGATGGGGACCCTCTGCCCTTGTTGGCGTCTGTCTACCTCTGTCTCTGTCTCTTTGGACGTCTCCCTCCTGCTTCCTGTTTCTCTTGCCTGGCTCCCTTCCTCCTTGGCTGTTTCTCTGTCTTACCCTTTCTCTGACTCTCTCCATGCCCCTCTGTCTCTCTGTCTCCCTAACTCTTCCTGTCTGTCTCTTGCTCTCCCATCTCCCTGCTCTGTGTGTGTGTGTGTGTGTGTGTGTGTGTGTATCTCTCGCACACATGTGCCCTCACGCTCTTCCTTTCTGCCATTCCTGCTGCTTGGAGAGAGAATAATAGAGCAGGCAACTATCCCTTTTATCCTCAGCTGGACAAAGTCCCGGCACCCCGGCAGTCAGGCTTCCAGGCAAACACCCTCAATGTCGCCATCAAGGAGAGACGATGAGGCCTGTGCCATGGGAGTGGGTCTCAGACTGGAGGTTCTGCAGTTGGCCAGGTCATTACTGTACGTCTGGGCCCTGCCCTGTGGTCTTTCAAGCCCTGATGGCTTAGGATGGGCATTTGAGGGAGCAGGCAAGCTTTGCCCAGTGGCAGAAGAGGCAGCCTCAGCCTCCCAGGGCACTTGAATTCCACTGTCAGGGCTACAGTGCTTTCTTGCAAGGTTTCGATCATTGTTAAAACCAGAACCTCCTGGAAAGGATTATTCAGTCCAGTTCACCAGCTGAGGCCAGTTCTGTGCCTTTGCCAGATGTGGGTCTTGGAGAATATTCACCAGCTGTGCCCTCGGTTCGGCTGTGGTCTTATGGGGGTAGAAAAGGCTATCATCAGATGTTGCCACGTAGAGAGTGCCTTTGTCTCCCTCAGGCCCGACTCCTCTGTGGCAACCCTGGGCAGAATCCGTGGTCTTTCCCTCCAAACTCCTGCCCTGTCTTCATGGCCCACCTCTGTGCCACCCCAGCCAGACTGGGAGCCCTACGAAGCAGGACCCATTTGTAGAGACCAGAGCTGGGCCTAGAGGGAGTGCCAGCAGGTTTGCTGAAGGAATGAATGGGCAGTGATCCTCACACACAGGAGGCTGTGATGGGGCAGCTTTGCCTCTGCAGCAGCTACCCCCCAAGTTCCCACTGTGTGCCAGGCACAGTTTGGGCCCTGGAGGTACAGCAGTGAGCAAAACAAAGTCTGGTCCTCTTGGAGCTTATATTTTAGTGGGGAAGTCAGAAGATAAATAAGTAAAATATATTAGTACATCAGATGCTGATCCACCTGTAGAGCAAATTAAAGCAGAGGTGGTGGGTGGGGAGTGAGGATCGGGTCAGGGAGGCTTGTCATTTTAAATGAGGTGGTCAGGGACATGGTCTGACTCAAATCCTAAAAAGTGGCAGGGAACAGTGGCTCACGCCTATAGTCCCAGAATTTCGGGAGGCCAAAACAGGAGGATCACTTGTGCCCAGGTGTTCAAGATCAGCCTGGGCAAAATGGTAAGACCCCATCTCTACAAAAGCATTTTTAAAATTAGGCTGGCATGGTCCTGCAAGGTGGCTCACACCTGTAATCCCTACACTTTGGGAGGCTGAAGCAGGCAGATCACGAGGTCAGGAAATCAAGACCATTCTGGCCAACATGGTGAAACCC
>NW_012102031.1:3363156-3367777 GCF_000951045.1 Mandrillus leucophaeus
CCTGTAATCCCAGCACTTTGGGAGGCTAACGCAGGCGGATAACCTGAGGTCAGGAGTTCAAGACCAGCCTGGCCAACATGGCAAAACCCCATCTCTACTAAAAAGTACAAAAATTAGACGGGTGTGGTGGCAGGCACCTGTAGTCCTAGCTACTTAGGAGGCTGAGGTAGGAGAATTGCTTGAACCTGGGAGGCAGAGGTTGCAGTGAGCCGAGATCACGCCGCTGTACTCCAGCCTGGACGACAAGACCAAGGCTCCTTCTCAAAATTAGTGGGCATGGTGGCATGTGCCTGTACTAAGTGCCACGTGTCGGATATATACTCAGGAGGCTGAAACAAGAGGATAGCTTGAGCGCAGGAGTTCGAGGCTGCAGTGAGCTATGATCACGACACTGCACTCCATCCTGAGCAACAGAGTGAGACCTCATCCCAAAAAAAAGAAAAAAAAGTCCTAAAAAGCTTGCCCTGGGTGCTATATAGAATAGACCGGGGGAAAGGTGTCACTCTGGAACAAAAGGACCGTGCAGGCTCCTTGGTTCCTGAAACAAAGGGCCCTGACACTTGCACCCACTGACCCAGCTGAGGACCCAGATATTTCTCCAGGCTGGCTGAGCAGAGCCTGGGGCTCCAACTGTCCTGCCAGCCACCAGGCGCCTCTCTCAGCTCCTCCCGTCCATCTCTCATCTCTCATTTTCTTACACCGGCCCCAGCACACACTCTCACACACACTCTCTCCCTTTCATAAAACCTTTCCAGGAATCCCTTCATGGAGGACAGACACAGGCCACAGTGGAGGGTGTTGGGAGGGACGGAGGAAGCAGATACACACTCTCTGAGGGGGAGCTCCCTGCTGGGAGCACCTTTGAAGATGTGCCCTGAACGTGGGCGTGGCCATCCATGGATTCAGAAGGGGGGCCCTTCCAGTGGGGGGCCCAGCCTCCGATTCCATTTGAAAGTCGGCATAAATTATAAATAGACATTTGGGAAGCAGATAAGCCAACACCTATGAGGCACAGACTTGACCAAGAGTCCTCAGGATATCCGATGACTAGCAGGTCCTCACTACCCTCCCATGCCTGTGAATTCCCTGACTACCCTCACCAGGCCCCAGCCTGCAGAGGGGAGCAGGTTCATCACACACCTCTGGCACACGCAGAGCAGGAACCAGAGAAACCAAGAAACTGGCCCAAGGTCACACAGCAGAAAGTTACATGGCAGGGCCTGAAAGCCAAGCCCACGCCCACCCCACTCCCCTTGCCCAGCTAGGTCCAAATAAGCCCAGAGCCCGCGACCACCTCAATCTCAGCCTGCAGACGTCTGGGGGTCCCCTTGCACCCTGACCCCCCAGAGCAAACTTGGGGAGTGGTCTCTGATGTTTAACTCTGAGCATTCGCCTCCCAGGCATGCAGCTGCCCTCCCCCCAAGGGAGAATAAACCCATGGAGACACTGACACACAATCTCACACTCCCACGTGTGCACACACAGATACACACACTGACACATTCACACAGACCCACAAACACCCTCACGTGTACACCCAAACAGATACCACTTTTATTAAATACACTCTCACACCAAGATACGAAATCACACAAATACGTTCACACTCTCTCTCAAGTACACACAGACACATCATGTTATTATTATTAAGTTCACACTCACACAAACACAAGCACAAATAGATCCTTTCCCAAATGCACTCAAGAAGAGGGAAAGACGTTGTCGGTACTAGAGACAGAGGGAAAAGAGAGAGAGGAGGAGGAAGACAGGAAAAAAATCAAAGGAGAGAGAAGAGGAGGGAACTGACTGATGGGGAGGGGGTAAGTTTAGAGCATCAAATAGGTAAAAAAATTTGGGGAGAAAGACGGGAGAGGAGAGGGGAGAGATGAGGAGAAAGAGATAAGGAGATAAGGAGGCAATAACGGGACCGAGAAGGATGAAGAGGAGTGAGAGGAGAAGGGAGCCTGTGATTGGAGCCTAACTTTAGCTGCAGCAGCAGTGATGACTCACACTTTGGGGGGAGCATTGAGCCAGCTCCAGGTTTCTGTTTATATTCCTCGATGAGCTAAATATACAGGCAAGGGGTTCTTCTGTTCTGGTCCAGCAGCTCCTGTGTTCTTCCTCCCACCCTCGCCTCCCCTCTCCTCCACACACACTCAGAGCCCCTGCCTCCTCTCCCTCTCCATGCCCACAGGGTGCTGCCTGTGTCCTCCTGCAGCCATTGGCACACATCCTAACCTGGCCCACAGTTCTCCCCACCAGGGAGTCAGTGCCAGGAGCTGACCATGGGGTTGGGCTCTGAGCTTAGAAACAACTTGGTCCAAAGAGCCCCTTTCTGAAGCCAGGAAATCAAGTGGAAGGGGGCGATGCTTGCCCAAGGTCACACAGCAGGCAAGTATAAGATGAACCACACCAGTCTCCTGTATCTGCCAGGCCAGACACTCCCCTAGGAGAAGGAAATGAAGGCTTGGGGTAGTGGGACTGAGGACCCATGACAAGGGGCTGGAGAGGGGAGAGTGGGGCGTGAAGGGAGAAAAAACAAGAGCCAAGGCTTGCAGACCACGGAAGAAGTGGAAGAGTGTGTGTGTGTATGCACATGCATGCACTCAAACCTGTTGGGGCAGGTGGAGGGGTGGTCAACGGTCTTGGAAATAAAGGAGGGAGTGAATACCATTGGCAAATCATCTTTAGATCCCTGAGTCTAGGGGTCCCCCTGCATCCTGACCCTCCAGAGAAAACTGGCGGGGAGGGTGGTCTTTGATGCTTAACCCAGAGCATTCACTTCCCAGGCACAGAGCTGCCCTCCCCGAAAGGAGAAGAAATCCACAGAGACACTCGCAGCCCCATATGTGCACACACACACAGACACAGAGACTGAGAGACTGACACGTTCACACAGACCTACAAATACCCCAAACACCCTCACACGTACACCCAGATACTACTTGTATTAAATACACTCTTACACCAAGGTACAGATTCACGCAAATACATTCACATTCCCTGTAGAGTACACACAGACACGAATGTTATTATTAACTGTGGAGGGGGAGGTGGTAGGGGAAGGTGCAAGTGTGGTCAAGGGTCTTGGAAACAAAAGAGAGACGAAATTTTATAGGCAAATTATCTCCAGACCCACAAGGAGCTCCTCTGACATCATCAGCACCCCCGATCCAGCTCCCTGCACCCCGACCTCCTGAGTCAGCGTTCAAGGCCCTTTGCTACCCAACCAGCGGGTCACAGACCTACAAAACCTACAGAATAACCTTCCTGCGCCAACCGCGCCCCAACCTCGCCCCAACCTCGCCCCAACCGCGCATCGCGCTGCTGTCCGTGGTGCTGAATTCCGCTTCGCCTCTCCGCTCCCTGAAAGGTGGCGATTCCTGCCCTAACCTCTCCCAGGAAGGAGTTCAGTAGGATTGAGGGAAGAGGCTGCGACAGGAAGGAAAGGACAGCAGGAGATGAAGGACAGGGACGGTGAGAAAGGCAGCCCCTGCCAGGGATTTTCAGGGAGAGAGAGTAGTGTTTGCTTTGACATCGTTTTCAGATAACCACAGTGACCAAGGAAAACACCACCAGCGAAGATGGCCGACAAGTCGGGGAACCACTGCAGAGGGAGACGCCCGTGTGCCCGGCTGTGTAAGGCTGGGCGAGTATTGACACAGAAACGGATCCAAGCCGGAGGGGAGAGCCTGGGCGGGCTTGGAGTAACGTCCTCAGCCAAGCCGAATCAAAGCACTCCTAGTTTTCTCATGTTTTTGTTACCCATCTAGATGAAAAGGTTGTGAGTTTTCACACTGTCACAGAACAAACAGAGCTGTGACTTCCGTTTCCCAGGGTACGTGGCTGTTTCATGTTCTCCTGACAGCTCCATCACATTTCTGACAGTCTCTAAAATTTTGTTTTCCTCTGGTCAGACCCAGGGGCCTCGTTCACTGGCACACACCTCCTCAGAGGTCAGTTACACTTTCCCTATCCCTCACTGACTCATGCCTCCAGGCCTCTGCACATGCTGCTCCCCACAACCTGGAGAGCCCTCCTTTCTCCCTCTTTCTCCTTTGAGGTCCAGCTCCCCAGTCTCCCACACTGGACAGGGAGCTTCTGGAAGGGAGGAAATACCATAACTCATCGCAGTGCCCCCAGCAGCTAGCACAGAGCCTGCCATACCCATTCACTTAGTTACCTGTCCTTCTATACGAGAAAAATACTTGGCTGAATATCCTAGGGTTACGATGGGGGTACAAATTGGTTCCTCGAGCAAAGACAGGATCGCAGGTATTACAGAAGAAAAAATGTCCAAGTTTGTAGATAGAAACTTACTGCCCATCGCTGAGCATAGTGGCACACACCTGTGGTCCCAGATACTCAGGAGGCTGAGGCGGGAGGATCACTTGAGCCTGGGAGGATGTGCGCATGGTGGCTCACGCCTGTAATCTCAACACTTTGCAAGGCCATGGTGGGGAGATCATCTGAGGTCAGGAGTTCAAGACGAGTCTGGCCAACATGGCAAAACCCCATCTCTACTAAAAATATAAAAATTAGTTGGGCAGGCCGGGCGCGGTGGCTCAGGCCTGTAATCCCAGAACTCTGAGAGGCCGAGGAGTGTGGATCACGAGGTTAG
>NW_012102031.1:3369572-3371835 GCF_000951045.1 Mandrillus leucophaeus
AACTCCCAGGTTCAAGCAACCCTTCCACCTTGGCCTCTCAAAGTTTAGGAGGCCAAGGTGGGAGGATTGCTTGAGGTCAGGAGTTCAAGACCAGCCTAGAGAACATAATAAGACCCCCATCTCTACAAAAACAAAAAACAAAAAAAAAAACTTTTAATTAGCCGGGCATGGTGGCATGCACCTGTGGCCCCAGCTACTAGGGATGCTGAGGTGACAGGATCCTTTGAGCCCAGGAAATCGAGGCTGCAGAAATTGTGTTTGGGCCACTGCACTCCAGCCTGGGCAACAGAATGACATCCTGTCTCAAAAAATAAATAAATAAAAGTAGAACTCACAGTATTATATGCATTTTTTAAATGAGGAAATTGAGGCAAAGGAGAGGAAATGACTTGCCCAAGGCTACAGGGTAGGTGAGAGGCATAACCAGGACACCAGAGTGCTCTGTCTGGCTTAAAGTCCCTGCCCACAAGCTTCACCTCCTCAGGGGTCTGCCACACCCACTCTGCCACACCCACTTTGGGACACGCCGTCTCAAAAAAAAAAAAAAGGAGGGTGTAGAGTCTGCAGGTTGGATCCACAAGGCGTGGGTGACTCCCCACATGTGGGGTGGGGGAGAAGGAGGGAATGGCACCCCTATTTCTGGCTTGGGTGAGACAGAGGATAAGAGGAATCACAAGTGGAAGCCAAGAGGCCGGTGGGACACACAGGACGCCTCCAGGAGGCTGTAAAGATGTGGATCTGGGGGCCCAGAGAGAGGCCTGAGCCTACACAGAAGTCACGTGGCCTCAGATGGCTCCAGCAAGGTGCCTGTGGATTCTCCAGGCCTCCTCGTACCCATTTCTCAGGACAGGAGCTGCTCAGAGCCCTCTGGGGACATTTCCTAACAGCGTCCACCAGGCCAGGTCCCCAGCAAGGGGTGGCCACCCCAGGACTCTCTCCTGGGCTGAAGCTGACATGGGCCTGAGTCCTCAGAGTAGGCTTTGGTCTCCCCTCTGGGAGATTCCAGGGATTTGACCTCACCGAGCACAGAACCTGCCAGACACTGTGGGCACCAGGGGCTGACATCATGCCAGCTTCAGGGAGAACATCTCAAGGTTTAAGGTCATCCCACTGGGGAACAGGCTACCCCAAAATGGTGATCTCCCATGACAGCCACACAACCGACGAGCTCTCCCTAGCCCCAACCATCACCGAACCCTCACCTCACTCATAGTGGATCCTCACCTCCTCCGCACTCCAAACAGCCCCTGGCACATAGTAGCACTCAACAGATTTTTTTAACTTAAACAAATGGTTTGACACTTATTCATTCATTCAGCAATGGTGTCTGGCACATAGTAGGTGTCATGCATCTACCAGGCACCACTGGGGGCTCCAGCCACAGCAGGGGAACAAGACAGACCGAAGCCCCAGGAGCTGATATTCTGTGGGAGCAGACAGATAAGAAGCAAGATGAAGGAGTAAGCTGTGAGTAGGGGTGGGGGCTGGGGGGTGTCAAAGGCTATGTCAGTGGCTGCCGCCTGTGGAGTGGAGGTTTCTCACCACCCCACCCTCCTGGCCACATTTTGAAGTGGGTGTTATTATTCTTTTCATCTCATAGATGAGGAAACGGAAGCAGAGGCAGGGTAAGTCTCTGGCCTCTGGTCACAGACAGAATCTGAACCAGGCCATCTGCCTCCAGAGTCCATACCAGAAGACACCATGCTAACTGGGGGTGGGGGGTGGGGTGTCTTAGACAATGCCCAAGCTGCTGAGTGCAGTGGCTCACTTGAGTAATCCCAACATTTTGGGAGGCCAAGACAGGAGGATCGCTTGAAGGCAGGAGTTAGAGACCAGCCTGAGCAACACAGTGAGATCTTGTCTCTACAAAAAATCAAGGCCAGGCACAGTGTCTCACGCCTATAATCCCAGCACTGTGGGAGGCCTAGGCGGGGCAGACCACCTGAGGTCAGGAGTTGGAGACCAGCCTGGCCAACATGGTGAAACCCTGTCTCTACTAAAAAAAAAAAAAAATTCAAAAATTAGCCAGGCATGAAGACAGGCGCCTATAATTCCAGCTACTCTGGAGGCTGAGGCAGGAGAATCGCTTGAGACCAGGGCACAGAGGTTGCAGTGAGCCAAGATCACACCACTTCACTCCAGCCTGGGCAAAAGAGCAAGACTCTGTCTCAAAAAAAATAAATAAATAAAATCAAAAGATTAGCCAGGCATGGTGGTGTGCATCTGTAGTCCCAGCTACTAGTGTGAGAGGGAGGGAGGGAGG
>NW_012102031.1:3373315-3378793 GCF_000951045.1 Mandrillus leucophaeus
GAAGGCTCAGCTCCTGGCCAGGGAAGTGGAAGGCTGAGGCACAGTCTTCTTAGTCTTTTGCTTTCTTTTTTTTTTTGGAGACAGAGTCTCGCTCTGCCGCCCGGGCTGGAGTGCAGTGGCCGGATCTCAGCTCACTGCAAGCTTCGCCTCCCAGGTTCACGCCATTCTTCTGCCTCAGCCTCCCGAGTAGTTGGGACTACAGGTGCCCGCCACTACGCCCGGCTAATTTTTTGTATTTTTAGTACAGACGGGGTTTCACCATGTTGCTCAGGCGGGTCTCGAACTCCTGACCTCATGATCCGCCTGCCTCGGCCTCCCAAAGTGCTGGGATTACAGGCGTGAGTTACCGCGCCCAGTCGACAGTCCTTTGCGTTCTCAAGGGCTGAGCCCACAAGGGGAATGCAGTGTGGAAGACTAAGTGAGCATGGGACTTTGAAACCATGGCAAAGCCTGTTGCTCCTCATTCTGCCTCTGCGCCCCTCCTGTAACATAGACCAAGCCAGAGCCCCAGCCTGGCTTCCCAGAAGAATCAAGGGGGACTGTCATGAGGGGAACTGAAAGATGTATTAGTCAGTACATGTTAGGCTATGCTATCAAAATTCTAAAATCTCAGAGTTTTAATACAACAATAGTTGTGGTTTTTGAAAAAATTTTTAGAGGCAGGGGCTCACCCTTGTTCTTGATGGGATGCATTCTCACCAGCTCAGTGTTAAGAGTGCAAAATTGGGCTGGGTGTGGTGGCTCACACCTGTAAACCCAGCACTTTGGGAGGCCAAGGCAGTGGATCACTTGAGGCCAGGAGTTCAAGACCAGCCTGGATGACACAGTGAAACCCCACCTCTACAAAAAATACAAAACTGAGCCATGTGTGGGCCAGACGTGGTGGCTCACGTCTGTAATCCCAGCACTTTGGGAGGCTGCAGTGGGCAGATCACGAGGTCAGGAGTTCGACACCAGCCTGGCCAATATGGTGAAACTCCCATCTCTACTAAAAATACAAAAATTAGCCAGGCGTGGTGGCGTGCACCTGTAGTCCCAGCTACTCTGGAGGCTGAGGCAGGAGAATCGCTTGAACCCGGGAAGCACAGGTTGCAGTAAGCCAAGATCACGCCACTGTACTCCAGCCTGGGCAACAGAGTGAGACTCTGTCTAAAAAAAAAAAAAAAAAATTAGCCAGGTGTGGTGGTGCATACCTGTAGTCCCAGCTGCTCCAGAGGCTGAGGCAGGAGGATTGCTTGAACCCAGGAGGCAGAAAGTGCAGTGAGCTGAGATCGCACCATTGCACTCCAGCCTGGGCAACAGAACAAGACCGCGTATATCCTTCCCCTCCTGGCACTTAGTATAAGGCCACAATCATGGAAGCCTAGGGGCTGAAAGGTCTGCACAGAACAGCTGTGCATGCTCTCTCTCCCTCTCTCTCTCTCTCTCTCTGTCGTAACTGCTAATTTATAATTTATACTCTCAGCTATTTCTAAAGAGGATTTTAAGTGAAATAAAAGATCAGAAACCACTTAGGGAATAGGAATGAGCTAGATGTACTAGAAAGTTGACATGAACGTTTGTTAGAGCTGAATAACATAGGGATATAATACAGTCATGTAATAAATTACACTTATGACAATTGAATAATAATTTCCAATCTGAGCTTCCTACCAGCAGAGGCAAAAAGGCCCCACATATTCACCTCTTCCTGCTTATTTTGCCAGCTGTTTTTCCCTTCTTAAAGTTTCTTCTCTTTATCCTCCCTTGTTTTCAGATCCACTGGGAGAAGAAAGACCCCTCTCCCCCATTTTCTAGGTATCCATATCCCCTTTGCAAGGAAAGAACAGCATAAAGTCAAACGGTTACATGATTAGTGTGACGGAAGCTTCAGCCTGAAGAAATGAGCCTACACAGGCCTTAAAGGTCCCTCCTACACCATCTTTTTGGCTCCTTGTCCACAGATGGAGCAGAGGGTAGGACTTGAAGGCAGGAGACAGCCTTGACCCCACAGAGGGAGCAGTCCAGGCCTTGGCTTCAGGGAGTTCCCTGGAACTTCATTGGAAGGCAGACTCCCTTCCCTGATGACTTATACATTAATTCATTGAATCCCCAGGACGGCCCTGCAAGAGAGGCCTTGTTATGTCCAATTCACAGATAGGGAAACTGAGGCCAAGAAAGGGAAATGATTTGTGCACAGTTACCCAGGTCCCTTTCTCTGAAGACACAGCCTCAGGGCAGGAGCCCCCCCCAGCATCTCTGTGGATGAGATGCTCAGAGTTCTGAGCTGGGGAGGAAAGGGGCTTCTGGGCAGGCCCCAGCTTGGTCTGGAAGGATCAGAAGATGGAGACTTGCTCCCCTCCCCACCACCCCACAGATGCCAGTTGCCATGACAACAGGGCCTCCCTTACGAGGGTGTTGGTTGGAAATTTGCATTTTAATGGAGACGTAATTAGAATTAAAGGACGGAGATTAGAAGGGACAGAACTCTCCCCAACCCCATTCTATGCCCTTGGGAAGCAGAACCCCCACCATAGAGATCTTAAGGCCCCAGAACCACCCACTCCCCACACTGTCCCCTCCCAAAGCCCTATAGGGATATTTTCTCTGCCACAAAGTGCTGTGTCTGTCCCCACTGCCCACATGGCGATAGCAAAGCCCAGAATAGAGGAGGGACTTACTCTAGATCTTACAATGAGGTCAAGTTCCCAGAGCCAGGTGCCATCCGCTTTGCCTAAGGATCTCCCATCTGACCCCAACCTACCGGTAAGTCTTCAGGTACAAGTTGGCTTGAAGGAGGGGTGCTTGCTTGCTAAGGGGCCCCCAAGTTCTCCCCTGAGTCTTCCAAGCTCACCCCTTCCTCTCCCTGTAACCTCTTAACATCTCATGGCCCTGGGGACCTGGCAGGACTGGGCACTCCACCCCATCTTTCTCCAGGGACTGAGAGGGATGTGCCCAAGATCACACAGCAAGCTGGGCCCAGTGGCTCACGCCTGTAATCCCAGCACTTTGGGAGGCCAAGGCAGGCAGATCACCTAAGGTCAGGAGTTCGAGACCAGCCCGGCCAACATGGTGACACCCTGTCTCTAGTGAAAATCCAAAAATTAGCCAGGCATGCTGGCAGGCACCTGTAATCCCAGCTACTCAGCAGGCTGAGGCAGAAGAATCGCTTAAATCCAGAAGACGGAGGTTGTAGTGAGCCAAGATCACGCCACTGCACTACAGCCTGGGGGACAGAGCGAGACTCGCTCTCAAAAAAAAAAAAAAAAAAAAAAAAGATCACACAGCAGCTTAATGGCAGAGCTGCATCTTTGGCTGGTCAGGGTGGAGACATTAAAAAGACCCCGCCTTGGACCCCACCCGGGGGTTGCTGTCTGACCCCAGATCGCCATGGAGAATTTCCAGCAGCTATTTCTGTGTGTTCATTACACCCTTAAAATCAGGCATGCCACTATTTCACCTTTCACATCATTGGAAAGAAGCCACTTTGCCTCTGCCTGGACGCCCTGAGGGGGCTGCCGTCCCTGGGGCTGGTGGGTACCACCCTGAACCCTACAGACCCTGGATGACAGAGACTCACACTTGCTGACAGTGTAACATGAGCATGTGGGCACCACCAGGCCCAGCGGAGCCCTTTATTCACCCCAAATGCCCACCTCCTGCACGTGGAGTGGCTTCTGGTTTACGCTCAGCAAATGCTAGCTGGTTTTTCTCCTATTGGCTGCTCCGTCAGTGGTATCAGCAGATATTTATTGACGGCACAGATTATTAAATGCCAGGCCTGGTGCTGAGCACATTTCATGCCACCTCACTGCACCTCCAACAGACCCCAAGCACCCCCTCGAAGCTCAGAGAGGTGAGGTAGGCTCCCAGGTCACACGGCTGCTAAGCGGCAAAGGCGGCGTCTGAACGGGGACCAATGACTCCAGGCTGTCAGGTGTTACTCCCTGTGGCCTCCAACCTACCCGTGTGTGAGTACAAGAGCGTGGAAATCCAGCAGCCACATACAAGTGCAGGTCACATCCACAGACAGGGGCCCAGGTCCCACCGGCACACTGCGGTCCACAGAGCAATCACTGATTTACAAATTAGAGTGCTTATTCTGCGTCCAGCGGAATTCCAAATGCTCGACACTCGATCCTCACAGCAGCCCTATGAGGTAGGGATTATCATCATAATCAACTCATAAACGAAGAAACTGAGGCACAGAGAGGTTGTGGGACTTGCCCAAAGTCACACAGCTAGTGAGTGGAAAAGCCAGGATGTACAGCCTGGTTCCAGAGCAGGCACTCCCTTCAGACCACAGGAGCCCAGAGCCCCGGGCGCCTCCCGCCTCAGTCTTGTATGGAGGACTGGACAATACTTTAAAGCCCCTAAACCTCAGAGGAGGAAATGGGCTAGGGGAGGAGGGCAGAGGCACATAGATGTGTGAGCTGAAGCCTGTGGAAACTGGGGCATCTGTGCCAGCCCCAGACCACCAGGACACCCTCTCCAGCACTGCCCACCTCCCAGAGTCCCTACGGTCCCCTCTCCAGGGGGCCACTGGTCTGGAAGCTGAGGGAACACGCTCACACACATACTCTTGCTTAGGACCTGGAGACTGGGGCTTGAGTCCTGACTCTTGCTCTTAAAGGGCGCACAGCTCTGCAGGAAGCCCACCTGCCTCTCAGCCTCCCAGGCCCAGGGAAGTTAAGCTGTTCCAGGGAGCCTGGGAGGAGACACAGACAGGGCATGGGGGTCGAAGGGCCCCTTACAGTGATTTTCCTCTGTGTGGCCAAAGGCCCCAGTCGGGGGATCAGGGACAGGCAGGGACCCAGTGTGGAAACAGGCTCAGAGCAGTGAAGCCGCTCACCCAGGGTCATGCCAGGTGGGGAACTAGCCTGGGAGATCTCATGACCTATCCTCCCACAGGGAGACAGGAAGCAGCTGTCCCCCTGAGCTTGACCCATCAGGGCCAATGTCAAGACTGGTAGGTCGCAGGTGCCCTAATTAGAGCTGTGGCATGACCTGCTTGGGCCCAACAGTGGCTGCCCCTGCCCATCCCGTCTTGCCCAGAGGGAGCAGGTAGCATGGCAGCGCTGTAGCACCCTCTGCACGCAGTCCCTGGGCGCAGACCCACCCAGGCCTGCCCTACAGGGCACGGTTCTCACACCTCTCCTAGAAGGGGATCCACTGGTTCTCACACCTCTCCTAGAAGGGGGCTGCTGCCCCGCCGAGCCCCATCCAACCGATGAGGAAACTGAGGCACTCTTTGTTAAGGGATTGCTGGGGTCACACAGCCCCCAGCTGTCATTTGCACAGTTTTCAAGAAGGGACCTCGCCTCCCGCCCTGGGCAGCCCAGGCTGGTGACTCTGCCTTAGCTTCCCCAGCCACTCCAGGCCAGGCTGCGAGTGGGAGGGGGTGCGGGACAGCAGGAAGCCGGGGCCACACACTGCTGGCTGCAAGGAGCCAGCTGAGGCCGAAGGACGTCCGGACCCCCACCCCCACCCTACACCCCC
>NW_012102031.1:3378886-3407847 GCF_000951045.1 Mandrillus leucophaeus
ACACTCACACCCCCACCCCCACCCCCACCTAGCCTGGGTAGCCTCAACTGAGGCCTTGTAGTCGCGCCGCGCGAGAAAGCTGTCCTGCGTCGCCACCTAGTGGCAGAAATGCGCCCGGGCCCGCGGATGTGCCGATTCCTCCGCAGGAGGCTGGTTCAGCGCCTAGCCTGCCGTCCTGCCCGTGCCCGGCTGGGCTGCGGACGCTGCAGGGGTCTGCCCAGCACGTTGGCACACACAGAACTCCACCCGGGGGACCGTGGGCTGATCAGCCCAGATCGGGAGGAGGACAAAGCTTGGTCCTTTGCCCGCCTGAGAGACTGACTCGCTGCATATCCCACGACCTTCTGGGCCTCTCAACCCAGCGGCTCACTGGTGCCCCAAACTCAGCTCTCATCCACTCATTTCGTGCGTTTCTGGAACTCTTACCGTATGCCAAGCACTGTTCCAGGCGCTAGGGATATAACAATGAACAAAATAAAGATCCCTGCCTTGAAGAGCTTACAGAGGGGTATGGGTGGGGAAATAGACAATACTCGATACACATAATAAGACAACAATCCGGCTGTGTTAGAAGCAGGAAGGAGGCGTATGTCTGAACAATCACTGGGCTCCAGGCCCCCCACTCCCCTTAGGACAAAATCATGTAGTCTGAGGCCTTTGCGACCCTCCAGCCCAGCATGGCATCCTGAGGGGCCACTCGTGTGTCACAGGGGATAGGTCCTCGCTACAGCGGTCTCCGCCTGGAACAATCCCCGCTGCCCATACATGGTCAGCTCCTCCTCACCCTCCAGGGGCCTACCTGACCCCATAGCTTGACAGGCCCCACCCAGCACCACAGCACTGCTCTCCCTGGTGGCTGTGGCAGGAGCGCCCCCACAAATCCTGCGGCCAGGCTGCCAGTCTTGATTCGCACCGCCGACTCCACCCATGTGACCCTGGCCTCTCTGTGCTTGTTTCCTCGTCTGTAAAATGCAAAAGACAATTCCAACCTGGAAGGGTAGGGGGGATAAACGAGTTAACAAATGCAAAGCACGTAGAACAGGGCCTTGACCCTTGAGTTTGTGTTGGTTGGTATTATTACTATCTAGCTGATGGGGCTTAGACGGTGTGGTCTATCCCGGAGGACCAACTCCAGGTCCCACACTCTGTGCTGTCAGGTACACAGAAGGCCCTCAGAAGCCGGCTGAGTGAACCCAGTGGTCCCTTCTGATTCACCGTTCACTTATTGCGTGTCTTCTGCATGCCAGGTGCTGGACGGCCAGCTGCAGATGGAGCAGCGAACAAGCCAGGGCTCCTCCCCTAGGTAAGCAGTGTCACTTCTAGGCCAGAGGGGCTCAAACGTTTTGGTCTAAGAAGCTTCTTACATTCAAAACTTCAGAATCCCCTCACGCCTGTAATCCCAGCACTTTGGAAAGCCGAGGTGGGCGGATCACTTGAGGTCAAGAGTTCAAGACCTGCCTGGCCAACATGGCGAAACTCCGTCTCTACTAAAAATTTTTTAAGAAGAAAATTAGCCGGGCGTGGTGGCGGGTGCCTGTAATCTCGGTTACTCAGGAGGCTAAGGCAAAAGAAGCGCTTGAAAAAACAAACAAACAAACAAACAAAAGAAGCACTCGAACCCGGCAGGCGGAAGTTGCAGTGAGCCGGCACTGCACTCCCGCCTGGGCGACAGAGCGAGATACCGTCTCAAAAAAAATTAATTTAATTAAATAAATAAATTTTTTAAATTCAGGATTCCAAAGAACTTTTGTATGTAGGCAATTGATGTTTGCCATACTAGAAACTAAAACAGAAAAAAATTACATATTCATCAATTCACTTAAAATAACAATAAACCCATTGCTTTGTAACATCAACATATTTTGAGAAATAATTGTATTTTTCAAAACAAAAATATGTCTTTAATGTCTGGCTTACGGGAAGACAACTGGATTTTCATACTACACTCAACCTGTGCGATATCTTGCGTTGGCTGAAGTATACGGAAAACACTCCGCCCGGTCCCCAGCCTAGCCCGCCACGGAGCCGCCAGACCCGAGAGGATTGGCCAACCCGGCGGAGCTGGTTGCAGACGGCTTCCGGGGAAGGAGGGGCCTGAGCGCCAGGCGCCAGGTGGATTGGGATTGAATAACAAATATGTCCTTCTGCGCCTTAAACCCGCCTCCAGTTTCCGCCCCTTCTTCTGCTCAAGTATAAACCTCTAACGCATGCGTCCTAAGAAAGATGGGCACTTCCGCCCATCCCTTCCGGAAACCTCTGTTCCGGCTCGGATTTCCGCCGAGACGGCTAGGACTGCCAGGTTGCAAGTAGTGTGAGGCTCGTGGGCGGAGCCAAGCGCAGCCATGTCCGCGGCCCTGCTGCGGCGGGGCTTGGAGCTGCTGGCGGCGTCCGAGGGTGAGGACGGCTGGCCGGGGGACGTCCGGCGCGGGCAGGAGGATGGCAGTGGCTGCGGGCGGGAGCCGTGGATGGAAAACAATCCAGGCCGGGCTTAGCCCCAGTGGCACGGGAACACTGCGCGCCCTCCGACCTGGGTCCCTTCTTCTCTCTTCCCCTGTAGCCCCCCGGGACCCTCCAGGTCAGACCAAGCCGAGAGGGGCTCCGGTGAAACGGCCCTGGAAGACGAAGGCAATTCAGGCCCAGAAACTGCGGAACTCGGCCAAGGGAAAGGTGCCCAAGTCGGCACTGGGTAAGTTCGGGAAGGGGCTGAAAGCGCTGCCTCCGGTGCTGGGACCTGCGCCCCAGAGGAGGTGGCGCTTGAGGCAGGGCCTGAAGCGTCGGCCCGGTATTGTTAGACCTACTGTGTGCCAGGCGCGGAGCGGGATCCTGGACATACGAAGGTGACAGAACACGCCACCGTCCTGGCCCTCGTGGACTACGGCCCTAGTGGGGAGAGAAGCCTCAAAGAATATCAAACCCAGTGTATCATTGCTAAGTGCATTGAAGCCTATGAATTAAAAGATTACGGTACTCCGATGGGGACTTGGGCCAAGTCAGCCTTCTCTGAGGAAGCGACATTTCAGCCGAGAGCTGAAGGAGGTATAAGAGTGAGCTAGGTGAAAAGTAGGAAAATATTCTAGGAAGAATAGCATGTGCAAAGGTCCTGAGTTAGAAAGGAGGTTGTTGCCTTTGAGAATTTGAAAAAATAGAGGCTAGTAACGGTGACCTAGTGAATAAGGATCAAAGATGGAGCATTTAAACACATTCACTAACACTGTGTGCCAGGTGCTGATTCTAAATGCTGTGCAAATGTCAGCTCGTTTGATCCTTACAACAGCCCTTTGAGGTCGATACTACTATCACCCCCGTTTTACAGATTGAGAAAAAGGCGCCTGCCCAGGTGGTACGGGTAGAAACCAGGCACTGTGTCCCAGAGTGCTGCTGTTACCCACTCCATTCAAATGGGACATGCTGTGGCCTGGGCAGTGGCCATAACAGCAGAGATAAGAGAATTTTGCAGGTGGAAGATACGTTAAAGAGGAGGCAGCAGAGAATTTCAGCCTTTAGAGGGGTTTTAGTGGTGAATTGGCTGTGAAGGTGGAGCCTAGTTTATTGGGGGATGTGGTGTCACTTAACAGACAAAGTCACTTTCGGAGGGGCTGGTGTGGGCAAGATGGTGATATTTTGACGTGTCAGGACGTGACAAGCTCCTACTGTGTCTGAATCCCTAGAGTCTGATGCATAAATATGTTAAGGTATTTGTTAAAAGAATTATGAATTCCAAGGAGGAAATACAACTTGAGCCAAAGTTTGGAGGCAGGAGAGCGAGACAGGTTTGAGGCCCAGCAATACTTGCCATGAAGCAGGAGGGTGGAGTGCCAGAGGTCATTCCTATCTGTCCCAGCCCTTGTCTCACCGTTCTGTCCTGGGTGCTCACCCACCTCCCCTGTTAGATGGGAGCTCCTAAAGGCACACACCCCCTTGGGCTTGTCCGCAGCCCTGGTGTCCAGCACAGGTTTTGGCACATAGATGTTGAGCGAGAGGAATGGCAAGCCTCGCAGCCAATGGAAAGAACACCTCTGCGGCTGCCACCTTGCTCCAAGCTTCTTTGTCTCTTTCTTGGATTATTGCAGAAGCCGAGCTGGTCTCCTGACTTCCACACGCCCTCTCCCCCAGTAATCTTGTTCTCAACAGCAACCAAAGTGATCCTCTAAAATCAGAAGTCATTCTTTGTTTCTCCTCTGGGTGGCTCCCATTGTAGTCAGTAAAAGGTAGGGGTCTTAGGGTGCCTGATGAGGCCTACATGACCTACCCCCCCCCCACCAAACTTGGTCTCTTCCTGCTACCCACTCCCCCCACTCCAGCTGTTTTTTTGTTGTTGTTTTTGGGTTTTTTTGAGACAGTCTTGCTTTGTCACCCAGGCTGGAGTGCAGTGGTACGGTCTCATCTCACTACAACCTCTTGCCTCCTGAGTTCAAACGATGCGCCTGCCTCAGCCTCCCGAGTAGCTGGGATTACAGGCCCACCACCACACCCAGCTAGTTTTTTTTATTTTTAATACAGACGGGGTTTCACCATGTTGGCCAAGCTGGTCTCAAACTCCTGACCTCAGGTGACCTGCCTGCCTCAGCCTCCCAAAGTGCTGAGATTACAGGTGTGAGCCACCGCACCCAGCCACTCCAGCTGTTTTGTGTTTTACAAACACATTTGACACATTTCTGCTTCAGGGCCTTTGCACTGGGTGTTCCTCTGCCTAGACACTCTCCCCCTGGATATCCACAGCTCTCTCCACGTCATTTCAGTGAGACCTTCTCATTCCCTCCTATTTAAAATTGCACCCTCCACCCTTGGAATTCCCCTTTTCTGTTTCCTATTTTGTTTTTCTCCATGAAATATATGCACTTCTAAAATACTAGGTCGTTTGTCCTTCATCTCTCACTGAAGCGTAAGCTCCAGAGCGCTCCCTTGGTGAGTAGTATTCAGGACATAATTGTTGGAAAATGGGGGGGCCCAGAGCCTGGGGCTTTCAGCAGGACCTGTGTGGAGAATGCATTTGATGGAGAAGAGCCCAGCTGCTATAATAATCTGGGAAGGGGACCATGAGGTCTTTGGCAGGGCCATGGGCCAGGGACCGAGAATGCTTCCAAGGGGAGTGAATATGAAATGGTGCCCCCTGCCTGCCACCCACAGACGAGTACCGGAAGCGAGAGTGTCAAGACCACCTCAGAGTAAACCTGAAGTTTCTGACCAGGACGAGAAGCACCGTGGCTGAGTCTGTGAGCCAGCAGGTTTGTCGAGGGGACTATGGGAAGGGACCTGGGAGGTGAAAGCCGAGGCTGTTCCCCTAGGACCTGTGGCGGTCTCAGCCCCTGAGCACAGGGTGGGAGGCTGGGCCAGCCCTGCCCTGCGCCGAACTCCCCCGTGACCTTTGCGGGCCTCCTCTGCTCTTGAAATGAGCAGAAGTCCCGCACCCTCCCCAGATTTTGCGCCAGAACCGCGGTCGCAAGGCTTGTGACCGGCCTGTGGCCAAGACCAAGAAGAAGAAGAAGGCCGAGGGCACCGTGTTCACCGAGGAAGACTTCCAGAAGTTCCAGCAGGAATACTTCGGCAGCTAGGCTCCCTGGAGGGCACGGTGAAGAGGCTTTCAACGCGGCCGCCTCCGTCCGACTCCTCTGCTGGCCCCAGGACCCGGCCGTGCCGTGCGGCCAGCAGATGGCGATGCAGGACAAGCCTGGCTCGAGGAAGCCGTGGAGCTGGAGCCGTGTGGTGGCTGGAATGGAGCTGGTGGGCCGGAAGTCCTGGGAGGATATACACACAGACTGGAGGTGGCTTCCGCAGGCCTGGGCAGAGCGTCTGCACCTGTCGGAAAGGAGCCTATCTGTTTTGTTTGCTTTCGCCCAGGTGGGGCCTCTGGGCTGTTTGCTGTGGTTCCTGAGCCCTCGGGGACGACACCTCCTGGAGTAGGAAGAAGGGTGGGCTTCCAAGTTGTAATAAATGCGAACCCAAGAGCTGTGTGTGCTGCTGATCTGCCCCACGGGGTGTCTCCCATCTCCTGTGGCACCAAAGCGCCACCCTGCCTTCCCCCATCTCCCAGCGTGCTTCTCAGCTCCGGGTCACAAGTCCTCCAGTCCAGCCCTGGCAGGCCGCCATCAGAACACCAACCTCTGCTGCCCTACACCAGGGGAGCCTCCATCTTCTGGGGGTGGCCGCCACAGCTGAAAAGGTGACTCGAGGCAAAAAATAGCTGCTGGGAGGAGTTCTGGTGCAGGTGGCTAGGTCCGGCAGTGGGAGTGGTGCTGCTCCAGCCCACGCCCAGGG
The DNA here is from genome assembly GCF_000951045.1 of Mandrillus leucophaeus. NCBI lineage: Eukaryota > Metazoa > Chordata > Mammalia > Primates > Cercopithecidae > Mandrillus > Mandrillus leucophaeus. The sequence goes on from NW_012102031.1 coordinate 3,385,142, forward strand.
AGCGTGGAGTCCGCCATGAGCAGAGCGTTTCACCAGGTGTGTTTCCTTTCCCGCTCAGGCTCTGGTGTGCAGCCAGGTGGGGTCAAATGCCTGTCGTAGTGGGGAGGGGACCTGAAGAAAGGGTTTCACACTCAGGCGTGTGCCTGAGCTGAAGAATGGAGGTGAGGGGAGGCAGACGGGACCCTTCCAGCAGGCATGGGTTGGGATCAGGAGGTGAAGGACAGGCAGGTACTGAATGACTGTGAGTGAAGACCAGAGGTGGGGCCAGTGGAGGAGAGGGGAGAGGTCAGCGCAGGAGTCCATTCATCAGGGAGCCTCAGGGGAAGGGACCTGGGAGGCTTTCTGGCAGCTCCGTTTGTCTCCTGAACTCTTCCCTCCCCACCCCAGCCTAAGGGCTCCTTTGGTGTGGTGACTCCCATTGCTGCTGGTAGAGAGCATGGCATAGTCCCCTGAGGCTGGGTCTGATTGGGAGTGACGATCTGGCTCCCTGGGTTCCCTGATGACACTGCCTCGGGGCCCATTATTTGTAAGAGCATTTGCTCCCCCACTGCCGTGGGTGGTCTGTTCCTGATCTTTAACTGCTATTCCATCCTAAATAAAGACATGATGTGGCCACACATCTTCCCGGCAGTGGTCCTGTCTCCAGGTGACCTCCATCAGCAGGGGGAGGGGGAGGGGGTGTGCTGTGACCCCAAACCTTGGAGACCAGGGCCTCTTCCTGCCTGCTGGACTGTAATGACCCCACTGGGCAGAGAAATTCGGATATCCATGGAGACTCGTGCCCTTAATCTTTTAAGCAGCTTAACAAGAAGCCAGTTCAGCCTCTAGCGCCTGGAAGAACAGGCTGACCATAGGCCCGGGGCCCCTTTCTATCAAGGACACGCCCACTGTTACAGAATTGCCCAGAAGTGCAGCGTGACAGGCACTGCCCCCCACTGAGGATGGGAGCCAGGGTCCTGCTGCTTCCCCGCTTGCGAGCTTCCCAATAAATCTTACACTTATGCCAAGTAGCACTATTGGGTGCCTGTCCATGCCCCCTCTGGGTGACAGTCATTTGTGTTTACCGCTGGCACTCTGGTCCAGTGAGTCAAGGACAGGACTGAGGAGTCTGCCTTTTAACTGTCCCCCTGAGCAGTTCTGGTGCAGGTGTCTGGAAGGCAGCAGGGAGCTGGGGTGACTGGGGCAGCACTGGAGGAGAGAGGGTTGTCCCCATGGGGGGCCAAGGAGGTGCTGACCGTGATGGCCAGGACCTGGTGACCAACAGGACCCAAATAAGAGGACACTGAGGCCAGATGCGGTGGCTCACACATGTAATCCCAGCACTGTGGAAGGCTGAGGCAGGTGGATCACCTGAGGTCAGGAGTTCAAAACCAGCCTGGCCAACATGGCAAAACCCATCTCTACAAAAAAATACAATAATTAGCCGGGTATGGTGGTGTGCATTCGTGGTCCCAGCTGCTTGCGGGGAAGAGGGCTGGGGTGGGAGGATTACTGCAGCCCGAGAGGCGGAGGCTGCAGTGAGCCAAGATGGCGTTACTACACCTCAGCCTGGGCGACAGAGCAAGACCCTGTCTCAAAAAAAGAGGAAACTGAGTTGTCACTTCAACCTAGGGCTGACAGGACAAAGCAGGAGGCCTTCCCCAGTCTAGACAGCATGGATGGGTGTGAAAGCACCGGAAGCATTTGCGTCACAGGTGGTTTGGGGAAGCAGAGTTTGAGGAACCTACCCCATGCCCCACAGGCGGGCCCCAGCCATGGCTTCCTGTGTCTTCCACAGTGGGATGGGCTGCTGAAGCCCCCACACTCTCTGACCCTCTTTGCTACTAGAGGACTTGGCCAAGGGGGCCAGGCAGGAGTGGGCCAGGACTGCAACATGGGACTCTGCTGGGGCCCAGCTGCAGGCTCAGAGCTTAGCCTGGGCAAAGGCCTCTGCCACAGGCAGCCTCACCCTGCTAATTTTTTAGTAGAGATGGGGTTTCACCATATTGGCCAGGCTGGTCTTGAACTCCTGACCTCGTGATCCACCCGCCTCGGCCTCCCAAAGCCAGGAACTTTTTATTTCTACCTGGCCTCTTTGAAATAAAATCATGCTCTTCCCCTGGTTTTCCCGATCTCAGGAAACGGGCCCTCCATCCTTTCTCTTGCGTGGGGGGATCCCCTCTCTTCACACCCACATCTTGGCTGCCTCTCCTTGCTGATCCCAGCCCAGTCCCCTGCCGGGCTGAGCCCTGTGACTCCCTGAGCACCCATCTTAAGGAGCATGCCCAGCATGTCCATGCCTGACCCAGCTGCTGTGTTACATCTGAATGTGACACATGTCACATCTTTTTCTTTTTAGGGTCCATCTGTCTCCTTTACCAGAAGCAAACCTCCATGAGGGCAGGGATGTTTACTTGGCTCACTGCTGGAGCCAGCACCCAGTGTAGTGCAGAGCGGGCACCCACTCAGGACTAGTTGTATAAAAGATGGTCGTTCTCTGCTCTCCACAACCTACAGCCTTGTCCTAGACACAAAGCAGGAGAAAATGCTGAGAGTTGTCCGCTCTCGCCTGTGAGGTCCCTTCCTATCCCCCAGCCCCCGGCCCCTGGTCACTGGGTAAAGCCCAGCTCCACCTCTGACCTGGTCACCTAGGCTGGGCTGGCCAAGGCCTGGCAGGGGCCATAAGTTGCCACATGCAGGGTGGTGGCTGGACATCAGCCTCATCTCCGCCCCTTCCTCCCATACCCCTTATTGCGCTGGGCTCTCCGGAACAGACATCTGCCTAGCCAAATCCAGCTGGTTTGTCCAGGTCATTATCACTGCCTATACCAACTGCCCGTGGGCCAGCGTCCACTCCCAGGCCAGACTTCCCAAGGAGGTGCCTAAGTCTGGGTCTCAGCTGCATCAGTAAGAGGGGTGCAGTCATAAGACCCTCCTCACAGCCTCAGGAGGGCTCTGAGCTCATCACTGGAAGGTGCCTAGAGCATCAGAGCTCTTTGAACGTTTTCGCCACAGTCATTTTTGCTATTTCCCAGGCACTGCTCTAGTCCTGGAAGTACCGGAATGAATAAGATAGCAAAATACCTGCTGCCACAGAGTGACCTTATATTGTAGTTAGGGAATGGAGAACAGAAAGTGAATCTGTATACAGATAAACTCAATGGAGAAAAAAGTTACCAAAAAAACAGCAAGTGTGAGGCTCTGAGGCAGGACCAAGCTTGGCAGACAGATGGAGAAAGGCCGGGAGCACAGTGAGGGGAGGAGGTGAGGTCAAGGAGAAGGGCAAAGCCACTGTGACCTGAGCTGGTGCCTTCTGGGTGTGGCAGGCCTTAGCTGCAGGGGCCTGGAAAGGGCACAGCCCCAGCATCCTGGGTCCACACCACTAGCCTGCACTGCCCTTCTTGGTGCCTCAGTTTCTCGTCTGCCATATGAGGGCCGACCCCCACTGGCACTAGATGACTCTGATGCTGTTGGCCGCACCCTAACGCCTATTTAGTACCTGGATGTGGATGGAGGCCCATGGCCTTTGGAGAATTCTAGAATCTCAGCAGGAAAGACCTCAAAGAGCACCAGGTCCAAGACCCATGTGTGATGCCCACTTCCAGTGGTGCCTCGGGCAACTTCTCCACAAGCAGTTGCATACATTCCATCAACAGTTGGCTCTCAGGTGACTGTCTATACTGGGCACCGGAAAGGTCATGTGGGCCCCACCATGCAGGTCATTACGGGCCATTTGTTTCCAGCTCAAGAGGCAAAATGAAGAGCCCAGACTGGAGCCCGAGTCCTGGGTTCAAATTCCAGCTCTACCTCTTTGCTCAAAATCCTCCTGGGTGAGCTGGGCGTGGTGGGTTACGCTTGTAATCCCAGCACTTTAAGAGGCCGAGATGGGCGGATCACCTGAGGTCAGGAGTTCGAGACCAGCCTGGCCAACGTGACAAACCCCATCCCCACTAAAAATACAAAAATTAGCTGGGCATGGTGGCGGTCGTCTGTAATGCCAGCTACTCGGGAGGCTGAGGCAGGAGAATCGCTTGAAACTGGGAGGCAGGGGTTGCAGTGAGCCAAGATTGCACCACTGCACTCCAGCCTGGGTAATAGGCTCCATTTCTAAAAAGAAAAAAAAAAAAAAAAAGGCCAGGCGCGGTGGCTCATGCTTGTAATCCTAGCACTTTGGGGAGGCCAAGGTGGGTGGATCAGGAAGTCAGGAGTTCGAGACTAGCCTGGCCAACATGGTGAAACCCAGTCTCTACTAAAAATACAAAAATTAGCTGGGCATGGTGGCAAGCACCTGTAATCTCAGCTACTCGGGAGGCTGAGGCATGAGAATCGTTTGAATCCAGGAGGTGGAGGTTGTGGTGAGCCGAGATTGCACCATTGCACTCTAGCCTGGTCAACAGGGAGAGACCCTGTCTCAAAAAAAAAAAAAAAAATCCCCCCATGTGGCGTCTGCCTCCTGGGTGTGCTTCGGGGACGGGGTGAACACACGTACTGTGCTCAGTTACAGCAGTGCCTGGGCGCACTCACCCTCACTGTCCTCCCAGCCATTCCCCAGGCACACCCAGTCTACACCACCTTCCACAGAAGGAAAACTGTGATCCTGAAGGACACAAGAGGAAAGACAGACCTACCCAGGATATGTAGATCCTTGCATTCAAGCACTCATCCGCAACACAAAAGACATCGCCTGCCTGGAAAGGCGAAGTCGCCCCGCCAGAAGCCCGAAGCCGCGGTGAGGAGGCGTGGCTTCTAGGCGCTGATCCATCCTAGCATGACGCCAGGCCTTCTAGTTTAGGTAGCAACAGGCACAACAGCCTTCACAGGAACTGTTGCCTTTGTGCCCAGCTCTAGCCAGAACCTGTGCAGGATGTCATCCTTCCACCCCATAAGGAGAAACGGAGGCCAACCCTCAGCTCCTGTCCTGCTTCAGCACCAATTCCAAAAAGGAGCCATTTCTTTCTTCAGGAACACGCTTCTACAGAACTCAGGCTAACAAGTGAAAACTAATCTTGTGTGCTTATCTCAAGGACTGTGCAAGCTTATCCAGGGTTTCAGGCGACAGCTGTTGGCATGAAGCCCTCTTGAATAAATAGGTGGAGGCCCAGGCTGTCCCTCCCTCCCAACCTCCCAGAGAGCTCCAGCCTCCTCCCTACACAACCAGCGAACTCAGCTCTGGGTAAAGGACCCAACTTGCTACAGTTGGCCAACTACCCGGCTGCATGGCCCCATGAGTCATCAGGCATCGTGGCTTACACCTAGCAGGGTGAGCAGATCCCACTCTGGGCACCCATCTTCAGTCCTGGACTGCCCTCCTCCCCAGATCTCACAAGGAACGTTATGACCAGTTTGGGATGGGTGGGTGGCGCCTCACTCGGCTAATTTGCCAGAAAAGTAATTCACACAAGTACTTTCCCTACAAAATAATTTATTCCAACACACAGCAACAGCAGAGACTCTATGTACAAGCACACTGACGCTCCTGACTACCCTCAACTAGGGGACCCTTTTCTTCCCCCTTGCCTTGCGGACCTCTTCTATCAAATCTTTCAGGTACTGGATCTCCTTGGCCAGGGAATCCGCCCTCTCTTTTAAAGCCTCATTCTTCTTTTCCAGCTCTTTGCACTCGCCAGTGAGGGCCTCCTGCTCCGCCCTCTTCTTCTGGCGGTACCTAGTGGCTGCTGTCTTGTTTTGCTCCATTTTTTTCAACTTCTTATCCAGTTTCTCACCCTTTACTTTTGCTTCTACCATCTTCTCTCCAGGAGGGTCGTAAGGTTTGGGGCGGGCAGAGCCACAGAGAACACCTGGAGATGGGAGGCTCCTATTTGGAGAGCCCCTGGTGGACGGGCTATGCTGAGGAGAGCCCAGATAGGACTCCGGGCTCATACAGATGCCACTATCATTATCTGAGGGGGTGTCTTCCTCCTTTATGCACGGAGGGATCATGGCAACATAAGCAGTGGTATCTGGTTTCCTATCTCCTTCAGTGATATCCACTTCACTGCCCAGCTCTAAACTAAAGGAATGATCTGGAGTGGAGGACAGGACCCCTGGGGAAAGGGGAAGAGGTTGCAAGAAGGTGAAGGGGGCAACCTGTTCGGGTTTTGTTAAACTTTCTGGGAGATGGCCAATTGGGTTCACCGTCTGGGGGGGCTCCTTGTTAGTCTCCTGGACTAGGGGGGCAAAGAGATCACACGTGTCATCCAACGTGGTCAAAAGGTCATCTGGCATGGTTTCCAGGTCATCTATACCCAAAAGGGCATCAAAGTCGAACTCCTTCAAATCCATTTTCTCCAACATCCAATCTGTCCCGGAGAAGGCATCCTCTGCAAAAGATTTGAATGACAGGGCCAAGTGAGTCAGATACAAAGATAACAGGCCCCTAACCCTAGATCCCACCCAGACGATGTGGTGGTGGCCCACTCACCCTTGCCGTTGTTGGAGGGACTGACCAACCCATCCACAGCCAGCCATTCGGAGGAGCCCGCCTTAGCCTTGTCGCTGGAGAACCCATGAGGTTTGAAGTGCTTGGCCACCTCCAGGTAGTCATCTAAGAGACCTAGGCTTTCTTCAGCCCCCAAACCCGACTGGTCGAAGGGGGACATCAAGTCCCCCACCAACACCTCGCTGCTCAGGAAGCTCATTTCGGTCATGTTGCGGTGCTTTGCTGGAATCGAGGAATGTGCTTAATTCGAAGATGTCTTTGTCGGTTACAGCAACGCTGCTGCTGAATGCCGTGAGAAGCCTGAATGGGAATCAGAAGCCAACTCCCATTAGAGGTTAGCTGGTCTGAGAATTTCATCTTTCCACTTACGAGGCGGGACTTCTCTAGACCAGCCATCTATAGAGTTGGCAACGGGGCAGTTGCATCCGCCCCTCCCCGCTGCGGCTCAGGTTCCACAAAATGGACGCTCACGGAGACCAGGCGATTCTTCCACCGGCCACCAAGAGGAAGGCGCTCCGTCCCCTCGTCCAAATACGGCCAGGGCGGCCGCGCCCCGCCCACCGCCCGCCCTTGACTCCCGCCCGCGCCGCCGCCCTGCCGCCGCCATCTTGGTTCCTGCCACGTTTCGCGGGGGGGAAAGCCGAGACCCCTGGGACCCTCGGGGGACTCGGGGTCCGAGGGCGGCAGGGCCCCTGTGGAAGCAGTCCTGGCACCCGAATGCGCCTTCCCGATCCCGGGCACGCGAGCATCTCGGGGACACCCAAGCAAAGACCACGCGTCCCGGGCGCTCGTAAAATCGCTTCCTCCTTGGCGGCACCGCCCCGGCCCCAAGCCGCACCCCACCAACCCAAAACCTGCGCCGGCCCAGGGAGCACAGCTGGACGACCCGCCCTGGTACTCACGCCATGGCTTAAGCCGCTGGGGGGGGGTGCCGCTGCAGAGCCTGGTGCTGCTGCCGCCGCTGCAAAAGCCAATGCTGCCGCAGGCACTGCTGCCCCTAATACGCCATGGTGGCCGTGGACCCTGCGGGCGGGGAGGAGGGAAGGTGCACACGTGCGAACCAAACTACATTTGTGGGCGGACGAAGTAAAAATGGCCGCAGCAGCCGCCCGCCGGCCCTTTATAGACTTCGTCTCTAAGGGGACGCAGCACAGACGCATCCTTCCGCCACGGCCACGTGACCATCTCTCCCGCCCGCTCGTTTCCCTCCCTTTGACGCCCCAACCGTTTATGCCCAGCGCGTAGCTGTGACGAGAAAAGGTGTTTGTTCTTACGACCTCACGAAACGAGACAGGTGCACTACTTTACTAGACTTCTATGATCAGAGTCCGTTCTTTCCTTCGCCGCCGGAGTGCGGAGTGATCTCGCAGACACGCCTCGCTTCCGGTGTCGGCGCGGTGGGCGGGGAGAGGTCGTTTTCCGGCGGAGAGTTTTTATTGTGAAGGCCGAGGACGCCAGGTTATCGCGCGAGCTGCTGGCGAAGAGCGCGCGTCAAGTTGATTGGCCCAGGCACGGTGAGTCATATATACATCGAGCTCTTATTGGCTCAGGGCCCCAGGTGGGCGGCTGCTGGGAGAGGGATCACGGGGTCCGCGTGGGAAGGGTCGGGGTCTCGGGTCTCTGCCAGTCCTCAGCCCGGCCAGCCTGCTGGCCAGCTACAATCGCACTGGCTCCTGCCCCCAGGAGACCTTAGCCTAGCGCACCCCATAGTGGCCTCAGGGCCCAGCCCCTGCGGTCGGGTCCCGCCGCCCTCAGTGGAGGTCCGCCACTGGCGGCCCCGCCGCCACTCCCAGCCTGCGCGTCCTTCGGTTGCGGGGGCTGATTTCTGGCCTGCGGAAACCGGGGGGTTACCTGTTCCAAGCCTGAGTTTTCCAGAGACGCCATTCATAGCCGACACGGTGTTGCTGCCCCCGGGAGGTTGAAGGGGTCTCGAGAGGGCGCCTCGAGCCTGCCCACCTACACCCAAAGGCCAGCTGAGTCTGCATGGCTCCGCCTAAACTCTGGAAAGGAGCCGGGAAGACGCGCCGTCCTGTCGCCCAACCTGGGTTTTCACAATTCTCATCCGGCTCAAGTGCGAGGCTGCCACAGAATAGCATCATAGGGGAACTTCTGGTGTCCGAAGATTGCGTTCCCTTAAGAACAGAATTTTCTTCGCTGCCATCTACCTGGGGTAGTTTCGATTCACTCCGGGTTCTGAACTCCCCGGCCTAACCCGCTTTTCAGTGGTCATGCCCATGGCCCTGGGAGGAGAGGCGCTTGGGAACCCACGGCCACTTGCTCGGGGTTGTGCTTTGGGAAGGGGGGCGTAGTCTGTTTTAATACAGGAAACCTCCGCATCGTCCTCAGCCCCCTCCAGTCAGGCCCTGTGAAGGTGGAAACTGAGTTTCCGCCTCCATTTCACCGGGCCACACAAGTATTTCTATGATCGCTGTGATACCAAACAACCAGAGAAGCACTGCTCTAAATAACCACAGGCCATCTGCTGCGCTCATTCAACCTCGCCCACAAGTCCTTTCCAATGGTAAACCGAGGCCCAATGGGATGAAGCTTCTTGCTCAAAGTCGCATAGCTCCCAGTGGAGGGAGTATAGGGTAGGAGTTAGAAGACAGATTTTGGGGAGCTCACCCAAAAGAATCCTGGCTGGGACATTTTGGCTAAGTGACTTACCCTCTTTGAGCCTCGGTTTCCTCATTTGTAAAATGAGACTACTGATGAGTATCCTTGCCCCATGAAGTGAAGTCATACATGTAAAGCACTTAGCATAGCACCTGGTACATGTAAGCACCCAATAATAGTTGCTATTGCTGCTACCCTTCATAGAACTCAGGTCACCTGACCCTGACCTGTGCCACTCTCCACATCCTCCTGCTGCCTCAAGGACTCTTAACTATTATTTAATGAGATGAAACCAACAACTTTTTTAAAACTTGTATACAGGTATACACAAGGCATACTGGATGCTGGAATAAAAGTATGGTTTTTCTTTCTCTTTGGGGAATCATGAGTGTTGAGATATACAGAATTGGTGCCAGGAGCAGTGGCTCCAGCCTGTAGTCCCACCTACTCAGGCAGAGGTGGGAGGATTGCTTGAGCCCAGGAATTCCAAGCTGCAGTGAGCTGTAATCACAACACTGCAACTCAGCCTGGGCAACAGGGCAAGACCCTGTCTTAATAATAATAAATACAGGAGTTGTCTAGCCTTTCCATGCAGAGGCAGTAAGAATCCCTGAGCCATTAGCCATGTCTTCCAAAGGCCGAACTAGGGACCCACAGGACGTGTTCTCCTTTTGCTATAGACAGTACCTCCTGACAGATGATGGTGCAAATGGTTGAGTATTAAAGTAACACTGCCCCAGTTTTGACACTGAAAAGGTCATGAAAGAATGACTCTCATGGCAGCCTGTCCCATCCATTCTTTTATAGAGACCTAGCTCAAACACTTCAAAGGTTACTCTAGCTGAAAATGGAGACCCAGTACCACTCCCACAGGAAGATGTTTCATGCAACACACACAAGTCAACACTGGTGGAAAGGAGACTTTTATTTTCTTCTTCCTATGCTATGGAAGGACATTGTGTTCCCCAGTTTTATTTCCTCCCGCAAGGAGAAAAAGGATAGCAGCTCTCTGGGTCTCAGGGCTAAGCTGCCTCTACTTATACAGACCTAACCAAGACAGTACAGAAAGACTGGTGACTGATTCCAAATCTACCAGCTAACACATCCACCACCACTGATGGGCAGGCAAGTGACTAGAAGGCAAGCTGTGGACTTGGCCTCAGGGACCAATAATTAAAGACTACAAGGTGATCCAAATGTAAAGGTAAACACTTAGTGTGCAGCTGACCATGGAACCCACATCTCTGGTATTCTGGCCACTTAAGAGTAAGTGGCATCTACAAGGGCTGGAGCCTCCCAGCCTGGTGCAGGGGTCAGCTCTATGCTAAGTCTCCTTGGCTTTGAGCTTCAGACAAAAGGGCAGAGTTCTAACAAATCCTCTGACAGCACAAGTTGTCAGCCAAGTCAGAGTCCCAAGGAAGTACCATGGCACAGAGCTCTGCACACTCGCAGTAGTCTGTATTTACAGAATCCCCCCTCGGGGCCTCTCCTGGGTCCTTCCATCCTGAAGCTGATTCCCCTTCAAGACTATCTGCACTCTCACCTTGAGTGGAGTGCAGGGAGCACCGTCGGCGAATGTGGAATATGGACAGGTGCGCCTCCACCGGCCGGGACCCAGGAGACCGTGGGCCTCTGCAATGCTTTCTTTAAACTGGAACTTCAACATTTATTTAAATAAAACTTTAAAACTCACAACCAAACATGTAAAGAAAAATACTGTCATCTTGAACTCATTTTTTAGGAAGGGCAACAGAAGAGAACCAAAATAAACTCTGGAATTTATTAGGTTTAAGATAATGAGTGCATTTTTTAAGTGTTAGGCGAAGTATAAGGTTTGCTAACCTTGATGGCACACACACAAAAATCTCTAGATGGAGAAGTAGAAGATGCTATTACTTCAGGCAAAAGTAAGAGTTACTGAACAGGAAGGCAGAGTAGCGGGGAAAATTACTCATCTTTTCCCAAAGATTTAAAAAAGGGGGCAGGTGCAGAATGTCTTCTTCTATCTAAAAATCTCAAAGCGAGTGCCTATGTTCCACATTTTATGAAGAGGAAGATGGCAGCAAAAAGAATGGCTTGCCCAGTCATGGTCAGCAAACCCACCAGGACCAAGGCTGAGAGTTCACACTGCTTCTAGTTCTGAGGACTTCTTAAGAGGTTCTTGCTTGTAAAATGACAAAGTTATGGTTTTGTCAAACAGTTAAAAGAGATGGTCTTTAAGAAGAATGATAAACTCATTTGCCTTCCTCAAGTGACAATTACACTAAAATAACTTGGAACTCTTAAAATCTTATCTTTTTTAAGCTCTCCTTCCAATTTTTATTTTTTAAAATTTTTTGAAACAGGGTCTCACTCTGTCACCCAGGCTGGAGTGCAGTGGTGTGATCTCAGCTCACTGCAACCTCCACTCTCCAGGTTTAAGTGATTCTCCTGCCTCAGCCTCCCAAGTACCTGGGATTACAGGCACCTGCTACCACGCCCAGCTTATTTTTATCTTTTTGGTAGAGATGAGGTTTCACCATGTCGGCCAGGCTGGTCTCAAACTCCTGACCTCAAGCGACCCACCCGCCTTAGCCTCCCAGTGCTGGGATTACAAGCGTGAGTCACTGTGCCCAGCCTCCTTCCAATGTTTTATGTGAAATTTGGTCAGAGATGCAAGGTTGGGAAAACTTAAAATTTTTTAATACTCATGGCAGGGAAACCAAATCCTTTATCTCAATGAAGAATAATCTATACTTTTGCAACACTCTATCAATCCTCTCCTCTCCCTTCCCTGTAATGGAAACCCAATGGGTACACTGGAACCCTCACTGTTAGGCTCTACCCCATACCTTCTAGATTCATCCAGGATGGTACTCAGGCATACAGATTTTTTTTTTTTTTAAACTCTCATTCGAGTCTTACCAACAGACAGGTAGATAAGCTCTCTCACGATTCTCAGCTTTATCGTTTTTTGTTCCCTCTTAATACTTTTATGCAAATGAAATTGAAACCACCATAAGAAATCCTTGTTAAGGGGAAAAGAGCCCTCTAAATATAGTCAAGGTTAGGCCTAGTTGTCAACTTCCTAATCTGTGACAAAACAGGGGCAGGAATCTCTACCCTAAATTGCTGCTGAGGTATCAATGCTAAAGAGTTATTTCCTGTTACTATCATTGGAAAGGAATGAGACAGCTGCAGAGAGCTTCACCAGAACCTCACTGATGGAGAGGTAGTCATCGAAAAAATAAGACAACTCGACGGGAGGAAAACAAAATACTGAATAGGCAGATGAGAAACAGAATTATCATCAGTCTTGCCACAAACAGGGAAAAACACAAACCAAGACGACACATGGACATGGTGGATTAAACATTCCTCCCCACCTTCAGGATACATTTACATTGCAATAAATACTGCAATCTCAGCAGCAGGAAACAATGAGGAACGTAAGAAATGCCTACCTCCTCCCCTCTGCCTTATCTGTGTGCTCTCTTCCTTGGTAGCACCAATCTCCCCAGGTGCTGGGTGAGAACAGGACAGGGGAAAGAGGTCTATGCATGCTCACTTGCCCTCTGGCCGTACCCCGAGCGCTCAGCAAACAGCCCTCTCACGTTCCTATGGCAGACACTGGAGGATGAAGGGCTGGCTGTTGGGTCTGTTCTTGCCTAAGGCCACATCCTAGAAAAGCAGGGCCTGTCTGGGGAGAAAACATGGCCACCAAACCCCAACTAGTGACCGGATTTTCCAACTGACATTCAGTTACCTGTCTACCTCCCTCATCCTCAACTGATGGCTAAGGCTGCATTCCTTCAAGGCCTTGTCCTGATTGGCAATAAAATAAGGAAAAGGGGTGAAAACCAGCATTCATGATGAGGTGGTGTCCTGGCAGCCCCCATCCTTGTCTGTCTGACCCCTGCAGCCACAGATGAGGAGCAGACACTGGGCACACAAACCCTCCACTAGGCCCTTAACCAGCTCTGGTTCCCTACTCTGCACTTCTGCTGATAGCCACCCAGAAATTCAATCTGCAAATAACTTAGAATCCAGCTTGTCCTGTGGGGATCACTAACAGTGTTTCCGTGAGAGCCGTTCTCAGCATTTAGGAATGGGTCAGGAGATGGCGGGGAGGGCGGATCTACTCCAGGAACCGGGGTCAAGGCCAGCTCTCCTACCAGCCTCACTCCCAGAAACCCTAAATACTGTCCCAGCACTCACTCTGTACAGTTCAGCTTTGAAACATGCTATCACAGCTCTTCAGTGGCATTCAACTAAAAGGCAACATCTTAATTAGGCAGATATGCTCCAGGGACAAGAGCAAAACAGAAGGCATGAACAAGAGAGGAAAAAATAGAAAAGACACTGAATAGGAACAGGCAAACAGGCAAGGCAGACCAGACAGAGGCAGCAAACATGGGCTGAAATGCAAAACAAATGGTCCATCAGCTCAGGCCAGCACACCACCTTCTCAATTCATTCCAGAAAAATTAGCCTGGAGCCAGGGGGAGCAGGGAGCACAGTGATTGGTAACAAAAATAGGAAGAGTTGGGTAAGAAAATAGGAGACGGAAGAGATGTCATTCTAATCAGCATGAAGTGACCAGGTTGATGATCAGCAAGACAGCAGGCACCAGGAACCCTGTGAGGCACCAACTACGTAGCCAAGTGTATCTAACGGAGAATCCAGGGCCTGACCACCAACACCCGCTTTGGCCTTCACCTGCCCTACGTCTGCAGCAGCACCTCTGGCTCGGACAATGAGCAATACAGAGTGTATCCTAATTCGTCTATTTCTTCAGGGGTGAGCTCTGCAAATAAGTTCACCTTGGGGTTTAGAGCACTGGGCAGGATTCCAGCCTCTAAGTAGCTGATAAGTCCCCTCAGGGCCTGCAGGAAACGGTCGGCCAGCATATCTGGAGACCAGTCAGCCTCCTCCTGGGCCAAGAGGAGGATGACATTGGTTAGCTGGCTGGCAGTGAGGTGGCCCAGAGACGGGGTGGACTTGCATATGGCCTTGAGGATCTTGAGGCACAGAGATCGGCAGCCCGAGTCAGCCTGGTCCAGAGCCCGCAGGCGTGCCGTCTCTGCGGGACGCAGGCTCAGCCGCCACAGGTTGTCATACTGGGCTAGCCGGTGTGGTTTGGCCACCAAGACTGTGTCACCGAGGGTCACTGATGGCAGGAAGTCAATGAACAGATGTTTGTCACGCTCGTACTGTACCTCCAGTGTGAGGGCCTCTGGGGGTGGCGCCGGGCGGATCACATAGTCCAAGAGGGACCCTATGGCTGGCCAATTGATGGAGCCAGCCACCACCTTCTCAAATGTATCTGCGACTGTCTTTGGGGAGAGGTAGCCCCCTACTACACAGCGGTCCCAGTAACTGCTCCCACGAGGAAAGTACTCTGGATTCTCACGACGAACCAGGAAGAAGCCAGGAACATTCATGATGGTGTCTTCACCAGGAATACACGACCACAGGTTCTGCTCCAGCACAAGGGGCACAATCAGCTGGATGTGGTCAGCTGCCACCACCTGTCAGAGCAGAATTTAAAACGTTTGGAGGGTTTACTCTGTTCAAAAGACACGCTTCCTCCAACACGGTTCCCACCATCTTACATTTCCCCAGCAAGAATAGGAACTCTAGGCCAGGCGCGGTGGCTCACGCCTGTAATCCCTGCACTGTGGGAGGCCGAGGCGGCCAGCTCACTTGAGGTCAGGAGTTTAAGACCAGCCTAGCCAACATGGTGAAACCCCATTTCTACTAAAAATACAAAAAAATTAGCCAGGCATGGTGGCGGGTGCCTGTAGTCCCAGCTACTCGGGAGGCTGAGGCAGGAGAATTGCTTGAACACAGGAGGCAGAGGTTGCAGTGAGCCAAGATCGTGCCACTGTACTCCAGCCTGGGCGACAGAACAAGACTCCATCTCAAAAAAAAAAAAAAAAAAAGAATTATTTCATGTCACCATATCAATCTACACAGACTGAGAAAACTACAAAGGAGAGATGGATACAAGAACATAGGAAGGAGGAAGCCTCTTATAGCTTCTTAAAAGTTGTAAGTGGGACTAAAACATGAGAAAGGATTAAAGACACAAGAATTTCGAAAAAATAACATGCCAGGCGTGGTGGCTCACACCTGTAATCCCAGCATTTTGGGAGACCAAGGTGGGTGGATCACCTGAGGTCAGGAGTTCGAGACCAGCCTGGCCAACATGGCAAAACCCTGTCTCTACTAAAAATACAAAAAAATTAGCCGGGAGTGATGGCACACACCTGTAATCCCAGTTACTCAGAAGGCTGAGGCAGGAGAATCGCTTGAACTCAGGAGGTGGAGCTTGCAGTGAGTCGCGATCACGCCACTGCCCCACTCCAGCCTGGGCGACAGAGCGAGACTCCGTCTCAAAAACAAAACAAAACAAAACAAAAAAAGAATAACAAGTATGGCTCTCCAAATGCTGCTGCAATACACAGGATTCGGAAGCTGTAAGACCTCAGTCTTTCTAGCAAGCCTGGACACTGACTTGTGCCAACAACATTACTGTGCTTAGCACCCAAACCCCACCCACCATGAGAACCACCTTGTTACCTGCAGGTCATCATAGAGGCTGCCACTCAAGTACATGTCCCGAAGCGGCATGTCAGGCAACTTGGCCCGCAGGAAGCTCCGGAGCTCGGCACATATGTCCACAGCAGCTTGCTTGGCCCGAGCCTGCTCTCCAGCAGGGATGGCTGCCCGGTTCCGGTAGTAAGTAAGAAGTTTCTCCTGCAGGGACATGCGGAGTCGTGACTTCTTCAAGTCTACCTGGCCCTTCCTGGCCACTGGCTTGGGCCGGGGCGGGCAGAATGTATCTGCCAAGGCAAGAGAGAGAGGCACGTGAGCTCTGCCCATGCCTGCTCAGTCCACAGCTGCCTCAGCCCCAGAAAGAAGGGCCTGGCATGGAGGGCAAGTGCTGGCACAGTGCCTGGCACAGATGTGCTCAGGAAACATCTGTTGAGTGCAGGAGTGGTACTGAAAGTCCAGAGAGGTCCCAGGAGGGGCAGCAGCCCTTCTCACCTGTGTCGAAGGCAGAGGAGTCTGTGGGAAGGGTCTGCAGGGACCGGCTCAGGCCCGTCTTCATGTCCCTGTTCAGCAGTCGGGGGGAGCCCATCCAGTTTGGTTCTTCCCAGCTCCTTTTCCCTGAATGGCTCAGGCGGGTGGGGCTGGTAGGGGCACTGATCGCCCGATCGTACATCTGAAATAGCAGAGAGGACACAGGACATAAACCTGCCCTCTTTCCCTATTTCCTTCCAATTTACTTCCTCTCCAGAAGCTCTGTCCTAGTAAGTTCAACTACTATCTTTTAGTAATTTTGTTTTTATTCTAGATTATAGAATACTTTGCTCCATGCAGAAAATCTCAGGGAAGACTAAATAAGACATAGATAATCCATATGTCATAACCCAAAGAAATCTGTCTGTAATATCTAGTATGTTTCTTTCTAGATGCATGTAATGAGGACCACTCTATACGTACTTTTGAAACCTGTTTTTTTCACTTAACATCATTGCGATCATTTCCTCCTATTACTAGAATGCTTCGACATTTTCTTTCTATAAAATATTACATGTTATGACCATACCACTACATCCCACCCCTAACCCTGGCTGCATGCACTTACCCGCTTAACTGCCAGCGTGGCGATGCCCAGCATGGCCGCTCCACCCACCCCCAGCACCAGCCGGGCATTGGAGAGCACAAAGTCAATGGCCGTGCCAATGCCATTGTCATCCTTCTTGCCTTTGCGCTCACCAGCGCCTGCCATTGCTCATCTGAGAATGAAGATAGAACATGGCCATAAGTACTGGGACCCCAAGAACCTCCCTCCCCCAACAAGCCAAATCCCAACAAGTACAGGGTACTCTGTGAGTTCCAGCAACCCAAATCCTCTTGCCTCCAGCACTGTATGCTTTAGGGTCTAGAAGGAGCTACAATGTCCCATGATAGATCAGGATGCAAGGAGAAGGGACGGATCCTGGGTACTGTAGGAAAACCTTCCCCAAGCTAGTGAGATTAAGAAAGCATTAAGCTCAATGTCAATCCTTTTTCATATTACAATGAAGTACCCCACATGCAAAACAACCCTCTCTCTACTCCTTCCCAATGTGGTAACGCAGGTCTCTCTACCCCTTCCCAATGTGATAACGCAGGTCTCTCTACCCCTTCCCAATGTGATAACGCAGGTCTCTCTACCCCTTCACAATGTGATAACGCAGGTCTCTCTACCCCTTCCCAATGTGATAACGCAGGTCTCTCTACCCCTTCCCAATGTGATAACGCAGGTCTCTCTACCCCTTCACAATGTGATAACGCAGGTCTCTCTACCCCTTCACAGGGGTGATAACACAGGTCCCCATCTCTTAAAAATAAAAACAAAAAACAAAATGGGCCGGGCATGGTGGCTCACACCTGTAATCCCAGCACTGTGGGAGGCCGAGGTGAACGGATCACCTGAGGTCAGGAGTTCAAGACAAGCCTAGTCAACATGGAGAAACCCCGTCACTACTAAAAATACAAAATTAGCTGGATGTGATGGCGCACTCCTGTAATCACAGCTTCTCAGGAGGCCGAGGTAGGAGAATCCCTTGAACCTGGAAGGCGGAGTTGCAGTAAGCCAAGATCACACTATTGCACTCTAGCCTGGGCAACAAGAGCGAAACTCCACCTCAAAAACAAAAACAAAATGACACAGTCATCTCCGGAACTCAGGACTCCCCACTCCTTGTATGATGCTTTTTCTACTGTACCATGCTCACCCTTACCCAAACCAAATCGGCCCTTATTCTATCTACTTTCTGCAAACCAAACACCAAACAACATGTACCAAACACCCTGCACATGGAACTGGAACTACACATCCATATGTGAGAAAGGTCCCTCCATGGACCCTCCTACTTGACAAATGCTGTGTTTCTTGAGAAAAGTGGGCAGCAGGGACTATAAAAGCTTAGGTGAGACTGGTATCCTGGGAGATAAAAACACAAAGGACACTGCAGACTTGACTGCTAACTGGAAAACAAAACACCCATCTGCTCGATTACACTTGGAAGAGGAACTAAAAATGTGGTCACCTGAAAGGAGTACTTGGGCACCACAGCGAAGAGGCTGGCCTCCAGTGCAGTGCTCAGGCCAGTGCTGCTCCTGGCTGGAGGGGAGTCTTCCTGACTGCAGCAGCAGCAGTCCCCAGATAAGCCCATTCCCGTGGAGTTAGAACCCTGGGCCTGAGCCGGGTCAAGGATGACAGCGTGGTTCAGATTGGAATACCTGCCACTCTCCTCTATAATATCCCATGTCCTTCACACCAGGAATGACATAAGGGAAACCAAAGTCGGATACCATTTAGTGTCCCAGAATGGGAGGATATCAAGAGACAGGATCCGCTGGGCACGGTGGCTCACACCTGTAATCCTAGCACTTTGGGAGGCCAAGGCGGGTGGATCACAAGGTCAGAAGTTCGAGACCAGCCTGGCCAACATAGTGAAACCCCGTCTCTACCAAAAATACAAAAAATTAGCCGGGCATGGTGGCCGAGGCAGGAGAATCGCCATTGCACTCCAGCCTGTGCGACAGAGCAGGACTCTGTCTCGAGGAAAAAAAAAAGGATCACTAAGGATTATCTTCCATGTAAAATAACATTCCTTCTAATACCATGTTACAACTGGGTATTGCCAGCTTCCGCATATTATGCTCCTGCCTCTACCTCCCTGAAAAACAAAGAAATATTTCTGACTCTATTATTCCAGCAATTGAGTTAACTAACAGTCACTGTCAAGCCCAAAAATATTTTTCCCCTAACTAGAGGTCACACCTTGGGGGTACTTTCCTTTTCTGTACCATTTACAGTCAACAGACGCTTCAGGTTTAGGGACATGAGAGACTATCTGGCCAAACCAAGTACATTCTTACCTCAAATGTACACAGCAAGGCCAGGGAGAAGAGTTAACGTTTGTATTTACAGGTGGAGTCAGGGAAGAGCACCAGACACCCTCCCTCCAGACAGTGAGACACTGAGACAGAGACGAGCCATACCGAACTTAGCAGAGCAGAGCAGCCCAATCAGGAAAGAAGCAGAACATTACACATTTCCCCACACGTAACAATGTCTCTTGTTTTAACTCTTTACTGAAATATTTACAATAGGGAGAGCCACTGGACACAAGGGCCGTCTAAATGATCCTTCAGTGTGATGCAGCAAGGCCAGAAGGGCACCTCCTCGCTCCGGGCAGAAGCAGCCTCCCTGGACCATTTTAGTCCTTGGTGCCCCTCTGATGACTGCAAGGTGGTGCTACAGATGACAAAACAGAGCGTGGGTTTTAGAGTCAGAAATCCTGAGATATAGAACTTGCCTTAAGCCCTGACTTACTAGCTGGGTGACCTCAAATGAGTTACTTAACACCTCAGCTACGAAAAGGGGATAATGGTCCCTGCATGGGACCAAATCACAGGGTTGTAGTGAGGAAATACCACCCACTGCAATACTGTATGTGAACGGTATAAACTGTATTGCAGTGGATGGTCTATAAACTGTAAAAGTGCTCCACAAATGAGTTATCATCTAGTCTTTTAAGATTTCCATCCACAGGACAAAGGTCAGCTTCCAGAATTCAGTCAGCAACCCAGACTGTCCTCTGAGTGATATTTCACCTTTTGAGACTGCTCTAAAACGGCCTTTAAAATTTGCAGTGATACCGTCTTGAGTATCACTATTTTTTAGATCAAAACTATTTTTTCTTTCTTTCTTTTTTTTTTTTTTGAGACTGAGTATCGCTCTGTCACCCAGGCTGGAGTGTAGTGGGGCGATCCCGGCTCACTGCAACCTCCGCCTCCTGGGTTCAAGCAGTTCTCCTGCTTCAGCCTCCCTAGTAGCTGGGATTACAGGCATGTGCCACCACACCCTGCTAATTTTTTGTATTTTTAGTAGAGCGGGGGTTTCACCATGTTAGCCAGGCTGGTCTCGAACTCCTGACCTCAGGTGATCCACCCACCTCAGCCTCCCAAAGTGTTGGGATTACAGGCGTGAGCCACCAGCTAAGATCAAAACTATTAAGTTGGGCCAGCTTGTTAAAGCCTTTTCCGCCAGACGCAGTGCCTCACACCTGTAATCCCAACACTTTGGAAGGCCAAGGTGGGCGGATCATGAGATCAGGAGATCAAGACCATCCTGGCTAACAGGTGAAACCCTGTCTCTACCAAAAATACAAAACATTAGCTGGATGTGGTGGTGGGCGCTTGTAGTCCCAGCTACTCGGGAGGCTGAGGCAGGAGAATCACTTGAACCTGCGAGGCGGAGGTTGCAGCGAGCCAAGACTGCACTGCACCCACTGTACTACAGCCTGGGCGACAGAGCAAGACTCCGTTTCAAAAAAAAAAAAAAGAAAAGGCTTTTCCTGCTGTAGTGCAATATACACCCCCCACCCACCATCCAAGGACCAACTGACCTGAAATAGAAGAGAGCGTCCACAAGCTCAACAGACAGACATGGACCTTACTTGAAGAGTTAATTCAACTTGTTCCAGTTTAAACTGCTTCTCCACGACACATTCTCCACTCGGGTTCTGCTACATAACCTTACAGCCTACTAGCAGGTAAGAACTGCACCTCCAATCAGGACTGTCATGAAGGAACTCCATTGTTTAATGGGTATAGAGTTTCAGATGTGCCAGATGAAAAAAGTTCTGGGGCTCTGTTACACAACAATGTGAACATACTTACTGCTCCTGAACTGTATACTTTAAAATGGTTAAGATGGTTAAAATAAAAAACAAAAAAGGAACACAGACCTGGTGGGCAGAACTAGGGATAGAGAATTTGAGCTCTGCCAACATTGCAGGCAAGTTATTTAACCTGTCTCCCTAGATACAAAAATGGGAACAGAAATGCTCATTACCCTAATAAAGTAAGGATGATGAATAATGGAGGCCTTGTGGCTTCCTAGGATGACAGCAAAGAATTGTTAAAGTTCCAACTTATTTTAATTGAAAAAGCCATAGGCCTTTTTATAAACCTATCTTGCTTGAGTACGTACGAGACTAGGTAACATATACTGAGTGTGCATTATGTGCTGGGAATTTTACACTTATTATTAATTCCCTCAATCCTCACAACAACAATCCCATGAGATCAGTAATATTATTCCAAATTTACAGGATGAAGAAACTGAGTAGTTTCTGTAACCGACTCAAGGTCACTGTGTCAGTAAATTACATGGCCAAGATTTGAACCCTGAGCTCAAGCTGGTGGGGAGAACTAATCTACAGGGGTCCTAGGTACTTGCTCCCCACCTTGTTCCCATCTCCACTCCATTAACCCCCGACCATATGCTTCTGGGGGACACCTGGGCTTATTCACTGCTGCATCCCCAGGGTGTGCAGTGTTTGATGCATACTAAGTATCTCCTGTGAGAATGAAGTATTAACCCTACAGCGTTTTGTTTCTTGGTTTTTTTGAGGGGGTGGTGATAGCAGCGTGTAGCCCAACTCGCAGCCAAAATATATTAGGAACACAAAGATTTCAAGGAACGCCCTAATGCCCTCCCAGATCTGCTAGCCAACCCTCCCTGTGCACAGAGGCTCCCATAGGCATCACCCCACCCCGGCCCTGTACTGCCAAAGGCAGGTGTGCCAATCCTAAGTGGCTGAGAAGAACCAAAAGCCATTATGTAAGGCTCCTCCTCCAGCTTTCCCTCCTCCAGTTAAAAGCAGCACCCTCCACCCAGCTGGCAGGCCTTACACCCAGTTACCCAGTTACTCTTCATCTTTCTCTCTCCTCCTCCTCCTGCCTCAGCCAACTGATCACCAAGTCCCACTGCTGTACACACTGTGTTTATATGCGGCCACCCCCACCCCTCAGTCCCTCAATCTCATCCGGCTACATCCACTACCTCTAGTATCTCTCATCAATTTATTCTTCACACTGCCACTGGTACGCTCCCTCTACGATACAAATGTGGCTATGTCATTTCTCTGCTTACAGAGCTGTGATGGTCCCCGCATAATAAGATATACATTACCATCTCAACTTGGAGTCAATGTCCTTCCAGATCTGGCCCAGCCTCAACTCTGGCTATCTGCCTTACAGAGGTACCATTCTGGCCACACCAGACTTAAGTTTCCAGACTACAAAGTGCAGTTTCTGGACAGGCAGAGCTGTTTGCCCCTATAATCCCAATGCTTTGGGAGGCAAGGATGGGAGGATCGCTTGAGGCTAAGAGTTTGAGAGCAGCCTGGGCAACATAGCAAGACTATCTCTACAAAAAAAATTAAAATAAAAAATTAGCTGGGCACATTGGTACATGCCTGGCGTCCCAGCTACTCAGGAGGCTGAAAAGGGAAGACTGCTTGAGGCCAGGCATTCAAGGTTCCCGAGAGCTATGATCATGCCACCGTACTGCAGCTTGGGCGAGAGTGAGACCTTGTCTCTTTAAAAAAAAAAAAATTGCAGTTCCCACTTCCCTGCCCCGCTGCTGATAAGCCTCTATTTCTCATTTGAGGCAGACCTCAAATGTCCTTTTTTTTTTTTTCCAAGACGGAGTCTTGCTCAGTTGCCCAGGCTGGAGTGCGGTGGCGCGATCTGGGTTCACTGCAAGCTCCGCCTCCCGGGTTCACGCCATTCTCCTGCCTCAGCCTCCCGAGTCGCTGGGACTACAGGTGCCCGCCAC
>NW_012102031.1:3407897-3416467 GCF_000951045.1 Mandrillus leucophaeus
GATCTGGGTTCACTGCAAGCTCCGCCTCCCGGGTTCACGCCATTCTCCTGCCTCAGCCTCCCGAGTCGCTGGGACTACAGGTGCCCGCCACTACGCCCCGCTAATTTTTTTTTTTTTGTATTTTTAGTAGAGACGGGGTTTCACCATGTTAGCCAGGATGGTCTCCATCTCCTGACCTCATGATCCGCCCGTCTCGGCCTCCCAAAATGCTGGGATTACAGGCGTGAGCCACCACGCCCGGCCTTTTTTTTTTTTCCCCCAGAGATAGGGTCCCATTCTGTCACCCAGCCTGGAGTGCAGTGATGCAATCATAGCTCACTGCAGCCTCAACCTCCTGGGCTCAAGCCATCCTCCTGCCTCAGCCTCCTGCAGAGCTGGGACTATAGATGCACACCAGCGCACTGGCTCTCCACTGATTTCTAATGACTAAAAGGACGACTTTGATCCTTTTCTCGGTCCCTTGCAACAAAAAATAATGAAACCTACAGGAATAAGGGCGTACATACCTGAGGCTTCTTAATGCATCTGTAAGGTGGGGATGGGAGAGAGCAGGAGTGTCTACAGAAGGCACCTTTGTCCTCTTTCCCTTGGAGGATCCTAAATGATCCTCCCCAATTTGCCGTTGAGAAAGACCAGGCCCTTCTCCAGCTGCCTCTCCCGGGCCTCAGGGTCCTCTAGCTTCTGATGTTTTCGGAATTCACGGCGGATGGAGGCAAAGTAGAAGTCTCGATCAGTGTAGCGAAGCTGTCGGCCCTGGCGCAACAGAGCCCGATAGAGACTCAGCACCGCCGCTCGGCTCCACCGGGCCATGGGGGACTGGCAGGGGCTGGGTGTCACACTATAAACAGAAGGAAAGACATACAAGCCTAGTATCAGAATTAATAACAAAAGGACCTGTAGAGACTATAAGACATTTTTAATCCAAGTTCCAGAGACCCCCTAGATCACCTTATGACTTAATGGCAAGACTAGGACTAGAGACCCCAGCCTCTGGATGCCCATTCTGGAAACATACAGGTTGTGGTTCACCAGGGCTCAAATCCTGGCCCTGCCACTTACGTGCCATATGACTTTGGGCAAAGGACTGAACCCCCACTGAGCACCAGCGTCCTCACTTACAAAATGGAGATTAGGATATTATGGCAATAGTACCTACCACATAGGGTTATATTTTGAGAACTGTGCATGTAAAGAACGGTAATACAACTTCACCACAGGGGGTGATCTAGGAG
The DNA here is from genome assembly GCF_000951045.1 of Mandrillus leucophaeus. Taxonomy (NCBI): domain Eukaryota; kingdom Metazoa; phylum Chordata; class Mammalia; order Primates; family Cercopithecidae; genus Mandrillus; species Mandrillus leucophaeus. The sequence continues at coordinate 3,409,130 of NW_012102031.1, forward strand.
GGCTGAAGACAAGCACTCAGCCATACTTAAATCCTGGCACCAGCACTTGCGAGCTGCACTACCGTGGGCAAGTCTCCTAACCTCTCTGTGCCTGTCTCAGTTCCTCATCTATAAAGTGAGGATAAAAATCGTATTTTGCCCATATGGTTGGCATAAGCACTAAATGAATTTAATGTATGTGAACATGTTTAGAACAGCACTTGGCACACACTAAGCACTCTATCAACAGCAGCTGTTATTAGTACCACCTAGCCAGGTTTGTAGATGCTCAATAAACAATTACATTTAAGTATAAACTGCCACTGCCTTCCTTCAGTAACAATAAACCCTTACACAAGCGTATCTGTAAAGTGCTTTGTTGCCCATCGTCACATTTACACTAACAATCTAGGAGGTGGTCAGGGTTCTTAGTAACAGTAAATGCTTATTGCACTACATTGCACTAGACACAATGTGCAATGTTTGAAGCATGTCTCACGTAACAACTCATTCTGTCAGCTACCCTAGGGTCAACATTACCCCATTTTAAGTGGAGGAAACAATCTCCCAGAGGGAAGTAACTTGCCCGCGGGCCCACAACTGTCAAGGGGAGGGCTGCACTCCTGACCCCCACTCTGCCTGCCTCTGGAATGAGTTACCCTTTGCTGGAGCCGGACCATGCGTACAGCACTTCCGGGTGCTCCACGAACTTTCCTAGCACAGAGCTTGGCACATACAAGGCGCTCAAAATTATGTTTAACGAAGGAGAGAATTTCACAACGTCCTTATGTGGAAAAAATGATCACCTCCGTTTCAGAAATAAAGAAATGACACCGAGTGGGGGAAGTATTTGGCTGGAAAAAAAGACTGGACTTCGGGCCCAAAGTCCGCTAACCCTTAGCCTCCGGCCTTGCTAACTTCCTGCGCAAGCCTGAGCAAGCCACCATCCCTGTCCATTTTTCCTCAACTGTTTAAGAGCTCCCTCGGCCTTCCGATGTAGAAAATCAACAGAAGTGTTTGATGAGGCAAAAGGCGACTGTCACGGCGAGGGCTGTAACTACAAGGTCGCTGGGAGAGTGGGCGGCTGAGCCCCAGCCAGTCTGCACTTCCCCAACCCTGGGGGCCAGGCCGGGGTGCGGAGGCCCAGAGGCCAGGGCAGGCCTGCTCCGGGACCCGGGAAGTCTCCGAGGTTGGGGCGGGGCGGGGCCGCCAAGGGGCCTCCCAGGGGAAAGCCCAGGGCGGGATGGGGCGAGACCACCGGCTGCAGGCCGGTATCCTGGGTCCGGGCCGCATGCGAGGCGCCGGCAGCAGCCTGAGAGGAGGCGCCGCAACCTCCCGGCCACCCAGCAGCCGCCGGTCCTCATTCCTCCCCTCACTCACCCGTAGGCCGCGCGCGCTACCACTCCGCAGGACTCGCCTCCGGCCGGGTACCTCTCCCCGGGTCACCCATCAACATGGCCCCTTCACTTCCGGGACACGACCTTGCGCACTGAGCTACGAAGGGGCTGAAGGGAGCACGAGGGCGGGCGGAGGCGGAGGGACTTCCGGTCTCCTCTAAGCTCTCTCTCGGGCCCCGCCCCCTGCGCATGATCCCGCCCCCCAATCCTGAGCCCCGCCTGCGTGTGTGACCTCACCAAGGGACGGGCCTGCAGAGGCCACTCGCGCCCTGCCCCTAGAGGATTCCGGTGTCCGGGTCCGGCTGTGGGTACCGGGGTGGTCCCGATGCTGGGAGAAGGTTAGAGGGCAGGAGGTACCCTCGCTGTCCAACGAGGCTGCCGCACCCGCTAGGCCCCTCACCTGCTGGCAGCCCCTTAGCTTGTCCGGGGTGCCTGGCCAGCCTCCTGTACCGTCTGCTGATCTCTGGCTGGGGTCCTGGGGTACCTGAGGGAATTCTAACACTAATATTCAGAGCTCCTCCAAACCTATTTTCTCATATCGAATTCTTTTCGACTTCTTTCCTCCATGCTGTTCCTACTCCCCAGGCCGCGTGGCTTCTAGCAAACTCCTACCCTTCCTTCAAAGTGTACTTCAAATGTCCCCCTTCACTGGGAAATCTCTCCCAGCCCCTTCCTCGCTCCCTCTAATACACTCATGTGTCTTCTTTAGGCCCCACGGAAATGTCTGCACATCTTAAGGCTCATAATCTGTTCAACAACAAAACGTATTTATTGGCGCCTACCATTTGCCAGGCACTGTAATTTATCCATTTGCTTCTCTGTCTCTCACTAGATTTGAGGACCCGGGTGGTTTCTCTGTGGAAGTCCCCTCTCCCAAGTGCCTCTCTCCGTACCTGGCTCAGCCAAGCCCAAGGCCTGGGGCTTTGGAGTCCGAGGCCACAGGGGCCACTGCTAGCTCCTAGTTCCAGTTCCACCACTTAGGGACAGCTGCCCTCTGCCAAGTTTCCTAACCTCTCCCAGCCTTGGGGCTGTGGTGAGGATTAAAAGATAATATCTACCAGGAAAGGGGTGGGCAATTACAGAATAGTCAGGCTATCAAAAGGACAAGAACCAGGAGAAGAACATGGCAGGGAAGAGCATTTCAGGCCTGCCCCCAGGTATGCCCTTAAGCTCAATGTGGTCTAGGAGCAGCAGGACGAAGGCCAGTGCTTTCGCAGCCAGGTGAGCGAGAGCTGGGAAAGAGGCCCTTATCAGAACTGGGAGGGATATGGTGGGTGCAAAGGACCCACAGCAGGGTTCGGAGCCAAGAAGTGCTGGGATCTGACTTCCCTTTCAACAGGATCCGTCTGGCTTGAGAATAATGGAATGGAACCAGGGCTGAGGCAGGGAGACCAATCAAAAGTCTGTTGCAGGGCGGGGCACAGTGGCTCATGCCTGTAATCCCAGCACTTTGGGAGGCTGAGGCAAGCGGATCACTTGACGTCAGGAGTTCGAGACCAGCCTGACCAACATGGTGAAGCCCCCATCTCTACTAAAAATACAAAAATTAGCCGGGTGTGGTGGCATAGCGCCTGTAATTCCAGTTACTCAGGAGGCTGAGGCAGGAGAATTGCTTGAGCCCAGGAGGCAGAGGTTGCAATGAGCCGAGATCACACTACTGTACTCCAGCCTGGGTGACAGATCAAGACTCCATCTCAAAAAAAAAAAAAACAAAAACAAAAAGAAAGAGAAGAAAGCCAAGATGGAGAGAGGCATAGTAATTTTTCTAAGACACTGAGCTAAGAAGGAAAGAAGCTTTCGGTGGAAGCCAAGTCTGTCTTACTCTGAAACGTGTGTTCTTGCCACTCTTTCAGGCTGCCCTAATTTGCTTTTTAAAGAATTTTGTGACCCAAATAAATTGGTGACATTTCCACCTGGCATACCAGGTGACCTCTTCCTATCTCTCCTGACTTTCTCGTTCTATGGAATGTTATTTTTCGGAGGGAGGACAGAGGGAGGTCGTTTGGAGGGGTCTCCCCTTCAGATCAGCCCCCCTAGATCTACTTGCTCTTTAGGGTCTTATCTTTACTTCGACTGACAAGGCCTCTCCCTGCCCCCAGTGCTCCCATGGCAATGGAGCATGGGCAGTGAGGTGGCATCTAGCACCTGCATGTACGTACCCATGGTGCCTTTGTAGGCCAGGGACCCACGGCAGGGGCACTGACCCAAACCTCTGGGCTCTGCCAGGTTTCACAGGGCAAGAGGCATTCCGGGATCTCTTGGATTGAGATTGCTGGGGGTGTGTGTGTGTATTTGCTTGTTTGTTTGTTTTGAGACGGAGTTTCGCTCTGACACCAGGTTGGAGTACAGTGGCGCGATCTTGGCTCACTGCAACCTCTGCCTCCTGGGTTCAAGTGATTCTCCTGCCTCAGCCTCCTGAGTACCTGGGACTACAGGCGCCCACCACCATGCCTGGCTGATTTTTGTATTTTTAGTAGAGACGGGGTTTCACCATGTTGATCAGGGTAGTCTCGGTCTCTTGACCTCGTGATCTGCCCGCCTTGGCTTTCCAAAATGCTGGGATTACAGGTGTGAGCTACCGTGCCCGGCCAGATATTGCAGGTTTAACCGTAACCCCCCGGATCTCACATCTGGATGATGGCATCGGCCTCTTAATGGTGATCATGGCTGGAGGGAGAGAGGGGAGCACTCGTTTACCCGGAACAGTGACTCACATGTAGTAGTGAATGGATTTAATTGTTGAATGAATGAATGTTTTGTGGAAAGACAGGAGAGATGGACCATTTCACCTGGTTCAGGGTGGTCAGGGCTGTCTCATTTGAAAGGGGCCTGTGGGTTGGTGGTGAGTGCAGGGCAAGTGCGTTGGGCTTCGTGAGCCTTGGTCCCTCCACCTGTGCTTTGGAGATGGTGAGGAAAGGACTAGCTCATCAGGCTGTTGAAGATTAATCAGAGAGGGCATGTGAGGCCTGACACATGAGGTGAGGGGTGGCTAATTATAAAATGTCATTGGAAGCCGGGTGCGGTGGCTCACGCCTATAATCCCCCCACTTTGGGAGGCCGAGGCGGGCGGATCACCTGAGGTCAGGAGTTCAAGACCAGCTTGACCAACATGGAGGAACCCCGTCTGTATTAAAAATACAAAAATTAGCTGGGCGTGGCGGTGCATGCCTGTAATCCCAGCACTTTGGGAGGCCAAGGCGGAAGGATCACCTGAGGTCAGGAGTTCGAGACCAGCCTGGCTAACATGGTGAAATCCCGTCTCTACTAAAAAAACAAAAATTAGCTGGGCATGGTGGCGCGTGCCTATAACCCCAGCTACTCGGGAGGCTGAGAGGCTTAGGAGGCTACTCGGGAAGCAGGAGAATCGGTTGAACCCAGAAGGTGGAGGTTGCAGTGAGCCGAGATCGTGCCACCGCACTCCAGCCTGGCAACAAGAGCAAAACTCTGTCTCAAAAAATAAATATGTAAAATGTCACCGTTCTTTCTCAGGCATGGATGGGCACATGGAAATATTGGCCCATAGCAGACTGTTTTTTTGTTTTTGTTTTTGTTTTGTCTTGAGACAAGGTCTTGCTGTGTCACCCAGGATGGAGTGCAGTGGTACGATCATAGCTCCCCATAACCTTAAACTCCTGAGCTCAAACGATCCTCCAACCTAGCCTCCCGAGTAGCTGAGACCACAGGTGCATGCCACCATGCCTGGCTAATTTTTCATTTTTCATAGAGACAGGATCTCACTATGTTGCCCAGATTGGACACGGCCAACTTTGGAAACCCAGGACTCCAGTTCCGGGGCAAGACCTCAGGGGAGTCATAGGCTGTGGGCCCCCGGGCCCTGGAGAGCCTTGGTGGTCAAAGGTCTGGGCCCAGGTGCCTGAGGTGGGATGCGGGAACAAATACCAACAAAACTTTTTTGCTGAATGACTCGTAAGAACCAACATTGTTGTGTCCAATGCGTTAGCCAAGCAGTCAGTCGCTCAGCATTTACTGAGCAGCTAGTAGAAGCCAGGACTAGAGGCAGGAATGTAGAAATAAAATGCTCAGCTTCTGTCCTCATGAAGGTCAGGGTCAAAGTGGGAGATAGACAAACGCACACGTTGCCGGGGTCGAAGCCTTGGCAGGTGCCATGGGAAACCAACAGAGCCTGTGATCGGCGCAGAAGCTGGAGCTGGGACCCAACAGACTGGAGCACAGGGTGGGAAGATGAAGGTTGAGACACGAGGCCGGACAGGAGAGCACCTTGGCCTCAGACACCCCTGCCTGGCCTGAGGCTGCCCAGGGAGGAAGTGGTGGCCAGCAACGTGTGCTTAAGGCCATTCCACCTGCACCACTGGTCTGGAGTCAGCCGTGGGTTTGAACTCGACCACCTGACGGGAGACTTCAGCAAGGTTCTCAACAGCTCTGGGCCTCAGTGTCCACACCTGTAAATGAGGATTAGGTCAAGTTCCCAAGGAATCAGACCTTGAAATTGACTCATGCTAACCAAGATAGAGGGAGGGATAAGCAGATCAAGTGACTTGTTTGCAGTGAGAATTCCAGTCTCCTTGAGGTCTGAGGGAGTCCCCAGGTGAGGATGCAGAGCAGCAGAGGTCCAGGCAGAAGACATGGTATGGCCTTTGAATGTAGAAGCTCAAAGGACTGGAGCCCAGGGGATTCAGGAAAGAGAGGCCCAAGATGAAACTGGTGAAGAAGGTGAGGGTTGACCACACAGGGCCTGGCAGGCCACAGCCAGGAATCCAGCCCTGATCCTTCTAGCAATGGGAGATGCATGCTATGATCAGACTTGCATCTGGGAAACATAACCTGGCTGCTTTATGGGAACTAGACAGGCGGGCTGAGATCCGAAGATCAGTGCCAAGCCACTGCAGTATCCACTTGAGGCTCTCATCAGCTGAGAGGAAGAGTTAACACTTAGTAAGCTCTGCCTGTGTGCTAGCACTTACATTCACCGATTTCCCTAATCCTCAGCCAGATCTGCAAATATAAGAATTGCTGGCCGGGCGCGGTGGCTCAAGCCTGTAATCCCAGCACCTGTCTCTTATACACATCTAGATGTGTATAAGAGACAGCTGCACTCCAGTCTCAGTGACAGAGCAAGACTCCGTCTCAAAAAAAAAAAAAAAAAGCTGGGCGTGGTGGTGCGTGTCTGTAATACCAGCTACTCAGGAGGCTGAGTTCAGTCATGAGAGTTGCTTGAACCTGGGAGGCAGAGGTTGCTGTGAGCCGAGATCGCGCCACTGCACTCCAGCCTGGGCGACAGAGCAAGACTCTGTCTCAAAAAACAAAAAAAGTTGGGGGTAGTGATAGAATCAGATCTAGGATGTGAGGCAAGGCAGGGTTGCTGGGTGTAATTGTTCATGTCAAACACTGCACAAAGGCACCACATCAAGACCTTGTAGAATTGTATGTTTCTTACGACATTTCTTTGGCAGAAGGCAGCCTATCATTCTAACAAAAATCAGTGCACGTTGGCAATTTCCCAATAAATGGAAGTAAGATGTCTGAAGGAAAGGATGCCCTTGCCAATGAGTACAAAGGCCCATATGGGCTGGTGTCAGCCTTTTTCCTCGTGGAGAATGCATTGGTCGAGCCTGGAAGAGTCTCTCGGCCTTGGCACCATCTTCTTGGAAACCTCTGTGCCATGAGAGCCAAGTGGAGGAAGAAGCAAATGTACAAGCTGAAGCGCAAAAGAAGAAAGATGAAGCCTGGTATGGTGCCTCACGCCTGTAATCCCAGCACTTTGGGAGGTCAAAGCGGGCAGATCCATTTGAAGTCATGAGTTCGAGACCAGCCTGGCCAACATGGCGAAACCCCATCTCTACTAGAAATACAAAATTAGCCAGGTGTGGTGGCACATGCCTGTAATCCCAGCTACTTGGAAGGCTGAGGCAGAAGAATCGTTTGAACCCAGGCAAAGGTTGCAGTGAGCTGAGATCGTGCCATTGCACTCCAGCCTTGGCAA
>NW_012102031.1:3421402-3424007 GCF_000951045.1 Mandrillus leucophaeus
AACTAAAAAAAAGAGACAGTGGGCCAGGCATGGTGGTTCACGCCTGTAATCTCAGCACTTTGGAAGGCTGAGGCGGGTGGATCACCTGAGGTCAGGAGTTCGAGACCAGCCTGGCCAACATGGTGAAACCCCGTCTCTACTAAAAATACAAAACTTAGCCAGACATGGCAGCAGGCACTTGTAATCCTAGTTACTCATGAGACTGAGGCAGGATAATCACTGGAACTCAGGAGGCGCAGGCTGCAGTGAGCCGAGATCACGCCACTGCACTCCAGCCTGGGCAACAGAGTAAGACTCTGTCTCCAAAAAAAAAGAAAAGAAAAGAAAAGAAAAAATGGAGACAGTGATTTTGCTGGAAAGGGAAAGAGAAGATGAAAGGACCGCTACAGGGACAAAAGCCGATTGTATGTGTTGCGTCTGGGTTGGTTTGAGAGTTGGCTGGTATTTTATTCTAGCCTTGATGCAGGGAGGGGCGGCCAGAAGAGGCAGAGAGATTGAAAAAGGCAGAGAGGGGGAGACCTCAATGGTGTGATGTCACAGAGGAGACGGAACAGTGAGAGAAGCCAGGTGCCCCTTAGCTGCAGGGGGAGCAGGGAGGGACAGCCCAGGCTTCCCAGCAAAAGGGCAGAGCCTGTGTCTTACCAGTCTCATTCCCTTTACTTTGCCAGGTAGGATGCCTTATAAAATTGAGACCCTGTGTAAATGCTTGGAGGGAATTGAAGGAAAATTGTCACTGGGTGATAAAACAGAAACCTCAGTCCAGCCTACACCCTCCTCCCCACCCCCTCCCAGGGGTTAGCCCAGGCTGATGGAGGAACAGAGGAATCAAGAGTTCCTGGTTCCTGTAACCAGATCAGGAAGGCTCTGGGAAGTCAGCCAGCCAGCAACCTGGAAATTACTGTCAAGAGAGAGCCTCCTCCCTCTTAATGGGTTTTGCTGTCATCAGATGTCATTATTCCTGTATTCACCAGACAAGAACCTGATATCCCCAGGCAGAAGGGCCGGTCCCCCATTCATCTGTAAAATCTCCACTGCCCACATTGTGCCAGTTGGTATTGAAAAGGACAAAGGGAATGTAAGCTTGCTCACCGAACACCCTCCCTTTGCAGGTGGATTGGCTGCCTTTAAATTAGATGTCACTGCAGTCCAAGGGGATGGGACAAGGTAGTAGGATAGGGCAACAGGGGCTCCCTAAAGCTATAGCAGAAATTTGACTTGGCGCTGCTGTGACTATTTAAAATAGTCATAGACTATTTTAAAGTTGGGGTGTAGTGGCCAGGTACGATGGCTCATGCCTGTAATCCCAGCACTTCAGGAGGCCGAGGCAGGCGGATCACGAGGTCAGGAGTTCAAGACCAGCATGACCAACATGGAGAAACCCCGTCTCTACTAAAAAATACAAAAAATTAGCCGGGCGTGGTGGGAGGCACCTGTAATCCCAGCTACTCAGGAGGTTGAGGCAGGAGAATCGCTTGAACCCAGGAAGCAGAGGTGTCAGTGAGCCGAGATCGTGCCATTGCACTCCAGCCTGGGTGACAGAGTAAGATTCTGTCTCAAAAAAAAAAAAAGAAAGAAAAGAAAGAAAGATGTGGCAGAGGTCCAAGTAAACCACCAGCTTGTGCACCTCTGGCAGCCACAGGAGCAGAAATGTGGGATGCCGGAGCCTGGAGACGCTGGCACAAGTTGTTGGACTGCATGCTGCTGTCTAGAACTTGTCTCTCATGGATCTAGAACTTCTGTCGCCATCTGATCACGAAGACCACCTTTGAGGAACCCACCTTGCTCATAGCAGAGCAGTTCCTGTAAGAGCTGGGATTACAGGTGTGAGCCACGGCACCCAGCCTGAGGCTTCTTCTTCTCAGACCAGTGAGGTGAAACCCAGAACCACGCCTAGACCGTGTATGCTCATTTCTACAGGTATTGACAACACCACTGGCAAAGCCTCCATTGACACACAAGCGTGAAGCCCTCTCTCCTCAGTGAGGCAGATGGGGGCAAGTGAACCCTAGCTAATGAGAGTGGCTGCCCTGGGTCTGCCAGAGTGCAGGGGTTCTTGGGCACGATGGTTTGGGGACAAGCCAGTGGGGCAGCGTGTACTACTATTACTGATAATGCAAGTTAGGGGCCTGAGGGACAGGTCACCCAAAGAAAGGTGGGTTATGACATGCACATCACATCAGCACAATGCAGCGAGAATTTAGTGCATACTGTTGGGCCCCAGGCAGCGTGGTAGGGACACAGAGGTGAGGAAGGCACCCCCACCCCTGCCGAGGAGGGAAGGCAGATGTTCCAGAGGCGCCCTCCGTTAGTGACCATCCTGAAAGTTCGGCTGCCTCCTGTGCTGATTTTGGAACCTCCATTTCCTGATCTGCAAAGGAGAGAAGAGGACACACCCCTTTCCTTCGAGTGCCTTGAATACTTGCTAAAGTGTTCCCCTAGCACTGCCCACTTCATTTTATTTCCTAGGCTTAGTTTTCTTTCATCTTTATAATGTTCCATGATTCTTTTTTTTTTTTTTTTTTGAGACGGAGTATCGCTCTATCGCCCAGGCTGAAGTACAGTGGCATGATCTCAGCTCACTGCAACCTCCACCTCCCGGGTTCAA
>NW_012102031.1:3424727-3425682 GCF_000951045.1 Mandrillus leucophaeus
GGAAAAAAAAAAAAAAAAAAAAGGAAAGAAAGAAAAGCAAGTGAGATGGCAGTCACAGTCATGCCTGGCCCTCCCACTAGGAGGCAATGCAGCACAATGAGAAGGGTATTGAAGTCCCTGGTCCTAAATCCTGGTTAGGCGCTGTATGCCTTTGAGCAATTCATGCCCTTAATCTCCCTAAATCCTGGGATTCCCCCCTTTAATCTTCCCAGGCTGGAAAATGGAAGGGCCCAGTTCTGAATATCACTCAGTTCCCAGGGAGAAAAGCTGACACTCCAGTGAGCGCTGGCAGCGCCCCCACAGGATTCCATGAGGCAATGTATGCAAAGTGCTGCCTTGTACAGGCTCCGGGCGCTTCTTCCTCCAGTGAGTTTGCACTCCAGGCAATATTTAGTAACGTCTGTAAACCCTTTTTGGTTGTCACACTTGCGGGGGTGGGTTCTACTGGCATCTAGCGGCTGGAGGCCAGGGACACTGCTTCAGCACCCTACACTGTACAGGACAGCCTCATAGCAAGGAATGAACTGGCCTGCAGTGTCGGCAGTGCCCAGCCCGGGAATCCCCGGCCCACTCTCAAACACTTTTGAGCTCCTAGAAAGCAGAAAAATGTGTCTCGTTTTGTTGTTGTTGTTGCCGTTCTTGTGTTTTGAGACAGGATCTCACTCTGTTGCCCAGGCTGGAGTGCAGTGGCGCGATCACAGCTCACTGCAACCTCGACCTCCCGGACTCAAGCAATCCTCTTGCCTCAGCCTCCTGAGTAGCTGGGACCACATTGTGAGCCACCACGCCACCACGCCCAGCTACTTTAAAACATGGAGTACAATGGCACTATCTCGGCTCCCTACAACCTCCGCCTCCCAGGTTCAAGCAATTCTCCTGCCTCAGCCTCCCAAGTAGCTGGGATTACAGGCACCCACCACCACACCCTGCTAATTTTTGTATTTTTAGTAGAGAC
>NW_012102031.1:3431912-3432662 GCF_000951045.1 Mandrillus leucophaeus
TTTTTTTTGAGACGGAGTATCGCTCTATCGCCCAGGCTGAAGTACAGTGGCATGATCTCAGCTCACTGCAACCTCCACCTCCCGGGTTCAAGCGATGCTCCTGCCTCAGCCTCCTGAGTAGTTGGGACTACAGGTGCGCACCACCACACCTGGCTAAGTTTTGTATTTTTAGTAGAGACAGGGTTTCGCTATGTTGGCCAGGATAGTCTCGATCTCTTGACCTCGTGATCCGCCCGTCTGGGCCTCCCAAAGTGTTGGTATTACAGGCATGAGCCACTACGCACGGCCGATTCTAATTTTTATACATTTGGTTTTCCATTTTGTGCTATGTATTTGTATAAAATGCCTCAAATCCTGCGTGGTGTGGAGTGAGAAGAAAGAAAGAGGAAAGACAGGAAAGAAAGAAAGCCATCCAACCCCAATGGAAACAAGAAGACCAAAATATTAAGAAGAAAGAAAAAGACAGAAAGCGGCAGAGAGAAAGGAAGGGAGGAAGGGAGAAAGAAAGGAAGGGAAGAAGGGAGGGAGGGCAGTGCACGGTGGCTCACGTCTGTAATCCCAGCACTTTGGGAGGCCAAAGTGGGCGTATCGCTTGAGGTCAAGAGGTCGAGACCAGTCTGGCCAACATAGTGAAACCCCATCTCTATTAAAAATACAAAAATTAGCCAGGCGTAGTGGTGGGTGCCTGTAATTCCAGCTACTCAGGAGACTGAGGCAGGAGAATCGCTTGAACCTGGGAGGCAGAGGTTG
>NW_012102031.1:3436868-3440037 GCF_000951045.1 Mandrillus leucophaeus
CACTATCTCGGCTCCCTACAACCTCCGCCTCCCAGGTTCAAGCAATTCTCCTGCCTCAGCCTCCCAAGTAGCTGGGATTACAGGCACCCACCACCACACCCTGCTAATTTTTGTATTTTTAGTAGAGACAGGGTTTCACCACGTTGGCCAGGCTATTCTCGAACTCCTGGCCTTAGGTGATCTGCCCACCTCGACCTCCCAAAGTGCTGGGATTACAGGCGTGATCCACTGAGCCCGGTTTAGGTTGTTATCTTTGAATACTTTGGGGACACTTATGTGGATGAGGGCCTGGCCTTGTCCCGTGTGGCCTTCTAGAAGGCCCAGTGCTCTAACGGGCCTGCTGTGAGGCATGCTGGGTCTTCAGAAGGCAGCCTGGCAGGACAAGTGGGAGGTTCTAATTACACTGTGGGGGCTCCCGTGTGACAGTTAACAGCAGTGCCAAGTCTGGGCCAGGTTGGGCCAATAACTGGGGGGCAACCTACCCTGTGGGCAAGGCCTTGCAGAGGAGGAAGTTTGGGCCAGAGAATACCCGCTGCCCTCTGGTGGTGTCTTTTTTAAAAAGGAATTTGGCTGGGTGGGATGAGCCCACACCTGTAGTCCCAGCACTTTGGGAGGCCACGATGGGTGGATCATCTGAGGTCAGGAGTTCAAGACCAGACTGGCCAACATGGCGAAACACCATCTTTACTAAAAATACAAAAATTAGCCAGGCTTGGTAGCAGGCACCTGTAATCCCAGCTACTTGGGAGACTGAGGCAAGAGAATCATTTGAACCTGGGAGGCGCAGGTTGCAGTGAGCCAAGATCATGCCACTGCACTCCAGCCTGGGTGACAGAGCGAGACTCCATCTCAAACAAACAACCAACCAAGCAAAGGAATTTATGGGCTCACATTTTTATAGGAAGCCGAGTTCCATTTTGGCCATATGGTATTTGAGGTGACATTGACACCTGGGGGCCTCGTCCAGCAGCCAGCGGGCTTCATGGGCTGGGTCCGTAGGAAAGAGGACTCCCTGGAGAGATGGAGCCAGTTCCACCTTGGTAAGCATGGAGAACTGCACGCAGAGGGTGGATCCAGGACCAAGCCCTGGGATCCCCCTTATTAAAGGGGTGCACGGGGAAAAAGGAACCAGGAAGACAACCAGGAAGAAATGTCATGGAGGAGGAAGAGGAGAGCCACGAGACAGATGAGTCACGGAGACTAAGGGAAGCAGACCCAGGAAGAGATGCATGACCCACGCGTCACATGCAAAGAAATGGAGGGTGTGGTTGGGGCCACGATGCTGACTGCTCACGCTTATGGAGCTCTCACCATGCTCCAGGCTCTGCTCTAAGCTCTGAGCGTCCTCACAATCACCCCTGGAGGTCTGTCCTATGATGGTCCCGTGTTACAGATGAGGACACCAGCTGGTGGCTGGTGAAAGGCCTGTTGGAGGCAGCTGAGGCTGTGCCAAAGGTACCATCTGGGCCCCGGATTTCTGTTGGAGAACCACCTTCCCTTTTCCTCAGTCAATAGACACAGGGCTTTGATTGATCTACATGAATTGGCAGATTCCATCCCAAGTCCCACCAGTCTCACTGATGCATTCAGGGATGTTCACATGACCTAAATCAAGTCAGTGAGATCCACGCCCAAGACTTTGAGAGAGAAGAGCTCTATTTCTTTTGTGCTGAGCTTAAAGCTGAGATGGTGAAGTCTGGAGCTGCTGTAGCCATCTTGCAGGCACGAGGGGTAAACCTGTCTGAGACTCGGGAGAGCACAAGTCAGGAAGTGCAGCTGTGTTCAGCCACAAGAGAGCTGGATGACAATGTGACGGTACCTGAAGCCGACATTACCCCTGAACTTCACCATTAGTAAACCAATACGTTCCTTGCCTGCCTCACTGGTTTGGGTTGGTTTATCTAGTTTGCCTCACCGGTTTAGGTTGTCGTTAAATGAAAGCAAACTATACCAGTTATCTACGGCCACAATTAAGCTTTGTAAGAAACCACAGAGACTTTGCAGCAATTGAGCTCATGAGACTGGATCAGTGTTTAGGCTGGACTTGACTAGGCAGTTTTTCTGCTGTCAGCCGGGCTCACACACGCTGGTCAGCTGGGATGAGTGGGAAAAGCAGGCCACGTGTAGAGGCCACCATGGCAAACATTTGAGTCACTGTTGATGTTTTGCCTCTACAAGCTCTTGGCCATCTAGGATAGGAATTTGGAAAGTGGTTGGTGAAACTGATGCAGGGTTGGGCTTTTCTGCAAATACCTCAGAGAAACAGAATTACAAGAAATGCATGCCTATGAGAGAGGCTAGTTTGTTGCAGATCGTCTCTCCCTTCCGGTTTGTGTGCTGTTTCCTTGGGATTAGGTCCAGGTGGTTAATTTTTGGCAGCAGACCTCACAGGTGCTGTGGGGTCCTTTTACAGACGTGGAAAATGGGTATAATGGGGAGCGACATCTTTTAGCTCAGAGTCTGGCACAAAATAGGCACTTAATCAATGTCTCTAAATACTGATGATGATGATGATGATGATGATGATTCACCATAGGAGGTGATTTAAGGGTTGTTAACTTGATCTTAAACGGCATGTGGGTCACTACTGCCCTCTTCTGGATAGGTAGGGTGTCTACATCTTCTCCACTTCCTCAAGCCTGTGGAATTCAGCCCCCACTCCATCCCCACTCCAAGTACCTGCAGCAGGTACCTTTATGGGCTTTGTGAGTGTGGTCAGAAGCCCAGGCAGTCCCAGCCCCCAGGTGTCAGACTGACGCATGAGTGACACTTTGCGAGTGTTCAGAAAACATGAGCCCTTGCTTTGGCCACCAGGACTGCGGTCACGCCTCCTCCCATCTCTGGGCCTCCATCCTCTCTGTCTAACGTGGAGGTTGCACAGCCACCCCACAGGGGACCATGGCAGAGCTCAAAAAGCGTCTACTGCCGGACGCGGTGGCTCACGCCTGTAATCCCAGCACTTTGGGAGGCCGAGATGGGCGGATCACGAGGTCAGGAGATCGAAACCATCCTGGCTAACACGGTGAAATCCTGTCTCTACTAAAAATACAAAAATTAGTTGGCTGTAGTGGTGCATGTCTGTAATCCCAGCTATTCGGTAGGCTGAGGCAGGAGAATTACATGAACCCAGGAGGTGGAAGTTGCAGTAAGCCAATATTGCACCATTGCA
>NW_012102031.1:3440087-3468393 GCF_000951045.1 Mandrillus leucophaeus
AAAAAAAAAAAAAAAAAAGTCTGTTCCCACCACCTCAGATTCTCTTTAGGACACACACAGGGGACTCCCAGGACAACTCCAGTGTCCACCCGGCCCAGAGGAAGCTCCTTGGAAGTGCCCACATCCCAAGGCTCCACGCACTGTCCAAGCACAAGTCCAAGGTTGGCTCCATGGGACGGAGATACCTGCTCCTGGGAGTCCAGAGGACCTGGTGCTGAGAGTCCAGACCCAGAATCGACACGACTGTGACCTTGGATGAGGCATTTAGAACTCAACAGGAAAAACTGCTGAGGCAGGAGCACTTATTTTGATGCTCCAGAGCAGAACTGGAGAACCACTCCCTCTCTGCAGAGGCACCAGCGCCTTCATCCAGATCCCCAAAGGGGTCCCTGCCCACTGCAGGAGGGTGGGCGTCCCCAGTCCTAGGAGCCTGGCTCACTTCTGCTTCCTTTTGCCAGACCTCGGCCCAGCATCTTCCACTTCCCAGCTGCTTCCACCTGCGGCTGGGGGACACTTCGTCCCTAAGTGAAGGTGCTCCCTGCAGCCCCCTCACCCCACTGGCCATCCAGTCCTCAGGAAGGTCTTGCATGCCATGGATCCAGAAGCAAGGGTGTCTTTAGCAAGACCAGAGACACCTCCTCCCACCCCTCCCTGCCCCAGAGCACCCACAAACCAGCCACATACGCATACAATTCAGACTTTGTAGCTGTTTTTATTATTAATATTATCTTCTCCTTTAAGCATCCCTTTAAGGGTGAAATGAAATCCAACCATTTACAGAGAAAATGATTTCAGAATGTACATATTGATTTTCCCTTACAAAAAAAAATAATACTATTATTGATGTCCTTAAATTATACATTTCCCAGGGTCCTGCCTTCTGCTTGGGCAAGTCCTGTCTCCCCACCCGGACTCTCCCTCTTGCCCCCAAAGCTCTCCCATGCTGCCCCGGGAACCGACGTAACCCATGGGTGGACAGGGTCGGCCATGCTTCCTGGATGCTTGGCATGGACAGGCCTCCTTGGGTCTAGGGGTCTCAGGGCCAGTTATTCCCGGGGAGAAGCGTGGACATGGCACATGGCAGCAGTGGTCACATTCAGCTTGGTTTCCCTTTGTACTGAGGGAGTGGCCCTGGGTTCCTCTACCTCCACCAGATTCCCAGTGTATGCTGTGATGATATGTGAAACTCTTCAACCCCACGCCCTGGCCTCCACCCCTCTAACAGCTGTCCTCTCCACCGATGGCCAGGCCTTCACTCCTGCTGCTGTGAACAGGCCCTGCCCCACCAGGTCTGCGAGGAAGGCAGGGCCTGGCAGCTCTGAGCTGCTCCTGTCTTCCTTCCCTTAGCCCTGAGCTGGTGCCCTGGAGGGGCATCCCCACAGCAACTGAGGGTGCCAGGGGCGTGGGGTGAGGAAGCTGCCAAGGAGGGAGGCCCCAGGCTAGGGCCTGGGCATGATCAGGAGCCGTGAGACTCCCTGTCCGTGGGATGCAGCCTGGCCTGGATTGACCCAGAGCCACAGGGACCCTGACTTCTTGAGCCACCTCTCGGCCCCAAGAGGAAACAGAAAGGAAGGCTGCTGTGACTTCAAAGGAGGAGTTCCATGGGGGCAGTCCCCTAGATGGGAGTGAAGTGGCTCAGAGCCCCTCAGCCCACTTCACGCTTGCCCACCAGTGGCTGCTCTGAGGCCAGCCCCCCACACCATGCCCTCACTGGGCACTTAACCCAGACAAAGCTGTGGCAAGGAGATGCCCTCCTCTTCTGGCCCATCAGGAAACCCCCAACAATAAGACAACCGGAGATGGCCCCACTGGAGGTGGGGGAGGGGACGGGTGGGATCATGTGGCTGGGGCTGAGAGGGGCTGGGGAGGTAGTGGGCTCTCAGCTGCACAGCCCTCAGGTCAGGAGGATTCTCATTCCTCAGACTGAAAGACAGACAGACGGACAGACCCTGCATCCCCTTTAGCTTTGCTTTCTAGGCTCCCCAAGGGCTTTCCGCCTCAGTCATTTTGGGGAGCTGCAGGAGGTGTGGCCACAGGCCTGACGAAGGACACCTGGGCCTGGCCTCCCCCATCCACACACAAGCATGTATTTACAGGGACACAGCAATACAGACATGTACAAATACACACCAAGCATGCACCCATGCCCATAAATATACACACACACACGCACAAACATGAGCCATTCCACAGGCCAGCTCTGCAAACCAGCATCATTGGGTAGCCTTTGAGGGGCCGAGGGGAGGGGGCGTTTCCCCTTCCCACAGAGCTGCAGGCTCCTCACTGCCCCCCGCCCTGGGCTGCACAGTGAGGGGAACAGGAACAAGCTATTCCGGAAACTCTGACAATGAGAGCGGGATCTGACGACTGAATTATTGCTGCCCCCTCCCCCTCTCCCAGAGATGCTACTGGTCCCCCATAACCATTCTCTTCTTCTCTATCAATAAGAGAACTCCCAAGGTGAGGCCAGACACATGGCGGCTGCACTGAAGACTACACTTCCCAGGTTCCCTTGCAGCTGCTTGTGGCCATGTGGCTGAGTCCCAGCCAATGAGAGGCCAGCAGAGGTGAGCCTGCCAATTCTGGCTCATGCCCTTAGCAAAAAGTGGGTGTGCCCCTCTTGCCTATTTCTGCTTCCCTCAGGCTTGGATGCTCACAGGAGGGTTGGCGCTGGAGCAGCCACTGTGTACCCAGAATTGTAAGGTGCCTATGAAGAAACACAGAGCTGCCCTACCAGCTCTGGGCCATCTCAATCTAGACTAATTAGAAACAAGCTTCTGTCTTGCTTAAACCACTGTATTTCAGGGTCTCTTAATCACAGCAGCTTAGACTCAATTCCAACAAAGACATCTCGACCAAGGCAAGCTATGAGAAATAGGAAGCATACAACTGGCCTTATTGTCCCTTCTTGGGCCCAAGGCAGCCTCATGGCCCCTTCCTGGCCCCCAGCCAGCCTGCCCCAAGGAGGGGCACAATAGTGACTGCAGCTGGGACTGGGTGTCAGAAGGAAGGGGTGATGGGGAGGGAGAGACGGATCCGTGCAGAGGCCTCATGTCAGTCTTCTCCTTCCCAATTCCCCCTCAAGGCCCCACTTACAACTGGACTCCTGGCCTTGCAAGGACTGAGTGCACAGTCCACAAGACAGCAATGTAAAAACGGGAGAAGGAACGTCAAGGCCCGGTTTGGAACCCAAAGGAAAGCTCCTCAGGATTCTCCAGGCCCCTGTGTTGGCTTACGACAACCTGAGGGGAGCAGAGAGACAGACTCAGGGCAGCCAGGTCCTGTCCTTTGTGGCAGGCGGTGGAGTTCTGTCTCCCTCTGGCCCAGCACTTGACAACACTGCAAAGCATCCCTCAGCACCTCCTCTTGGTAGGATGTGGTTTTTCATCTCTTCCCTCCCAGGCGTCCATGCTTCCCCCTGGACCCAAATGCATCTACTTACGAAGCCCTGGGTCCTCCTGGCAGACGGGTCTCCCACACCTAGCCCAAGACCCAGGGATGCCAAATGGTGGGCTTTTTTCCTGGTCTGGCCACACCCCAGAGGCTGCCTGGTGGGACCCTGCAGGCTGTCTTCCCCAGCCCTGCCTGCCGTCCCCCGCTACCCAGGGACCACCACACACACTCCAGTGGCACCTCCTGGCCACAGCCACAGCAGTCTTGGCAGTCAGAACAGCCACCCAGCCATCACGGCCTGCGCCCTCTCCCAACAGGAGGGATGTTTTCTGAGCTCAAAGACCTGACCCTTGATTCACAAGGGTGAAGTAGGGAAACCCTACCCCCACTCCCACTCCCCACCCACTCCTGGTCCTCTCAAGAACCACGGAGCTGGCAGGAGGCAGGGAGATAGCGCTAGGGGCCGTCGCCACCCCCGCCCTGCCACGAGCCCTATCAGATCATGCAGCCCTAGCCTTCGGCCTCATCCAGTTTGCTCCGGGCGGGCAGCCTTCCCTCGGGACCCCTGTGGCGCCGCCCTCCCGCCGCCGTGCTCCTGGGCTCCTGGTAGGGGTTGTCCAGCAGGTAGCGGAACTGGTCGTAGTTCTTCAGCAGGTACTTGGGCGCATACATGTGCTCGCTGGGGTCCGCGGGCGGGTACTCCTGCTGCGTGCCGTCGAACCAGCCCCCGGTGCGGATCAGGCCGCGGATGTAGTTCAGGTCCCGCTTGTCCTCGTAGTCACCCCAGCGCGGGAAGTCACCATTCTGGGCGGACACGAGCTTGAAGTAGATGCCCTCGGGCGTGAAGCACCAGGAGCAGTGCCAGCCGGCGAAGTGCAGGGGGCTGCCCAGCGACCACTGCACCAGGATGTGGCCGGTGCGGTTCTCGTACTGCCTGAAGTTGGGCATGGTGTAGTACTGGCGGCGGCGCAGGCGGATGCCGTCCAGCCCGTACACTGCCTGCAGCATGTCCACCGTGCAGCCCGACACCACCTCCAGGGTGCCCGGCTGCTTCCAGAAAAAGCCGTAGAGTGACTTGCGCATGTGGAAGGCGAAGGGCTCGGTCCAGCCGTCGTAGAGCTTGAGGAAGAGGACGCCGTCCCGGGCGGGGATCTCGTCCGCGTCGTCAATGATGAAGACGTCGTCGGGCCGCAGGTTGCGCAGCCGCGAGACGCCGTCCTGGGTGAGGAAGGTGCGCAGGTAGTCGTCGGCGATCCAGCCGTCCTGCCGGCCGCCGGGCGGGAAGTGGTCCAGGAAGACATAGAGCACCTTGTGGCGGATGTACTCGAAGGTGCCGTTGGTCAGCATCTCCCGGAACTTCAGTGGCCGCGGCTCCCCGTAAGCTGTGAAGTTGGACTCACACACCACGAAGGCGTCCACCACGTCACCCAGCTCGTGGAAGCGCACGTCCAGCAGGTCGAACTCGTGGTTGACGTTGATGGCATTGATGACGCGGCGCGGCACCTCCCTGGGCACCAGCCGCTCCTTGGTGGGCAGGTTGGAGTACTGCACCACGGTGGGCACACCGCAGCTAGGTCCATGCCAGCCGGGCAGGCACACGCACTCCACCCACTTGCGCCGCGCGCCCCGGCCGCCCGTGCGCTCCCGGGCGCTCAGCAGGTACCGGGGTGGGCGCCGGGCCGAGGAGCCGTTGGCCCCCTCGGGCTTCTCCTCCGGCCGTCCTGGGGGCGGCCTCTCCAGCATCTTGGTGCCGGGTTTGAAGCAGACGCCGCCAGCCTTGGTGCGCACGAAATACTCGGTGGTGTCCTCGGGCAGCACGAAGTCCACCCGGTGGAGCTCCTCCGCCGCCTTGCTGGGCGGTAGCGGCTGCAGCAGGGGCGAGTGCGAGTAGAGCGGGGTGCGCAGCAGGTCGGGGTCTCCAGGCTCGGGGCTGGCCTGGGGCGTGACAGGCGCATTGTTCCAGAAGAAGCTGGACACCAGGTTAGGGCTGAGGGAGGCCAGTTCTCGGGGGAAGGTGACATAGGACAGGGTCTTGAAGAAGTGCAGGAAGGAGATGAGGCACAGGCCGGCCATACAGAACATGAGAAAGAGCTTGTAGCGTCTCATTTTCATCCTGTGGGAGAGAGAGACAGCAGACCCATCAGGGCAGCCCAGGCTCCTTTCCTAGGAAGGGGACCCTAGGAAGCCTCTGCTGTCACCTTGCTGGAGAATGTGGTGGCCAGCACCTGCTGCCCCTGCATGGAGTGACCTTCTGCCCCCAAGAGACAGCTCGCGGTACCAAGGCCCCTGAAAGCTCTAGCACTGAGGACACCCCTGTGCTCCCACAGCCCTTCCCTGAGACCCCTAGGCCACCACCGTGCCCCCTTTGCAGCCTGCTCCTCCGCCTGGCCCACCCCACCCTGACTGTATGGCTGCTCTGCTAGACTTGGCTCCAGGAGCAAAATGCGCCCTGGGAAAAGCTCAACCCGCAGTGCAGACACTGCCGGAGGAAAGGACAGCGAGAGCAGGCTGCAGGTTGCCCTCCCAGGTCCTGTCCCTCCTCTCCTATCTTCGTTTTTATGGACATACTGACAAACCTTTTGAATACTTTTTCACTGAAAAAACTCACAGCTCTCAAGGGAAAACACTTATTCTAACATATTTAAGGAATAAAATTAGGCCAGGCATGGTGGCTCACGCCTGTAATCCTAACACCTTCCGAGGCTGAGGCAGGAGGATCGCTTGAGCCCAGGAGTTTGAGACCAGCTTGGACAACATAGTGAGACCCCATCTCTACAGAAAATTTAAAAATTAGCCAGGTGTGGTGCCATGTGCCTGTGGTTCTAGCTACTCAGGGGGCTGAGGTGGGAAGATCACTTAAGACTTCGAGGTTGAGGCTGCAGTGAGCCATGATTGCACCACTGCACCCCAGCCTGGACAACAGACTGAGCCACCATCTCAAAAATAAAATAAAATAAAATAAAAGTTCCCCTTCATTATCCCATGCCCTTTACTAATCTCCAGGCATAAAAATTTGAGGTCGGCCAGTGCAGTAGTTAATGCCTATAATCCCAGCACTTTGGGAGGCCGAGGTCGGTGGATCACAAGGTCAGGAGTTTGAGACCAGCCTGGCCAACATGGTGAAACTCTGTCTCTACTAAAAATACAAAAATTAGTTGGCTGTAGTGGTGGATGTCTGTAATCCCAGCTATTCGGTAGGCTGAGGCAGGAGAATTACATGAACCCAGGAGGTGGAAGTTGCAGTAAGCCAATATTGCACCATTGCACTCCAGCCTGGGCAACGAGAGCAAGACTCCACCTAAAAAAATTAAAAAAATAAAAAAAATTTGAGGTCTATCTCTGGCTTTATATGCAATTTTTCTATTCTGGGTTTAATATTTTTCACAAATATTACCATACAGGACACTAAGTCTAACGAAGTTGTTTTCCTCAATCAATGATAGATTTAAAAGATTTTGGTATCAGTAGAAATAAATGTACCAGTTCCTTTTAAATCCCACATATTACATGGCTATTGTGAATAAATCACTCTGTATCATGACTCATGATATAATCATTTGCTATACATTTATACAGTTTGATTTATCAATTCGTTTATGGTTGTGGGATGGAGATGCTTATATATTCTTATTCTCCAATTTAAATAAGTTTTTTTTTTTTTTTTTGAGACAGAGTCTCGCTGTCGCCCAGGCTGGAGTGCAGTGGCGTGATCTGGGCTCAATGCAAGCTCCGCCTCCTGGGTTCATGCCATTCTCCTGCCTCAGCCTCCCGAGTAGCTGGGACTACAGGCGCCCACCACTACGCCTGGCTAATTTTTTGTATTTTTAGTAGAGATGGGGTTTCACTGTGTTAGCCAGGGTGGTCTCGATCTCCTGACCTCGTGATCCACCCGCCTTGGCCTCCCAAAGTGCTGGGATTACAGGCGTGAGCCACCGCACCCGGCCCTTTTTTTTTTTTTTTTTTTTTTTAAGACAGAGTCTTGCTCTGTCACCCAGGCTGAAATGCAGTGGTGTGATCTCTGCTCACTGCAGCCTCTGCCTACCAGGATCAAGGAATTCTCCTGCCTCAGCCTCCCAAGTAGCTGGGATTACAGGCACACGCCAACACACCGAGTTAATTTTTATATTTTTAGTAGAGATGGGGTTTCGCCATGTTGGCTAGGCAGGTCTCGAACTCCTGACCTCAGGTGATCCGCCCATCTCGGCCTCCTAAAGTGCTGAGATTACAGGTGTGAGCCACTGTGCCTGGCCTAAATAGACTTTTAATTTTAGAATATTTGTAGATTATCAGAAAAGGTGCAAAGACGACAGCACAGAGGCTTCCTCACGCACTTCACCCTATTGCTCCCAGCTGACACCACCATGGGACATTTGTCACAACTAGGAAACAGACATTGGAATGTCACCATTAGCCAAACCCCACACTGGATTTGGATGCCTCGTTTTATGAATGAGCCGTGCAGCCACAGAGCACCTCCGACTGCAGCCATCCAGCTCATTTCACCCTTGAGCCTAGGCAGGTGGGCAGGCAGGCCAGGAGTTTACATTCATTTGACCAAAGAAAATGCTGGGTGGGACCAAGTGGGACCAGTGACCTGTCCGGGGGGACCCAGTGAGTCACAGAAAAGGCTGAGACAGAAACCTTGCCTTTGGCATCTGGCACTGTTCTACCTAGATATTCTTAAAATGTTCCCATCTGTGGCTTCTCTTTATTTTTGATTCTTTCTCTGGGTCATGCTCTCCCCTTCACTTTTTTTTTGAGATGGTGTTTCGTTCTGTCACCCAGGCTGGAGTGCAGTGGTGAGATCCCGGCTCACTGCAACTTCCACCTCTCAGGTTCAAGCAATTCTCTTGCCTCAGCCTCCCAAGTAGCTGGAATCACAGGCATGCACCACCATGCCCCGCTAATTTTTATATTTTTAGTAGAGATGTGGTTTCACCACATTGGCCAGGCTGGTCTTGAACTCCTGACCTCAAGTGATCTGCCCGCCTCAGCTTTTGAAAGTGCCAGGATTACAGGCATGAACCACCGTGGCCAGCCTCTCTACTTTTTAACTCTGAGGACAGCAAGGTAGGGTGGAAAGATAGGCACTTGGGTTAGGCACGGTGGCTCACACCTGTAATCCCAGCACTTTGGGAAGCCGAGGCAGGTGGATCACCTGAGGTCAGGAGTTGGAGACCAGCCTGGCCAATATGGTGAGGCCAACCGTCACTACTAAAAATACAAAAATTAGCCGGGCATGGTGGTAGGCACCTGTAATCCCAGCTACTCGGGAGGCTGAGGCAGGAGAATCGCTTGAACCCAGGAGGTGGAGGTTGCAGTGAACCGAGATTGCACCATTGCACTCCAGCCTGGGTGACAGAGCAAGAGAGCGAGACTCCGTCTCAAAAAAAAAAAAAAAAAAAAAAATCAAGACTCCTCATCATTCTGAACCTTAGTTTCTCCATCTGTGAAATGGGCACAGAGTTCCTGGCATGCAGCATGTGCTAAATAAGCTCTTGTTCCTTTCAATGCTCAAGGCTGGATGCCCCCAATGTAATTTTCTCTAAGCCACATGGTCATAAGGCACAGAATCATAACACGATTGATCTGGAAATTTTAAGGACCATCTCCTCCAACTCTTTTATTTTATAGAGGAGGAAACCAGGACTTAGGGGCCTTCAGGGACCTGCCCAAAGTCACAACAGAGCTGGAGTGTGAACCAGGCAGCTGGGCTCTGCACCAGGTGGCCCTCATGGCCTCAGCTTGGCGCGAAGTCCTGAGAAGGCTGGTAAGAAGCAGTCAAGCTGTTGATCCTGACAGGGCAGTGCTTGCCCCATTCGAGCTCAGATATCCCTCCTCTAGTAAACACCTGCCCCCTGGAGCTGCCCACACGGAGTGGGCACAGCTGACTGCAGGCAGGTAGAACAATCTGGGATAGGGGCCTGACCTCTGGTAAATGGTAGATGTCCCAGGGCGGAGCTGGGGCTGTTCTCCACTGGCGTTTGGAAGGAGGGGCTGCCCCTTGATAACATTTTGAAGTCGGTCTTCTGCACTTCATTCTCCATTTTGGATTCCAGCCCTTGTCTGGCAAAGTGAGACCAGTTGGGCTGGACCAGCAGGGTGAGCAAAAGGGGCTAGGAGTTCCTGCTGCAGCCAGGACCAGGCACAAGGCAATACTGCAGCCAGGGTTAGCATGGCGGAAACTTCCAGAGCAAACTACTCATGGGGTTTCAGGACTTGGAAAGGCAGCCTGGATCCTTCTGGTGGGCTATTTTTCTTTTCTTTTTTTTTTTTTTGAGACGGAGTTTTGCTCTTGTTGCCCAGGCTGGAGCGCAATGGTGCAATCTCGGCTCACCGCAACCTCTGCCTCAAGCAATTCTCCTGCCTCAGCCTCCTGAGTAGCTGGGATTACAGATATACGCCACCATACTGGCTAATTTTGTATTTTAGTAGAGGTGGGGTTTCACCATGTTGGTTAGGCTGGTTTTGAACTCCTGACCTCAGGTGATCTGCCTGCTGGGATTACAGGTGTGAGCCACTGTGCCTGGCCTTAGTGGGCCATTTTTCTCTACTTGGGACCTGCCTCTGTGGGGGACACTCCAAGTTACACAACTGGTGTAAGCTATGTGGAGGGCATGGCCTGGGGCTGCCATTCAGACTCTAAATCCCCTGGCAGCACGAACAAAGGCTTTAGCAAAGCAAGGTAAGAGGAACTCAGAGAGGCAAGGAAACAGCTTGCTTGGCGTAAAGGGCTTCCGTGGACCTGCTAAGGTCGGATTGACCCAGCTGCCCCTTGGCTGGCTTTCAGGATCTAGTTACTCGCAGCCAGCTGTGCCCTTCTGAGCACGGACTCACCAGTGCTTAGGAGCTCCCCTCTGAGTCACTGAAGCCTTCAGGGCAGGGCCCCTTAATAAGGCCTTAGTCTGGCTTGCTGCTGAGAATCAAGGATCTGAGCATGTTTCCCTCATCACTCAGGCTGCTAGGAGGCTCAGAAGCACACAGCCTCAGAAGCACACAGTGGTTAGCCCCGAGCATGTCAACAGCGCCTCATAGACAGCATTTTCTTGGACTCCTTCACTTGCAGCTGCCCGCACAGTTTCAATCCTTTTCAGCTCAATTCCTTTTTGTCTTTTCGTTTTTTTATTGAGACAGCATATAAATAAAATGGAACAAATAAGCACTGGCACTCAGGGTCTCATTTAAATCTCTCAACCACTCTGGTACTTCATTTAAACTGCCCTGTTTTAACAGATGGAGAAAACGAGACTCAGAAAGATGGCAAGATTTTCCCAAAAGGACAATTAAGGAGGTGGCCGAGTCAGAGCTTGAACATAGTTCTGGTTCTCAAGCCAGCGCCTCTCTCCCTCATGACAGCTGAGACCACCAGATCCCTCTGTAGTGCAGGTGGCCCAGCTGTGGGCTAAAGCCATGGAACCAAACTGGGCCCCAGTTGGTGGCATCTCAGCTTCCATTACAAAGCTTCATCAAGGCTGGGCACAGTGGCTCATGCCCCTGTAATCCCTGCACTTTGGGAGGCCGAGGTGGGCAGATTGCTTGAGTCCAGGAGTTTAAGACCAGCCTGGGCAACATGGCTAAACCCCGTCTGTACAAAACAAAACAAAACAAAAATTAGCAGGGCGTGGTGGCACCTGCCTGTAGTTCTAGCTACTTGGGAAGCTGAGGTGGGAAGACTGCTTGAGCCCTGCAGGTCAAGGCTGCAGTGAGCTGAGATCGCAATACTGTACTCCAGCCTGGGCACGGTAGTGAGACTCTTATCTCAAAAGCAAAAACAACAAAGCATTGACACACCATCAGGTGTAACAATAAAACTGTCACTGAGGCTCACTGAGGCTGATATGCCAGACACTGTCCTAAGCATGTTATGTGTGACTGCACTGAATCCTCCCAACATGAAACAGGTCCCCTTCTATAAGGAAACCGAGGCCGTGGAGATGATGTCACTTGCACAGCATTGCACAATAGAAGGATCATACTGGACCCTGTAGGGTCAATCACGGGGTTGTGTCCAGGGCTAAAGCTGTCCTGAGCCCCTTCCAGCTGCCAAGTTCGATCCAAGTAGAGTGACAGGGCCCCTGAGGAGTCCACCTATGACCAGTGAAGACAACCCAGTGGATGGTGCAGCCCCTGTGGCATCTGATCCATACAACATGCCACAGGGTGCTCACCCAACCCGTGTCACTCATTCACTCAGCAACAATTTTGCAAGAGCCCCGTGTGCCAGGCACCTCGGTGAGCACTGGGAACATGGGGAGACAGGACGGACCAAAATCCCTGCCCTCAGGGAGCTTGTTCAGCACCCAGCAGTGTAGGGAGGCTGCCTAAACCGCAAACACACGAGTCAGGTCGGAAAACTGCGCGCCCAAAGAGGCTGTGCTCTGGAGAAAGACAAAGCGCGTAACGGGCAGGAGCGAGTGCGTCGTATGTCCAGCAATGAATGGGGCGGGCAGGGCAGGCTCACCGAGGAGGTGACATGAGCAGAGACTCCATGCGGGAGAGGGCACCAGGGAAGAATGTTCCAGGCGGAAGACACAACCGGTGCCCTGGCAGGAGTGTGTGTGCACGAGTGAAGAACAGCAAGGCGGGTGGGACGGAGCAAGCAAGGGGACATGGGGGGAAGGGAGCGAACCCAGATCACACAGGGCCTGGAGCCACGGTTGGAAATGTGGCTTTCACTGGAGGATTCAGAGAAGGGAGGCCATGGCCTGACCTTGGTGTGAATGGCTCACTTTGGCTGCTCTGCTGAGAATGGATGGGCACTTCAAGGGCAGGGCAGGGGAAGCCAGGAGGCCACAGGGAACTGCCCAGGCGAGTCAGGGTGGCTTCCACCAGGGTGGAGGGTGTAGAGTGTGCTCAGAGGCTGCTGGATCTGCTGAAGAGCTAGATGTGAGCAAGGCAGCACACTACGTGGCCCCAGGCACTGGAAGAACAGACCAGCCCTTGACTGGGGTGGAGGAGGCCGGCCCTATCCGGCAGACCTGGGGCTTGCAGCCAGCATCTGTCTCTGCAGGGCCTTGCCCTAACCACTACTTCTCCTGCAGACACCAACAGTGAGGTTGGGCGTGAAGGACATGGCCAAGGTCAAACAGTGGCTAGCAGCAGGTCCTGGGCTAACCTTCATCTCTAGATCTAAACCTCAGGTCCTTTCTGCAGCATGCTGTCTAGAAGCTTCACCTGAGAGATGGGCGGGGTGGGAGATGCTTTATGTCTGTGGTCCCCCTGTGGCCTCAAAGCAGTGTGGGGGACATCGTCCAGCCCACTGGTCCGCTCCCGCCCACTTCCCTGGATGGACAAGGCTTGAGGTTCTCCAGCAGCTCAGGAAGCCAGGAGGCTCACCGTGGTCAGGACCTGCCTGGAGAATAAGATTAGCCGAGTGAGGGCTTGGGGCCTCCCCTGGGCCGGGTCATTGCCCTCTGTGACCCAGGCAGGCAGCTCTCTGAGGACAAAACCCCTCTCCAGCTCCTTCCCACTGCCAACGCTAATCTCTGATAGCGCACATGCCATACTCTGGCCCTTACTCAGTTCGTTAAAATTCACCTAGTATTTCTTAGATGCCTGCTCTGTGCCAGGATCAGCCTCCCTGGAAGCAAAGCACCTGCCTCTGCCCAAGCCAGAGCCCATCTTGAACTCT
The DNA here is from genome assembly GCF_000951045.1 of Mandrillus leucophaeus. Classification (NCBI taxonomy): domain Eukaryota; kingdom Metazoa; phylum Chordata; class Mammalia; order Primates; family Cercopithecidae; genus Mandrillus; species Mandrillus leucophaeus. The sequence continues at coordinate 3,453,112 of NW_012102031.1, forward strand.
CCCAACCTCCCCCCTGCTCCTCAGCATCGTCGACGTTCCTATAGTCACTATGAACAGAGCAGATCACCTGACCTCTCTCAGCTTCAACTCCTCCATCTATAAAATGGGTATCATTATCTCTGCCCTGCTTATTTCAAGTGAGAATCAGAGAGACCTGTCCACAGCCCCAGCCCGTCAACACGAGGCTCATTTCCCCCTATGTCTGTCTTCCCAGCTGGCACACAAGCTCCCTGCAGCAGGGAATGTACACAGCAGGTGCTCAATGAGACCACCCCGCACTGCCCTGGGCCTCCACAATGCCCTCACCATCACTTCTATGTGCTTGGACTCCCCAGTTCAAGTCCCAGCTCTGCCACTCCTATCTGTGTGGCCTTGTGCAGGTTAACCACTTTTCTGTACCTCTGTTTCCTCATTGATGAGATGCTTAGCACATAGTAAGCACTCAATGATAAGTGATAACTCTTCTCCCTATTATTATTCCCCAGCCTGGCAGAGAAGAGAGAGTGAGCCTTTGGGTGGGGGCACACCAGAAGTAGAGGCTTGGACGTGAGTCCCTGGCAGGGCCTCAGCCTTGGCAGGTGGTGTCCTATCTCAGGGCACCAGGGAGCAAAGCCTAAACCTGCTGTGAGGAGGGGCCACGGGCTGGGAAGCCACGCCTCCTGAGACTCCAAGAAAAGGGGGGCTTGAGGCTCCACCCCCATCCCACTGCCAGACACCCTGTGAGTTGCACCCAGCTCCAGGGGCCTGTGCCTTTTAAATTTTTTTTTTAAGACAGGGTCTTGTCTCATTCTGTCACCCAGGCAGGCTGGAGTACAGTGGCATGGTCAAGGCTCACTGCAGCCTCAAACTCCTGGGTTCAAGTGATCCTCCCACCTCAGCCTCCTAAGTAGCTGGGACCACAGGTGTGCGCCACCACTCGGTTGATTTTTTAAACATTTTTTTGTAGAGATGAGGTCTCCCTACATTACCAGGCTGGTCTCGACCTCATGGGCTCAAGTGATGCTCCTACCTCGGCCCCCCAGTGTTGGGACTGCAGGTGTGGGCCACCGCCTCTGGCCAGGCCTGGGTCTGTTGGGATAGGTGGTAGAGCATGGGCCAGGTGCTTCCTGGCAGCCAGGTGACCCTGGAAGAGGGAGGCCGAGGCTGACCCAGGATGGCAGCAGGAACGCCTCAGGCAGTGGCCATAGCCCGGAGGGTCTGAGCTGGACAGATTTCCTTCCTTCCCTCCCTCTTCTCACTTCTTGTGCCATTTTTCTCTGGCTCTGCTTGGAAGCCTGACGGGCTGTGAGGGAGGGAAGCTGATGAGCCCAAACTCCATGACCCAGCCATGACTTCATAGGACTCAGGTGGAGCCCAGCCAGGGGCTTCTGGCCAGGGAGAAGGGAGGTGCTCCCCGGAGGCCCCTGGCTGTGACGGTGGGAGCTGGTCAGGCAGGTAGCAGCCTCCCAGGCGCAGACTCACACTGACAGCTGTCACTTGGTGATGGGCAGCTCCTGTGGAGCTCTCCGTGGTCCTGAGCTTGCCTGCGCTGGCCAGGGTCCTAGCTCAGCCCCCAGGGTGCCCTTGGCTGGCCTCACCCTGCCCCTGCCACCCTCCTCCGTGGTTCAGACGGCTTATGTCTTAACAGCCACTTCCCCTGTCCACCACCCTCTGGCCCCTTCTCTGCCTTCCCCTCAACACCTGATCTCTGGTGTCTTCAGCTGGGGGACAGTCACTGGGCACTCAATTCCTCCAACTGGGAGAAGGGGCCAGCTGTCACGTGTCCAGCAGTGGGCAGGCCCAACACCCAGTGGGCACTCAGGGCATCCCTGGAATGTCCATGAGGGGCATTTTGGAGGCTGCCAGGCACAACCTCCAGTCTCCAATTCTGGGCAGGAAGTGGCCCATTATGGCCCCCAGCCCTGGTACACCTCAGGGTGGACCCACACTACCTCTCCAGGAGTTAGTTCATCTGCATGAAAGGGCTTCGCGCTGAAGCCCGCCTCCCTGTGCCCAGCTTCCACCTGGCCTGGTCCTGCCCCATGCGACCTGAGGGCTCTGCCACCTCCAAAAGGAAGGTAGGAGGCACATCTTTGCGGCAATCCCTGCCATATACAGCAGCTCCTGGGGCACAGGTTAGGCCAGTGACCGCAGTGACCAGATCCGAACACTGCTTGTGACCTTGGCAAGTCACTCTGCCGCCCCCTGCCTCAGTTTCCCCCTCCATGATATGCAGGTATAACCATTTCTATCTCACAGGGTTGTTGTGAGAGTTGAGTGAGTTAATCCCCACAAAAACCTAGGGACCACACCTAAGCACACAACAGATGCTCAGGACACACTGGCTCCTCTGTTACTGTAAGTCTGGAGGATTTGGTTTGAATCCCAGTGCCATGATTTACTTGCTGTGTGCCCTTTGGCAAGTTATTTAGCCTCTCTGGTCCTCAGTCTTCTCCAGTGTAAAAGGAAGATGTCACCCTCTGTTTTGCAGTCCTGTGGGAGACCTGGCTGAGCCATGGTGTCAAAGCATTCTGCATGGAACCCGGCCACTGGCAGAGGTTCTATAAATGCATTTTTTTTTTCTTTCCTTCCATTTGGGTTTACTGCTGGATGACCAAATGCAGATGACCCCCTGAACGTGCCAGGCTTTGCTCCTGACCGGCTTTATTACCTTTAAGAAAGGTAACAAAGACACCTTTGTTAAGGTACAAAGGGAGGTGGGCCAATTGGGGGGCTGCTTAATCCTGACTGGCACCCTCAGCCTGCGGGGCCTTTCTCAGTAACTCACCAGGCATTCAGGACCTAAGGCCAGAATCTGGGGAATGTGGCCCAGCCGAGGCCTGCAGACTCCTCTCCTGGCTCCAGAGGGCCTGTGAGTAAGAATTTGGTCCAAGCCTTCACCCCAGGCCAGTGCCTCTGCATGTCCACTCCCACGGGCCACCCATTCCAATCCCTTTGGGCTGCTAGAAATTCCTCCTTCTGTTGACCTTCATCAGTTTCCCTGGAGCTTCTGCTACTGGTTCCTTCCCCGGGGTAAGGCAGAGGGAGTCGGCATCTGAGGGGTCAGAAGACAGTGAGCACCTCCCCTGGACTCTGAGACTAAATGCAGCTTGAGGTTTCAGGATCCCACATGGGGAGACAGATAGAGGCGGTGGCTGCAGAACATGGCCAATCCTGGAGTCCCGGCAAGACTGGAGAGACAACTGCTGCTCTGCTGTCCTCCCCTCTCATCATCTGACTCACTCCTTTGACTGACACCCACCCACAGGGAAGCCTACACAAAGTGGTCACTCTGTAGTCAACATATCATTCCAGCTACCAGTGGACACTGGGGATGCAGCTATGTGTGTCTCCATTTTGCAGATGAGGACATGGAGGCCTCGAGGTTAGGTGACTTGCTCAGCCACACACAGCTGATGGGAATGAAACAGATGGAAACTGAGACTCCCCAAGCTGACAGGAGGACTACAGATGTGGGGGTTCTGCTCCAGGCTCAACACAAGTGGCCTGGACGAGGGAGGGCCTAGTGGACCATGACACCTAGCCCCGGGAAATTCTGCTTCCCTAGCACGCTCAGAGGGAAGAAGTCTGCTTCAGGGGCCAGGCCTGGTCAAAAACTCCATCTTCCCTGGATGGCCAGAGTCAAATCCTGGCAAATCCCGTTCACCATGGGCCAGGTCAGACAGCTTCTGCTGTGCCCACCCACGGATGAAGAAACTAGGCCAAGAGAGGAGAGACAGAGCTACAAAGGGAGCAGTTCTTAGATTAGGCAGGCAGGGCTCAGGGAAGACAGGGTGCCCAGGCCACCAGAATACCCACAAAAGTCTGGGCCTCACGGAGTCAGCCCCACTCTCTGCTGGCTCAGCTCCAGGGTGGAGGCCTTGCCAAAGGCTCAGCCCAAGACCCATCCCACGAGCCCTTTCCATGGCAACCCCACCCCTCCCCCACCTCCAGTCCCTGTGCACCACTCTCTCCCCTCCAAACCCATCCCCATCAGCTGATCCCAGCTCCCTACAGGCTGCCTGAGGACTTTCCCACGGAGGAGCCGGCAAGTGCCTGGGAAAGCTGGTTCCCAAAGCTGGGCTCTACCCCTGCTAGGACTCCACCCCTCCTGCACTGGTCACTGGTCCACTCAGGACAACAGCTCCTCGTCCCCAGAGGCTCCTTCCATAATGTTTCTGTTTTTGTTTTTTAGAGACGAGACGTATGTTACTCAGGCTGGATGTGAACTCCTGGACTCAAGCAATCCTCCCATCTCAGCCTCGCGAGTAGTTGGGACTAGTCTCGTACCACCATGCCCGGCTTAATTTAATTTAATTTGAATTTGAATAGCTGCATGCTCTAGTGGCTCCTACACTAGACTGTGCCGTTTAGACTGAACAGGGAGGCAGGAGGCAGGGAGCCAATCGGGTTCACCGCGCCAGCACCACTGGAGCGATGGGGCTGCACTGAGGGAGGACCCTCACGGGGACAGCCACGGAGCTGCAGCAAAGGAGCATCCCAGAGGCGCCCAACCTGAGACAGCCCGTGATGAAGGGGAGTGCCAGGGGCAGGGCAGTGGTGAGCCGATGCTGAGGTCCCGGCTGAGAGGGGCTCATAGAGCATTGGGTAACTACAGGAGGGAGGGATGCAGCTCTGGGGGGCTGCCTGACACCAGGGTGCAGGGGCACTAAGCAGGTGACTGGCAGAAGGAGACCTTGGGAGGGGAGGTGGGCTAAAGGCGGGCCTCAGGGCCCGATATACAGATGTACAGACACATCCCATGAACTGGTCCTGTGGGCACTGAGTTCAGTTGCTTCCCAGCCAGGTCCCTGGAACTCCCCTCCAGGTTCCCTGGGACCAGAGAGAGAGGTGGAGTGAAGGGGGAGAAAAAACAAAGCCCAGGGACCCGCCCCAAAAAACACAATCAAGAAGATGCTCCCAGCTTTTCAATTTCAGACACTGAGTTCCTTGCAAGATTGTTTGAAGGAAAACTTCTATAGTTAAAAAAAAAAAAAAAAAAAGCTTGGCAAGCCCTGCTGTGAATTCATCCCTCACTCCGCCGGCAAGGAGACGGAGGCCCTGAGGAGGGTGTGATTGGTAGGGGCTGCAGCACAAGCAGAACCCAGGTCTCTCTGACTCCAGAGAGGCAGGGGCGCTGGGCTGGGGCTTTTCCGTCTTGGATCTTCAGCCCCTAGTCCAGGCAGAGAGGGACCTTGTGGACATCAGGGAGCAGAGGGCGGATGTCCCACCCGGGGCTAGTGGTGCATGTGCACATTTCAGAGGGCCCGAGGGCTCTGACTGCCTCTTACACACAGAGCCTGGAATGGAGAGGCGTAAACTTGGCCTGGGGGAACAGGCCAGGCCAGAAGTGGGCAGTAGCTCCTGCCCGAAGAGCCCAGAGCAAACATTCAGTGAATGTTTGGGATTAGCCAAAGGAATGAGTACTGCTGGCAGCATTTCGGGCATAGGGCTCTTTATCTCTCAGGCAGAGGACCACCCTCATGAGGAGAGCCCCCTCTGCAGGGCCACACATGACCACGGACCTGCTGTGTGCAGAGCCAGGAGGCAGTGGGAGCCCGTGGGGGCTGGGCCAGTGTGCAGGGAAGGTGCTCGGTGCTGAGAGGGTTGGCGGCGATGTGAAGACTGTAGTGCTACTGGCCTTGCTTCATTCCACCTCCACAGGCACACAGGGCCTCAAACTCACAGCTGGCAAGTGACAGCAGCAAGGTCCACACCCATCTGAGGCCTCAGGGCTTCTCAGAGTTTCAGGGGCAAAGTCCAGGCTGCTGCCTTCAGCCTTGCCCCAGGCAAGGGCCCCTCTCACCCCAGCTGCCATCAGGACCCCATGGGCCTGCCATTTTCAGGTCACAGGGCTCTCCAGCTCTGGCAGATGATCCGATCCGCTGCCCAGGAAAGCTGCATCTGCCCATCCTGCCAACCTCCTGAGCCCCTCTCACCAGCCTAAAACCATGTGAGCATCCCAGTGGCACACTGCAAGGCCAGGCTGGAATTACATTTCCCAGAGGCCAGAGCTCCTTGAAAGGCCAAGGGGACCCAGGGCAGCCCTTCCCACCACTACCCAACTCCAACAGGAACGGGTCACCCTGGACAGTGCGCCATGTCGGGGTCACCTGCAGCTTAAAGGAGGCTCAAGGTCCAAAAAGTCAGGAAACCTCCAAGGTAAGGCCCCGACTCCAGGAGGCTTCGGAGGCCCTGGCTCCTGACCCACACTGCAGACCCCTGCCCCGATCTACCCTGGAGCTGGCACTCCGCATCCATCTGCCCCCTGCCCACACCATGCCAGCCCATCTCCATCCAGGCCGCCCTCCTCGTCCATCCACCCTCCTCCCCTTAACTTCCATCCCCCCATCCCCATTATTTGCCCCTAGCCCCGATCACCCAGAACTTGGAGACAAGCAAGGGAGGGGTCCCATGCCACCTGCACCACCTCCTTGGGGAGTTTGTTTGCTGCTGTCTGCCTGATTCTGACCTCCAGCTAGCCTGGACTGACCACAGACCCAGGAATCCCCAAGCCCCTGTGTCCACAGCTTCCCCTTGCCAGCCTGTAATCATATAGGGGGTGCTATGGTCTGAAAAATGTGTCCCCCAACGTTCACGTGTACGAAATTTAATCCCCAGTGCAGCGGTGTTGACAGGTGTGGACTTTAAGAGGTGATTAGGCCATGAGGGCTCCACCCTCATGGAGGGACTTGTGCTGTTACTGTAGGAGTGGGTTAGTTATCGTTCCTGATAACAGCATGGGCTCGAAGTGGGTTAGTTATCATTTTCCTGACAACTGCATGGGGTCAGCCCTGCCCCTCTCCATGTGTGGATACTTCTGCCCTTCTGCCATGGGATGACGCAGCATGAAGGCCCTCGCCATATGGCAGCTCCTCGACCCTGGACTTCCCAGCCTCCAGATTCGTGAGAAAGTTCTGCTGTTTACAAACTACCCAGTCTCAAGTATTCTGTGATAGCAGCACACACAGGACTAAGAGGGGAAATGAGAGGACAGCACATCTGAGGCCTTCCCCAGAGCCACCCTCTGACCAGGCTGTGCTCAGTACCTTAGCTGTTCTCTAACCTCACGTGGACATCTGCCTCCCACTGCTATTTCACAGAGGAGAAAACCGAAGTTCAGTGAGTCAAAGTGACAAGCCCTGGCACTCCCTATGAGTGACATGCATCAGACCCTCCCTTGTGGCCCACACTCCCCAAGACTCCAGCCCGCATCGCAGCTGCCTGACCCCTGCCTGGGGCCCTCCCAGGCATTGCCACCTCCTTCCCCTTACCGGCAGGTACCTGCCTTGAGGCACAGTGTCTAGTCCCCTCTGCGGCCACCTGCTCCCAACTCTGCCTGCCTCCCAACTCACCCTTAGCTCTGTGGCAGCAGTTTCCTCCCTAGAAGCTGAGCCCAGGTGTCAGTTAGGTGACTGCAGGAGGAACTGACCTTGTCCCGCCAGATGCCTGCCCCGCCCTCCATCTGGGCTGGTTTTGTGGCTCCACCTCTTTCCAGCTAGGTCACCTCACCTCTCCAGCCTCAGTCTCCTCCTTTGTAAAACAGGTAACCAGGCAGCAGTGAGAGGCAGCCCCACCCTCCCAGAGCCACTCCTAGGTGCCAGGTGCTCGAGGAGGTAGGAGCATTGTGGTTTTACAGGTGTAGAGCCTGTTAGGACCAAGTGTTCAGTAAAATGTGGGTCCATCTCTTGTAAGCCTCGCCTTGCTCCCTCTCTGGGTGGGAGGGTCCCCAAGAACTGTGCCCCGACTCCCAGAGGGGCTGCTGGATATTCTCAGTGGGACAAGGATAGGCAACCAAGGAACACCCTATGCCTGGAAGAGCTCAGAAATAAACTCTCGGCATGCAGGACCCCGAGTCTCTGACAAAGTACCGGGCAGGGACAGGGCAGGGGCCAGGGAGCCTGAACCCATGCTACCTCCCCTGCAAGGGGGCCCAGGAGTCCACAGCCTTTTGGAGGGAGTTGGGTCTCTCTGGGAGTGGGGGCAGAGGCTCGATTCTGCCCAGAGGAGACAGCCAGACAGCTATTGTACTGCTGGCTCCAAGCCCAAGGGTCCGCCCTTAGCAAGGCATTCATTCCCCAGTGTGGAGAACACCCCTCTTGAGGGTGAAGACAGAAATCACACCCTACCCTGGAAGGAGGCTGAGCCCAGAGCTTTGAGCATTCCTGCTGCTGCGGAGCTTTGCACACAAAGCCCCACCCTCCAATACCTCGCCCTCCGGGGACTCCTCCCTCTTCCTAGCCCTTGCCTTCCCTGGGGGGCTGCCCTCAGCCCAGCCTGCTCAGGAGTTCCCCCATGCTGTCCCGTAAGCCTGGAGAGGAATTTCCTGTTTGCTTGTCTTGCTCACAGTGGTGGCTGACGCGCAGAGAACAGCGCAATAGCATCCAGTGAAAGAATGAGTGAATGAGTACGGTGTGACTCTGCCCCTCGCCCCTCTGCCCCTCTGCCCCTCTGCCCCTCTGCCCCTGTGCCTCGTTTGTCAGATTGTGTGGCGCCTGCACTGGAGGGCTGCCGAAAGGCCCTCATGGGAAAAACAGAACCGATGCCCTGCGTAGTGTCGGGGACAGGGGGACTCCGAAGGGCACAGGGGCCTCTCTGCAGAGGAAGGCTGGCAGGGACTGATGGCCGGAAGGGCGGGGGTAGGAGTAGGGGCTGGGAAGGCAAAGGAAGGAAGAACAGAGACGAGGTTGGAGTGGGGCGAGGGCATGGGAAGGGGCTGCTCAAGCCTGTAATTATTAATTGGGCAGATAATTAATTATTAACAAAGCTTCGGCTTAGAGGAAGGAAGGAACACAGCTTCTTCTAATTCATCAACAGGCCCGTATTGCCAGCCCCTCCACAAAGATTTAAAGTCCCCATGCTTACAGGACCCACTGAGGCCCGTAAGATAAATCCTCGAGATCCCCATATTTCGGGCTTTCAGCTCCCTACCCACCTCCCAGCCCACTCAGCCTTCCTTACAGGCCCGAATAAACTGCCCCAGTCCATCTGGACAAGAGAAGGGAGAGAGGCCAGCTCTGCCCTGCCCTGGCTTCCAAGGTCAGAATGCCCCCACTCCCACCCCCAGGACTCCCAGAGATGTGGTGCCTCCCAGGCAGAGGGGCAGCCAGGGCCTTTGGTCTCAGCGGGGGTGGCCATGGCCAGATAACAAAGGAGGCCCAGGAAAAGCCGGGCAGGAGGGGCCGGGCTGAGTGTTTCTGCCTCTGTGAGAGGGCTCTCCTGGACCCTGAGCTAGTCCCCTCTGCGGCCAGTCTCTCAGGAGTCAGCGTGGGGCGGGGGCTGCTTTAGGGCCATAGCTCTCTGGAGTTTAGCCTCAAAAGGGGCTGGATTCAAATCCTGCCCCTTCCAAACCCTCCTCCGTGATCTTGGGCAGGTCACTGAATACCCTGGGCCTCAGTGCCCCTATCAGCAATGTGAGGCCATCCCAACCCCGAGGAGATCAGAACGGATAACATCCAAACAGTCTTGACACAGGCCAGTCCTCTGAGCTGGGTGCGGCCTCACCTGGCAGAGATGCAGCAAGGCCTGCAGGCCCTGTTCTCCTAAATGCTCCCAGGATGGACCTCTCTCTGCCTCCCTGCCGCCCCGAGGTTCTCACTAGCTTCCCTCCTGCCTCTGCAGCAGCCCCTCACCGCAAATTCTCCATCAGGCCACATCTCCCTGCTCAAGCCCTCCCATGGCCCCGTCACGCTCAGAATTAAAACCCCAACTCCTCTGTGCTCCATGGACCCTGGCCATCTGATGCCTGCGTCTCTGCTGACCTTGCCTCCCTTGTCCCCCAGGCCCCAGCCACGCTCCCCACCTTCCTGTCTCCTATACTCTTCAGGTGTGGCCCCATTCCAGGGCCCTCGCACAGGCTGATCCCTCCACCTGGAACTCCCTTCCTCAGGTCCCTGCATGCTCTGATGCCATGCGTCAGACAGGCGCCCCGAGCAGCCGGCTGAAGTGCTGCCCCTGCCCGCAAGCCCTCTCTCCAGACCGCCCCCCAGCACTCATCGCTGTGGAGGTGATCCCGCTTTGTTGTTTGTCTCCCCCACCCTCATCCTGCCGGCGCGGCCACAGGAGAGCAGGGTCACCACAGGCCTCAGTCACCACTGTTCCCCACCCCGCAGGACAGAGCCTGCCCAGGAGCAGGCACTGCACAGACGCTGGATGATGATGGAACAGTCCAAAGACACAGGAGCCCGGATGAGAAGCAGCAACAGACTTGGAGGGACAAGTATTCTCTGGTTTGGGGGTGCAGGCCCAGCCTGCGAGTTCCCATGCCTGACAGGCGCTCCTCCCCTGCCCAATGGCCCCAGAGAAAGTCCCTGCCCTGCTGAGATCAGCGCTGCCCTGCCCTGCAGCCCCGGCAGTGCCAGCCCCTCCCGCCCAGACTCGTCATCCTCTGGGGACAACGTACAAAGGGCCACTTCAGTACAGAGTCTCAGCTCCATCTCCAGGCTGGCGGGCTGAGCGAATGGGGGGTGGGGGGAAATGAAGGGAAGGGCGCGCCCCACCCTTGCACATTCTCTGGGGCCTTCTCTAGCATTGGGGACTTTGTCCCAGGCGTTGTACCCTGGGTGCCAGTGGAGGGGTTGTTGGCTGGCAGAGGCCCTCACGCACCAGGTGGCAGGTAAAGGTCTCGTCCAAGAGTCCTAGGCAGCAGGAGTCGATGCTGCTCCCCTGGTACCCATCCATGTGTACAGGGCAGCAGGTGGCGGGCACGCTTGCATGCTCAGGTGGCCCGGTGCCAGCTGGAGTGAGGGACAGAGAGGTGCAGACCTGCTGGGAACGATCTGGGCTGGGCAGCAAGGAGGGCAGTGGGCATGGGCTTTGGGTCACACCAGGCCTGGTTTTCTGGCCTGAGACCCTCTGTGACAAACAAGGTAAAAATCAAATGGCTGTCCCAACAACCTGCACTGGTAACCTGTGACTCAAGCCTGGCACCAAGAGACTGACACTGTGACAACTTCGGCGTTCTCAATGCTCCCCCTTCTGGGCCCCTCTCCACCCACCACCAAGGCTTGTCCGTCCCACTGCCTGCACCTCCCAAATCTCCCATTCCCGAGCCCACCACTCACGGGAATGGCAGCAGCTTCCTCAACGGGCCCCCCGACCCGGCCCTGATGAGCCAAGCGAAAGCCACATGTGACGCTGCCCTCCCCAGCTTGGAGTGGGCAGGAGTCTGCCCTCAGGAGAAAGTCCAAGTCCCTCAAGGAGGCACACAAGTTTCTATGTAATCTCACCCTTCAATCTCCATGCCTGTTCCTGGAGGGTTCGGCTGAGCTGCACTTCTCCAGGCCTCCCTGACCCCGGCCTACTTCCCAGAACCCCTTGCCCCACACAAGGGCAGTGCTGTCTGACACCCCTGGGTCCCCAGCCTCAAGCACTGAGCCCCACACAAAAAAGGTGTTCACCCTCAGTTTGTTGAATGAATAAATGACCACCCCAAATTCACACACCCACACTTTCCAGTCAATGCTGCAGGGCTCTCAGGCCTGTCTGGGGCTTACACAAGTGGCCAATGATCCTAGTCCTGCCTGTTTTGCCAACTTGGGCTTGTCACACCTCAATGAGGCAGCTTAGCTACGTGAATCCTGAGGGCCCCTTCCAATGGGGTAGTGGTGGCGGAGGGGAGATACAGGAAATGACCAGAGCCTTCATGGCCAGGAGGAGTTATGGGAAGAAGGTGGGAAAGGAAGAGCAGCTCAGCAGTTAGGATCCTCCCGGTTAGCGTCTGAACCGCAGCTCACGGCTGTGTGTTCACTGCCTCATGCCTGGTGCTGCAGGTGCACTGCTGAGCAAGCGAATGGGCTTGAACGTGGCTCTGCCACCGTGGGGACCTGGTGAGCTGACAAGGCCACACCTGCCCGCAGCCTGCAGCTCCTGGGCGGGAGGGTGGCAGCGTTGCCCTGGGATCTGGGAACCTGAGTGTCACAGTTAGCTTCCTGCTGGGGGTGGTCCTGACAGAGCAAGCGCACAGCTGGCTGGGGCTCTGGGCACCCAAGGAGCCTCCCCTAAGCTGGAACAAGGCACCCTGTCTCTTTTCCCCTCCCAATTACTCTCCCTCCACCTCTGCCTGGAGAGGGGATGTGCCCAAGGTCAGGAACCCAGCAGACTGTGGCGGGGGTCCTCATCCCAGTCCAGCTCAGCAGAGCCGCCGGTGTGCCCACTGCTGCTCATCAAGGCTCACGATCTCCCATGCCCTGGACCTCAGTTTCCCCACTGACCACTGAGGGTGGTGGCCTCCGAGCTCCATGTTCTGGAAGACCCACATTCTAGGTTTGCTGCTCCAGGTTTCTTCCTCTAAGTTCCAGATTCCAGGTTCTCTGTCTGCATCTGGAGGTTCTACTTCTTTTTTTTTTGCTTTTTGAGACTGAGCTGAGACTGTCTCTTATACACATCTAGATGTGTATAAGAGACAGGGAAGGAAGGAAGGAAGGAAGGAAGGAAGGAAGGAAGGAAGGAAGGATCTCCATCACAGGTCCCGTGTCCATGAGTCTCCTCTTTGGGACACTGTACTTGGTATTCTCTTCGAGGTGCCCAGCAGCAGGGCTCCTGCCCACTCCTACCTTCTTAGCCTCATCACCCTTTGGGGCTCTTGAGAGCAGTGGAACCAAAGAGATGGGGCTACCTGCACTCCCAAAGTGAGAAGGTCCGGCCCAGCTTTCCTAGACCTGGGATGCCCCCAGGGCCGCAGAGCGGATCCCAGAGCATACCCCAGCTGGCAGAAATGCCCTTCCTCACCCCTTTCCCATCTCTCCAGGACGCTGCCCCAACCCCCTGCCCTTCACCCTCTGCACCAGCTCTCACTGCAATGGCTCCACAAGACAGGTGCTTCCCAAGGACAAAGACTTCAGGTCAGGACCTGGCACCTGCTTGGTGGGCACTCTGTCAACGCTCGCTGAATGAATTAACCAGGAATGCCCAAGGTATCTATAGGACTGCACAGCCTAAGAGATGCTAGTTTATATGTGATGCAGATGTTCATATTGTGTGCATATACATGTGGCGTGCACAAAACACATGCAGCATGCACAAAACACATGCATGCAAACTGCAAGCTGTCACACCCTGATGTCAGCAGAGCTGTGCCCCTGCCACCTAGCTCAGTCACTGGCGCACAATAGGCACTTAGGGAGTAACTGCTGAAAGAACGGATGGACGGATGAGTGCTCTGTACTGGGTACAAAGCATACTGTGTACAGAGTCAGAAGCCAGGAGAGAAACAGAAACTGACCCCACCCAGGATCAAGGCTCAGACGTGATGACAAATAACGCTACCGCAAGGCAGAACTTGACCTGTGTGTAGGAGGATAGTGGGAAAGGCACTTTGAGGCCTGGGACTGTAACGACAACAGCTAACAGGGATGACCACGCCCACTGGGCTTCAGCATGGAAGTGAAACAAGCAGCCCTGGCTCCTGCCCTGGGGGCACCTCTGTCTAGAAGGGGCAGGAGGGGCTTCCTAAGGAGTAGGGGCTCTGGCAGCAGCTGGGCTGGAGGGGACAGGCTCTTCAGGAGGGCAAGGGACCAGTATCAGCAAAGGCCAGGAAGTAGGAAGGTGAGGCTCACATATGGAGCATGACAACTGCCCAAGAGACTGGAGCATGGGGGACGCAGGGGAAGAAAGAGGCTGGACCAGCTCCGGAGGAAGGAGGTCAGAGGTGTTTGGACAAAATTCTCAGAGCACTACATTCCAGGAGCTCCAGGCCTGGGCTCCCATGACCCAATTTCCAGGAATAAGAACAACACAGGCCTCCTGCTGCAGGTTCACTTGCTCTGGGGGATGTGCCTGGTGCTAGGCAAACCCCACGGTGAGACCCCACAGCCAGTCACTGCCTGCAAGGAGTGGCCTCAGAATCAGACAAAGCAAGAGCCGGCTGTCTCCGGGGCTCCTTTTCTTCCCAGTTACTGTTAGAACACAACCGCATTTTTCTGGTTTAAAGGTTTCTCATCCGTTCTAGAACATCAGGAAAGCACAGAGGAAGAAGCAGGACAGTGTTCCCACCATCCTGCCATCCCTGGGCCTGGCTGGCTTCTGGCCGGGCCTTCCTCGCAGGCCTTTCTCTTCCCCAGGCACCTTTTGCTGGAACCAACATCAACATGGGTTTCCTGTCACCTTCGGGCAGTACGCATTTTGCTCTATCAGGCTTTCTTTCTTTTTTTTCTTTTAAGACGGAGTCTCGCTCTGTCGCCCAGGTTGGAGTGCAGTGGCATAATTTTGGCTCACTGTAACTTCTGCTGCCCGGGTTCAAGCGATTCTTCTGCCTTGGCCTGCCAAGTAGCTGGGATTACAGGCGCCTGCCACCACGCCCGGCTAATTTTTGTAGTTTTAGTAGAGACGGGGCTTCACCATGTTGACCAGGCTGGTCTTGAACTCCTGACCTCAGGTGATCCACCCACCTCGGCCTCCCAAAGTGCTGGAGTTTTTTGCATGATTTCATTTTCAAATCTCAGGAACCATGGGCCACAGTGCCAAAATAATCCTCATTTCACTATATGGAAATTGAGTGCTAAGCAGGGGAAGTGGTTTGTTCGTGTCTAGTGTCTGCAGTACAGAGCCTGCCCGACGGGTGAGGGACCTGATGAGCTTGTGCAGCGTTCTACAATTAACAAAGCATCTTACACACGTGGTTTCACTGAATGCCCACAATGGGTTGGAGGGTATGGCTCTACTTTTCACTTATGCCCATATCCCAAAGGAAAACCTTCCGAGGGGTGCAGCTGAGCCCAAGGGATCAGCCCAGAGAGGCCACGTGGCCAGCTGAACCCACCCATTTTTGCAGCGGGAACCTTAAGGTCTGGGGCCCTGGGAAACTTGCCCAGAGTGCCTCTGAGAGCTGAGGGTCCCCTGTGTGGTGTGAAGGAGGAGACAATAGGCCTGCGTGGGACTGCACGCCACCCTCTTCCCCTGTCCCCAGTACAGAGCATTTCTCAGCAGGAACCGGGTCAGATGCGGGCATAGATGAGCAGCAGCTGGGGAGAGCAAAGTGCTCCAGGCTCAGGGCTGAGCTCCGGTCCGGGAGTGGAGAAAGATAAAGCCTGATAGAGGCTGGGTGCAGTGGCTCATGCCTATAATCCCAGCACTTTGGGAGGCCGAGGTGCGTGGATCATGAGGTCAGGAGATCAAGACCATCCTGGCTAACACGGTGAAACCCCATCTCTACTAAAAATATGAAAAAGAAAAAAATTAGCTGGGTGTGGTGGCCGGTGCCTGTAGTCCCAGCTACTTGGGAGGCTGAGGCAGGAGAATGGTGTGAACTGGGAGGCAGAGCTTACAGTGAGCCAAGATCCTGCCACTGCACTCCAGCCTGGGCAA
>NW_012102031.1:3470503-3476536 GCF_000951045.1 Mandrillus leucophaeus
GACAGGGTACCACTATGTTGCCCAGGCTGGTCTCGAACTCCTGGACTCAATTAATCCTCCTGCCTCAGCCTCCCGAAGTACTGGGATTACTTTGGGAGTCCAAGTCAGCATTTTTTAAACTGTGGGTTTCCAGCCTTCCCGTTGTGAGATGCTGACTCAGCAGGGCTGGCTAGGGTCTGGCATACAGGTACTTTATGCAGGCAGCCCAGGTGACATTGAGCGGGCCTTCCAGAGACAGGGCTCAGGATGGTGGCAGGAGGGCCTTGAAGGGGAAGCCTGGAGGCCAAGAGACTAAGTGATGGCTGTCTCAGGGCTCCAAGCCTCAGGGAGCAGGCCCTGCTGGGAGCCCACGGGAGAGAAGGAGCAGGTCTGGGTGACCCAGGGAGCCTGCTCTCTGAGGGTCCTACAGGCTGGAAACAATCCCAGCCCTGCCACTTCCCGGCTGTGGGCCCCTGACTCTGGGTACCCTCAAAGTGCCAAACAGGGATGATAACAGTGCTTGCCTCTCAGCAAGACATCTCTGGGAGAATACATAGAAAGTGGTTGGTTGGCCCTGTGCCCAGCACATAGTAAGTGCTTGATAAAGGGCAGCAAATTGTGATAATCCGGAGGCCAAGGTGGGGAGGACAACCGTGGGAGACATCCACCACCAGGCCTGCCAGCCAGAGTCCCAGAATCCACTCGGGCCGGCCTCCCTCACTTAGAACCCTGTCTCTGGGCTGTTCCTTCTGGGAAGTTCCTGGCCTGCCCAGAGAGGGCAGCCGGAGGGCAGGCTCTGAAGAGATCCTGGTACGTGCACAGGTCTGTCTCCCTGGCCTGGCCCTTACCCACCCCTCCCAAGGGATTCCCACTTCGGTAAGAACCAAAGTTTCGAGCCAAATAAGCTTCATAAAACAATAGGGTAATTAGTGAATGTGAATGATTTCCATTGTTTCAATTTTACTTTTACAGAAAAGATGAAAATAAGTGAGCCAAAAGGGGGAATTCCACTTCAGGCAGCCCAAGGAGAAATACGTGAAGACTCGGTTAACTTCCTGACTTACGGGCAAGGCCATGGGTCCCCTTGTCAGCTCCATGCTGTGAGAGGGGGTTCCTGGCCTGCTTCCAGCCCGTGGGCAGCTCCGCCCCTTCCCAAAGCCTCAGTGTCCCCTTCCTGGCGGTGGGGGCAATAGCGCCTCCCAAGCAGGTCCCTGTACCCTCCCTCTGTAGTGTGAGGCTGCTCTCTGGAGGGTCAGTCCCTTCCATCAGGGATGCAGAAGGAGAAATGAGCAGGACAGCAAGGCTGCTCACCTGGGCTGAGAATCATTCATTCATTCATTCATTCATCCATCCATTCATCCATCCATCTGCACATTTAACTGAGGGCCTCCTCAGTATCTGTGTCGCTGGAAGTCTATCAGGAACACGTAACAAACACACCAAAGACATGGGCATGGTGCTCCGGGAGCTGACAGCAAGAACACCAGGAAGCGTGTGGACTTCCCTGAGCCAGAGACGCTGCAGCTAAGATGTAAAGAGTGGGTCAGTGTAGGCTGGGCGTGGTGGCTCAGGCTTGTAATCCCAGCAGTTTGGGAGGCCAAGGCAGGCGGATCACAAGGTCAGGAGATCGAGATCATCCTGGCCAACATGGTGAAACCCCATCTCTACTAAAAATACAAAAATTAGCTGGGCATGGTGGCGCGTGCCTGTAATCCCAGCTACTCGGAAGGCTGAGGGAGGAGAATCGCTTGAATCAGGGAGTCAGAGGTTGCAGTGAGCCGAGATCACGCCACTGCACTCCAGCCTAGTCACAGAGCAAGACTTTGCTCAAAAAAAAAAAAAAAAAAAAAAAAAGAGTGGGTCACTGCAAACAAGAGACTGCACCCCAATTTCCCCATCTGTAGAGAGGATTATCCCAGAACCTCTGTCACTGGCTGCCATAGGAACACAATACGTGCTGGCTATTGATATTTTTATAGGCAGGAACGTGTACATGGAAGGAGCTGCAGCGTCAGGGGCAAGAGCGGAAGGGGAGAAGGGTCTGTCTGACTTGGGTTGTGGGGCTGGTATCACAGAGGAAGGGGGTCATGAGGAAGCTTTTGATGGACGACAGAGTTACAGGGGACAGTGAATGGAACAGGAATTCAAGTCGAGGGAACAGCACAGCAAGAGAATGGAACATGAGGTTTAGGACCTGCTTGGGCCACATCTTGGAGCTCTCATTGGCTTAAGCTCGGGGCCCATTCTGTGCAGAACCCCAAGGCCAGACCAAGGTGGAGAGGAGCCCCTGGAAGGAGGGGCTAAAGCAAGTGTGCATCAGGGTCAGGGGTGCAGAGGGTCTCAGGATGGGCAGGACACCAGGAGCTTTCTGTTCCCTCAGGTCTCACCCCAGGGCTGGTGTAGGCTGGCCCCTCACCTCCAGCCTCCAGGCCTCCCATGCCTCCCCCTGCAAGTCCTTCTCACCTACAGTATCACCCGCAGCTCCCAAATCTAGCTGACCAACACTCTCTGCATCCTTTCCTCCTCATTCAACCATCATTTATTAAGCACCCACTGAAAGCCTGGGGACAAAAACTAGCACGTACCAGCTCCCATTATGACACTCCTGTTAGGCCATGGGTGGCTTAAAGTCAGCCAGATGGGGAGGATTTACACTATGGCGATCGGCCAACTCATCAGGGGTTTGTTTCCCAGAGAGCCAGTTGCCAGCCTACTATTGCCCCCGGTTGGAGCAATGGATCCGGAAAGGCAGGCCCCTGGGCAGGGGGACTCAGTGAGAAAAGGAAGACATCAGGGACGTAAACAACACATCTTGGAGGGCAGGCAGTTTAGTCTCTGAGGAGGCAGGGGTGAATCGGGAGACTCATTCTCGAAGGAAGCAGTAAATGGCCACTGGAAACTATGCCAAGCTGTTCAAATAGTAACAGTGCATCTCACCCCCATTTTATTTTATTTTATTTTTTTGAGATAGAGTCTCACTCTGTCGCCCAAGTGCAGTGGCGCAATCTCAACTCACTGCAGCCTCTGCCTCCAGGTTCAAGCGATTATCTTGCCTCAGCCTCCCAAGTAGCTGGGATTACAGGTGCCCGCCACCACGCCCAGTTAATTTTTGTATTTTTAGTAGAGACGGGGTTTCACCATGTTGGCGAGGCTGGTCTTGAACTCCTGACCTCAGGTGATCCATCCACCTCAGCCTCCCAAAGTGTTGGGATTACAGGCATGAGCCACCCCACCTGGCCTCACCACCATTTTAGACACAAGAAAACTGAGGCACAGAGATGCAGAGTCACCAGCCCACAGCCACACAGTGAGATAGGGAGGGCCGGGATTTGAACCGGGCCACTAGATCTGGAATCCCTACTTTTAGTGACTCTTTCGTTGCCCTCAAGCAACCAACATAGGGCTAGGCGGAGCATCTTGCCCAGGGGTATCTGCTCCCCAACGGATTCTAATTTCCTCAGGGCAAGGCCTATGTCCTCTTTGTCCAGCACAGTAAATTATTACCCCTACCTGAGGACATCGTGTTCCAAGACCTGGTCCCCTTGACATGAAGGGCTTGGGGGTGGCTGAGATGAGGGGCTGCATCACTGCACTCTGGGGAGCAAAGAGGCTCTGGCTCTTGGGGAGCACAGCAGGATATGCCAAATGCCTTGGCTGGGCGGGTGGGTGCCCACAAGGCAAAGAGGGCCTGTCTTTGCAGACCACCCTGCCTCTGGCCACTCCTCACCGCTTATCTAGTCTCTTCCCAGAATTGTATGAGGACCACACAGTTCCCCCACCCTCAGCTCTCTGCTGTTCACGTCCAGCCCAGGCCTCTCGTGATTCTCATGGCCGCTGCCCAGTGAAGCTGGCCTGGCCCGCCAGCTGGCATTGGCAGCCTCGTTTTCCAGGTAATAATAGCGCAGCCAGTGATCTCTTGAGTGCTGCTCAGGTGCCAGGCACCCTGTGTGCATCCTCTCATTGAATCCTCTCTGCAACTCATTCCACAATCAAATTCTCCCCCATTTGATCACACCTGGAATCTGAGCACTTTGGGAGACAGAGACAGGAGGATCACTTGAGCCCAGGAGTTCAAGACTAGCCTGGCCAACATAGCAAGACCTCATCTCTATTAAGAAATGTTTTAGGCCGGGCGCGGTGGCTCAAGCCTGTAATCCCAGCACTTTGGGAGGCCGAGACGGGCGGATCACGAGGTCAGGAGATCGAGAACATCCTGGCTAACACGGTGAAACCCCGTCTCTACTAAAAAAAAATACAAAAAAACTAGCCGAGCACAGTGGTGGGTGCCTGTAGTCCCAGCTACTCAGGAGGCTGAGGCAGGAGAATGGCGTGAACCTGGGAGGCGGAGCTTGCAGTGAGCTGAGATCCGGCCACTGCACTCCAGCCTGGGTGACAGAGCGAGACTCCGTCTCAAAAAAAGAAATGTTTTAAAAATTAGCTGGGTGTGTTGGCTCACGCCTGTAGTTCTAGCTACCCAGGAGGTTGAGGCAGAAGGATCCCTTGAGCCCAGGAGGTCGAGGCTGCTGTGGGCTATGATCACACCACTGCACTCCAGCTTGGATGACAGAGTGAGATCCTGTCTCAAAACAAAAACAAAAACAAAACTTCCCCATTTCACAGATGTGGAAACTGAGGCTCAGAAAGTTGACTTCTTGAGGTGGTCCAGTTACTACAGAAAAAGAAATCATCAGGGTTGGGCGAGGTGGCTCACGCCTATAATCCCAGCACTTTAGGAGGCCGAGATAGGTGGATCACCTGAGGTCAGGAGTTCGAGATCAGCCTGGCCAACCTGGTGAAACCCCATCTCTACTAAAAATACAAAAATTAGCTGGCTGTGGTGTCGGGCACCTGTAGTCCCAGCTACTCAGGAGGCTGAGATAGGAGAATCGCTTGAACCCAGGAGGTGGAGGTTGCAGTGAGCCGAGATGGCACCACTGCACCCCAGCCTGGGCAACAGAGTGAGACTCCACCTAAAAAAAAAAAAAAAGAAAGAAAGAAAAGAAAAAAGAATCACCAGTGCGCCTCAAGCAGCCGTGAGCACACCAAGGGCACCAGGCAGACCCTTAGAAGGGGTCTGAGTAGCGGCATCCCCCCTGCTGTACTCAGGACCAAGTACCAGCTCCTTGCTGTGCCCTCCCACCTCACTTCCACCTGGACTCCCTGCCCAGCCTCTCCCCCGTCTTCACCTGACTTCTTCCAGGGGGCACCCACAGTGCCTGACTGTCCCCACTGCCACCTCTCAACACACGCCAGGCACTCATACCTCTGAGCCTTTGCTCATGCCATTCCCTCAGCCCACAACGCCCTTCCCACCTTTCTCTACCCGGAGAACTCTGGCAGCTTCCTGTCATCTTCTCTTCCAGTAAGCTCTCTCTTCCTCTTGGGCTGGCACCCCTCTTTCAAACTTTCCTAGGACCCAGAGCGGCTCCTCTTAGCACTCCTTAGACTGAAAATCCCCTCCGAGCTGCAGCTCCTAGGGGTGGGGACTCTCCCCTCCATCCTTCTGCTGGGCTCCATGTCTGGATCCCAGTGACACGCTTCCCAAGTGACATGCCAGTGCTCACAACTCCCCCATCAAGGCGAATCTGGACTGGTATGTCCCAGGAATGAAGTGGAGGACCAGGGAGGAATCCCACCGGGGTAGTGTGTCTGTCCACACCCCATCAGGAGCCTTCAGGGGCGTCTTCCGGGGCTGGGGGTCATCCGATCTCAGACCACTAGGTCTGGCTGTGCGGCATCCCTTCCTGCTGCACCCCAGCTCGAGCACCCCCCCATACACACACCCAGGCGCACTCCCCTCCCCACCCCCGGTTCCAGAACTCACTATTTGCAGATATTTATAGCGCCCTCCCTCAGCCAGGTTCCCTCCCCCGCCCTGGGCAGAGCAGTGCAAGGTAGCCGGGGGCCCCCACCCCGGTAAAAGGCCGGGGGCCCTCTCCACACTGTTTGCCAGCTTACCATTGCCCCCGGTTGGAGCAATGGATCCGGAAAGGCAGGCCCCTGGGTAGGGGGACTCAGTGAGAAAAGGAAGACATCAGGGACGTAAACAACACA
>NW_012102031.1:3477841-3478961 GCF_000951045.1 Mandrillus leucophaeus
CCCCCGTCACCCGGCCAGCCCAGGCCTGGCCGGCCCTGCCCACCCTCTTGAGCCTACTCTCCTGCCACTTGCCCACCAGCGGTTCTCCGAGGGCCCACCGTGTCGTGCCCTGGCTCCTCGTGGCCTTGCTTGGGTCATCCCTCTCAGGGCTCGAAGGCGTCTCCATGTGTTTCCCGCCTTTCAAGTGGTTCCGCTCTGGGGCCAGCAGAGCAGCCACTTCCGCCTGCGGTGCGAGGCCCAAGGCATTGTGGGTACGCAGCAGACATCTCTGCGCCGCCATCGTCGAAGGTGCAGGGAGGCGCCGCCTATGCTAGATCTCAGTGAATGTGCCCCAGAGTGGTCCCAGAGGCCTTTGCTAAGCCATCCGGGCCGCCTAGGGCTGGTCTTCCTGCTCCAGGTGCCTCCGTGTACGGCTTCATCCATCCTTGCTGAGGAAGCAGAGTGATCCTACTCCAACATTCATCTGAGCAAGTCATTCTCCTGCCTGCACCCTCAATGGCTCCCACTTGCCCTCAGCTTAAGTTCAGTGCCTGGGCGGGGCACAAGGAGCCCCTGGTGACCTAGTCTGGCCCCCTTCTTCAACTTCACCCTCACTGCTCTCTTCTTCCTGGAGGCTGCCTCTAACCAAGGGTGGGCAAACCATTTGCTGTAAGAGCCTGATTGTAAATATTTTAGGCTTTGCCAGCCATACGGTCTCTGTCCCAACTACTCAACTCTGCCATAGTAGCATAAAATCAACCATAGACAATATGTAAAAGAATGAACATGGCTGTGTTCCAATAAAACTTTATTTATGGACACAAAAATTTGAATTTCATATCATTTTCACGTGTCCAGAAACATTTTTTGATGTTTTCCCAACCATTTGAAAGTGTAAGATCCATTCCTAGTTCCCATCACTCTAAGCACATTCCATTATAACATCTCCATGGGCTGGGCGCGGTGGCTCATGCCTGCAATCCCAGCACTTTGGGAGGCCGAGGCTGGCAGATCATGAGGTCAGGAGTTCAAGACCAGCCTGACAACATGATGAAACTCCATCTCTACTAAAAATACAAAAATGGCCGGGCGCGGTGGCTCAAGCCTGTAATCCCAGCACTTTGGGAGGCCGAGACGGGCG
>NW_012102031.1:3479851-3482322 GCF_000951045.1 Mandrillus leucophaeus
AAAAAAAAAAAAAAAAAAAAATCATCTCCATGACATCTGCCTAAGGTAGTTGTCACTCCCCCAAAATCCAGTCTATTCTGCCTTGCAAAAATGTCCTCCTCTTCTCCCCAGCCTGGCTGTTCAACCCTCTCTGCCCTTTCTTCTCCAGTTCCCAAAGAACCCTCGATTTCTGCTCAAATGTGTCCCCCTCTCCCAATTCCCCATGCCACAGCTCTCCCTGCCTGGGACTCGTGCCCCTCTGGAAGGGACCACCTCATAGACACTATCCTTTCCCAGAACTTTCTCTCCCTCCCTTAGCCTTTGGCAGCAACTCTGGGCATCCCTCAGCCCATGAAAGAAGTGCTATTCCAAGTCTGGATTCTCCACTGGACTTGTTCTGTTGACACTGGCCCCCAAGCACCAACACAGGCACAAAATACCACATTCCTCCATTTCCATTGCTCCTGGCAAAGGGGAGGAGGACCTGCCCAAGCCCCAGGCCCTGCCCTTGAGGTCGAGTGAGAAGTAAGGACATGCCCCACTCCCCAGGGAAGCTACCCTGCCCAGAGCTGGCCAGGGTCAGGGGACTCCCTCACTCTCCATCTTCTCCCAACTTGGGTCTTTGTTCTCCTGACCTTTCCAGATTCCCAAGCTTCTTGGGAGGCCTAAGTGGAGTCAGCCTTGTTGGGTTCATACCAAAGTCCACCTCCATGTCCTCAATGCGGCTCTCAGTATGTTGGGCACTGTGTGGCAAGTACATCCTCCCCACGCCCAGCCCGTCAGAGATAAGTGACTTGCTTGGTCACACGCACAGCCACAGCCGGGCACACCAGGCCCCACCCTCCACCCTCCCAGCTCAGGCCCTGTGGCACCAGAAGCCTCCCTCTGAGAGAGCAGGCCAGAAGGGGAAACATCCCCCAATTCCTTCCTCCCACATGGCCCCTGTCACTCTTTTCCCCTCCCACATTCACAGAGGCCTGGCACACAGTAGGCCCGGAGGTGCTCAGCAGATGGAGAAGCTGAATCCCAGCGTGCTTAAGACCTGGGTTCTATGCCAGCTCGCCAAGTGTTCCAGTCATTTCAATCCCTAAGCCTCAATTTCTTCATCTGCAGAATGGGACGAATCACTGCCCTGACATCGCATTGACATCAGTGGAATCTGGGTCTCTCCATCCTCTCCCAGCCGCCTCCAAGCCCCACGTCGATGTGGGGGAGGCTGGGGCTCCAAGCTCCATGGTGATATGGGGGAGGGTGGTTGGTGGCCCTCCTGCCCCACCACTCCTCTGGGGTTGAGCTGCCTGACAAGGAGGCTGTGGGAGCTGAAGGTGGGAAAAGCGCAGATACAAGATTAGCCAATCTCAGGCGGTGTCTCCTTACAGCCCTGCTGTCCCCTTTCACCCAGGCCTATTTGGCTCTGGGAACAATTGCTAGTTCTGTTACCCTTTCAGCAACTGCTGCCTGGCCTGTGGGAGCCGCATTCCACCCTGGCTGGGACATCTCACTCCTGGCCCTGGGTCTCCAGGTGAGGCGGCTCCTCACCCACGCCATGAAAACCAAGCCCTAGGCCAGGCGCAGTGGCTCACGCCTGTAATCCCAGCACTTTCAGAGGCCAAGATAGGCGGATCACTTGAGGCCAGGAGTTTGAGACCAACCTGGCCAACATAGTGAAACCTCATCTCTACTAAAATACAAAAATTAGCTGTGCGTGGTGGCGCATGCATGTAGTCCCAGCTACTGGGAAGGCTGAGGCACAAGAATCCCTTGAACTCGGGAGGTGGAGGTTGCAGTGAGCTGGGATCGCACCACTGCACTCCAGCCTGAGCAACACAGTGAGATTTTATCAAAAAAGAAAAAGAAAGAAAAGAAAGAAAAAAAGAGAGAACCAAGCCATCAAGCCCCTGCCAAGGCTCCAGGTGGTCAGGGAGCACGGCAGTGCAGTGGGCAGAGTGAGCTGGCTCTGGTCCGGGCCCTCCGAGCTGCGCCAGGGCTCCACACTCAAAGCCTAGGCCCAATGGTCTGCAGAGTAGGCATAAAGGCGGCCACCTGACAGCATGTGGGGAGGGTGAGGAAGGTGGGATGTATGACAAGGTGGTGCTGGGCAGCACTGAAGGTATTTGATAAATGGTCTTTTGAGAAACTAAAATGAAATCCCAAGCCCCCCAACAGCCCCCACCTTGGCCAAAGGGACCCCAGAGAAACCTTGAAAGCTGAGTTCTTCGCTACAACATAATGGGAGGTCAGACACTCCTCGATACAGCCCCCCCACCGTGAACCCCTTCCTTAGAGAAGAAAGCCTGCTGATGGTTAGGGCTAGCCAGAGACCAGCCCTTTTGAAAGACTTCATCGCTGGCCGGGCGCGGTGGCTCAAGCCTGTAATCCCAGCACTTTGGGAGGCCGAGACAGGCGGATCACGAGGTCAGGAGATCGAGACCATCCTGGCTAACCCGGTGAAACCCCGTCTCTACTAAAAAATACAAAAAACTAGCCGGGCG
>NW_012102031.1:3482487-3492182 GCF_000951045.1 Mandrillus leucophaeus
AAGAAAGACTTCATCGCTGATACCAACCGGCTGTCCGATGCTATCCCTCTTTTGCAGTTTTGACACAATAACCGACCATCATCCCTTCCTGATAAGAAACCATCGACCACGGAGACGGTCCACAGAGTCTACAGTGGATGCCCAGTGAAGTTGTTCGTCAGACATAAATGACTTGCTCAGTCACACACAGCCAGCCCTGGGCACAGCCAGGCACACCAGGCCCCACCTTCCACCCTCTACCCTCCCAGCTCAGGCCCAGTGGCACCAGGAGCCTCCCTCCGAGAGAGCTGGCCAGAAGGGGACACGGTCCCCAATTCCTTCCTCCCACATAGCCCCTGTCACTCTTTTCCCCTCCCGCATTCACAGAGGCCTGGCACACAGTAGGGTCCTGTGCTTCACCTTTTGACATCAGAGGGCTGAAACACACCCTGCGATCACACTAACGCCACCATTTTTTTTGCACATGTGACTCATGAAGGGGCATGAAGCTCAATTGCACAGGTCCCTGTTTCTCCTTTCATGAATATTCATGACTCCTCCTATAGCTTATTAAATATGTCTATTCAGCCGCCCTGATCAGTATAAATTCCTGTTCCCTTTGCGCCTCCCCTGAGGCATGTGTTCCTGGCTTCTGGCTGGAAGCTATGCTTCCCAGCCTGTCAGAGTGGCTGCCCTGCAGCCTGCAACCCTTCATGAGAAATAAAGCTATCCTTTCCAAATGTGTGAACCTCGTTGTTCTTGTGTTAATGACTTCCTTCCCCATCATTTGCCAGGTGAAGTCAGACCTGTCCCCTTTCTACCCTCCCCCACATGCACTCCATTCATTCTTTAATTCATTCATTACTGAGCTTGTCCCATCTACAGGCAGTCCTCTGGAATGCTTGCAATTTCTCTGCCTTTTTTTTTTTTTTTTGAGACAGAGTCTCACTCTGTTACCAGGCTGGGGTGCAATGTCGCGATCTTGGCTTACTGCAACCTCCGCCTCCCGGGTTCAAGCGATTCTTCTGACTCAGCCTCCCAAGTAGGTGGGACGACAGGTGTGCACCACAACGCCCAGCTAATTTTTTGTATTTTTAGTAGAGACAGAGTTTCACCAACTTGGCTAGGATGGTCTTGATCTCTTGACCTCATGATCCGCCAGCCTCGGCCTCACAAAGTGCTGGGATTACAGACGTGAGCCAATTTTCCCCGCCAGTTCTCTGGCTTTTTAAAATCTCTGTACCTGGCATATCTGTGTTCTGCCCAAAAAGCCTTTCTGGAAAAACTCCTACTCATCCTTAAAGACCCAGCCCAGGTGTCTCCTCCCCTTGAAGGCCCCTGAAGGGGGCCTTCTTGCCTCCATTTGGAGAATTCTCACCTCAAGGCCTTTGCTGCTACTGGGCTCTGCCTGGAGTGCCCAGCCCAAAGAGCTCAGCTCAAATGCCACGTCTCCAGAGTCTCCTCTCACTCCCCTTCTTGGGACCTGAGCACTTCTTGTCTGCTGTCCTGGGTTCCTCACCTGGCCTTGCTGTGAGCTCTTGGGCAACTAGAATGAGAGAAGTTTCCCCTGGTCCCTGGCTGATGCTGAGAACAGAGGGCCCTAAGGCAGGGGCCCCTGCTGGTCCAGGTAGGGTGTTGGGGCCAAGTCTTGCTGGTCAAGCCCTCTAGGCTTGTGTGGCCTTGAACAAGTCTCTTCCTCTCTACAAGCCTTACTTTCTACACTTGCCAAGTAGGGGTAATGGATTAGATAGGGAT
The DNA here is from genome assembly GCF_000951045.1 of Mandrillus leucophaeus. Taxonomy (NCBI): domain Eukaryota; kingdom Metazoa; phylum Chordata; class Mammalia; order Primates; family Cercopithecidae; genus Mandrillus; species Mandrillus leucophaeus. The sequence goes on from NW_012102031.1 coordinate 3,484,222, forward strand.
CCATTACCTGGGGGAGTCGAGGGATCCAGTAATCTCCTAAAATTCCCAGTAGCATGGTGTGTGTGACTGTGAGCATGTATGAGTATGTGCATGCATGTGAACACGGGTGTGTGTACACCTGTGGAAGTGTGTGCATGCGTGTGAACACGCGTGCATGTACACGTGTGGAAGTGCATATGTGCATGTGAATACAGGTGCATGTACACATGTGGAAGTGTGTGTGCATGTGTGTGAACACAGGTGCGTGTATACAAGTGCAGAAGTGTGTGCATGCATGTGTACATGGGTGTGTGCCCCTGCCCATCTGTGTGTGTGTATGAGTGCACGTGCACATTCGTGTTTTCAGGGGAGCGTCCATGGCTATTATCAGATTCTCAAAGGGAGCGGGCCCCGGGTGGGAAACCTGGCCTGTCCCGCAGGAGAGACGGCTGTGGGCACCAGGAGCACCTCTTCCACCTCCCCCTTCCACTGCCCTTGCCTGACCTGCGTTCTTGCAGCCGCCTCCCCACCTGTGGGCAAAGTCAGCTTACCTCCTTGCTCTGTGCAGATTCTGTGGTGGCTGCTGCCTCCACTCAGAGGGAGGCCAGAGACCTGTCGGTCAGGTACCTCCCTGGCCTCCTCCCCTCTACTCTCGTCCACTGGCACACTGGCTTCGTTGGTGCTTGTGGTGCCCTCTGCCTGAATGCTCCAGCCTCAGGTACCCACAGCTCCTCCTCCTTCCAGACTGGGCTCTGATCTGGGCCTTTGGGACCACCACAACTCAGGGCAGCCCCCCGTCCCTTTGCTTGCCCTTCTTTCTTCCATAGCACGTTTCCCTTTCCAGCATACTAGGTAATTGACCCATTGATTAAATTTCTTGCGTATTTTGCCTGTCTCCTCACTGTCTCCTGCTGCTGTCTCCCCAGCATCTGGCCCAGCCTGGCACATGGTAGGTGCCCAGTCGGTACTGCTGCAGGGACGGAAACTGCAGACAACCCCTCCCTGGCCTGTGTGTGTGCATTTTGGGGGTTGCCCCATCTGTGTCTACCACTGGCGGGGGGGCATGAGGGCTGGTGAGAGCCCAGGAAGAGAAGTGACAGCCTTCCAGGCAACGGAACATTAGCACTGAAGTGCCCCATGAGGGCCAGGGCTGCCTCGGGATGTGGATGGGTGTGGCCCAGGGTGTGCACCGCTTTTCGTACCATAAACCTCACGCTTGGCTGGTCAAGCTCTCTAGGCCTGTGTGGCCTTGAATGAGTCCCTTCCTCTCTACAAGCCTTACTTTCTACACTTGCCAAGTAGGAGCAATGGATTAGACAGGGATCCATTACATGAGGGAGTCGAGGGGTCCAAGAAAACTCGGGAAGCTGCTCTACCTCTAGCCTCCACTGGGACGGCAGGCCCCTCTGCCTTCCCCAGGCAGCCCCGGAGGTGAGGAAACTGAGGCACGGCAAGAAGAAGTGAACCACACTCAACGGCTGAGTGCCAGAGCCAGGACTCAGATCCAGGTCTGGGACTCCAGAGCCAGTGCTCCAGCCACGAGGGGCCAGGCCCCTCCCCACTCCCTGCCCAGTGGGTCCTGTCTCCCACAGTGGCTAACCCCACAGAGAGAGAGGAACCCCATCTCCACTAAAAATACAAAAATTAGGTGGGCATGGTGGTGGGCGCCTGTAGTCCCAGCTACTTGGGAGGCTGAGGCAGGTGAATCGCTTGACCCCGGGAGGTGGAGGTAGCAGTGAGCCCAGATCGCATCATTACACTCCAGTCTGCTCAACAGAGTGAGACTTCATCTCAAAAAAAACAAAAAAGATGGAATGGCATCCAGACTGAGGTGGGGGAACACGAGGGCGGCAGGGAGGGTGCAGAAGGGAGTGCCTGGTGCACTTGAGGGAGGGGCTAGGCATAGCCAGAAAGTGTTGGGGGTGACTGTGAAGAAGGGGGTTCAAGCCAAGGACGCCTCTAAGCTGCATGAATGCCACAGATGCTGAGAGTCAGAGTGAGTGACCTGGTGAAGCTGAGCAGGTGAACCCACTGCACCCTGTGGCCGGCCCAGGAGGGTGGCCTGGCAGAGTGAGGTTTGGAGGCTGGAGACCTCAGGGGAACAAACTGAGCCACACCAGTGTCACCAGCTGGCTTCTCCTTGCTCGGGGCCCTTGAGGGAAGCAGACATGTCCACACCTGTGTGCACAGGCCTGGCACATGGAGACCCAGGCCCTCCGTGCACACAGAGCAAGTCCCCATCTGCCTGTGTGTGTACCCACTGGAAGGCTCCCCACCCTAGTGTCACATACATGCATGCACTCTCACACAGACACGCCCCACATGCATACTCAGGGTGCATCCCTGAACCCACAAGCCCTGCCAGGCACTCCCCACAAACTCACAGGACAACATTCCAACTCCCAGGGTCACCGAAGGGAGGGCAGGGCTGGGAACCACGAGGCCCAGAAAGGGGTGGCATCGGGCCACACAGAGCCCCTCTCCTGACTCCAGCACACCCTCCTCCTCCCATCCACACCCAGCACTTACCTTGGTGAAGAGGCCTTGAAACTTGGAGGTGGAGGTATGGGCCCAGCCACACTGACTCTTGGCCTGTCCATCCTACAGCAACTTCAGGTCCCCAGGCCTGTCAGGGAATTTCAACCTCTGTCCTCACGGCCACTGGGCCGAGTCATCACTCGGCAGCCACACAGCCACAGGAAGGTGGGCAGGGGCTGGGCCTGGGAGGCGACCTTGGGAACACCCAGTCTATTTTTGATTGTCGGAACCCAAAAAACCACAGGCCCCAGGTGGCCGGCTAGAGGCTAACAGTTCCTCTGGTCCTTTCGATGGCCTGAAACTTAAATAAACCAGGGTGCTGCTGGAATCCCTGTTCAGAGGTCCAGGCTGTCCAGCTGGACCTGGGCCAGTGGGTAGAACTGGAAGAAGAGAGAAATTCACTCAGGAAATCTGGGATCGGCCACAGGGTCTCCACCTGGGGGCCTGAGCTGGCGGCAGGAGGCTTAGCCACTGATCTTTAGCTCAAGCATGCTCTGAGGCTGGGGAACTGGCCAAATGTGGTTCCACTGGGCCTCACACCTGTGACCTGGGCGGGGAGAGGGGCTTCAAGGTCATCCTGTGGCCCTGGTCCCAGGCCATTGCTTACACACGTCCTGTGACGTGGCGTTCACTCACTCACTCTACTGTGTGACCGCTTGGGCTGTTAGATACCCTAGAACCCACTGCTTAGAACTGGGCAGAGCAAGCCAGCTTCTTCATTGGCACAGCGGTCTTCCAGGCATTTGGCAAGAGTCCCTCCACTACTTCTCCCAGGTGTTTTTTTTTTTTTTTTTTTGAGATGGAGTCTCACTCTGTCACCCAGGTTGGAGTGCAGTGGCTCGATCTCAGCTCACTGCAATCTCCACCTCCTGGGTTCAAGCAATTCTCCTGCCTCAGCCTCCCACGTAGCTGGGACTACAGGCATGTGCCTCCACGCTCGGCTAATTTTGGTATTTTTAGTAGAGATGGGGTTTCACCATATTGGTCAGGCTGGTCTTGAACTTCTGACCTCGTGATCTGCCAGCCTCGGCCTCCCAAAGTGCTGGGATTACAGGTGTGAGCCACCGCGCCTTGCCTCCTCCCAGGTTCTTTAGCGCCTCCTCCTATGACATGGTTTCCAGACCTTTCCATCCAAATTACTCTCCATTTGCCCTCGCCCAACATGCCCTGACCTGCATAGACGCACACAGAGGGCCTCTCACCTGCCTTGGCCGCCCTGCACTCTGTTAACACGGCCTGCATCTGCGGCGAGAGCTCCGGCCACCACACACACTTCCTGCCAGCTGCTTTGTGAAGTGCAATGAACTGCACCTAGAAAGCTCAGGGGCTCAAACAAATTCGGGTTTAAAACAACCTCAGTCACACTGTGGTATAGAAAAGGGAAGGAATAGGAGGCGGAGCACAGGCACTGGGGGAGCAGGTGCAGTTCAGGCTCCGGAAAGAGGACGGGGATGATAACCACAGAGGCAAACCCACATCACTAACCACGGGCTGGAAGCACCCTGCGTTGTCACGCCAGCCAGCGATGTTGGGCCCAGCAGCTAACAAGACAGACTTGGGCTACCTGGACCCAACTCCGAGATTCACTGACTCACTGTGTGACCTCAGGCAAGTTGTTTGCCCTCTCTGTGCCTTCATTTCCTCATCTGTAAAGTGAGGAGTGTAATAACAGACCCCGACTCACAGGGCCGTTGGGAGGCTTGGATGAGTTGCTAGATGCAAAGTGCTTAGAACGGGGCCTGGCACAGAGCAATCATGTCTGCCCTTCCTTTCTCCCCATTTTTCAGATAAAGAAACTGAGGCACGAAGCAGTGAAGTTAACTTTCCCGAGATCAGGCAGCTAATGAGTGGCAGCACCTGTGCTGGGAGACCACTGAAAGGTTGGAGTGGCCTCTAGGGGTTGGAGGAGGGGAAGGATCCACCCTGGTTTCCACCCCGCCCCCTCCCTGCTACCCCCTGTGAACATTGTTGTCTGGGGATATTTGCTGAGAATCTGTGAGGCCCAGGAGGGGCCAGGGAGCAGCTGCTGTGTGGCACCCTCCGCCTTCCGCCTTCCGGAAACCCCAGGCAGGGCCAAGTGTTATCACCTGCAGGAGGAGCAGGCCCGGCTCATTCCTGGGGAAACACCCTCAGGGGCGGGGCAGAGCCGCGGCCTCTGGAGGAAAAGGCCTTTGGTTCCCCTGGGGCCTGTCCAGAGCCAGCTTATCCTCCTCTAGTCGCCCCCAGCTGGGCCTCAAGCCTCCTGGGCCTCTTCCGCATGCATGGGGATCACCATACACTCCGCTGCCCTGCCCCACCAGAGGCTGCCAGCAGGTAAGGGCGGCTCTGAGGCTCGGCGTCCTTCGGTGGGAGGTGTCTGCCAAGAGGACTGCAGGGTCCCCTCCCTCCCCAGCCCTGGCAGCATGTCCACCATTTTCCCTTCCCTGCAATCTGGGCGGGCCTGTGACTTGCTTTGGCCACTAGGATGAGGTGGAAGGGACCAGGAAATGTCCAGGCTAGGCCTCAAGTGGCCTTGCAACGTCCTTTTCCTCCAGCTTGGAGGTCAGTGGCTATGGAGGGAAATCCGAGGGGAGAGTGGCCCTGGACTACACAGGGAGGAGAGGGGCCGCCTGCCCCAGCTGTTCCAGCCACCCCTGCCGGGCACTGGACCTGGGAGGGAGGCCACGGGGGACGCCCAGCCAATACTGCAGAGACAGTGACATGGCAGGTGGACCAGGTACCAGGCCTGCTCCCACTGGAGGTTGGGGTGAGTTACATTGCCTCTCCTGGATTTGGTTCCCCCCAAAGAGGGACAGTAAAAGCACCAGCATGGCCGGGCGCGGTGGCTCAAGCCTGTAATCCCAGCACTTTGGGAGGCCAAGACGGGCGGATCACGAGGTCAGGAGATCGAGACCATCCTGGCTAACACGGTGAATCTCTACTAAAAATACAAAAGACTAGCCGGGTGAGGTGGCGGGCGCCCGTAGTCCCAGCTACTCAGGAGGCTGAGGCAGGAGAATGGCGTAAACCCAGGAGGCGGAGCTTGCAGTGAGCTGAGATCTGGCCACTGCACTCCAGCCTGGGCGACAGAGCAAGACTCCGTCTCAAAAAAAAAAAAAAAAAACACCAGCATGGTCTGGAGTGATGGTGCAGGGTGAGCGAGCCTTGTGAGTGGCGCTCGGGTTGGCCCAGGGGCTGTGTCAGAGAAACACGAGCCGTTTTCACTACTATTAGAGGCTTGGAGACGTGGCTGAATCCAAGCAGACGCTCCCCGGCTGGACAGGGAACGGGGCAGCGGGATTCTAACAAGGGCTGCTACTGTGGGGACACTTACCGTGGCCACGTCTGACCATGAACCACATCACTTTTGAGCCTTCCACCATCTCATGAGGGGCATGACGTAGCCCTCACTGACTGCAGCGGGCAGGAGAGGGACCGTTTCTAAATCAGGTGGGGATGACAGTCACTCCTTCGTCACCGGGCCAGCCCTCCAGCTCCTAGGAGGACTCAGGGCCCGGCTGATTCCTGCAGTGTTCTTGCCACCAAGCCCATCCTACAGGTGGACAGGCTGAGGCTCAGAACTGGAAAGTGACTCACCCAAGATCACACTGTGGTACCATGAATGTGATGGCCATGGGGAGCTGGCAGCCTGGTCCGGGCTGGCCAGGCTAGGACCAGACTCACAACTCACAACAGGCATGACAAGGCTAGAGGGGCTGGAGCTGTGGCCCTGAAGGCACAGAGAAGGCGCCCCATGGATCCCTTCCCAGAGTCCTCCTGTTCTCCCCCTAGCGCACATTGCTACTGGCTGTCAGAGGACTCACTTAGGTTTCCTTGTTTATTGTCTGTCTCTCCACTGGGCAGGGCCTTTCTTTGGTTCCCAATCAGAGCTGAGCACACACTAAGTGCTTGATGCATATTCTCTGGAGTAAAGAGTGGATGTCGCTGGTCTGAGATGGATCAGATGGGGCCAGACTGGCAGTGGGGAGAGCTGGCAGAGGCACTGGGAAACAGGCGAGGTAACGGTGGCGGGGGTGGAGACGGGAGGCTGGAAAGAGGAGATGAGACCTACAGGACCAGGTGTTGTCTGGGATGTGGCGTGGGGAGGGAGTTGTGGGGCTGACTCCCAGGGGTCTGATGGGGAAGGCTGCCCCTAGACTGCCCAACCCTGACAGCTGGGCTCAGAGGCTGGGTTCCAGGCATGACATCACCGGGCAGAGGCCCTCAACACCCTTCAGGCCGGGACTGGTGCCTCACCCTGGGATACGTCCATCCCCACCCCATCTCCTATTCCTCAAACTCTTGCTCCCACTTCTGGGCCCAGGATGCTTGGGCCTCATCCTGGAAGACTTCCCTGATTTTCCTGCTGCTTCCGCACCCTGCCCCTCCGTGATTTCTCCTTCTGCTAGCTCTTCCTTCATTCATTCACTCACTTCATGACTCGCTCACGAAACAATTTTGAGACTGGCCCTGTGTCCCCATGGGGACACAGAGATGACCCTGCTTCAAGGGAGACAGATTCAGAAGCCAAACCATAGCATGGCTCAAATCCCAACGCTCTTTGAAAGAAAAAAGTTCTAATGGATTCTGGGGTTGTCGCCAGTCATTTTTATTACAGTGTTTCTTAAGTATGCACAGACACTGAGCTAGGTGTAAAGCACTTGTGCTTATGTTTGCCTCCAACATTTAAAACAAAGCAATGCCGGGAACGGTGGCTCATGCCTGTGATCCCAGCACTTTGGGAGGCCAAGGCGGGAGGATCACTTGAGGCCAGGAGTTCCAGACCAGCCTGGCTAATACGGTGAAACCTTTGTCTCTACTAAAAAATACAAAAATTAGCCTGCCTTGGTGGCGGGCGCCTGTCATCCCAGGTACTCAGGAGGCTGGGACCTGAGAATTGCTTGAACCTAGGAGACGGAGGTTGCGGTGAGCCTTAATCGTGCCACTGCACTCCTTCCACGGCAACAGAGTGAGACTCTGTTTCAAAAAACAAAACACAACCAAAGCAGATTTGCAAAATGAATATAAAAAACATAGAGCCAATAAAAAATCAAATTAACAACAGGACGAAACCTTGCTGGCTCTCACCACAGACAGGGCAGTCAGCAGTCGAGGTGCCCAATGAGGGGCTGATTTTCTGGGGCCGGGTGGCTTTGACCAGTGTGGAAGCCAAGCAAGGCCTTGTTCCTCTCTGCACGCTCCTCTGTTCACGCCTACCCAGCCTGGGAGGCCTGGCTGAGGCAGTGCCTGGACGGCACCTGGCCAAAGTCTCCCCACATCCTTTCTCGTTAGCTCCAGTGACTATAAAGTCTCAACGCCCCGGTCAGCACAAATCCACACTCACTGGGTAGCCAAACTTTAAAAAAGAAAAATGTGGGCCGGGCGCGGTGGCTCAAGCCTGTAATCCCAGCACTTTGGGAGGCCGAGACGGGCGGATCACGAGGTCAGGAGATCGAGACCATCCT
>NW_012102031.1:3493812-3495002 GCF_000951045.1 Mandrillus leucophaeus
AGTGGTGCGATCTCGGCTCACTGCAACCTCTGCCTCCCGGGTTCAAGCGATTCTCCTGCCTCAGCCTCCTGAGTAGCTGGGATTACAGGCGCGTGCCACCATGGCCGGCTAATTTTTGTATTTTTAGGAAAGATGGGGTTTCACCATGTTGGTCAGGCTGGTCTTGAACTCCTGACCTCGCGATCTGCCGGCTTCAGCGTCCCAAAGTGCTGGGATTACAGGCATGAGCCACGGTGGCCTTGGCTGATTTTTATAATGTTGCTATGAACATTGCCACACAAGCATCTGAGACATTGCTTTCAGTTCTTTTAGGTGTACACCCAGAAGTGGAACTACTGGGTCGTATGGTAATTCTATGTTTAATTCAGAACTAATGTTCCTTTTTTTTTTTTTTTTTTTTTGAGACAGGGGCTTGCTCTGTCCCGCAGGCTGGAGTGCAGTGGCATGATCTTGGCTCACCAAAATCTCCACCTCCTGGGCTCAAGTGATCCTCCCACCTCAGCCTCCAGAGTAGCTAGGACCATAGGCATGTGCCACCACACACGGCTAATTTTTTTGTATTTTTGGTAGAGACGGTTTTTTGAGGGTTTTTTTAGACAGTCTCGCTCTGTTGCCCAGGCCAGAGTGCAGTGGCATGATCTCAGCTCACTGAAACTTCCGCCTGCCGGATTCAAGCGATTCTTCTGCCTCAGTCTCCCGAGTAGCCGGGATTACAGGCGCACACCTACGCCCGGCTAATTTTTTTTTTTTTCTTTAGTAGAGATGGTGTTTCACCATGTTGACCAGGCTGGTTTCGAACTCCTGACCTCAGGTGATCTGCCCGCCTCGGCCTCCCAAAGTGCTGGGATTACAGGCATGAGCCACCACACCCAACCTTTCTTTCTTTTGAAATGGAGTCTCCCTCTGTTGCCCAGGCTGGAGTGCAGTGCTCACTGCAACCTCCACCTCCCGGGTTTAAGCGAGTCTCCTTTGAGACGGAGTCTGGCTCTGTCTCCCAGGCTGGAGTGCAGTGGCTGGATCTCGGCTGGATCTCCACCTCCCGCGTTCACACCATTCTCCTGCCTCAGCCTCCCGAGTAGCTGGGACTACGGGCGCCCGCCACCTTGCCCGGCTCGTTTTTTGTATTTTTTAGTAGAGACGGGGTTTCACCATGTTAGCCAGGATGGTCTCGATCTCCTGACCTCGTGATC
>NW_012102031.1:3495052-3495816 GCF_000951045.1 Mandrillus leucophaeus
GTATTTTTAGTAGAGACGGGGTTTCACTGTGTTAGCCAGGATGGTCTCAATCTCCTGACCTCGTGATCCACCCACCTCAGCCTCTCAAAGTGCTGGGATTACAGGTGTGAGCCACTGCACCCGGCCCTGGCTAATTTTTGTATTTTTAGTAGAGGCACGGTTTTGCCATGTTGGCCAGGCTGGTCTGGAACTCCTGACCTCAGGTGATCCACTCACCTTAGCCTCCCAACGCACTGGGATTACAGGTGTGAGCCATCAAGCCCAGCACAGCACAATTTTCATCTTGCAAAACTGAAACTCTGCACCCATTAAATATTAACTCCCCATTCCCCTGACCCCCGGCCCCTGGCAATCCCATTCTACTTTCTGTCTCTGAATTTGACTACCCTAAGTGCCTCATCTGAGTGAAACCATATAGTATTTGTCCTTTTGTGACCACCTCATTTCACTTAGCATAATGTGCTTAAGATTCAGCCACATTGTAGCATGTGTCAGAATTTCCTTTTTTTTTTTTAAGGCTGAATAATATTTCATTGTATGGATACAACGCATTTTGTTTATCCATGGACATCTCATCCATTGATGAGTTGCCTCCACCTTTGGGCTGATTTTTATTTTTATTTATTTTATTTTATTTTATTTTATTTTATTTTGAGACAGAGTCTTGCTCTGTCGCCCAGGCTGGAGCGCAGTGGTGCGATCTCGGCTCACTGCAACCTCTGCCTCCCGGGTTCAAGCGATTCTCCTGCCTCAGCCTCCTGAGT
>NW_012102031.1:3496782-3501892 GCF_000951045.1 Mandrillus leucophaeus
GCCTCCCAAAGTGCTGGGATTACAGGCTTGAGCCACCGCGCCCGGCCAATTTTTGTATTTTTAATAGAGACGGGGTTTCACTATGTTGGCTAGGCTGGTCTTGAACTCCTGACCTTGTGATGTGCCCACTTCGGCCTCCCAAAGTGCTGGGATTACAAGCGTGAGCCACGCACCCGGCCTGAGGTGGGGTTTTGCCATCTGGGCTAAGCTGGTCTCAAACTCCTGGATTAAAGCAATCTAACCGCCTCAGCCTCCCAAAGTGCTGGGATTATAGTTGTGAGCCACTGAGCCCAGCTTAAACTTTTAAGTTCATGGGTACATGTGCAGGTTTGTTACATAGGTCAATATGGGTCATGGGGGTTTACTGTGCATATTAGTTCATCACTCAGGTATTAAGCCTAGTACCCATTAGTTATTTTTCCTGATCCTCTCCTTCCTCCCACCCTCCACCCTCTGAAAGGTCCCGGTGTGTGTTGTTCCCCTCTATGTGTTCATGTGTCCTCATCATTTAGCTCCCACTTAAAAGTGACAACATGCAGTATTTGGTTTTCTGTTCCTGTGTTAGTTTGCTAAGGAGAACGGCCTCCAGTTCCATCCATGTCCCTGCAAATGACGTGATCTCATTCTTTTTTATAGTTGCTCAAGATTAATTTTTTTTTTTTTTTTTTTTGAGATGGAGTCTTGCAATGTTGCCCAGGCTGGAGTGCAGTGGCGCAATCTAGGCTCACTGCAAGCTCCGCCTTCCGGGTTCACACCATTCTCCTGCCTCAACCTCTCGAGTAGCTGGGACTACAGGCGCCTGCCACCATGCCTGGCTATTTTTTTTGTATTTTTAGTAGAGGCAGGGTTTCACTGTGTCAGCCAGGATCGTCTCGATCTCCTGACCTTGTGATCCGCCCATCTCGGCCTCCCAAAGTGCTGAGATTACAGGCGTGAGCCACTGCGCCCGGCCGCTCAAGACTAATTTTTAAGGTGGTTATTCAGATGATCCTAAAGAGTATGATGATAGCCTATTTGGGTTTGTTTTTTGAGATGGAGTCTTGCTCTTGTTGCTCAGGCTGGAGTGCAATGGCATGACCTCAGCTCACTGCAACCTCCGCCTCCCGGGTTCAAGCAAATCCTCCTGCCTCAGCCTCCCAGGTAGCTGGGATTACAGGCACCCGCCACCACACCCAGCTAATTTTTTGTATTTTAAGTAGAGATGGGGTTTCACCCCATCAGTCATCAGTCACCACGCCCGGCTGCCTATTTGTTTTTAATTCATAGACTCAAAATGCACTATAATTTAAAATTCTCATCCTCTTCAGACTATACAGAGCCTCCAGTCTGAAACAATCTAGAACTGGACCATCCATTGGGGTGACCTCGAGCCGTAGCCATGAAGCCCGATCGTGCTGGCCTGCACAGAATTATTCTGTACGGGTAAAATACACCCGGATTTCGAACAAGGTTTTACCCCCATCACTCAGGCTGGAGTGCAGCGGCATGATCATGGCCCACTGCAGGCTCGACTTCCCAGGCTCAGATGATCCTCCCACCTCAGCCTCCTCGGTAGCTGGGACTACAGGTGCGTGCCACCACCTCTGGCTAATTTTTTGTATTTTTCAGTAGAGACGAGGTTTCACCATGTTGCTCAGGCTGGTCTCAAACTCCTGGACTCAAGCGATCCACCTGCCCCTCTTTTTACTTTTTCAAATGTGATTATTAGAACATCTAAAATGGCATATGGGCCAGGAACAGTGGCTCATGCCTGTAATCCCAGCACTTTGGGAGGCTGAGGTGGGTGGACTGCCTGAGGTCAGGAGTTGGAGACCAACCTGGCCACCATAGTGAAACCCCATCTCTACTTAAAATACAATAAATTAGCTGGGCGTGGTGGCAGGCGCCTGTAATCCCAGCTACTAGGGAGGCTGAGGCAGGAGAATCGCTTGAACCTGGGAGGCAGAGGTTGCAGTGAGCCGAGATCACGCCATTGCACTCCAGTCTGGGCAACAAGAACGAAATTCTATCTCTAAATAAATAAATAAATAAATAAATTAAACGGCATATGGGCCAGGAGCGGTGGCTCACGCCTGTAATCCCAGCACTTCGGGAGGCAGAGGTGGAACATGGCAAAACCCCGACTGTACTAAAAAATACAAAAACTTAGCTGGGTGTGGTGGCGTATGCCTGTGGTCCCAGCTATTTGGGAGGCTGTGGTGGGAGGATTGTTTTAGTCCAGGTGGTGGAGGCTGCAGTGAGTCGTGATCACGCCACTGCACTCCAGCCTGGGCGACAGAGTGAGACCCAGTCTTAAAAATAACATAAGGTGGAATGAAATGAAATAATACAATGGCACGTGAGGCTCACACTGTCTCTCTGGACTCTTCATCCTAGAGGACCAATTCAAGTGCTTTCTGAATCCAGAGGAGTCACCTAGAGTTCTTCCTTCCAAGCAGAGGAAGCCTTGGGCTGGTTCCTCAATTTCACTGGGGTGAAATTCACAGAGCATACAATTAACCATTTGAAAACGTGCAGGTCAGTGGCACTCAATGCCTTGACCATCACCTCACCCCAGAAAAACACGCTGGCTCTGTTATCAGTCTCTGCAGTTTCCCCCTTTCCCCAAGCCCTGCTTTCTGTCTCTATGGATTTGCCTGTCACCGGCATCTCCAGGAGGAATCGTACATGTGACCTGTTATGACCAGCTTCTCTCATTAGCACAGTGATTTTGAGGCTCTTCCACGTGGTGGCCTGTCAGTGTCATTCCTTTTCATGGCTGAATACTATTCCGTGGCGTGGAGGCAGCACAGTCTGCTTCTCATCTTCGGATGGGTATCTAGGTGGCTTGTGACGTTCGGCTATGATGAGTAACGCTGCCGTAAACACTTCCATACTGTTTCTGTATGTTTTTGTTTCCTGGGAGTGGAATTGCTGGCTCATATGGTAATGGCTGGTTCCTTCTTTTAACATTCACTTTGCTTATCAAAAGTTCTAGATACGGCTGGGCACGGTGGCTCACGCCTGTAATCCCAGCACTTTGGGAGGCTGAGGTGGGTTGGGAGGCCAAGGCAGGTGGATCAATTGAGGTCAGGAGTTCAAGACCAGTCTGGCCAACACAGTGAAACCCCGACTCCAGTAAAAATACAAAAATGAGCTGGGCGTGCTGGTGGCTGTAATTACAGCTACTCCGGAGGCTGAGACAGGAGAATCGCTTGAACCTGGGAGGCGGAGGTTGCAGTGAGCCGAGATTGAATCACTACACTCCAGCCTGGGTGACAGAGCAAGATCCCATCTCAAAAAAAAAAAAGAAAAAGAAAAAGAAAGTTCCAGATACACAGACTCTTGATTTCACTGAAGGGAGGTGGGGCTACTTGTTAGGCACCCCCCATGTCAGTATTTTCAGGACTTTGCTGTGGGTCAGATTCTGCAGCGAGGAGCCTCTGTGTCCTGCCTGGAGGGTGAAGACCGGGCTGTGTGCTGGGAGCTGGGCAGCGGACATGGGGGCCCAGCGCCCAGAAGCACCCTGCAGCTCTGCTTCCATGGCAGCGCCGCTACGTGGGTGGACTCTGGTGAGTGGAGGAGGGGACTGCCTGCCCATTCTGGGTGGGAGTCCGGGGACCTGACTGCGTCTCATTTTCCCCCACCTGGGACTGCTGGCTCAGGCTGAGTTTTCAGTGGTTCTTCAGGAAAACCACACTGGTGCTCAGCTGCCATCACACACCTGGGATGTAACTCCTGTGTCTCTTAAGTCAGTTGCCACTCTACATGGACTTTTCAGCTTCAAACCTGCGTGGATGTTGTCTCTATCCTGATTGCTACAACCTTGTGGGTTTATACCTGGAAGGAAGGAAGGGAGGGAGGGAGGAGGGGAGAGGAAGGGAAGGAGGGAGGGAAAGGAGGAAAGAAGAGAGGGAGGAAGAAGGGAGGGAAGGAGGGAGTGGGTTGGGGGGAGGTAGGGAGGGAAGGAGGAAAGGAGGAAGGGAGGGAGAGAAGGAGGAAGGGAGGGAGAGAAGGAGGAAGGGAGGGAGAGAAGGAGGAAGGGAGGGAGAGAAGGAGGAAGGGAGGGAGAGAAGGAGGAAGGGAGGGAGAGAAGGAGGAAGGGAGGCAGAGAAGGAGGAAGGGAGGAAGAGAAGGAGGAAGGGAGGCAGAGAAGAGGGAGGGGAGGGAGGGAACGGGGAAGGGAGGGAGAAGGGAGGGAAGGAAGGAGGAAGGGATGGATGGGGGGAGCAGAGGGAGGGAGAAATCCCTCTCTGTTGTTTTAAGGGGGTTTCAGGAGGGGTAGAAAGTCGACGAATGTGTTCAGTCCGTCATCTTTAGCAAAGCCGCCAGCACAGGAGGAGCCTGGCAGTCAGTCCCAGGAAGCCCAGACCCCTCAGGAGCATTCCAGGGCCCGGTGCAGAGCCCACCTGCTCTGGGAAGGTTCCAGAACTCATCAGACAGAAGGGGTCTCCCCTTGGCCTGGGTCTCAGGGCCCATTCTGGCTGTTTTGGCCAGACTTCCAGATGTAGTTTTATCTTCCCCAAAGACAGCCACTGCGGGGCCAGAGTCTTAACCGAGACTTTCTGACTGCCTCCCCTCTCTCCACCCTGCCAGCCTCAGCCCCTACTTGGCTGCACACACGGTGTCTAGTGCCCGGCAGGCTTTGTTGCTGGCTGGGGTAAAGGGAGGGCGCACCGGGAAGCCGATGCAGCCACAGCAAAGGCTTGGAGGAAAGGAGCGGAGTACGAGGGGACATCCCTCTCTGTCATCTCCGGATTTCTTTCCACCTGTTACTGAAAGCTTCTTGGATTTTTGGAGACAGGGTCTCACTCTGTCACCCAGGCTGGAGTGCAGTGGCATGATCTCGGCTCACTGCAGCTCTGCCTCCCAGGCTCAAGCGATTCTCCCACCTCAGCACCTCCCTCCGCCGGTTCTCCCATCTTCTTCCTGGGTCTGAGGCCCCAGGGTGGCTGAAAATTCAGGAAGGCTGGAATGGGGATGTTAGCTGCACGTCACTGCACTGAGGAGGCTGGTTTAGGCCCCACTGGTCCCCCCGAGGCATGGCCAGCCTCCTGATGAGGTGCAGCAGGCATGAACCCTTGGGCCCACCATCCTTTCAGGGGGCTGTGGAAATATTTTATTTTTTTTT
>NW_012102031.1:3504242-3514568 GCF_000951045.1 Mandrillus leucophaeus
TTTTTTTTTTTTTTTTTTAAAGCTGAGCTGTAAACTTTCATTTGAGGATGAGATGGGGATCAGAGAGATTTATGGGCCAAGGTCGCCCAGGGGCACCCGGGAGGTGGGACTTACAGAAGCACCAGGTCGGGGACGGTCACGTGGTCTTGGGGGCAGGCCAGAAGGAGGCTGTCAGCCCCACCTACCATTAAGCCCCTGCAGCAGCATGTGGGTTTCCTTAGGTTCCAGATTGGCTGGCCTCCCTCTGGAAGCCCGGATTTGTGACTCTACAGTGAAGCCAAGGACTCTGTATCTTCACTGCCACCCCCTCTTCATGGCCAAAGGACTGGCTGTAGAGCCAGGCTCCCCAGCCCATGTGATGCCCAGTGTGTGCAGTGGCTACTCATACCTGTGATGTGCCCTCAACACCCACAGGGAGCCGCTCACATGTGACAGCACGCACGCTTAGAAAGGCCTTTCTGATATGGGGCTAAAATGTCTCCCAGTCACTCTGCCCAAGCTCCTTAACTGGTCTGTGCTTGCTTTTCCACATCTGTAAAATGGGTGCCAGCAGTAGGACCCAGCGAACCTTCAGACACAAATACCTGCCCTTCAGCGGCTGGGTGAGGGCTGCGGGAGTGAAGGCTTTGCAAGCTCCCAGCAGGGCACCTGGCCCTGAGCAGTGGAGAGTTTCATTAGGATCACCGGGTCCCGCAGCCGGGGACCTGCTGGGGTTTCCTGTGAAGCACGGGTCTATAAACCTACAGGATTGACACGGCTCTTCCTGAAGCATCAATTTACTTAACGAATAATTTCAAAATGTTACTTTTGAAAAGATAATGCTATTTTTGTACTCAAATGGAACACAAGAATTTGACTGCAAAATTCACCTGTTCCAAATAAATGAGACACGTAATTTCTTACAAACCTCAAAACTCGCAGCGTCCTAGGGCGGGGGTAGTTTTCTGTAGGGTGACGACATATCCTGCAATGAAGTCCCAGAAGCCCGGCTCTGGGCAGTCCGTCTCTTTGTCCACTCATGTTCTTAGACACATCCCAGGGGCCGGCCCTGAGCTACTGGGATCACTGGAGGCGCATCCAGGTCTGGGGGAAGGGAGTGACTCCCACACAGCAGGTGCCCAGAGGTAGGAGGCTGGACCCACAGAAGGTTCTGGTGTCAGCACAAGATGGCTCTGCTGAAATGCCGAGTGCAGGAGCTTAATTGCGGAGCGTGTGGAAACCAGCCATGGGCTCTCAGGCCCACTCCTGCCCTGCCCTGGCCCCTCTGTGATGGGAGAACCAGGACAAGAAGGGGCTGGATCAGGTGACTGGTCATACAGACTGTGGTCCTTTCACCTTTCTGGGGGTCTCTGAAGGCAGGAATGGAGTCTGTGAACGGGTGTCAATATTTCTCAAAGCCGGCTGTCAGACACTGCGTCTGTCCCTGACGCGGCCGCCCAGGCTCGTGGAATGCCAAGTGCCTGTCTCTGCTCGGGGCTGACATCACCTCTGCGTGGGAACAGCCTGTGCTCCGGCGAGCTCATCGGGATTGGCAGAGATCTGCATCCTTGTCTGGTTCCAAGACAGGGGGCCCAGAAGGAGACTCATGAAAGATGCCCTTGTCGACGGAAATTTCAGGAGCTTGGCCCACAGCCTCTGTCTTCGCTTCGACTGTGAAGAGGCCAGAACCACGCCCGCTGCCCAAGAGCTAGGCTCTGATGAGGCTGCAGGTAGCGCCGACTCAGTACCTGCTTCCACCAGGGTCCAGACCGAGCCCTCATGGCACAAGAGTGCCCACAGGCATGTAGCGGACAGGTGGACATCTCAGCTAACGCTCTTGTCACCTGTCCCTGACTCTCCATCAGTAGGACAAGGGCAGGTCTCACTTCTCACAGCTATGGCCACTCGATGTGTTCAGCAGTCTAAGTGGGTCATTGCCTCATTTTGTACATGAAAAACCAGCCGAAGTAACTGCCCAAGGTCACACGACCATTCCCTCCGTCCCTTCCTCCCTGACTCACGCCATGCCTGTGAGAGAGGCTGCTGCGTGCCTGACTGGGACCTAGTGGAGTAACAGAGAGAAAGCTCTTGCTCCCATGGAGCAGGCGAGAGGAGACACGCATAAAGACAGAGAGTGTCCTACGAGGAAACAACAGGGAGATGGGCAGTGGGTGGCGGAGTGGGGGGTCAGGGAAGGGCTCTCTCCAGAGGGGCATCTGTGCTAAGACCTGAAGGACAAGAAGGAACTAGCCCCACAAACAGCACAATTGGGTGCTTTTCCCTTTGATGTCTGAGCAGCCTGGAGTCACTCCACACGGGCCCTGCTGTCCCCACTGCCAATGGCAGAAACACCCCGACATGGGCATCATGGGGAGCCTGCTCTGAAGCTCTGCTCCCAGCTCTGCCGCCAGCTCCTGGCTCATGAGAGAATGAGAGGACCAGACCAGGACGGTATAACTCCTAGTGAAGATGGCTCACAGGTGCTGCGGCGCCCCCAGCCCACCTGCCCCTGCCCCGGGACAATGGGATTTCTGAGGGCTAGGACCTCCGTGGAGCCAGGGACCTAGCTGGGTTTTGGGAGAGACTGATTTTTTTTTTTTTTGAGACGGAGTCTCGTTCTGTTGCCCAGGCTCTGGAGTGCAGTGGCACTATCTTGGCTCACTGCGAGCTCCGCCTCCCGGGTTTACGCTATTCTGCCTCAGCCTCCCGAGTAGCTGGGACTACAGGCGCCCGCCACCACGCCCGGCTAATTTTTTGTATTTTTAGTAGAGACGGGGTTTCACCGTGTTAGCCAGGATAGTCTCGATCTCCTGACCTCATGATCCGCCTGCCTCAGCCACCCAAAGTGCTGGGATTACAGGCGTGAGCCACGGCACCTGGCCGAGACTGATGTCTTTAAGGAATGAGTGGGTAGGGGCAGTGGGTGGGGGATGGGTTTCTCTGGTTCCATCTGATCCTACCTCAGGCCTTTCCCCATGGAGGCTACGGGAGGCAGAGAGGCTGGAGAGGGCCATGTTGGCCTGCCTTGTGTCAGATGCCACATGGGGATGCGGATGGTGGTAGTGACTCTCGCCCAGGACTGCACAGCTCCGCCTGGCTGTGCTGTTCACTTTTCTTACCTTGACTCCTGGCCCCTTAAGTCCTCAAATCCACTCCCGAGCTTCCCCTCTTGGCTGAAACAGCGTCCCTCTCACCTTCATTTCCCTCCAGGAGACAGGTTCAAGTGCAGTAAATAACACCAAGGCTGGGGACAGGGGACACAAAGCCAACAGTGCAGCACCTGGCCCCACACACTTAGGGCAGAGCAGGTGCTGGGAGAGGCCTGGGGCCTAGAGTTGCATGGTGGCCACTTGTGACCAGGACTGTGCCTGAACCTGTCTGTGCCTCAGTTATTCACCATGTCTCTCTCGGGTGACAGGGCTGATACCACAGCTCCAGGAGTGTTCAGGGGCCATAGAGGTCCTCAGGACCCCTGGCGGCTCGGCTGGGGAGGCTGAGAAGGACAGATCCTGGAAGGAAACTCTGCAGGCACAGTCCCTGCCCAGCAGAGCGGAGGGGGGGACATCCGGGACCCTCTGACCACACCAGACAGAGCGTGGCTTTGTTCCTAGGCAGATGCACTCTTTCGGTTTCTGTTGCAGAGGCTCTTCTTAGAGGGATGAGTTCTTAAGTCCCAGAAAGCAGGATGAAGTGCTCTATGGACTGGGATTTATAGAAGATCCTTCCCCAAAGCAAAACCCAATAAAGCAAACTAGCCAGCAAGAGGGCAAGGCCTCGCCCTGGTGACCTGAGCACTGGGCGGCTATAGCACCACTCACACACCAAGACTCTAGGCTCTCTCTCAGCAAGAGTGGAATTGGCACCACAGCCCTGCCACTGGTCATGGGCCAGAGGGCTTGGCCTGCAGCAGGGAAAACCCTGTCACCCCCTCCAGATGTGCATGAACACATCTGGGCCTGAGAGTGGGCCTGGGAGGTAACAGGCAAGCCATGTTTCCCTTGGGCTGTGGGGGTGGCAGCGTGGAATGCAGCCAGAAGGCCTGGGTTCAAATCCCAGCCCTGCCACTTAGCAGCCTGGTGAGCAGAGTTCTTGAACCTCCAGGGCAGTGAAGAGGGGAGGCGTCCACCTCCCAGGGCCGCTGCGAGTTACAGGAAACATGAGCAACAGCACTATTAATATCACAATGTGTAATGCCACCATTTATTACTTCTTTACTGCATTAAAAAAGTGACCCTGTTTCTAGAGACCAAACAGCACCACAGAGGCATGCTTGGAAGAGAATTCCTTTTGTTCCCAAGCCTTTGTGACTGACTTTAAATCCTCTCACCTGCAGAACAGAGATGGCTTCAAAGTGGGGGGTGGGGGAGTGAGTGAGGATCCTGGGCTGAGACCTGTTTTTCTTCCATTTCTGCTGTGGATTCCCGCAGCTCCCTGGTTCCACACCAGGCCCTGCTCTGCCACAGGAAAATGGATTCCTGGGTCACAGAGCGGTCAGGCCTTTGACTTTGCAGAGACCAAGCACCCTGGAGGCTGTGCAACAGTGGCCAGTCGCTGGTGGGCTGGTCTGGGACATGGCAGGCAGGGAGACTGGGAGCTGGGGAGGGCGTGGAGAATCCGGGGGTCCCTGGACACTGACTGAATGGCTCAGGTCTGAGCTCTGACTGCCCCACTGATTGTGTGGCTTAGCCAAGGTGCAATTCTCTCGGCCTGCTTCCTCCTCTGAAACAGGAGTGGCAATCCTGGCCGACAGCCCTGGTGGCACCCCCTCCCCACTGAAGGCAGAGAACCTGTGTGAAATAGTCTTAACTCTGGCCCAGGGCCGGGCCGGCCCGACCCTTCTCCTGCGCCTCCCAGGGTAGTGTGTCTCAAAGAACCTCTTCCCTCCTGGAACCATTTTCCACTCTTCTTTCTTTCAAACGAGTCCCCCAGCCTGACTCACAACCCCTGCTTGCTACCCTCAGCCGGTAGAGGACCCTCATCAGTGGTAAAGATAGTTCATCTCAGCCGCCTGCCAGCCTATGGTCTTCGCAGCACCAGAAAGAAAATGCAAGGCGATACTGGCTCACCCTGGCTAAGGCCTGACAAGAGCAGCCCCCGCCTCAGTCTGCCAGGGTCAGTCCCCACCTCTCCCGCATGCCCGGCTCGGGGGAGGCCCAGGCTGCCCTCCTCTGGCAGCTCCAGGTCTCTTAGACCACTTCCCCCTGGCTCCTTTCCACCTGGCCTGCCCCTTCTGTGGCCATCCCAGGTCCCGGATGCTGCCCTGGTCCTCCCGAACGTTTACCACAGATGACACAACCAAGGCAGGACCAGGGATGGGGCCCAGGGACAGACGTGGGCACCAGCCTGGGTTCCACTCTGGATGTAGGAGCACAGGGCTGAGAGGCTGGAGAAGCGGGGGGCTACTGTCCCGAGGTGAGGGAGGTGATGGTGGGAGGAGGGGTGGGCTTGGGACAGCAGGGTCTACTGGGCCTGCGACACTCAGGGTTCACAGTGCGCCTCTTCCTGCTCTGCAGGAGGCTGCTGGGGAGGCTCGGGCGGCTTGCAGGACTGCTGCGGCTTCTACACCTGGCCCTCTGCTCTGAGAAAGGGCGATGGTCCTGGCTGAGGCCACCTGCGAGGAAGTAGCCTTCAGCTTCCTGTGTGGTAACAAGGTGTGAACCACAGGTCCAGGCTGCACTCACACCCTCTATTGCCCGGAGAGCCATGGGATAGAGTCTGCTGTGGGCTGAGGACGGGGTGCCTGCTGGCCGCTGTGGCACAGGCAGATGTTAGGAAAAGGCTGGACCCTGTCCTGCCCCACGCCAGGCCCTGCTTGGGCTGCATTCCCCGGCTGCCCTATGGTGCCGTCACCACGCTCTGCTCGCCATGGTCCACGCTCCAGAGGCGGTAAAACTCAGCAAAGTCCACGTAGGGCTCAACACGGCCATCCTCGCCAGGCGGGAGCGAGTGGGCGGGCCGGGAGCGGAAGAGGCCCCCGTCGGAGCTGGAGCTGCTGCTCTGCGTGTGCGTGTTGGTGGACTGCAGGGTTAAGGTCGGGCTTTGGCTGTGGGACAACAGGGGAGGGAGTCAATCAGGAGCAGTCAGGTCAAGGGGGCTGGGGCAGTGTGGGGATAGAATGGCCCCTGCCTCTACCACCCCCTTGGGCCACAGGCCTTTCTGGCAGAAGCGACCATAAGAGCTGGCCCAGCCAGATGCTCTTAGGAAGAGATAAAAAGTCAAATTTTGAAGCACCAGCTGCATGTGGCTACTTAAATGAACTAAAGGTAAAGAAAATGGGCCAGGCGCAGTGGCTCATGCCTGTAATCCCAGCACTTTGGGAGGCCAAGGCGGGGTGGATCACCTGAGGTTAGGAGTTCGAGGCCAGCCTGGCCAACACGGTGAAACCCCATCTCTACTAAAAATACAAAAAAATTTAGCTGGGCGTGGTGGCACGCACCTGTAATCCCAGCTGCTTGGGAGGCTGAGGCAGGAGAATTGCTTGAACCTGGGAGGCAGAGGTTGCAGTGGGCCAAGATTTTGCCATTGCACTCCGGCCTGGGCAACAAGAGTGAAACTCTGTCTCAAAAAAAAAAAAAAAAAAAAAGAAAATGGAACACTCAGTTCAAGTGTCTAATAGCCACAAGTGCTGGAGACGCGGTGACAGGACAGCATCCATGCGAGCACTCCCGCCACCACAGGAAGTTCCCCAGGTGCAGCTGAGCCACCGACTGTCCATTACCATCTCTCTAAACCCTTCCCAACCCAGGCCCTACTCAGCAGGGCGGGCAAGGTGTCTTCTAGAAAACCTTCCTTCGCCCCCTCCCCTTCACTCTCTTCTCATCAGCTGGGTGGGGACAGGCACCCACCTTAAGTCACAGCTGGAACTGCCTGTTAGCGCTGCCCAGCACCAGCAGAGGGCTGGCCCATGGCGGGACCAACTACCATGGCTCAGACGCTGAAGGGAGTGAGGAACATAGGCAGCGGAGGAGGGCGGGTTGTCCTGCCTTGTCTAGGGCCACAGCAGTCCCACTCTGCTTTGTGGACACAGCTGGAGGACTCCTCCAAGCAGCCCGGCAGGGGTACTGGACAGGCCACCCCTACTGCACTCAGGAAGCCCACGGAGCTTGCTCGGTCTGGCAGGCCTTTCTAGCCCTGTGGCAGCATCCACGACTCAGAGGCAGAGGGAAAGGAAGGCCCCCTGATGAGGCAGAGGTAAACAGGCCACCCACCCCCCTCCAGGGCCTTTCTAATTGGCCACATCCTGCGCACTCCATCCTCAGAGTGGGCTGGGTGTGGCATCTCTATCATTCCATGCAGGGCTGGAATGTGGAAACCAGATCCGGGTCCCCTGGTGTGGGGGGTGCACATTCTACGGAAGGGAAGGGGGTGGGGTGTACTCAGGCAGGTCTGCGGCTGGACGGGGCCTAGCTGCAACCCCCTCAGGCTGCTGTCTCTACCTCGCCCCCTGTCCAGAAACCACAGAACTCACTTCAAAGCTAAAATCAGGCACATTAGCCAGAAAGCACCGACTCTGACAAGCCAGTACAGGCCAATGTCCCCAAGCAAGGACACTAAGGGAAGTCACCCCATATCACAGGAAGCCACCCCACATCACACCCAGGTGGGGAATGAAAAGAAAACCTTCCACTGACTGAAACCAGCAGACCGGCCCACAAGAAAATATGAGAAGTAGTCTGGGACCATCAGCCACCTGACCGAAAACCCCACCTGCCTCAGTTTCTAGGGAGACCTCCCTCACCAGGCACGGAGCTGGGGACTTCCAGACCCCAGGGCATCTTATCCACAAGCCTTGGCCCCATGGTCATTTCTGTCCCGGTGCCACAGGACACTCATGGGGGGACAGGGCTCGGGGTGGCTAAGTGGGGGAGGGACTTACTTGGTGAGGGTCGGGGTGGCTTCATCCAGGGTGGAAGCGCTGTGAGCCCCGTTGACCATCTGGCCCTGGGAGGGCATGACAAGGGAGAGGGTCACGCTGGTCTTGCTGGTGCTCTGGGCACTGGAGTATGGCACAGACACAGGGTACACTCGTCCCCCTGCAGCTTTGGGAGGAAGAGAGTGGGGGCCTCAGGCAGCGGCTGAGGAGACACCCGGGTTAACAGGGGCAAAGCTGCTCCCATGGCCTGATGGGGTGGTGCCTGAGGGCTGAGTGTAGGTGGCGGCCATGCCTGGCTCCCCAAGCCCAGAGCGGCCCCCTGCCCCTTGGGACAGCTCAGGAGGAGTGTCCCTTGGCAGAGACTCTTCCAGGCTGGGCTGAGAACTCCTTGTAGCAATAAAGCTAGCAGTAAAGCCTGCTGGCGCTCAAGCTGCCTCAAGGAAAGGGTTACTGCCTGGCTTCCCACGGATGCTTTAATCCAGAGGATAAGTTTGCTCCCAGTTGAGGCTGACCCAATAAAAATATGGTTGCAATAACAACGGCCAAAGAAACTTCAATAACCCTGGTGTCCACGGCAGAACAAATCTGTCTGTGGATGCCTGAGCTTTATCTAAGGTTTGCTTGTTTAAAACAAAGAAAAAGAAATGCAGCCCTCGGGAACCGAAGGTCTTGGTGCTGAGCAGCACTGCGGGGAGCACGGGAGAAAGCAGCCGCCTCTTCTCCTGAGAACTTGGTTGAAGAATGACATAGGTAGAAAGCAAAACGTCCTTCTCCCTGTCCTGCTCCAGCCCAGGGACAGACAGGCCCTGGGGCCTGACCATTTGTCCACATGCCTCATCTCTTCCAGGTCCCTTCATTCTTCAGCCTCGGTTTCCCCCTCTGGAAAACAGGGGTACCGCCTGTCTTTAGGGTTACCCATGAGGACCGAAGGGAATAATGCAGGCTGTGCGCCTGGCACACGGTAGGCACTCAATCAGTGGTGGCCATCATCTCTACTATGGGGCTTCAGGGCTCTGTGAATTGCTTGCTGGTGCACTCAGGTTCTGGGAGGTTGCCGGGGCAGGTGGTATTAACCTCCATTTAACAGACAAAAAAGCAAAAATCAACATGCAGCTCAGAGAGGCTGAAAGTCAAGAGAACCTGAGTTAGAGCCACTGAGAGCCAGGCCCCCTGACTCCATCTCCGTTTCAAGCAGCCTCGGGGGCTCTGCATCCACCTCTGGCCCCTAGATGGCATCCCCAGGCACTGCCTGTCTGTATGGCACACGTACCTGGGGCCGGGCTCGGTGTGGGCTGGCTCATTTCACCCAGTGGGTAGCCAAAGTTCCTCACCAGCAGGGTCATGTCCTCATGCCGGGGGCAGAACCTGGCACGCTCCCCACCGCTGGCGAAGGTGTCGCTGTGGATGCGCTTCACCCGGTCCACCACGGCCTGGGCCACGGCATCCAGGGAGGTCTGCTTGGCAAACTCAGTGTCAATCATTGCAGCAATCTCCTGGAGGAGGGGGGAGGAAGAACCTGGTAAGGAACGGAGTGTGGCCTGGGGGGCGTGGGCCATAATCTCAGAGCTTAAAATCAGGAGATTTAGTGGTCAATAGCGCAGCAGGTGAAGGAAGTGCCTGCCAGCCAAGTTTGAAATCTGAGCCTTTCAAGGTATTCAGGATAATCCTTCTGGAACTTTCTCATTAGGAAGTGTGTGCCCTTGTGACTGCTCTGATTGTTGGGTGCATACCTCTAGGATGGGGAGAACATCCATCTCACTGGGTGAATATGAGGATTAACTAACAATGCTGTGAGAGCATTCTGTCAGCCACTAAAAAGCCCAGTACCTGCCAGGCACGGTGGCTCACGCCTGTAATCCCAGCACTTTGGGAGGCCAAGGCAGGCAGATCGCCGGAGGTCAGGAGTTCGAGACCAGCCTGCTCAACATGGTGAAACCCCGTCCCTACCAAAAATACAAAAATTAGCTGGGTGTGGTGGCAGGTGCCTGCAATCCCAGCTACTCAGGAGGTTGAGGCAGGAGAATCACTTGAACCCAGGAGGCGGAGGTTGCAGTGAGCCGAGATAGCACCACTTGCACTCCAGCCTGGGGGACAAGAGCGAGACTTCATCTCAAAAAAAAAAAAAAAAAAAGAAAAAAGCCCAGTAGCAAGTGTCATTATTATGAAACACTCTTTCCTGGAACAAACTTGTTGTAGGCAATGTTATACATGCTAGGATTTTGCCAGGAACTGGGGATACAGAATGAAAACAGGGTCCCTGACATAAGAGAAGTCCCTGTCCAGTATACAGATGTTCCTCAATTTAGGATGGGGCTATGTCCTGACAAACCCACTGTAAATTGAAAATAACGTAAGTTGACCAGGCGCAGCGACTCACACCTGTAATCCCAGCACTTTGGGAGGCTGAGGTGGGTGGATTACCTGAGGTCGAGATCGAGACCAGCCTGGCCAACATGGTGAAACCTGGTCTCTAC
>NW_012102031.1:3516038-3527229 GCF_000951045.1 Mandrillus leucophaeus
TCACTTGAACCTAGGAGGCGGAGGTTACAGTGAGCCGAGATTGCACCACTGCGCTCCAGCTTGGCCAACAGAGCAACACTCCATCTCAAAAAAAAAAGAAATCAGAACACAGGGACCGGGACCGGGGGATAGTTAGGCACTTGAGACTTTTTCGAAGTAAATCTGCATTCAATCCAGCAATCCACTACTGGGCATCTACCCAAAGGAAAATAAGTCATTATATGAAAAAGATACTTGCACACATATGTTTATAACAACACAATTCACAATTGCAAAGATGTGGAACCAGCCTAAGTGGCCACTGACTAATGAGCAGATAAAGAAAATGTATTTATAAACTATGGAATACTACTTAGCCAGTAAAAGGAAAGAAAGAATGTCTTTTGCAGGAACTTGGATGGAGATGAAGGCCATTATTCTAAGTAACACAGGAGTGGAAAACCACAAACTGTATGTTCTCACTTATAAGTGGGAGCTAAATGATGAGTATGCACAGGCATACAGAGTGATACAATGGAACTTTAGAGACTCAAGGTGGGAGGGTGGCAGGGGTGCTAGGGATAAAACACCATACATTAGTTACAGTGTACATTACTTGAATAACTGGTGCACTAAAATCTCAGAATTCACCACTACATAATTCATCCCTATAACAAAAAATACTGGTACCTCAAAAGCTATGGAAATAAAAATTTACACATTTTAAAGAAGACTTTTTCCTCATGATATTGATTGATTGATTGAGAAGGAGTCTTGCTCTGTTGCCCAGGCTGGAGTGCAATGGCACAATCTCGGCTCACTGCTACCTCCGTCTCCCAGGTTTAAGTGATGCTCCTGCCTCAGTCTCCCAAGTGGCTGGGATTACAAGCGCCTGCCACCATGCCCGGCTAATTTTTGTATTTTTAGTAGAGATGGGGTTTCACCATGTTGGCCAGGCTGGTCTCGAACTCCTGACCTCAAGTGATCCACCTGCCTCGGCTTCCCAAAGTGCTAGGATTACAGGCATGAGCCACCGTGCCCGGTCAATACATGACTTTTAATTAAAAATGACAAAGCAGGCTGGGCACAGTGGCTCATGCCTATAACCCCAGCATCCTGGGAGGCCAAGGTAGGAGGATCGCTTGAGACCAGGAGTTTGAGATTAACCTGGGCAATACAGTGAGACCCTGTCTCTACCAAAAAAACAAAACAACACAAAACAAAAAACAACCAAAATTAGCCAGGTGTGGTGGTACACACCTATAGATCCAGCTACTCAGGAGGCTAAGGCTGGAGGATCGGTTCAACTCAGAAGGTTGAGGGTGCAGTGAGCCGTGGTCACGCCACTGCACTCCAGTCTGGGTGACACGGCGAGTCTTAAAAAAAAAAAGTCAAAGCAGAAAAGGTTATTTTCCCTACAAGAATCACAGACAGGAGGAGGAACACAAACTGAACTTATCTTAGCCAGTCAGCAACCCAAGGAGGTCAGGGAAAGGCAGTTTTCCTTTGAGATCATCCCTAACATGACTGTCTTGAAGTCACACTTTGGAGACTCCAAGGTGTAAGAAAAATAAGCAGCCCCCCAGCTGAGGGCCTATGTTTACCACGCCTAACCTCACTGCGATCTCACAAAGGTAGATGTTACCATCCCCACTGTAGAAACGAGAAGTGAACTGCCAGGTGTAGTGGCTCATGCCTGTAATCCTAGCACTCTGAGAAGCCAAGGTGGGTGGATCATGAGGTCAGGAGTTTGAGACCAGCCTGGCCAACATGGCGAAACCATTTCTACTAAAAATACAAAAATTGGCCAGGCGCAGTGGCTCACGTCTGTTAATCCCAGAACTTCAGGAGGCTGAGGTGGGTAGATCATGAGGTAAGGAGATCGAGACCATCCTGGCTAACATGGTGAAACCCCATCTCTACTAAAAATACAAAAAAATTAGCCAGGCGTGGTGGCGGGCGCCTGTAGTCCCAGCTACTCGGGAGGCTGAGGCAAGAGAACGCGTGAACTCAGGAGGCGGAGCTTACAGTAAGCCAAAATTGCACCACTGCACTCCAGCCTGGGCAACAGAGCGAGATTCCGTCTCAAAACAAAAACAAAAACAAAAATGAGCCGGGCGTGGGGGCAGACGCCTGTAGTCCCAGCTACTCGGGAGGCTGAGGCAGAGAACTGCTTGAACCCGGAGGCAGGGATTGCAGTGAGCCGAGATCGTGCCACGGTACTCCAGCCTGGGCGACAGTGAGACTCTTGTCTCAAAAAACAAACAAACAAACAAAAAAGAAATGAGAAGCAAACCGTAAATCGTCTGCCACTCAGGGAGGGCAGTAAAGCCGCCAGACCCTTGGCAGGAAGTGATGAGTGTGGGAGGGACTCTGCAGCCACAGCTCTGTGCAGCAGGCCACATCCCTTTCTGTGCTCTCTTCCTGGCCCTGGCCCCTTCCTGGCCGTCCCACAGTAATGCTGTGCCCATGGCAATTCACATCCATCTCCCCCTCGTCCCTTCAGGCCTTGCTCAGGTTCTGGGGACTAACACTGCTTCAAGCCTAAAATGAGTCAAGTTTTTGAGTGGGATGGGTGTTTTTAGAGCTCTGGGATTCTCCTTCCCCCAGCTTTGAACCCACAGATGTCTGGTGACGGCCTCTGAGAATCACAGCTCTAGAAGGCAGGGTGAGCACATCGCCGTGCAAGCCAGCCACGCTCGCCAGCTGTGGGCTTGGCTGGACCCAACTCACCTGGTTGGCCTGCCCAGGCCCATGGGCTGCCTCTAGGGCCTTGTACAGCCCCTCTGACATCAGCACCAGGAAGCCCGTCACCCCATCCAGTGGCTGTGCCCCGTGGATTTCTGGCTCTGCGATGATTGGTTTGGACTTGGCGGCGCTATGGGGAGAGAGTGGAAGGAAGAGTTTTGCTTGGAACAGCACCCAGGTGGATGCTGATTCTGCTGAGGGAAGGAATCTACGCCCAGAATGTAAAATAAAACACACAACCTGACAAGAGGAAAAGAGAGAAAGAGAAGGTCAGAAAAATAGACCCATCTTCTTATAGCAGCTGCTAAAATAAAGCTTGGAGGGCCATAAAAACTGGCAGGCAGCTAAGGTCAGGATGACAAAGGTTGAATGCCCGACTCTGGCCTGTTCCATACATCCTGTTCACAGGGCCTGGTGGTGGCAGGGCAGGGCGTGGGAGAGCAAGAGGGAGGGGTTATCCCTGGGAGCCCACGCCTCTTGCTATCATTTGGGCTTTTCCAAAACAGGTGGCTGAGACCCGAGATACTCTCTATGTGTAAAGGGATCCTTCAGTGACTGGGGTCAGAGTCACTACATGCCAGCACACGTGTGTGCACATGGAGGTAAGCACATGAGGAGGTGCTGGCAACACCATCCAGAAGGGCGGAGTCTAAGAACTTCCTGAGGGTCCATCAACCAAGGCTGGGTCCTGAGAGCTGTCATTACACAGAATGACACCAGCCTAACTGCAGGTGAGCAGAATGAAGAGATGGGCACCTTTAACGATAGCAGTGAGGGGTGTGTAAACGTATCTCCAAACTCATCAAGTTGTATGCATGAAATACGCACAGCTTTGTGTATGTCAATTATACCTTAGGGTTTAAAAAAAAGGAAAAGAAGGAGGGACAGGACACACCAGCACCTGGGAGGGGCAGGACACACCAGCACCTGGGTGTTCTGAAAAGGATGCGGGCTCCTTGGCCCACATCACACACACACACACACACAGACACCGTGTGTGTATACGTGCATGTGGCCAAATTTTGGAGCAGGACACACAAGAAACTAGTAGTTTCTGGCGAGGGGGTGAGGCAGCGAGTTCTGGAGCTTGGGGTAGGAAGACTTCCTTTCCCTGTACAGACCCCAGCACTGTCTGAAGTGTTTTATACAATGGATGTACTTTCCAATAAAGGAAACAGGACCCCACAAATTAGGGACAAACATTCGAAACTCAACTGCCTAGACTGCATGAGGGCAAGGAGTTCTAACGTGCACTTCCTAGGCCATGAGGACTGGCCTCTGCTGATGGGAACTCTGGCTTTGGGAACAGCCATGACATTAAATGCCGTGATTGCATCATGCAAGTGGACGTGCCTATCTCCCCAACCAACACTTCACATACAGGTTACCGGGTGGTTAAGGACACATATTCCAAATTCAGGCTGCCTGAGTTCAACCCCATGACCAGGGTGGGCTGTCTGGTAACTCCATGCCTCAGTTTCCTCTTATGAAAATGGCTCTAGGGGCCAGGCGCGGTGGCTCACGCCTGTAATCCCAGCACTTTGGGAAGCCGAGGCGGGCGGATCACAAGGTCAGGAGATCGAGACCACGGTGAAACCCCGTCTCTACTAAAAATACAAAAAATTAGCCAGGCGCGGTTGTGGGCGCCTGTAGTCCCAGCTACTCGGGAGGCTGAGGCAGGAGAATGGCGTGAACCCGGGAGGCGGAGCTTGCAGTGAGCCGAGATAGCGCCACTGCACTCCAGCCTGGGCGACAGAGCGAGACTCCGTCTCAAAAAAAAAAAAAAAAAAAAAAGAAAATGGCTCTAGGGTGATGGCAGTGACTGCCTCAAGGAGCCTGAGTAGGAAATACATAAAAGAAGTTAGTTACGCCCAGAGCTCTGCACGGGCTCAGCCTCATGATGATGACTGCCCATTGTGCTGCCATGAGTACTGGGATGACACCCAGAGGACGTGTCCTCAGAGGGAAATACACAATTCATCTTACACCTCTGCTGCAGCCGTGGGCGGCACGGACCAACAGGCCTGGTCCGTCCATCCCATGCCAACTCTGGCTTCGCCTGCCTTCCTTGTGGCACTAGTTGCCTCAGCTTTGCCCCAGCTCCTCAACTCCACCCCTCGTCTCTACAGTACCCAACTCCTGGCCTGCTGGGCCTAACCTGCCCCAAACCAACCTCTCTGGGAGGAAGAAAGGGTCTGCTTGGGCTCTGAACTACTTTGACTGTACGTCTGTTACTGGGGTCTATAGTCTGCGTCTGCCCCAGGCCTTCTGGACCCTTTTTTTTTTTTTTGAGACAGGGTCTTGCTCTGTTGCCCAGGCTGGAGTGCAGTGGCATGATCATGCTTCACTGTAGCCTCGACCTCCCGGCACAATCAATCCTCCCATCTTGGCCTTCCTAGTACCTTCTGTTCTTTCAAGCACAAGGGACAGCTGGGCTGGCACCTACCTGAGAAGGTCAATGTCCGTGTAGCCATATTTGACCTTGTAATCCCCGATCCGCCGGGTGCTCTCCTGCCCACAGATGATCCCCACCTGCTTGATCTTCCCGGCGTCCAAGCCTATGGAGGGAAACAATGCAATAATCCTGCTTCTTGTTCACAAAGAGGAACAAAAAGAAGGGGACAGAGACACAGCCATGGGAAGAAGGCAATAAGGACCCACTGAATAGGAAATGAAGACAACACCAGGACGCTTGGGAGAGCAGCTGACCCAGAAGTCCCTGGTGTCCTCAGTCCCCACGCCCATCACAACATGCCTCACTCAGAGCCCCTCCTCCAGGCACCACCCAGCACGGAGCAGCTTGCCTGCCATCTCCCTGCCCGTCCCGTGTGCCCCACATCTGCCTGGAGCTCACTGGGAAGGGAAGGACAGCTTGGCAGCAGCTGGGCTCCCTGGACTTCTTCGGCCTCTTTCAGTCTCCATCAATAACAGTAAATGCCTCCTGTGTGCCAGGCACTCCAGGAAGAGTTTCACATGCACTAACTCTGAATCCTCCTAGCATCCCGGGGCAGGTAACTATTATCCTTATTACACGGGGTCGGGGGGAACGGAGGCACAGAAAACTTAAGTAAGTTCCAATCACCAACCAGTAAGCAGCAGAGCTGGGATTGAACCCCAGGCAGACTGGCCAGGGAGCCCAAGGTTGCAGCCCCTCTACCACACGCCTCTCTACCAAAGGCAGGTGAAGGGTGAGCCCACAGGGATCAGCTTCCGCTCCCACTCACCCCTCGGCCAGGTATTCTCCCCACTTACCCAGCTGCGAAAGGCGGAAGAGCTCATCCTCGTTCTCTGTGGTGTGGTCCACGTTCAGCTGTGTCACCTGCAACCCATCCACTGTCGATTTACATAAAAGTGCACGGTTTGTACCTGTGGCGGAATGTGAACAGCTAAGCAAAGACCACGCACAGAGAGAAATAGGACATACTGGGAAGGCAGGGAGGGAAAAGGCAGGCATCTCACACGTGGAAATACCTGAAATGGGCAAAACAGGCTCAGACCAAAGGGGTGAGTCACCAGTTAGGGACAGTTGATGATACAAAGGAATTGGGTTTAACTTTTTCAGTGTAATCACAGGATTATGATCTTATAAAACAGAACTCTTCTCTAGAGATACAGACTGAAATATTTACAGGTAACATGACAGTGTCTGGTGTTTGCTTCAAAATAGCGAACGTGGGGACAAAAGGCCACAGGTAAAAGGTGGCTGGCCACAGTTGATAACTGCTGGGGTTGGCGATGGGCACATGAATGTTCATTAAATATCAGTCACTCTATTGTTCGATATTGTGGAAAATTTTCCACTAGAGTATTAAAAAAAAGGCAGTATCATCAGAGGGGTCTCCACAGAGTTCTTTCTACTGTAACCTGCACCTACCTGTCTGGCTTCTCACAAACCCCAATGCCCCTGTCACCTAGCCCCATCTCACAGCTGTTCATGGGAATGCTGGTTGGTTTGTCATGGCCAGGTAACCTCTTCCAGAAGCAGCGGCCCCGACTCGCCCAGAACGAGTTAAGAAGCAGAATAGGGACTAAAGGCCAGGACGCCTGCCTCCCATCCCGTCCCTTCTCCCTTCCAGCTGGGACTGAGGCATCACTGTGGAGAGGGACATACCCAAACGGTTTCAGGAAACCCTGGCTTTAAAGTGCGTGAAGTCTCTGGAAAGCAGATTGTCCAATAACGCACCAGCCCCTGTGGCTGACCTCTCCCCAGCCCTCCCCGCCCTGGGACAGGAGGGGGCTCACCGACATTGGCGACGTAGAGCTTATTGTTGAGAAGGACCGCCACAACGGCCATGGCCCCTCCCGAAATTTCCCTCTCCAGCGTCTTGAGTCTCTCAAGGATCTTCTGATACTGAGGAGGCAGCTGGTGCTGGGGCACCCCCTACAACCGTCAGCAGAGGGTCAAGGCGGGACGGAACTCTGGACCATCCTCCCAGCCTCTCCCTCTCTGTTCTTAAGAGCAAAGATCCGAGGGCCCGGAGGACAGACAGACAGATGGTCCACGGCACAGCCAGGATGAAGCCTGTGCTGCAGTTCCAGGGCGAGGTTCTTCCAGGAAAGCCGGAGATGACCTAACTCACAGCACGGAGGTCAGCGCTCCAGGTGGCAGTGGGCGATGTGAGCAGGTGGGTGACAAGGGTGGGGACCCATTCAGGTTAAACGACTGGGAAAAGCCCTTTCTCATGCCCACCACTGCCCAGCCACTGCTGAGCTTTAACGTGCAGCTGCCCACAGCAGGGCAGCGAGGTCTCTCACCTGTGGCCACCCACCAGGGTCCCCCATCAGGAACTGCTCCCTCCCTAACTCCTGCTGCTCTGGCCCAGTAATGTCAAGACAAAGTAGATGAGTCCACACTCCCTGCAAAGCTGGGCCTGGACTTGACTCCCCTGGGTGTCAGCTGGGGAAATTACCTCTGGCAGTTGCGACTGGAGGCTTGCCTTCTCAGCCAAGGCATCATCAATGGACTCCAGGAAGCTCCTCTCTACCACATCGAAGGCCTAGAGGGACACAGGACAGGGCAAAGGCTGGTTCAAAACACCACTGTCACTGGTGCTAAAATGCCCTCTATTCATAATAGCAACAGGTTCGCTGTATTCACTGCAGGTCCTCGTGTGATGGGGCTTTCCACGTGACAGTCCTGCCTCTGGCCCAGCACTGCAAGGCACCAGCTGCTTCCTGGAGATCACTGTCTTTGACAAAGCCCTTCAGCCCTGCACGGGTGTGCGCCCTGCAGAGGCGGCACTGCAGAGGGCTGGGGCAGGAGACAGTGCGGAAGCTAAGAGCAAAGGCTTGGCATAGGCCCGGCTGGTGTGACCTCTGGCCCCCTCACTCTCACACAATGGAGGTTAAGTGTTGTTCCGGGGCTGAGGTAAGACAGTACACCCTGGCACTCAGCAAGGCACCTGCTCAGAGAAATTGCCAGGCCTAT
This sequence comes from Mandrillus leucophaeus, assembly GCF_000951045.1. Classification (NCBI taxonomy): domain Eukaryota; kingdom Metazoa; phylum Chordata; class Mammalia; order Primates; family Cercopithecidae; genus Mandrillus; species Mandrillus leucophaeus. The sequence goes on from NW_012102031.1 coordinate 3,524,194, forward strand.
GACAGCTCATATGATTACTACAACTTCTTCCTGGGAGCCTTCTGTCAAACCCTGCTGGGCCCAGGACACTAGTGACACTGACACCTTCTCCCCAGTGTGAGATCTGCTGAGAATCACTGGCAATGGAGCCTGAGGCTGTGAAGGGCAGGAAAAGGCTGGCACCACTGTTCTCCGGGAACAGAAGCCCACCCTCTCATCTAACATGGGCCTGAGACATGCTCCTGAAAGGAGATGCCGGGAGGAAAGCTCCCAACAGCACAAGCAGAAACGTGGAACCAGACAACGAGGGCAGCAGCCCCTCAGAAGCGGGAGGCAAGGTCTTTCCTGAACGCCCAGGGATGCCACCTGCACCTGGAGGCTGAGCACCTGACCACACAGGAAAGAAAGGGGTAGCTCTAAATGACCCCATTTCTACCAGGCCTTGCCCTGTTCCCACCTCACACCTCTCTCCAAGCTCACATCCCTAAATGCCCTCCGTCTCCAGCAGTACCACCCCTGCCAGCCATTGAAGGCCTGCTGCTCACTGGCTGGTCCTGGACTCCTGTTGGGTTGGGGGGCGGCCTTCGCTGGGAGCTGTTCCTCTACCGGGGTGAAGGGGCCAGCGGGATCTTCACACCAACCCTGGCAACATGCTAGTGGTGCAGGGCCCAAGCCCTGGGGTGGGGGACATGATGTGGCTGGGTCACTGCCAGCCCCGGCACCATTACCTGCAGCAGCACGCGCCGCACGTCGGCCTCGGCGTGCTCGGCATTCAGCTGGCCCAGGAGGAGCTCTGCGGACAGCCGCTGGGCCACAAAGTTGGTCACCCGGTTGCCATCGTAGCCGTTGAAGACCCCATACAGGAAGCAGTTGTTCTCACTCCTGGAAGAGGGAGAGGGCAGAGGGAGGCCTGAGGCCAGGGTCTCATGGAGGTGGAGGGAGAAAGGGAAGGGAATTGGGGGAGGCTAAAGCTACAGCAGCTGCAGCTTCAGGGGCCCTCTTGGGTCCCCTGCTTTGGCCATCATTTCAGTCTGGCTATGACCTTCTGGGATACCCCCCTCCCCATGCTCATGCTACCCCATCAGAGCAGGCCCAGCAGTGTAAAGGACAGCAGCAGAGGCCGCCTCTCACCGGCCACATGTCACTGGCAAGCCCATACGAGAAAGCTGCAAGGTCGGTGTCTTTCCTTGTTTGCAAACCAACCAACTCCCTGGGCCCAACACAGAAACGCTGGCACACACACCTGAACTTGAGCCAGCTGTCCTCTGGCGGGTGGCTCTCAGTGCCCTTGCCATCAGCAGAGTAGCTGCGGTTGGAGGCTGAGCCAACCCCAGAGAGGTGGCAGAGTGGCAGGTCATCTGTCCAGCTTGGCTGCTGCTCCTGGGGAAGGACACCAGGAAGCCGTGAGGTGCCACCGCGTCTGCAGGGTAGACCCCACCCCACCTACTGCTTCTGCAACAAAAAACTAGCAGGCCCGCAGCCCTACACAGAGGGTTCCACTTCCTTCTGAAAAACAATAATGTTTGTATGAACAGACACCTGCAGAAGGGTTTGCTGTTTTATGGCTTATTTACAAACTGGTTCCCCAGGAAAACTGAAAGACTCCAGCATTCCTAAATGTAAGGCACAGCAATGGCCTCCAGGAGTGAGCTGTTATGAAACCTAGTGAAACACACAAACGTCGCAGACTCTTGGCAGGAAACTCTGGGGACCCCACCTCTTACTGCACTGGCTCCAAAAGCACACCAGAAAGGAATCCCTTGAGCACTGGTTACCAACACTGCAGGCTGCAGGCCCCATCCTCAGAATGACTGATCTGGGCAGGGCCCAGGACATCTGCAGCACAAGCCGCTCCCCATGGGTGATGCTTTCAGGTGATCTAAGACCCAGCCTGGAGAAACTCCAACTTACAAGCTAGTCTCAGTCACTCTTCTGGCACTGGGACCTCCAAGTGCCAGGGAGAGTAACTGAGACTGGCTTTTAAGTCAGAGTTTATGAGCTGGTTTATAAGACATCCTCATGCCACCCCCAGAGTCCTCTCCCATCTCCCCTGCCACATCCTTCCCTCCCAGTCTTGAATGCCTGCAGCCCTGTCCATCCCCTGCTCTTTGCCTCCACATGAACACCCCCCTTCTTCTTCCCTAGCAATTCCCTGGGTCCTTCGGGACTCTCTGGCTCAGGAGTCATCACCTCCAGGAGGTCTTCCTTCAGGATGACCCTCCCCAGGATTGGCTGATGGCCCTCTCATATACCCCAACGGCACCCTGGTCCCAGCACCCCTACCTGTCTGCAATGCCCATTCCACCCCACAGGATCTCAAACCAGGCTGTTCAGCATAATCACTGCAGAGCTTTAAACACACTCACACAGCGGTCCAGGCTCTGGCCCCAGCTCCGGCCCAAACGCAATTTCTGAATTTCCCAAATCTCCCTAGGGTACCTACTGAGCATCCGTATTTTTTAAGCCCCAGGTGCGATTTGACGCAAGGCCCAGGTGCAATTCCCTGCCTCTCCCGGAAAGCTTGCCCCAAATCTGGCCTCCTACCTGAGAACTGTGCCTTGTTCACAGGGGCACTCCCAGGACCACCGTGCAGAACTAGAGCAACCTGGAATAACTGGGAGAACCACAGTCCAATTTCAAGGAAAATAAAATTTGTATTGGCTGGGTGCAGGGGCTCATGCCTGTAATCCCAGCACTTTGGGAGGCTGAGGTGGGCAGACCATTTGACGTCAGAAATTCGAGACCAGCATAGCCAACCTGGTGAAACCCCAACTCTGTCTCTGTTAAAAACACACAAAAATTAGCCAGGCATGGCAGTGCAAGCCTGTAATCCCAGCTACTGGGGAGACTGAGGCAGGAGAATTGCTTGAACCCAGGAGCCGGAGATTGCAGTGAACTGAGATCATGCCACTGCACTCTAGCCTGGGTGACAAGAGTGAGATTCTGTCTCAAAAAAAAGGAAAAGGGCCAGGCGCGGTGGCTCAAGCCTGTAATCCCAGCACTTTGGGAGGCCGAGACGGGCGGATCACGAGGTCAGGAGATCGAGACCATCCTGGC
>NW_012102031.1:3528479-3531821 GCF_000951045.1 Mandrillus leucophaeus
ATATTAAACGCCAGGTGCGGTGGCTAATGCCTGTAATCCCAGCACTTTGGGAAGCCAAGAGGGGCTGATCACTTGAGGCCAGGAATTTGAGACCAGCCTGGCCAATGTGGCGAAACCCTGTCTCTACTAAAAGTACAAAAATCAGCCGGGCATGGTGGCGTACACCTGTAATTCCAGCTACTCAAGAGGCTGAGGCACGAGAATCACCTGAACCCGAGAGGCAGAGGTTGCCATGAGCCGAGACTGCACGCCACTGCACTCCAGCCTGGGTGATGGAGTGAGACTCTGTCTCCAAAAAAAAAAAAAAGAATGTCACATAAGAAATGATGCAGTAAACATGATCACCTGAGACTGGCTTTTTTCACTCAGTATTATGTCTCTAAGATTCATCCAAGTTGTTGGCTTGTGTGCACCAATAGTCTGTTTCTCTCTTTTGTAGAGTAATATACCATTGTTTGGATGTAGTATAGTTTGTCTATCCATTCATCCACTGAAGGACATTTGGGCTGTTTCGTTTCTTATAGTTACAAAGAAATGTGCTATAAATATTCATGTACAGGTTTTTGTATGAACATAACTTTTCATTTATCCAGGGTAAATACCTAGGAGTGAGAGGGCTGGCTCATGTGCTAAGTATATGTTTAACTTTATAGGAACATGCCGAACTGTTTTCCAGAGTGGCTGAACCATTTGCATTTCCAATGCTGAGCTCCGGCTGCTCCACATCCTTGCCACCATGTGGTATTGTCTTTTCTTTTTCTGAATTTAGATATTCTAAGAGGTGGGTAGTGGTATCTCATCGTGGCTTTAATCTGCACTTCCTAACGGCTACCGACATTCAGTATCTTTCACATGTTTATTTGGCACGCACTCATCCTCTCTGGTGAAGCGCAAGTTTTTTCCCCATTTTTAAATTAGGTTATTTTCTTAACTATTGTGTTCTAGGAGTTCTTTTTATTTGTAACTTAGTATTTCATTCACTCAAGTAGTGTCTTTCGCAGAGCAAAAGGTTTTAGTTTAGATGAAGTCCATTTAATCAATTTTTTCTCTTTCATGGTTCACGCTTTTGCAGTTATGTTTCTGAACCCTCTGTCCAGCCCCAGGTCACGAAGGGTGCCTATGTTTTTTCCTAAAAGTTTTATAGTTTTACATTTTACATTTAGATCTGTGATCCATTTTGAATTAATTTCTGTGTAAGGTAGGAAGGAGGTTTAGTTCCATTTTTTTTTTTTCATTCCGATATCCAATCATTCCAACACCATTTGTTGAAAAGACTAGCTTTTCTCCATTGAACTCTGTGGGTCTACTTCTAGACTCTATTCTGTTCCTGTGATCGGTGTGTCTACCCCTCCACCAATACTACATTCTTGATTACCGTCGCTTTACTGTAAGTCTTAAAATTGACTACTGTGAGTCTCCTAATCTTATTGTTCTTTTTCAAAATTGTTTTGGCTATTTGAGTTCCTTTGCCTTTTCATATAAATTTTAGAATCAGCTTGCTTATATCCACAAGTCTTGTTGGGATTTTTATTGGAACTGTTTTAAATCTACAGATCAATTTGGAGAAAACAGACATTGTCACCATGTTGAGCCTTCTAATCCATCAACATGGTGTGTCTCTACACTTATTTATGTCTTCATTAGGTGACTTTTATTTATTTTTATTAACACAATTTTACCACAAGGTCTGAAAAGCTACTAATGCCTTCCAATAGCCTTTGAAAACAGACACTATAACCAAAACCTACTAATGGAAATGAAAAAAAAAAGGGAGATGAAATGACAATAAGTGCTAGCTGAGCCAAGTATGTCACGACTAAATAAAAAAATAAAAAAAAGTAGAAATGGCAACAATAGGCCTGGAATTCTGCTCAGCTCCTCATAACACCAGGCTTAAATTTAACACATTCAGTTCAAGCAATGCCAAAAGAAAAACCGCTGGCCCGGCGCAGTGACTCACGCCTGTAATCCCAGCACTTGGGGAGGCTGAGGCAGGTCTGTCTCTTATACACATCTAGATGTGTATAAGAGACAGAGCCTGGGCTACAGAGCCAGACTCCGTCTCATAAAAAAAAAAAAAAAAAAAAGGAAAAAAGTATTAAAAGCTTTATTGAAATATTAAACAAACATAAGCTAGAGGAACCAGATAAGAGAAAGAAATACAGGGCATCCAAACTGGCAAGGAAGACGTGAAATGATCCTTGTTTGCAGATGATATAATCTTACATTTGGAAAAACCTAGACTCCACCAAGAAACTATTAGAACTGATTAAACAAATTCAGTAAAGTTGCAGGATATGGGCCGGGTGCAGTGGCTCACACCTGTAATCCCAGCACTTTGGGAGGCCCAGGCAGGTGGTTCATGAGGTCAGAAGATCGATACTATCCTGGCTAACACGGTGAAACCCCGTCTTTACTAAAAATACAAAAAATTAGCCAGGCGTGGTGGCGGGCACCTGTAGTCCCAGCTACTCGGGAGGCTGAGGCAGGAGAATGGCGTGAACCCCGGAGGCAGAGCTTGCAGTGAGTCGAGATCATGCCACTGCACTCCAGCCTGGGCGACAGAGCGATACTCAGTCTCAAAAAAAGAAAAAAAAAAGTTGCAGGATATGAAATCAACATGCAAAAATCAGTAGCATTTCTATATGCCAACAGTGAATAATCTGAAAAAGAAATAAAATACACACAGATACTGTGTGCAACTTCTTACAAGTTATTGTTAAGTCTTCCAGAAAGGATGTGGAAACCACTTCAACAGGCTTTTGCAACCAGATATGTAAAAAGCCTGTGGTTAGCTTTTGTGGCAAATTGTAGCTTCTGTTTAGTTATATACCGACAGGAGTGACTTCTTTTTTTTTTCATTTAATTGGTTTTATTCTGCATTTATCTATTTTGGTGCTTCAGTTCCACATTTTGCACCCTGGAGCAACTTCTGCAGGGTGTGGGAGTTTGTTTTATTTTTACATTAACATGGAGTAAAACTGGCTTTTGAGGCACGCACATCTGTGAATGTTGACACATGTAGAGATGTGTGTAACTACCACCACTCTCAGGATACAGGGCAGCTCCACTCCCAACACACTCCCTCCCCTAATCCCTGGCAACCTATTTTCCACTGCTATGGCTTTGTCTTTTTAAGAATGTCATATTAAACGCCAGGTGCGGTGGCTAATGCCTGTAATCCCAGCACTTTGGGAAGCCAAGAGGGGCTGATCACTTGAGGCCAGGAATTTGAGACCAGCCTGGCCAATGTGGCGAAACCCTGTCTCTACTAAAAGTACAAAAATCAGCCGGGCATGGTGGCGTACACCTGTAATTCCAGCTACTCAAGAGGCTGAGGCA
>NW_012102031.1:3536871-3539676 GCF_000951045.1 Mandrillus leucophaeus
GAGAGGCCGAGGTGGGCGGATCACGAGGTCAAGAGATTGAGACCATCCTGGCTAACACAGTGAAACCCCGTCTCTACTAAAAATATAACAAATTAGCTGGGTGAGGTGGCGGGCGCCTGTAGTCCCAGCTACTCTGGAGGCTGAGGCAGGAGAATGGCGTGAACCCAGGAGGCAGAGCTTGCAGTGAGCCGAGATCACGTCACAGCACTCCAGCCGGACGACAGAGTGAGACTCCCTCTCAAAACAAAACAACAACAACAAAAGAAAGATCAGGGCCATAGCAAGGCTGCCCACTCCATTACTTCACACAGAACTGGAGGTGTTAGCCCAGGCAGTTAGAGTAAAGAATGAGAGCATAAAAATCGGGAAAGAAGTCATTTCTATTTGCAGCTGATAGGACAGTACGCCTGGCAACCCTAAAGAATCAATGAAAAAACTAACACAAACAGTAAAAGAAATCAGTTAGGCGGCAGGATAGAAAATCAAAGTATGCAAATCAACAGCTTTCATATACCCAAGAGAAGATGAGAATCTAGCCTCTACGTAAAATAACAAGGTCCTTTTCCTGTGAGTTTCTACCATGTCTGTCTCCCCCAAACTACTATAGAAGGTTGTTTTAAATCTAAATTTGTATCAGTCGAATTATATATTAATGCATTCATCCCAGCCTTCCAGACTGTGGACAGTTTTGAATTTTGCCCTTTGACAGATTGACAATCTCACTCAGCTGTGTATCTTGTACAGACAAGGCCTTCTACACACGGTTCCAAACGATCTCTAAAAAACTGTGACCAGAACAAAAAGCATGAGAAGCTAACCATACTGGCAAGACCAAACACCACAGAAGGGAAATAAAACCTCCACCAAACATTTGACTTACTTGAAAGGCCAAATAAATATTTTGGGGGCCTCAAATGAAGAAACTTGATTGACCCCAGAGGTAAAGTCAAACTTGTTGACCCCAGAGGTAAAGTCACAGAGACAAGCACACACTTTAAAACAAACCGACTATTTCTATATATGCACCTTGTTATTTTACCTTGTTCAGAGTTCTATTTATAGGCTGGGCATGGTGGCTCACCCCTGTAATCCCAGCACTCTGGGAGGCCGAGGTGGGTGGATCATTTGAGGTCAGGAGTTCGAGACCAGCCTGGCCAACACACGGTGAAACCCCGGCTCTACTAAAAATACAAAAATTAGCCGGGCATGGTGGCAGGCACCTGTAGTCCCAGTTACTTGGGAGGCTAAGGCAGAACTGCTCGAACCCGGGAGGCAGAGGTGATGAGTGCAGAGGCAGAGTACAGTGAGCTGAGACCATGTCACTGCACTCCAGCCTCGGCAACAGAGTGAGACTCTGTCTCAAAAACAAAGAAACAAACAAACAAACCCAAACAAACAAATAAAAACCAAAGTTCTATTTATTTGACTTTGGTTTCATACTTTTTTTTTTTTGAGTTGGAGTTTCACTCTTGTTGCCCAGGCTGGAGTGCAGTGGTGCAATCTCGGCTCACTACAACCTCTGCCTCCCAGGTTCAAGCGATTCTTCTGCCTCACCCTCCTGAGTAGTACTTTGGTACTCTTTAAACATTAAGTTTCTAGTCAATCTGTCATGGCCTTCTATAAAAAGAAAGAGAGAAGGTCCTTTGGGTGTGGTGGCTCACGCCTGTAATCCCAGCACTTTGGGAGGCAGAGGTGGGCAGATCATGAGGTCAAGAGATTGAGACCATCCTGGCTACCACAGTGAAACCCTGTCTCTACTAAAAATTAGCTTGGCGTGGTGGCGGGCGCCTGTAGTCCCAGCTACTCGGGAGGCTGAGGCAGGAGAATGGGGTGAACCCGGGAGGTAGAGATTGCAGTGAGCTGAGATCGCGCCACTGCACTCTAGCCTGGGCGACAGAGCGAGACTCCGTCTCAAAAATAAAAAGTAAAAAATAAATTAAAAAAAAAAAGAAACAAAGAGTAAGAAAAAAATTACCCAAAGAGCGTATGTAAAAGTACCCATGGTAAGGCAAAGCCTGTCCTTTTCTATCTTTTTAAGTCCTATCCACCCCAAAGGCCCTGCTCAAATTCATCTAGGGCCAGAGGTGCATGATTCCCAAACCTCAATCATCACTCACCATCTTCAAGAAATTATCTTTCACTCAAATGATTCCTTTTCTTTCTTTCCTTTTTTTTTTTTAAGAGACATGGTCTCGCTCTGTCACCCAGGCTGAAGTATAGTGGCACAATCACGGCTCATTGCAGCCTTGAAATCCTAGACATCAGCTATCCTCCTGCCTCAGCCTCTCGAGTAGCTAGGACTACAGGTACACCACCACACCCAGGTGATTTCACTTTGAATGTAAACTTTTCCAGTATTATAGGTGGAAAACCAGTATTACTTGCCACATCTAGACGATCATAAAAAACAAAACAAGGTTATTCACTTTAGCTGAACCTATTGCAGGCTATATTGCTGGAGCCCTATTCTATGTTTAACAATGGGACTGGGGGTGGATCAGCAAGTATCAGAAAGATGGTGAGGGACATACTAGGATCAAACCAAGTTTTCTTTTTTTTCTTGATATCATTAGAAAGTCTGAGAGAGAACGGAAAAGCACAGTCTTCTCAATTTGTAGGATCAGTTTTGTTTGCTGCCACAAACCACCTCGCTGTATGCCCCAGACTGGGAAAATGCTGCCCAAGACCACGGGGCCCTCCCCTGAGAAACCCATCCCAGTGGCCCCGCTGTGCATGCTGGGTGCCCCACTTACTGGCCATTCACCACGTGGCCCTATGGCAACCCTTGTGCTATAGCCTGGTATT
>NW_012102031.1:3539746-3545235 GCF_000951045.1 Mandrillus leucophaeus
TTTTTTTTTTTCATTCCGATATCCAATCATTCCAACACCATTTGTTGAAAAGACTAGCTTTTCTCCATTGAACTCTGTGGGTCTACTTCTAGACTCTATTCTGTTCCTGTGATCGGTGTGTCTACCCCTCCACCAATACTACATTCTTGATTACCGTCGCTTTACTGTAAGTCTTAAAATTGACTACTGTGAGTCTCCTAATCTTATTGCTCTTTTTCAAAATTGTTTTGGCTATTTGAGTTCCTTTGCCTTTTCATATAAATTTTAGAATCAGCTTGCTTATATCCACAAGTCTTGTTGGGATTTTTATTGGAACTGTTTTAAATCTACAGATCAATTTGGAGAAAACAGACATTGTCACCATGTTGAGCCTTCTAATCCATCAACATGGTGTGTCTCTACACTTATTTATGTCTTCATTAGGTGACTTTTATTTATTTTTATTAACACAATTTTACCACAAGGTCTGAAAAGCTACTAATGCCTTCCAATAGCCTTTGAAAACAGACACTATAACCAAAACCTACTAATGGAAATGAAAAAAAAAAGGGAGATGAAATGACAATAAGTGCTAGCTGAGCCAAGTATGTCACGACTAAATAAAAAAATAAAAAAAAGTAGAAATGGCAACAATAGGCCTGGAATTCTGCTCAGCTCCTCATAACACCAGGCTTAAATTTAACACATTCAGTTCAAGCAATGCCAAAAGAAAAACCGCTGGCCCGGCGCAGTGACTCACGCCTGTAATCCCAGCACTTGGGGAGGCTGAGGCAGGTGGATCACTTGAGGTCAGGAGTTTGAGACCAGCCTGGGCAATGTGGCAAAATCCTGTCTCTACTAAAAATACAAAAATTAGCCAGGCGTGGTGGTGCGTGCCTGTAATCCCAACTACTCAGGAGGCTGAGGCAGGAGAATCGCTTGAATGCAGGAAGTGGAGGTTGCAGTGAGCTGAGATCATGCCACTGCACTCCAGCCTGGGTGACTGAGTGAGACTCAGTCTCAAAAAGAAGAAGAAAAACGGCTTCGCAGCAACACAAAATTGGGTCTAGTTATAATACTGAACTGTTTCATTTTAAAGCAAAATTAATGTCTCTCTTAACATAAATGGGAACTTAGTCTTCAGGACCCATATACGATATTATTATTATATTATTACAGTACATTAAATCACTACATACATTCTTTCAACGAATACCTGCTGAGCATTTGCAACAGTCTGGCAGTATTCTGGGTACTGGGGACACAGAAGAGAAAACAGAGAGGTTCCTTATTTGAAGTTTCCCTTCTAGGGAGAGAGAGAATTCAAACACACAATACAATCATAAACAAGGCAATCTCAGACAGGGCTATGTGCTAGGGAGAAAAAACATCATAGTAAAGGGACACAGCGTGATGGGCGCGGGGGCCTCTAGATGAAGTGGTCAGAAAAGCAGACCTCTCTGGGGAGGTGACCTCTGAGCCAGACCTGAATGACTATGGGGCAGTGATCTAGAAGGCAGAAAAGGAGCCTTCCGGGCAGAGGGAATGGCATGTGCAAAGACCCTAAGACGGATAAAAGCACGCTAGGTTTACAGAAGCACGAGGCCAGTGTGGCCTCTCTAGTGAGCACAGGGGAAAAGAGGCTCCATGCCATGTTTGCAAATACGTATGCACGTATGTGCCTGGGTGGGAGGGCAGTGCAAGGCCTCTGGGCCATGGTAATGATTAATAACCAGTGAATTAATTATTCTTCAGGTAATATGATATGTTGCCAATTATTCCCTATGTCTTAGATCTGCTTAGTATATTTCCATTTCCAGCCAACTCACAAAAGTCTCCTATAACCAGGCAAATATACTTCCAAAGGTAGCTCCTTTTCTAGTCTGTCTCCCGCCACCAGCTGGAATGAAATTAAATATGAGGTTAAGCAGAAGTACAAAAGCATCTCCCCAGTCAGGAGTATCCCATGTCTTCCTCCTGAAAAGATGGCCAAAGAAGTCAATATTTAGCACCCCAAAGTGCCACAGGGGTTTTAAAGCATGGGAGGAAAAGACATTTCTATTTTCTAGAGCCCTGTGATTAAAAATGAGATTAAGGGCCGGGCGCAGTGGCTCACGCCTGTAATCCCAGCACTTTGGGAGGCCGAGGCGGGCGGATCACAAGGTCAGGAGATCGAGACCACGGTGAAGCCCCATCTCTACTAAAAATACAAAAAAATTAGCCAGGCGCGGTGGCGGGCGCCTGTAGTCCCAGCTACTCAGGAGGCTGAGGCAGGAGAATGGCGTGAACACGGGAGGCGGAGCTTTCAGTGAGCCGAGATTGCGCCACTGCACTCCAGCCTGGGCGACAGAGCCAGACTCCGTCTCAAAAAAAAAAAATGAGATTAAGATGGATTGAACTCATTCTCTCATGTGAGATGAATAATACTAACACAAATGTATCGCCACAACGCAAAACCTGTCTTCGATGCTGCAATCACAGTTACCTCCTCTGCCAGTATCTAACTCCCATAAGGGACAGACACGGGCTTCCAAGGACTTGAATCTTTCTAAAAAAATCCACACTTTGCAGCAAAAAATAAATATCACCAAGCAAATTATGGGTCCGTTCCACATTAGACACACACTATTAAAAAAGGCCAGTGAGGCCGGGCGCAGTGGCTCACTCCTCTAATCCCAGCACTCTGGGAGGCCAAGGTGGGTGGATCACCAGATCAGGAATTCAAGACCAGCCTGGCCAATATGGTGAAACCCTGTCTCTACTAAAAATACAAAAATCAGCCGGGCATGGTGGCAAGCGCTTGTAGTCTCAACTACTTGGAAGGCTGAGGCAGAAGAATCGCTTGAACCCAGGAGGTGGAGGTTGTAGACAGCCGAGATCGCACGTGCCACCGCACTCCAGCCTGGATGACACAGCAAGACTCTATCTCAAAAAAAAAAAAAAAAAAAGGCCAGTGAAATTGTCTTCCACAAGTAAAGAAAGAAACAAGCTCAAACAGGCAACTGAGGAACTTGCCATGTTAGTGTGTCATGGCACAAGAACAATTCATCTAAGAGCATTTCACAACAGGAGACCAGGAGTAAGCTGATGATCTACTGACCACTGTATGCTGTGCTGTATTTGGCTGATGTGGGAATAATAAACTTTCCCAAATGAGAAAACCTGTGTGTCTGATGGCAGTCAATCTACTGAGCAAGTGCCTTGTTCACTAAGTACCTGTGAATAGTGTCTAGATATTTCAACACTACTAAGTACTTTTTAAGGAAATCTGATTTTCATAATGTTGAGGCAGTAATATTTCGGGAATTTATTATTTTATGAACTGGGAAATGGTGTTTGGGTCAATAGGTATAGGCACCAGTGCTATTGTTTATCTAAGGAGCCTTGGTCCATTCTTGGTAAAAACACTCCAGAAAACAGAAACTGATGGCTCCTTTCTGAACATACTACTCTATGTATACTTCAGCCCTAATGCTGGCATCTTACTCAGTGCGGAACACTTCATTAAGATCAGGGCCGGCCGGGCGCGGTGGCTCACGCCTGTAATCCCAGCACTGTGGGAGGCCGAGGCGGGCGGATCGCGAGGTCAGGAGATCACCATCCTGGCTAACATGGTGAAACTCTGTCTCTACTGAAAATACAAAAAATTAGCCGGGCGTGGTGGCGGACGCCTGTAATCCCAGCTATTCTGGAGGCTGAGGCAGGAGAATGGCGTGAACCCGGGAGACAGAGCTTGCAGTGAGCCGAGATCATGCCACTGTACTCCAGCTTGGACAACAGAGCAAAACTCTGTCTCAAAAAAAAAAAAGGTCAGGGTCACAGGGCTGGGTGCGGTGGCTTACACCTGTAATCCCAGCACTTGGAGAGGCCGAGGTGGGCGGATCACGAGGTCAAGAGATTGAGACCATCCTGGCTAACACAGTGAAACCCCGTCTCTACTAAAAATATAACAAATTAGCTGGGTGAGGTGGCGGGCGCCTGTAGTCCCAGCTACTCTGGAGGCTGAGGCAGGAGAATGGCGTGAACCCAGGAGGCAGAGCTTGCAGTGAGCCGAGATCACGTCACAGCACTCCAGCCGGACGACAGAGTGAGACTCCCTCTCAAAACAAAACAACAACAACAAAAGAAAGATCAGGGCCATAGCAAGGCTGCCCACTCCATTACTTCACACAGAACTGGAGGTGTTAGCCCAGGCAGTTAGAGTAAAGAATGAGAGCATAAAAATCGGGAAAGAAGTCATTTCTATTTGCAGCTGATAGGACAGTACGCCTGGCAACCCTAAAGAATCAATGAAAAAACTAACACAAACAGTAAAAGAAATCAGTTAGGCGGCAGGATAGAAAATCAAAGTATGCAAATCAACAGCTTTCATATACCCAAGAGAAGATGAGAATCTAGCCTCTACGTAAAATAACAAGGTCCTTTTCCTGTGAGTTTCTACCATGTCTGTCTCCCCCAAACTACTATAGAAGGTTGTTTTAAATCTAAATTTGTATCAGTCGAATTATATATTAATGCATTCATCCCAGCCTTCCAGACTGTGGACAGTTTTGAATTTTGCCCTTTGACAGATTGACAATCTCACTCAGCTGTGTATCTTGTACAGACAAGGCCTTCTACACACGGTTCCAAACGATCTCTAAAAAACTGTGACCAGAACAAAAAGCATGAGAAGCTAACCATACTGGCAAGACCAAACACCACAGAAGGGAAATAAAACCTCCACCAAACATTTGACTTACTTGAAAGGCCAAATAAATATTTTGGGGGCCTCAAATGAAGAAACTTGATTGACCCCAGAGGTAAAGTCAAACTTGTTGACCCCAGAGGTAAAGTCACAGAGACAAGCACACACTTTAAAACAAACCGACTATTTCTATATATGCACCTTGTTATTTTACCTTGTTCAGAGTTCTATTTATAGGCTGGGCATGGTGGCTCACCCCTGTAATCCCAGCACTCTGGGAGGCCGAGGTGGGTGGATCATTTGAGGTCAGGAGTTCGAGACCAGCCTGGCCAACACACGGTGAAACCCCGGCTCTACTAAAAATACAAAAATTAGCCGGGCATGGTGGCAGGCACCTGTAGTCCCAGTTACTTGGGAGGCTAAGGCAGAACTGCTCGAACCCGGGAGGCAGAGGTGATGAGTGCAGAGGCAGAGTACAGTGAGCTGAGACCATGTCACTGCACTCCAGCCTCGGCAACAGAGTGAGACTCTGTCTCAAAAACAAAGAAACAAACAAACAAACCCAAACAAACAAATAAAAACCAAAGTTCTATTTATTTGACTTTGGTTTCATACTTTTTTTTTTTTGAGTTGGAGTTTCACTCTTGTTGCCCAGGCTGGAGTGCAGTGGTGCAATCTCGGCTCACTACAACCTCTGCCTCCCAGGTTCAAGCGATTCTTCTGCCTCACCCTCCTGAGTAGTACTTTGGTACTCTTTAAACATTAAGTTTCTAGTCAATCTGTCATGGCCTTCTATAAAAAGAAAGAGAGAAGGTCCTTTGGG
>NW_012102031.1:3548170-3554923 GCF_000951045.1 Mandrillus leucophaeus
GGAGCAACAGACCTTTCTCTCCAAAAAGCTTCCAAGGCCCCAATGCCCCCAACCACCTCTAACCTTCCGGATGACCCACTTCTCTGAGACCAGCTCCACTTCTGGCCCCCACTTCTCCCACCAGTTTTCATTGAAGGTTCTCTATGTCGTCATCCTAAAGAGCTCCTCATTCATTCTTAAAGGGGCTAATAATAATTGTGGCCACTTCCAATGTGCTAGGGCAGCAGCTGAGTGTACGCAACGGGTATAGGTGCTGCCCTCATGGACCTTTTTATTTTAGTGGCTATGTATTTATTTTAACATCCTTTAGATAAATTACACAGCTAGCACCTGTGATTTCAGATATAATTGCTCAGGACACGTCGAAGTTTAAAAAATTGATTTTAAGCTTACTTTCTTTTTTTTTTTGAAACAGGGTCTTGTTGTGTCACCCAGTCTGGAGTACAGTGATGGGATCATAGCCTCACTGCAACCTCAAACTTCTGGGCTCAGGCAATCACCCCATTCAGTCTTCTAAGTACTACAGGCACACACCACCATGCCCCAGTATTTTTTTTTTAAAGATGGAATCTCACTATGTTACCCAAGCTGATCTGGAACTCCTGGCCTCAAGTGATCCTCCTGCCTCAGCCTCCCAAGGGGCTGGGATTCCAGGCATGAGCCACCATGCCTAGCCTGATTTTCTTTTTTATAATTAAGTAACAGTACAGGCAAAATCAAACTCTTGATTCCCCCTGCCCCAGGGTGCCCCTCTTCCAGGGCTCCCTCACCTAATAAATGGCACCACTGTTGTTTAAACCAAAACCTTAAGAGTCCTTTTTGACTCTTCTTCCTCTGTTATGCACCTCACATTCAATCCATCAGCAAATCACGTCACCTCTTCCTCCAAAACACAACTGGAATCTGACACTTTCCACCATTCCTCTGCCATGCCCATGGCCAAGCCACCTTCTCACACCTGGATGACTCTAGGAGTCTCTTACGAGGTCCCAGGCTTCCACTGTAACCATTCAAACTCAAAAGAAGGATTTTTCGGCGGGGTGCGGTGGCTCATGCCTGTAATCCTAGCACTTTGGGAGGCCGAGGTGGGCGGATCACGAGGTCAGAAGATCAAGACCATCCTGGCTATCACGGTGAAACCCCGTTTCTACTAAAAAAAAAAAAAAAAATACAAAAAGTTAGTTTGCTGCCACAAACCACCTCGCTGTATGCCCCAGACTGGGAAAATGCTGCCCAAGACCACGGGGCCCTCCCCTGAGAAACCCATCCCAGTGGCCCCGCTGTGCATGCTGGGTGCCCCACTTACTGGCCATTCACCACGTGGCCCTATGGCAACCCTTGTGCTATAGCCTGGTATTATTAATTAGATTATCTTATTTCACTGATTTGAAGACCTACATTTTCCACATGTTAACATCTCTGGAGTTGGTATGTTACAAGTTAATTAGCTGTGAGTTCTCTTTCTGAGCAATATACAAAACATTGATGTGTCCTTAAAATATCAGTGTCTTAGATCCAATGACACATACGCAGTTTCTCACGTAATTCGGGCGCTCACCAGATACTGATTCACTAGAGTGGCCAGAGAACCTCAGGAGGTTCTGCCAGTGTGGGAGTGAGAGGATGTGGTCTTCTCTGTGTTCCCCAGCAGACTCACGCTGCTGCAGCTGAGTGGGCTCGAATCGTGTTCTCCCATTTCTTTCCATCTCCATCGAGGATTAGCCACACCGAGCGTCCGTTGCTGATTCCATTAAAGCCTACAGGATTGCCAAGTCTCTCGCTTCCTTCCTCCACATTTCTGAACAATTTTCAGAAAGGTCATGTACTTTCTATTCACACAAACCACCCACCCCTCCACCCCTGCACACACTGATGCATACTTTCTCCCACGCCCCCAAATGCCAGGCCTGCCAGCACCAGCCGTGAGCGGCGCTGGAGCGCAGGGAGCAAGAGTCTGCGAGAAACTGAGAAGGGGGTGTCTCTCACTCAGCACAGCCTCATCGCGGAGCCACTGCAACACACACAACAGTGAACACAGGACTTAACTCTTCCATGTCTGAGAAATGAACTGCTCATGAGAAAGTTCACAAAAATACGGTAAGAAGTCTGTTTCAAAAGACCTAATTTCAACTTGATTTTATGAAGGAGTTTCCAAAATTCATGTTTCGGTATGAAAAGCTTCTACAGTGATCCAACAGTATTTAACCCATCAAGGCCTTGACAAACACCCTGTACGTGATGTAAGCATTCACTCCTCATGTACATATGTGTCCATGCCACGTAATAGTTCATCAAGTACCCACATAGCCTCATCTCAAAGTCCTGGGCAGCAGAAATGGACAAAGAATGGTTCCAAGCTCAGGCCACAGCTTGAATATCAAATTACGGTATGAAAAGACCAAGTGTTTTTGTGGTGAAAGCACCCAAATTCCTTAGAAGCGAAAAGGAAGCTCAGAAAGGGAGACTCGACCGGGCGCGGTGGCTCAAGCCTGTAATCCCAGCACTTTGGGAGGCCAAGACGGGCGGATCACGAGGTCAGGAGATCGAGACCATCCTGGCTAACCCCGTCTCTACTAAAAAATACAAAAAACTAGCCGGGCGAGGTGGCGGGCGCCTGTAGTCCCAGCTACTCAGGAGGTTGAGGCAGAAGAATGGCGTGAATCCAGGAGGCAGAGCTTGCAGTGAGCTGAGATTGTGCCACTGCACTACAGCTGGGGCAACAGAGCGAGACTCTGCCACACACACAAAAAAAAAACAAAGAGGGATTTTTCTCCAATCATAAGTCACATCACATCAGGTCCCTACTCAACCTGCTCCCCAGGAAAGCTTCGCATCACATGAAGAATGGAATCCAGAGGCCACATCAGGACCTGTGAAGCCCAGCATGGCCCCCAGCTCCCTCAGACCTCGGCTACTCCCATGCTCCCCCAAAGCACTCCACCCAGCTGCACCAGCACCCCTGAGGCTCCTGAAACAGCAGCCTTTGCATCTCCTGCTCCCTTGGGCAGGAACGCTGCCCCCATTTCCCCCTTTTCATCTCATCAAATGTAGAGAAGTCTTCCCTTACCACCCTGTCCAAAATGGCACCCCCAGCATTCTGTGTGTGAATCCAGCCTGCTCCTCACAGCACCACCTGATGCTGTAGTTTGGATATTACAATATCACAGATGATCTGTATCTGTTCAGTGCTCACTGTCTGTGCCCTTTACTAGACCACCAGCTCCACAAAGGCGGTGTCTCCTGCACCTGCAGGGTGCCTAGCACATAGTGAGTGCTCAGGGACATTTAAGGGAATGAACAGCAGACATTCACTCATGGCAGCACTGAAGGTAGAAGTTTCTGGTTAGCGGGCAACCAAGCCAGGCTAGTAGTGGAACGTGTCAGTTCCTTTAACACCAACAATACTCCCCAGAGTCCTCTTGGTTTGGAGAAACTAAGGCTCAGGGACATAAAGTGATTTGCCCAAAGCCAGTATGAGACTAATACTGTTTTATCCAGCTGAAAGGTCTAGGTCTTTTTGAACACATCAAGCTTTCCTTAGAACTTCTTTGTGGCCAGGGACAGTGGCTCACACCTGTAACCCTAGCACTTTGGGAGGCCCAAGAGGGCAGATTGCTTGAGCCAGGAGTTCAAGACCAGCCTAGGCAATGTGGTGAAACCCTATCTCTACTAAAAATACAAAAGTTAGCTGGTGTGGTGGTGCACACCTGTAATCCCAGCTACTTGAGAGGCTGAGGCACAAGAATCACTTGAACCCAGGAAGCAGAGGTTGCAGTGAGCCGAGATCACACCACTTCACTCCAGTGTGGCCGACAGAGTGAGATCTTGTCTCCTCCACACCCCCACAAAAAAGTTTTTTGCTTCCAAAGACCTTTCAAGGTACCACAGTGCCTGCGATGATGCTCCACCAAGTGATCTACCACGTGGTCCCAGTATACCCTTGCAAATGCCATTCCTGCGAACCCCCAGTGACCCAGACAAATTAGGCCACTCTGCAGCCCCTCAATACATAGACTTGTAATACTAATTGTATTTAACTTGTGAAAAGCTTAACAAACACATGCACACATATTTAAACACCTGTCCTTAGCCAGATGCGGTGGCTCACGCCTGGAATCCCAGCACTTTGGGAGGCCAAGGCAGGAGAATTGCTTGAACCCAGGAGTCTAGACCAGCCTGGGCAACATGGTGAAACACCATCTCTAGGAAGAAAAACAAAAATAAAAACACACACACACGTCCTCCTGGAATGGCCCTCCTCTCCTCTGCCTGGTAAACTCCTATCATCCTTTAAAGCCTTTAAAATTCTCTGCTGTCCACCCAGGGCTCTTGACACAGGTCTACGACAACACGACAGTGCCCCAGGTATTGTACCAGTGGCATATGCTCCTTCTCCCAAGCTGGTCTGCAAATGCAGTGAGGGTGGGCAACACGCCTCATTCATCTTTGCCCAGCAGCCACAGAGCAGCAGCCCTCACAGGCATCTCTGAATGCAGGTGTCTGAGCTGAGCTGCTCTCCCCAGACTTGAGACAGTGGATGTGACATCAGCAAGCCCTACACATCACCTGGACATCCGTACACCCTGTGAGAAGGGATGTTCTGATCATCATGAGGGTGGAGGGGCCTTCTGAGGACATCCCTGCCATCCCTTTGCCTTGCACCAAGATGCAATGTGTTTAAAGCGAACTATTCTTTATTTAAAAAAGGCCACCACCACCTGGAGAAACACATTCTGGGGCTAGTAGAGCTGGCCTTCTGACTAACACAATTCCCTTCGGTTCCATCACATCTAGGAAGGGGAGAAGCTGGCAGCCACATGACCCAGGGGTCTGCTCTCTTCTCAGCAAGCCAACTCAGCCTGCACCATTTACCATTTTCCCTCCCAATGTCACAATCCAACTAGCGTTTCCCAAACACTAACTACAGTGGGGACATTTATACAGGGACCTTGTCCTCCGGGAACTTACAAAGCAGAGGGCCAGCTGTCTAAAGCCAATGCCAACTCAGTAACAAGACAGACCTGCCCAGTAGTAATAAAATAAAGGGGCAGCAAAGATGTGGAAGGGAAGACAGCAATCCCCACTGGGGAGGCCTGCGAACTGTGCTCCTGGGAGAATAATTTCAAGGCTCTGCTTCCAGGTTATCCCTGAGCCAATGTCTGCTCACTTCTCTGAAGCCAAGGGCAAGCACTGGACCTGGCTACAAACGTTACTCATCCTTTCACAAGTATTTATTGAGTGCCCAGCACATGGTGGTAGGTATTAGAGACACAGCGGTAAACAAATCACAGGTCCCTGTTTTTAAGGAGTTTACTTTTTCTAGTACAGGAGGCAGACAAGTCCATAGGCAATTCCAACACAGTGCCATGAACACGGAGGACCCAGGAGGCCGGCACCCTACCCTGGTAGGTCAGAGTCGGCCATGGTGCCAACAAGCGTGTGCATCTATGTTCACATGCGCGTCAGAGGACGCAGGGCCTGGAAGACAGCGCCAAACCCATGAGGGTCCAGACCGGGGATAGGGATGAGTCTGAAGACAATTCTTCCACTCAGCGCTCTCGCCTTAGGAGAAGGAAACTGAGGCTGAGGGAGACACAGTCAGTTAAAGCCAGGAACAGAACCCAATGACAGTCACCACTGGTCATTCCTTTAGTACAGTCCAGGGATTAAGGGGGTCTCTGGAATCACACTGCCTGATTTTTAATCCTGCCTCGATACTTACCATTTGTGTGGCCTTAGGCAAACGACCACCTCTGTGTCTCAGTCTATCAAAGAGGAGTAACAGTAGCACCTATGTCAGGGGGCTGCTATGAAAATGAAACTGACAAATGTAAAGCAATTAACACAACGCCAGGGATGCTGTAAGCGGTACACAGTGGATGCTGCTGTTATCATTGCACGACTGCTCGGTGCCGCAGTGGGCTCGAGACTCGGGTAGCTCTGCTGCCGCGCGCTGTGTTCCTTTCTGGATCCAGCACGCTCCCGCCCTCGACGCCCGGCAGCAGCAGCCCACAGCCCCAATTCCTTTGATCCGGGGGGCCGGGCCCGCCGCGCACACACGCCCCGGCCTCGGGAAAGAGGGGGCTAGCCCGAGGAGAGGAGAAGGAGGCTGACACACCCCACCACGGAGAGGGCGGCTGTCCAAAATCGGAGAAGGAGCTGTTCCTGCACCCGACAGCCCCCCACGCCCAGACTCCCAACCCCAAGCCCGGAGAGCGGGCCAGTTCCTCACACTCTGCAGCAGGCTCCTCCTCTGCGCCGCCATCTTGGAGGAACCCCTGCGGGCGCGCCCGCCTCCCCGCAGAGCAACGAGTGGGGCGGCTAGAGCGGCCCGAAGGAGTCGAGGATGACCGCGCTGCCAGGGGAGCATGCGCCTAGCGCCACCCCACGGCCGAAGAGGGATGGGGCCGTAGCGGACCGTGTGCGCAGGCGCGCTCTTGAAGGTTTTTTTTGTTTTTTGTTTTTTGTTTTTCCCCGGGGTCGATTGCTCCTCGCTCATCTTTATTTTTTATTTTTTGAGATAGGGTCTCACTCTGTCACGCAGGCTGGAGTGCAGTGGCGCGATCACAGCTCCCTGCAACCTCTGCCTCCCGGCCTCAAGCGATTCTCCTGCCTCAACCTCCCGAGTAGCTGGGACTACAGGCATGAGCCACCACGCCCGGATAATTTTGTATTTTTAGTAGAGAAGGGGTTTCGCCATGTTGGCCAGGCTGGTCTTGAACTCCTGAGGGTTCTTTGTGAACACAGTTGGGG
>NW_012102031.1:3556973-3561984 GCF_000951045.1 Mandrillus leucophaeus
AAAAAAAAAAAAAAAATTCTCCCTGCTTGGCCTCCCAAAGTGCTGGGATTACAGGCGTGGGCTACCACGCCCGGCCATTACTATCTTTGTTTTTAAAACCCCTACCTCCCAGGGATGTTACAAGGATTAAATAAAGTAACATCTTCCAAGCCTTTAGCACAGGAACAGAATCTGCTCCAAATATGTGGCTTCTCTTCTCTTCCCGAGACCTGTTTCCCCACGCTCATGCCATATGCTTCTACCATTTCACCTTGGGATGCTGTCAACAGTTCCAAAAACACAGAAGGTGCTTCCGAAGGCTGCGCCATTGGGTGCCCCAACTGCTTTTCGGCCAGTAATCACCTTCACCAAGATATCATTGCTCATCGGGCCTGGGACAAACTGAGTGGAGCCAGAAGCCCAAGAGAGGGGGCAGTTAATTCTGCTGACGGGGGTGGTCAGGGAAGACTTCACAGGGGAGGTGACCTTCCATCTGGGTCTAGGAGGGCAGAGGGATCGAGCAGGCAGAGAAGATAGGAAGGGCATCTCAGGCCAAGGGATCACATGGTCAAAGTGAAGGGGGATCTGGCAAAGGCAGAAATAGATTGTGGCTGAAGCTGAGGAGGACAAATCAGGGAGGGATATCGGTGCACCAGAAGCAACTGGCTTTATCTTGTAACGGTAGGGATTCATTTAAGTGGGAGAGTCACATGATCATATTCGTGTTTCAGAGAGATCCCAATGAGTCAGAAAGGAGGCAGGGAGACCAGTATTAGGAGCCTGCTGGGTTAACCCAGAGAGAAGGAGGTGGCCTGGACCATGGTGGTGGCCATGAGGATAAAAGAAATGGACAGTTTTCAAAACTATCCAAATAGGTCAGGTAGAAAGACTCTGGCAGTTGATTGGAAGCTGAAGAAAGGGGAGTGGAGGATGACTCCCAGGTTCCTGGCGCAGGCCATTGGCCCAGTGGTGGAGGATCTGCTGAGACAGGGCCTCTAGAGGAGGGACAGGTCTGGGCCTGGCAGGTAGACAGAGCACAGGGGGTGCAGAGGGGATGCTGAAACATTCACAGTGTGCAAAGCAGCATGTTACTCTAGGCATTTGAGGCATCTGCTGTGGAAGGGGAGAACGAAGGCAGTGACAGAAGGGATGGTTTGAGAAATATTTAGGATGTTAAGTCAATAAGATCTGGCGTATGCTTGGGTTTTTGAAAAGAGGGACAAATCTAGGATAATACCCAGAGGGGTGACTGGGAGATGATGGTGCCTTTTACTTAGATGATGAGCACAGAGAAAGGAGGAGATTTGGTGGGAAGATTCATGCATTAATTTGACAGTCCTCAATAGAGCACTTAGTACATCCCAGGTAAGCAGTGACAAGAGCACTGCCCTTATGAGACTTCCACATTCGATGAGGAGAGATAGGTAATAAATAAACAAGTGAGTATGTCAGGTGGTGACAAGTACTATGGAGGAAAGCAAAGTGGAGGTGGGCTGCCTTTTTTTTTTTTTTTTGAGATGGAGTTTTGCTCTTGTTGCCCAGGCTGGAGTGCAATGGCACGATCTCGGCTCACCACAACCTCCACCTCCTGGGTTCAAGTCAGTCTCCTGCCTCAGCTAGGATTACATGCACACAAACCACGCCTGGCTAATTTTTTTTTTTTTTTTTTTTTTTTTTGAGACGGAGTCTCACTCTGTCACCCAGGCTGGAGTGCAGTGACACAACCACAGCTCACTGAAGCCTTGACCTCCCAGGCTCAGGTGATTCTCCCACTTCAGTCTCCCGAGTAGCTGGGACTACAGGTGTGCCACCACACCTGGCTAATTTTCCATTTTGGTTTTTGTAGCGGCAGGGTTTTGCCATGTTGCCTAGGCTGGTCTCAAACTCTTGGGCTCAACTGATCTGACCGCCTCAGCCTCCCAAAGTGCTAGGATTACAAATATGAGCCACTTGGCCCGGCGTGGTGGCTCACGCCTGTAATCCCAGCACTTTGGGAGGCCGAGGTGGGCGGATCACGAGGTCAGGAGATGGAGACCATCCTGGCTAACACAGCCAAACCCCGTCTCTACTAAAAAATACAAAAAATTAGCCGAGCGTGGTGGCGGGTGCCTGTAGTCCCAGCTACTTGGAAGGCTGAGGCAGGAGAATGGTGTGAACCTAGGAGATGGAGCTTGCAGCGAACCAAGATCCTGCCACTGCACTCCAGCCTGGGCGACAGAGCGAGACTCTGTCTCAAAACAAAAACACATACGAGCCACTGTGCCTGGGCGGGGGTGCCTTTTTAAAAGGCATGACCATGGAGGAACCCATTGCAAAGGTTTCAGATCTCCCCCAGAGATCTGGGGTGGAGCAGGGAGAGCATTTCAGGTAGAGGTGACAGCAAGTACAAAGCCCCTGAGGCAGGAATGTACTAGGTGTGTTCTAGGAACAGCAAGGAGGCCAGTGTGGCTGAAGCACGGGGCAGGGTGGCAAGCTATGTTATGAGAGAAGTAGCAAGACAGATCCCTGGGGTCTTCACAGGAGATGTCAACCAGATATCTCAGAATAAAGGCAGTTGGATATACAAGTAGCTGACCTGGGGGGTGTACACTTGAGAACGGTCAGAATACAGCGGATATTTAAAGCTGTAAGGCCAGATGGGCCACCAAGGAAGCAAGTGTGGACAGAGGATGAACCTCGGAGTCCTCCACATTGACACTGAGGGCACAATCCCTGCTACTGTTCAATCGATGTAACTTTTTTTTGTTTTTTTTTTTGAGACAGGGTCCCACTCTGTCACCTAGGCTGGAGTGCAGCGCTGTGATCTTGGCTTCCTGCAAGCTCTGCCTCCCGAGTTCAAGTGATCTGCCCACCTCAGCCTCCCAAAGTGCTGGGATTACAGAAGTGAGGCATCCTGTCCAGCGATGTAACTTTTGAAAACCCTTGAGGAAAAGCGCATTCAATTTTGCATGAGATCTCTCACACATTTGAAGTCACATTTCTAGGTCACATAATCGGGACAGGGTTTGGGAAGAAGACCCCAGCGCTGGATAAGCACAGACAACAGATGGGTAACCAAAGCCGAAGCCTTTGCTGATCCAGAAGCATGCACAGCTGGGGGAATTTTCACATCAAAAACAGGCTTTAAGGATATGTGAGTGACTGCAAATGTATAAAAATAGTTTAACAAAAGGCAGCAAAGAGGCTTAAGACCATGGGTTTTAAAGCTGGATACACTACTGGTCAAGTCAGGCCCTGCACAGGTATAACTGTGCTGGGTCACTTCTCTCTGGCCCAGCTCCTCATCTGTAAAATGGGAGCATCTTAGTGCCCCTATCACAGGTGTTGAAAGAAGTGAACAAGGCCAGGCACGGTGGCTCATGCCTGTCATCCCAGCACTTTGGGAGGCCAAGGGGGGCAGATCACCTGAGGTCAGGAGTTTGAAACCAGCCTGGCCAACATGGCAAAACCCTGTCTCTACCAAAAATGCAAAAATTAGCTGGGCGTGGTGGCACATGCCTGTAATCCCAGCTACTCGGGAGGCTGACGCAGGAGAATTGTTTGAACCTGGGAGGTGGAGGTTGCAGTGAGCTGAGACTGCGCTACTGCACTCCAGCCTGGATTGCGCCATTGTACTCCAGCCTAGGTGACAGAGTGAGACTCTGTCTCAAAAAAACAAAAGCAACAAAAAAAAAAAAAAAAAAGAGAAAGAAAAGAAAAAAGAAAGGAAGTGAACTAGACAATGCTTTACAAAGTACACAGCATAGCTCGGGCCCATAGTCAAGTGTAGCTATCTAATTGACAAGGAGACTAAAAGGAGAAGAAAAAAGAGTCAGAATAAAATAAAGGGAGATAGAGAGGGGCCAGAATTAGTGTGCTGAGCAGGACTGCACTCATGGGCGTGGGACCCGTGCAGTCACACAGCGCCCTGCTCTCAGAATAGGCCTAGCATTTGTTTGAATGCTCTGCATTAATTTCTGTTTGAATTTCGCCACCTTGAAATTCTTTGTCATTTTATATTTGAACTTGTGTTTTATAAAGGAAGTCCAGTGAGACAAAGAAGCATATGTGCCAGCAGGCTCAGACCAGCAAGGATGACAGGCGGTGGGCAGCAGAGTTGCCTAGCAATTGGCCTGGCCACCCTGTGTGCACCCAAATGGCTGGACAGTTTGCGACACTGTGGGGCTGTGTGGGGACAGCGGGGGCCAGGATCTGTGCCCAGATTGGTGGCAGCAGCAGAAGAAACTGGTGGGGGTGTCACGGCTCCATGCCATCACGGGCTCCGTGGTAGAAGAAGAGATTCCACATGGAACAGCCCGTGCCTGTAACATCTGCACAAATATAGCTCACAGCCTAAATGCTGGGACAAGTACTGCCAGCAGTCAGGCAGTAAACCTTGTCAGTAAGTTATTACAACATGGACACATACACATGGACGTTGTATTAAAGCATGTCAGGGAGCTGTTAGGATTCTTCAAAGAGTTTAGAATTTTTGGTTTTCGCCCTGGCATCCGTGGGGATGCTAGCAAAAAAAAAAAAAAAGAATATCTGGTTTTGAAAATTGCTGCAGGCCGGGCACAGTGGCTCATGCCTGTAATCCCAGTACTTGGGAGGCTGAGAGACGAGAGTTGCTTAAACCTGGGAAGTGGAGGTTACATGGAGGCGAGATCACATCACTTCACTTTAGCCTGGACAACAGAGCAAGATTCAGTCTCAACAAACAAACAAACAAACAAACAAAGACAAACAAACAAAAAAGCCTGCTGCAATATTGCAAATATCCACAGTCTTATAAATAGAAATTAAATGTGTAGATATCATATTCTACAGAAAATAATTCTATTTTATGTGAAGCTTACTCTGAAGACAGTTTTAAAACTAAGTTGTCCTTTTAATCAAAGACCCAGCAATCAAATGTATAAACAGATCATTAAAAGTATATAGAAATCATGAAGTAAATTTCAGTTTCTTGTACAACCTTCACAAGTTATAGAAAATGTCAAAGAAAACATTAAAACATCGTTCTATAAGTTTACATTTAAAATTAAATCAG
>NW_012102031.1:3563642-3565988 GCF_000951045.1 Mandrillus leucophaeus
TATATATATATATATATGAGATGGGATTTCATCATGTTAGTCAGGACGGTCTCGATCTCCTGACCTCGTGATCTGCCCGCCTCGGCCTCCCAAAGTGCTGGGATTACAGGTGTGAGCCACTGCACCCGACCAAATTGCACTATTTTTTAATATTGCTTTTTGAACAAGAGGCCCTGAACTTTCATTTTGTACTGGGTCCTGCAAATCATGCAGCAGCCCTGATTCTGAAACCTAGTATTTCTTTGAAATAGTTTTCATATTTCTCCAAATTGTCCTGAGTTAGTTAAAACCCTTTCAGGGTTTAATGACTTCCCTTAAGTCCAATGAAGGCCATTCCATTACATTATAACTTTTTTTTTTTTTTTTTTGAAAAAGGGTCTCAGTCTGTCACCCAGGCTGGATTGCAGTGGTGGTGATCATGGCTCACTGCACCCTCGACTTCTTGGAGATCCTCTCCACTCAGCCTCCCAAGTAGCTGGGACCACAGGCTCAGGCCACCACACCTGGTCAATTTTTGTATTTTTAGTAAAGACGTTGTTCTCAAACTTCTAGCCTCATGTGATCCACCCACTTTGGCCTCCCAAAGTGCTGGGATTACAGGTGTGAGCCACCGCGCCCAGCCCTAACTTATTTATTAATTTATTTTTAGATGGAGTCTTGCTCCAGGCTGAGAGAGTGCTCAGCCTGTCGCCCAGGCTGGAGTGCAGTGGCACCCTCTCTGCTCACTGCAACCTCTGCCTCCTGGGTTCAAGTGATTCTCCTGCCTCAGACTCCCAAGTAGCTGGGATTACAGGTGCCTGACACCATGCCCGGCTAATTTTTGTATTTTTAGTAGAGATGCTGTTCTCGAGCTTTGGACTCTCAAAGTGTTGGGATTACAAGCATGAGCCACTGTGCCTGGCCCTAACTTCTCTCTCTCTCTCTTTTTTTTTTTTTTTTTTTGAGATGTAGTCTCTCTCTGTTGCCCAGGCTGGAGTGCAGTGGTGTTGGATCTCCGCTCACTGCAACCTCCGCCTCCCGGGTTCAAGCAATTATCCTACCTCAGACTCGTTAGTAGCTGGGATTACAGGCGCCTGCTACCATGCCCGGCTAATTTTTGTATTTTTAGTAGAGTCAGGGTTTTACTATGTTGGCCAGGCTGGTCTCGAACTCCTGACCTCAGGTGATCCGCCCACCTAGGCTCCCAAAGTGCTGGGATTACAGGCGTGAGCCGCAGTGCCTGGCCCTAACTTCTTAAGGACCACAGCGCAGCGTGGAGCGGGTCGCTGACATGCCGACTCCCCAGTACATCCCCCATCCCTTTTGAGGTGCTGTTCTCTCCACCTGGGAGTCGTTCTTCAGCATCGACAGGCGGCAAGTGCGGGTCCTTCGGATGAGTTTTGGTGTTTGGGGTCTCTGGGCAGAGGAGGCACGTGTCGGGCCTTTGGTGCCGCAGAGTGGATCGAACACCTGAACCGCGACGGGAAGTGGACAGGGAGGCGGGCGTGGCCGGTAAGAGATGACAGCTACTCCGCACACGCGGCCTGCCCTCTGCGGACCACAATGACGTTTCGCCTCCTTGAGGACTGGGGAGGGGGGGTCATCAGGTGAGAGGGGTCAAGCAGGGCGGGCGGCCTGACCAGCCCCAGCAGCCCGGCTTGGAACCCGACACCGCTGTCCCCCAAGGGTCGGCTCCTCTCGCTGGGCAGCGGCCTCAGGGTCGGCCTTCAGCGTCGCTCGGGCTCATCGGGTTGCAGGCAGCCACGGCCCTCCGGCCCTCCTAAAGGGGGGCCTCCTGGGTGTCCTGGAACGGACCCCGGAATCCCTCACGCGCCCTGCCGCGCTCCTTCCCTTGGAACCCGCTGCTCCTCGGACCTCCTGCTGACTCCGCCCACCCCGATGACCACAATCCGATTGGCTTAGCATCTCTCTCTCCCGCCCCTCTCCAGGGCGTGGCAGAGCCAGTACCTTGACCGACGGGCCATGTCGAGGCCACGCCCACTTGCTCCTCCCGCCGGGCCTGGGCTCCAGAGCCTTTTCTCGTGGGAATTTTTTTTTTTTTTTTTGGAGACAGAGCCTCGCTCTGTCGCAGGCTGGAGTGCAGTGGCGCGATCTCGGCTCACCGCAACCTCTTCCTCCTGGGTTCAAGCGATTCTTCTGTCTCGGCCTCCCAAGTACCTGGGACTCTAGGCGCCCACCACCACACCTGGCTAATTTTTTTTTTTTTTTTTTTTTGAGACAGTTTCGCCCTTGTTGCCCAGCCTGGAGCGCAATGGCGCCATCTCGGCTCACCGCAACCTCCACCTCCCGGGTTCAAACTATTCTCCTGCCTCAGCCTCCCGAGTAGCTGGGATTACAGGCATGCAC
>NW_012102031.1:3567778-3569358 GCF_000951045.1 Mandrillus leucophaeus
GCAATGGCACAATCTTGGCTCACTGCAACCTCTGCCTCCTCGGTTCAAGCCATTCTCCTGCCTCAGTCTCCTGAGTAGCTGGGATCACAGGTGTGCACCACCATGGCTGGGTAATTTTTGTATTTTTAGCAGAGATGGGGTTTCACCTTGTTGGCCAGGCTGATCTGGAACTCCTGGTCTCAGGTGATCTGCCTGCCCCAGTTTCCTAAAGTGCTGGGATTACAGGTGTGAGTCACCGTTCCTGGCCAATATGAAGAGTTAAATATTTTTTAAAAATTCTTTAAAATCATGAATTTCTTCTACCGTGACAGCATATAAAATACTCTCAGCAGCTACAGCAACAATTGCCTCGGCAGAAGGAGCCTTCCCAAAATAAAAAGTATAAAAAATTATTTGCAATCTTGCCTTTGCCAAAAGTGGCTGTTGTAGCTTTCAGTGGAAAATGAAGTTGTCCTAAGTATAAATTTCAATAACCTAATAAATGAACTCACAAAAAGAATAAGCCAAAAAAATCACATGACCAATGAAGAAATCATATTAGGCATTATTTTTTGTGTTATATAAAATGACACCAAAATATTATTATTATTATTACTATTTATATATATATATTTTGAGACGGAGTCTCGCCCTGTCACCCAGGCTGGAGTGCAATGGTGCGATCTTGGCTCACTGCAACCTCCACCTCCCTGGTTAAAGCAATTCTCCTGCCTCAGCCTCCCAAGTAGCTGGGATTACAGGCGCACGCCACCAAGCTCAGCTAAATTTTTTTTGTATTTTTAGTAGAGAGGAGGTTTCACCATGTTCGCCAGGCTGGTCTCGAACTCCTGACCTCAGGCAATCCGCCCACCTCGGCCTCCCAAAATGCTGGGATTACAGGCATGAGCCACCATGCCCAGCCTATTATTATTATTTGAGTGGGAGTCTCGCTTTTGTCGCCCAAGCTGGAGTGCAATGGCAAGATCTCGGTTTCACTGCAACCTCCACACCCCAGGTCTAAGCAATTCTCCTGCCTCAGCCTCCCAAGTAGCTGGAATTACAGGCATGTGCCACCATGCCCTGCTAAATTTTTTTTTTTTTTTTTTTAGTAGAGATGGATTTGTGTCATGTTGGCCAGGCTCGTCTCAAACTCTGGGTCTCAAGTGATCTGCCCTCCTCAGTCTCCCAGAGTGCTGGGATTACAGGCAAGAGCCACTGCACCCGGTCAAAAATTGCACTGTGTTTTTTTTTTGAGATGGAGTCTCGCTCTGTCGCCCAGGCTGGAGTGCAGTGGTGTGATCTCGGCTCACTGCAAGCTCTGCCTCCCAGGTTCACACCATTCTCCT
Organism: Mandrillus leucophaeus; assembly: GCF_000951045.1. Classification (NCBI taxonomy): domain Eukaryota; kingdom Metazoa; phylum Chordata; class Mammalia; order Primates; family Cercopithecidae; genus Mandrillus; species Mandrillus leucophaeus. The sequence continues at coordinate 3,569,104 of NW_012102031.1, forward strand.
GCCTCAGCCTCCCGAGTAGCTGAGACTACAGGCGCCCGCCACCACGCCCGGCTAACTTTTCGTATTTATTTATTTTTTTTTTTGAGACGGAGTCTCGCTCTGTTGCCCAGGCTGGAGTGCAGTGGCCGGATCTCAGCTCACTTCGAGCTCCGCCTCCCGGGTTTACGCCATTCTCCTGCCTTAGCCTCCCGAGTAGCTGGGACTACAGGCGCCCGCCACCTCGCCCAGCTAGTTTTTTGTGTTTTTTAGTAGAGA
>NW_012102031.1:3569879-3570838 GCF_000951045.1 Mandrillus leucophaeus
TTTTTTTTTTTTTTTGAGATGGAGTCTTACTCTGTCGCTAGGCTGGAGTGCAGTGGTGTGATCTTGGCTCACTGCAACCTCTGCCTCTCGAGTTCAAGTGATTCTCCTGCCTCAGCCTCTCCTGAGTAACTGGGACTAGAGGTGCTGGGCACCACACCTAGCTAATTTTTTTTTTTTTTTTGAGATAGAGTTTCGCTCTTGTTGCCCAGGCCTGCAGTGAAATGGCATGATCTCGGCTCACCACAACCTCCGCCTCCTGGGTTCAAGCAATTCTCCTGGCTCGGTCTCCCGAGTAGCTGGGATCACAGGCGTGTGCCACACACCCGGCTAATTTTGTATTTTTAGTAGAGACAAGGTTTTACCATGTTGGCCAGGATGGTCTCAATCTCTTGATCTCGTGATCCACCCACCTCAGCTGCCCAAAGTGCTGGGATTACATGCATGAGCCACTGTGCCCAGGTTAATTTTTTGTTTTGTTTTGTTTAGACATGGGGTCTCACTATGTTGACCAGGCTAGTCTCAAACTCCTAGGCTCAAGCAACCCTCCCACCTTGGCCTCCTAAAGTGCTGGGATTACAGGTGTGAGCCATGACAGCCAACCGAAGGCCAGTAAATTTAAAAACCATGTCTTGTAAAACATGTGTCTATAAAAGTATGGAAATGGTCTGGAAGGAATGAGGCCAAGCACCTAATCCTGTTTACTCCTGGGGGGTTCGGGAAGGAGCCAGGATAGGAAATGGTGATGGGGCATGTATGTGGACATGTGCACACTTAAGGTTGCAAGCTCCGCCTCCTGGGTTCACACCATTCTCCTGTCTCAGCCTCCCGAGTAGCTGGGACTACAGGTGCCCGCCACCACGCCCAGCTAATTTTTTGTGTTTTTTTTTGTATTTTTAGTAGAGACGGGGTTTCATCGTGTTAGCCAGGATAGTCTTGATCTCCTGACCTTGTGATCCGCC
>NW_012102031.1:3572063-3572944 GCF_000951045.1 Mandrillus leucophaeus
ATGGCGCCATCTCGGCTCACCGCAACCTCCACCTCCCGGGTTCAAACTATTCTCCTGCCTCAGCCTCCCGAGTAGCTGGGATTACAGGCATGCACTACCACGCCCGGCTAATTTTTGTACTTTTAGTAGAGATAGGGTTTCTCCATGTTGGTCAGGCTGGTCTCGAACTCCCGACTTCAGGTGATTCGCCCGCCTCGGCCTCCCAAAGTATTAAGATTATGGGCGTGAGCCACTGCGCCTGGCCTCGGTTCATTTGCAGATTTGTGTCTTCATCAAATACATCTGGACTTCTCCGTTCTCCCACAGTCATGGTGACCTTTCTGTCTCTTGACTGCCATCTGACCAGCAGAGTGGCCTTTTGAGAGCATGCACTGTTGTGGTCACCCACCCTTCGTGGCTTTACAGAGGCTTCCAGGCCCTACACTGTGGGATCCATGAGTACCTTCTGGCCTGTCCTTCCTCATTCGCCTCTCCCTTCTGTGCGTGCACTGTGCCTGCCTTCCACCACTTCCAAGCTGTTTCTCAGCTGAGGACCCCTGAGTCCCAGGTCCTACCTGCAGAACTCACCAGCTTCGATAACTCACCAGCCTGCCTGCTCACCTCCAACCACTGCTTATGGAGAGCGCTCCAGTCGAGGGTCACCTGCTCGACCGGTGATGGTCGATTTAGTAGGGGTGGTCTAAATTGCATCTCATAATCTCTCCAATCCACTCCAGCACTTAGCACAATTGATATTCTTGCTTGCATGTTTAGTTGACACCATTTGGTGTCATCCTTTGGTGCTGGACTCACAGCGCCTAGCAAGTTTCTGGTACTTTACAGGCTCCGGGTAAATTTTTTGCCAGCTCAGGGCCACTAAATTTAATTTTTTTTTTTTTTTT
>NW_012102031.1:3573884-3587474 GCF_000951045.1 Mandrillus leucophaeus
CGTGTTAGCCAGGATAGTCTTGATCTCCTGACCTTGTGATCCGCCCGCCTCGGCCTCCCAAAGTGCTGGGATTACAGGCGTGAGCCACCGCGCCCAGCCTCCTTTTTTTTTTTTTTTTAAAGACGGATTTTTGCTCTTGATGCCCAGGCTGGAGTGCAATGGCGCGATCTCAGCTCACTGCAACCTCTGCCTCCCAGGTTCAAGTGATTCTCCTTCCTCAGCCTCCCAAGTAGCTGGGATTATAGGCATCCGCCACCAATGCCCGGCTAATTTTTTTTTTTTTTTTTTTTGTATTTTTAGTAGAGACAGGTTTTCACCATGTCGGTCAGGCTGGTCTCGAACTCCTAACCTCAGGTGATCCACCTGGGTTAGGAGTTCCCTGGGCCTCCCAAACTGTTGGGATTACAGGCATGAGCCACAGTGCCTGGCCAATTTTACTTTTTAAAAAGATAATATATTCATAGGTTCATTGTGTAATGAAAAATTAACAAACAATAATAACCAAGTAAGACATGGCCTGTCTTGGGAGACAAACGGGATGGACCATCCAAGCCAAACGCAGAATGAAGAACAAAGAAACACGGTGACACGCTGGCAATCGCTGGTGGGTTCTGAGTCTTCACTTTATTATTATGTCACCAGAAGTCACCACCTTCACTTGGTTCACCACAGATGGATGGATGTCATAAAGGAGGGTGCCACGGGGCCACTGGATTCACTCGAGACTTAACCAGGTGGTGGGGGGCCTAGAGTGGGGGCCCAGGATGGGGACCGCCCTTCACCGCACACACACGCACACACACACACAGATATATTTGTGGAGCCTTATATTATACATCTTATATATAGAAAATATATATATTTATACTATACACAGGCAGTAACGCTGCGGGAGGGGCCAGGGCACCGACAAGGGCTGTGCGCACCAGGGCATGGGGAGTGTCAGGTCAAGTGCATCGCTGGGAGGCAGCCGGCCCAGTCCCTTCTCCCATAAACTCCTGGGAGGGGCATTCCCCCTTTCGTGCTCCTTAGAGAATCAGAGGGGTCTTGGGCCAAGGTTAGGGGTCCCCCAGGGCTAACAGGCAGGGGCTCTTGGTTACATGGGGAAACCTGGGATCCCCGAGGCTTCGAAGATCAAGAATCATCAGGGAAGGATGGAGTGGGGAACTAACGTCAGTCCCCTGGGAATTAGCTTCTCAACTGCGACACCCCCAGGTGGATCAGGAGTCATGCAGGCAGGACAGTCTGTGCCTGCCCAGGATGAGCCAGAAGACCTGGCTCCTGAACCTCTCTCTCTGTGCTTGACCTTGGACAAGTCGCTGTCTCCCTATCCCAGACTCTGCCAACTCTAAGCATCCTTGCGACTCTACACTTATGCGAAACCTTTTTTTCCTGGGCCCTCTCTTGTGCTTGATGGGGAGGAGGGAGCCACCCTGCAGGGTCCAGCTGCAGCAGGGCCCTTCTCCAAGGAAAGCTTTGGGAGCAAGGGAGAAGCAGGGGAGGGCAGCTGGGAAGAAAAGGGATACCAGACAGAGTTGGGCCTGGGGTCCCCCAGGGGCTGTCCTCTGCCAACAGAAGGAGCGAGCTTCCCCATGAACCTTCCAGGGCAGAGTCAGGAGCCCTGGGTCCCATCCAGATCCCACCCTCCATCTCTCACCCTCTCTCATCTCCATCCTGGGCAGGTCCCTGCCAGAGTCCAGCCTGATGGGGAAGATCATGCCTGGGAGTGCTTCTGGGCTGAACTCGGGAAGAGTGAGGGATTCTTCGTGAGATGACTCAGCAACCCCCATTCTTGGCAGGAGTCTTGACAACTTTCCCTGCCTAGGGTGGCAGGCAGGGCCTGTAACAAACACCCAGGATGGAGTTAAGCTTACCTGGTACCCTGCCCTCCAGCTAAGGATCACCAGCAGCTGGCTGGTACCCAAGGAGAAACAGATGGGCAGCACCCTGAGGTCTCCTAGTGCCCATCAGCAGGGGAGGGTCAGAACATCTCACAGCCTCTTGTGGTGGGCACAGAACTTCACTCTGCCATAAACACTTCTGCAGTCACTCACACCCTCGCCTGTGGCCTGGTGTAGGTTTCACTCTTCAGGCCAGCAGATAACCTGCCCCCATGCTTGTCCCATTTGGGCCACCTGGCGGGGGGAGGACTGTGGACAGAACTCCTTCCCCAGATTAGAAAATGAAGTCAGCAACAACTAGCTGTCACTCAGCTGCCTGGGGTCCTCTCCATCACTGCTGTCCCTTGGGAGGACTTGGACAGACCTGAGTTTAGATCTGTGTTCCACTGCCAACTCGCCTATACTTGCTGAGCCTCAGTTTCCCTTCTGTTAAATGGGGACAATGGTACTACTTCTCTGCTTAGGACTTCCTCCTCTTTCCCTTAACTCTGGCCAGGCTTTAGGGCCATTGAAGCAGGGACCACCCATGCCCTTGGTATCGCCAGCACAGGAGCTGGATAACTGCTGAGTAAGCAGGTGAGGGATCTCCTGCCTCTTAGGATTCTTGGAGGGGGGATGGGGGGGATGGTGGTGGAAACACCCAGCTCCGGGCCCGTCCACCACCTGCTCTACTCTGCTCCCTGAGGGGTGGGCCAGTGGACACTGGGTGGACAGGGGGACGGGCCCCCAGTGCTCTCCTACACCTCCCTGTCCCTTACAGCTCAGTGAAGAGCCCACCTTGTGCAAGAATCGACCTGTCCCCACTCAGAAGAGATTATGACCTCCTCAGACCCCACAGCCCTTTTTGTGCCTTTGGGTCACCTGCCACCCTCTCCCCCACAGCCCGTGGTCTTCCCTGGGCCTCCCATGCCTCAGGGGCTCTTGCCTGTGTCATCCTGGGGGCAGTGTCTCTCCACAGCTGCAGCCCAGGAGCTGATTTGGCTGATTCCAAAACCACTGTCCTTGCTGCTCTGCCTCCCATAGGGAGGCTGGCTCTGCAGTGGACCTTCTGGAAGGCCAAGGAAACACCTCTCATGCCCTTGGCTGCTACAGCCCCCGAACCCTGACTGACCCCAGATGAGAGGAGAGGTGACATAGCATCCCAGATCAGTTCTGTTTCCTGGGAGGTCACAAGGGCAGGGAATCGAGGCACCTGCTGGGCAGCTGGGGCCAAGAAACCCGGGCGTTAGGCCCAGCTTTGCCACTCACTCACTGTGACCTTGGGCCAGTCACACCCTGATCTGTGCCTTGTTGACCACCCAGCCCTAGGTGAGGGCTTAGTGAGCCCTCCTAGAGGCAAGGACAGCGATCAGTCCTCTGAGAGACCACGAAGGGGTTTGCTGGAGCCCCCTGGAACAAGCGTCTGTGGGACATGCAGGGCACAGAGCAGCACCTGGGGCGAGCCCTCTCGGAGGAGGCCAAGGGCCAGGGGTAGTACCAGGGGGATGTGGGCGGAGGAACGTGGAGGTGGGGCTGTCCCCAGGGGAGGAGGAACAGCTGGGGCAGAACGGGCCCTTGACTTGCAGCAGAATCAGGGTGTCTCAAGGGACTGAGGGCCCCAAGGCCTCCCAGAATGACAGCAACATTGAGCAGGGAAGCCCCAAGCGTGGGGATAGGGGGAGGTGGGTGGCCAGGGAAGAGCACGTGGTCTGCAGTTGGACAGCCTGGGCTTGGCCCCACCTCTATCACTAGCTGCCTGAGTGACTCTGGGCAAGTAATCTTGACCTCTCCAGACTTCAGTTTCCTCAACCATAAAATGGAGACAGCCCTGACACTCTTAGCAGGACTGCCAGAGCAGGGTGACAGCCCCCAGTGTCCTGTGGGTGTTCACACTCACCCTGTGACCAAGCCACGGTGTAGCCACACTTCCCAGCATTATCTGGGTCTGTCTTTCCCACCATTCTGGCCTCTGGTACCACCAGGGCTTCCTCCACAGCTCACTGCTCCCCTTTCCAGAGGCCGTTTTGGCCAATTTCGCCACCCATGCCCAGCACAGGCCGGATGCCCAGCAGGTGCTCAAGGAATGCCTGATGACACAATATATGAATGCAAATACCCCTGGCCCCCACCCTCTAGGCCCCTGTGGGGCACATGCCCTGGGATATACTTGCACACATGTAGACAGTCCCCAACACTGGACTGCCCCAGCCCTGCCCCGAGCTACCCTGGACCTCAGTGGGACACGGTAGAGGCTGATGAGGTGCTGGGCAGGGCAGCTTGGGAGGGAGCAGGGGCTGGGTGTGGAGGGAGGGGACAGATGGGAGAGGGGGCGGGGACAGGCGGTCACTGTGGCTCAGTAGCCCTGCGACTGGTAGCCCTGGGGCTCGGTGTCGAAGGCGTTGGCCGGCTGCTGGTAGGTGCCGCCCATACCGGCGGGATCCGGCCCAGTGTTGGGCTCCACGTAGGGCGCGTAAGGCATGCTGGAGTCCTGGCTGGGGTCCATGTAGTCCTGGGAGAAGAGGGCCGAGTCGGCGCCAATCTGGTACCGCTGGAAGGCCAGCATGGCCTGGCCCGCCTAGGGACGAAGGCCGGCGGGGACAAGGACAGGCGGGAGGGGGTGGTTACGGGAGAGACAGACAAGGGCACTGGGTTAGTGGTAGTTAGTTCACAGGACACAGGCAGGAGAGGGTTAAAGATCTTCAAAGCACCAAACATGAGACCAAGCTTGGCTGTGGAGAAAGAAGGCTGTTCTCACAGCCATCCCCGGAAATGCCCAAAACTGTATCGTCCAGCCAGAAAGTAGCCCAGAAGTCACCTGCCCCTGTCTCCCAATCCCAGAGGTCAGTCTGGGCTACCAAAAGTTCTAGATCTCCATTATGGAGTGTTAAGATGGCTCAAAGGCTCACAACAGCCTCCTTAAAAAAAGCTTCTCAGCGGGAGGAAGGACTGTTGGCATCTCCTAGGAGCCATTCTTTTGTCTCTCTTGCAGCTAGGCATGGCCATGTGACTACGTTTTGGCCAATGGGATACCCTCATGTTCTTTGTCCCACCCTCTGACCTGATGCCTGGAATGCAGATGTGATGGCTGGAACTCTAGTTGCTAAAAGGGACCACAAAGACCATGTGCCAAGCCTGTAGGAATGAAAGATGCCTGGGGGCCAGGCGGCTCATGCCTGTAATCCCACAACTTTGACAGGCCAAGGTGGGAGGATCGCTTGAGGCCAGGAGATCAAAACCAGCCTGGGCTAAAATATGCATCTCTGGCATATTGACTATGTTGAGTTAAAGGCACTTGAAAAACAGCAGGCACAATAACAATCTGACCTCCTTATTGAAAGCAGGAGAGGCCAGGCGCAAAGGCTCATGCCTGCAATCCCAGCAGTTTGGGAGGCCGAGGTGGGTGGATCACTTGAGGTCAGGAGTTCGAGACCAGCCTGGCCAACATGGTGAAACCCCATCTCTACTAAAAATAAAAAAATTAGCCAGGTATGGTGGTGAGTGCCTGTAATCCCAGCTACTCGGGAGGTGAGGCAGGAGAATCACTTGAACCCAGGAGGCGGAGGTTGCAGTGTCCTGAGACAGCACCACTGCACTCCAGCCTGGGCGGCAGAGTGAGACTTTCTCTCAGAACAAAAGGCCAGCTTGGGCAACATAGCAAGACCCCATCTCTACCAAAAAAATCCACAAAAAACAAATTAGCCGGGCATAGTGGTGCTCGCCTGTAGTCCCAGTTACTCAGGAGGCTGAGGTGGGAGGATTGCCTGAGCCTATGGGTTTGAGGCTGCAGTGAGCTATGATCCAGCCTGGGCAACCGAGTGAGACCCTGTCTCTAAAAAAAAAAGGAACGATGCCTGGGTCACTGAAGACCTCTGGAGCCACTATGCCAGCCTTGGACCACTTCCACAGTCTTGGTTGAAATCACTGTTGTTTGGGATTTCTGTCACCTGCTGCTAAACCTAATTCTTTTTTTTTTTTTTTCCGAGATGGAGTCTCGCTCTGTCGCCCAGGCTGGAGTGCAGTGGCCGGATCTCAGCTCACTGCAAGCTCCGCCTCCCGGGTTTACGCCATTCTCCTGCCTCAGCCTCCCGAGTAGCTGGGACTACAGGCGCCCGCCACCTCGCCCGGCTAGTTTTTTGTATTTTTTAGTAGAGACGGGGTTTCACCGTGTTAGCCAGGATGGTCTCGATCTCCCGACCTCGTGATCCGCCCGCCTTGGCCTCCCGAAGTGCTGGGATTACAGGCTTGAGCCACCGCGCCCGGCCACTAAACCTAATTCTAAGTGAGAAACTGAGTTAAATAGAGTGAAACAAGTTTCAGGATCATCCGACTTGGCAGAGCCCTGACTATTCAACGTGACTGTGCCTGGCCTGAAGCTCTCCCCGCCCCTTTTTTTTTCTCCACAGATCTCAGATTGGGAAAGACTTGTCTACAGCACACATGCATGGTTAGGAAGTTATTTTTCAATAAAAGCAATTACGTTGTTATTAAGGACAGTGACACTGACCACACTGAGCTAAGTCAAAGTTTAAGTAAATCAAACTTGTCATTGGAAAACCAGCTTAGAGGTTTATTGCAAAAGCCTTCTCCAGAAACTTTCCCGGCCCAGGGAATCTGCCTGTGATGGGAATGTGCTGATGCTCTCCAGACCCCCGGAGGGCTGGGAAGACTGAGGCCTAGAAACGGAAGCGCCGTGGCAGAGTTACTGCTAGAACCCATCCCTAAACATGGGGTCCTACCCCTTCCCCTTCCCAGGTCAGGGCACCCTCACCTCCTTCCCTTTGATTGGCCCCTGACAAGGAACTAAGTCAACCAACAACCTAAAAGAGTCACTTGGTGAAGAGGTAGAGAGTGAACATACCTAGTGTTTTATTCCACAAAGTTCCAGAAACCCAGTGACTGGGTATTTCCTTTTCTTTTCTTTTTTTTTTTTTTTGAGACAGAGTCTCGCTCTGTCACCCAGGCTGGGGTGCAATGGCGCAATCTCGGCTCACTGCAACCTCTGCCTCCCGGGTTCAAGTGATTCTCCTACCTCAGCCTCCCGAGTAGCTGGGATTACAGGCGCCCACCCACCACCCGAAGATAATTTTTGTATTTTCAGTAGAGATGGGGTTTTGCCGTGTTGGCCAGGCTGGTCTCGAACTCCTGACCTCAGGTGATCCACCCGCCTTGGCCACCCAAAGTGCTGGGATCACAGGCATGAGCCACCACACCCAGCTAGGACATTACATTTTGATTGTACTCATTGACCAAAGTTCTGAGGGGCAGCCCTTTCTGGGAGGTGGATTTTTAAAGCAAAGTGCCAGCGCCTTGGGAAAGGCAGACCAGGTCTAAAGAAATTATGGCCGGGCACGGTGGCTCAAGCCTGTAATCCCAGCACTTTGGGAGGCCGAGTCGGGCGGATCACGAGGTCAGGAGATCGAGACCATCCTGGCTAACCCGGTGAAACCCCGTCTCTACTAAAAAATACAAAAAACTAGCCGGGCGAGGTGGCGGGCGCCTGTAGTCCCAGCTACTCGGGAGGCTGAGGCAGGAGAATGGCGTAAACCTGGGAGGCGGAGCTTGCAGTGAGCTGAGATCCGGCCACTGCACTCCAGCCTGGGCGACAGAGCGAGACTCCATCTCAAAAAAAAAAAAAAAAAAAAAAAGAAATTAGGCTAAGGGATAAGGTGTGGCCCTCTGGGGTTTCCCACTATGTTGGTATGAGGTCCTGGCTGCTGGGGGCTCAGATGCCAGAGCCTGAAGAAGCAGGAGAGGTGAAAAGCCCCCTGAGGGTACACTTGAGCCCTGGCCAGCCCACTGGAACAGACTGAATGAACCTTGAGAGCAATGTCTGTAGACTCGGTTCTCCCCGAGCTCCCTGGCTCTACTGTCCAGGCTGGTTTCCTGTACAGAGGCAGAGGGCTGGAGCAGATGACCCCTATTGACCCTTCTAGCGAGAAGCCTCTGGCTGTAGGCACTCATACTGTCTCTGTGGTCAGCTCTCCGCCCTCACTAAGTCACAGCTTCATTTGGGCAACCAGTTTAAGGGGCTGCCACAAGACAGCAGCAAAGGAGAGGCCTGGGTCCCCGCTGGCCTGGGCTGCAGAGGGAGGATGGGAGTTCTGCTGAGCCCAGGGACCTGGTGGTCCCCTGGCCCCACTTTCTCAGTGCAGGTGCCCTCTCTGCAGCATCTCCAGCGTGCAGCAGGCAGTTTGCGTCTGCACTGGGACGCCTCCAGTGCCAGGAAGCTCACTCTCGGTGTGCTCAGGCCCTGGCAGGGTTGAGGCATTGCTTTGGGGAACTGTCTGTGCTCCACCAACCTCCTCAACTCCTGCAGAGGGTGGAGGAATGGGTGAGTTCCTGCCCAGGCAGCTGGGGGCCCCCAGGAGGAAACCTGTGTAGAACCAGAAACCAAAATCTTTTGGAGGAACAAGGATTGATCACCTGAGAATTACTCTCAAAGTAGAGATTCTGGAGGTGCCCCTGACTCTCTGGAGAGAAGAATGAATGAATGAATGAATGAATGAGTGAATGAATGAACGAAAGAGCTTACATTTATTGAGCATGCTTGTCCTAAGCCCTGTGCTGGCCTTTGTTTCGTTGGCACAACAGCCTTGAGAGGTTTGTCCATTATCACCCCTCATTTCAGGTAAGTGGACTAAGGCTTAGAAAGGGGCAGGGGTTTGTCAGGGTCACACAGCACACGAGGACAGAGCCAGACCAGGAGTCCTCTGACATCCTCGGCCAGGCCGCTCACCCTGAGGACAGTGAGGTCACTCTTCACACCGCGGTGAAGGGAGAGGCTATTGTTCTGCACCCACAGCTCAGCAACGGGGGCCATGAATGCCTCCGGGCAGCCCATGTATGGGGCCACCACCAACCTGGTAAATGCCCACGGCTGTCCATTTGGAAGAGATTTTGATGTGTTTGTTTTCTCCTCCCCAGCCTGTGGGCTCCTGGAGCCAAGGACCCCACCTAATTCATCACTAGGCACAAAATAGCTGCTCAATAAATGTTTACTGAATGAAAGAACGCACGAAGAATAAACGAAGGAGGCAGTGAAGGAATGAATGAGTCAGTGGAGAATCTGAATCCGTTCCTCAAGCCAGCCTTCCACTGCCCTGCATGCCCTGGCATCTTGGACATTTCTGGCACTAGGCTGCTCCTGCCACCTCACCGCCAGGGGTGATACAAGGATGCCGGCCTCTGCAAGCCAGGGAGGCCTACGGCTGTGCTGAGGCAGGGAACAGTGTGCTGTACTCCTCCTGGAAGCTTAGGTCCTTGAATCTCCGCACGGCCAGGGCTGCGGTCAGGCTCTGCCAGGAGAGAGCAGGGGTGAGGCCGGTGGGGAAGAGCTGGAGAGGTACCAGGAGGGAGGCTGGCTTCAGGGGGCCGGGCAGGCACCTGTCGGGCAGGTACTTCAGACCCACGGCTAGAAATCATCCACTACTCCTCTGTGAGGCCCACCCCTACGCTCCTCCCATAGGCTGGGTGGTCCCCACTCCTGGGGCAACTTCTCTGGATTGAGATCCCCTGGGGTCACCAGGTTCTTCCTACCTAGTCCTGAGGACACCGAGGGCTGGGGCAGCCAAGGCTGGCCCACTAGGGCCTGAACCACGGGTCTCCCCTTCCAACTGCTATCTTTTAATATTGTTGGGGAGATGGGTATACCCCCCAAAAATGGATATCCAGGGACCCTCAAAAAGAGAGAGAAGTCACCGTGGGGCAAGCCCAGGAGGATGGGGGAAACAGGGAGGGCTGGCGGTCTGTATGTAGCCCCGAGGGTCTCCTTCCAGGAGGCTGGGCCCAGAGCTGCTGGCCGGCCCAGAGGGGAGGCAGCTGTGGGTTATGGGGAGGGCTCTTGGGATGGGACTATGGAGGTGAGGTGACCCTAGATCTCTACAGAAGGGTGATTAGGAGAGAAGAAACAGAGATGGCCCAGACCAGCAGGAAAGAGGGGCCGGCTGAGCTGCTGTGCTGCCTGGCCCTCCAGTCTACCAGCCCACGGCCTGCTGGGCCAGAGACATGCTTTGTTTGACACACACAATGTATTGTTTAAACCTGAATAAACTTCCAACACGTCAAGATCAGATTTCATGTAAAAATTCAGACTTCTGCCTTCTCTATGGCCCTATTCCTGCTTGGCAGCCGAGCAGAGGTACCCTCTTGGAACGCACGCATGTGTCACCTGGCCCGCTCACGGCTCTCAGGTCCCGCCTGGCCCATGTGCATCTGATGTCGACACCTGTTTCCCCCAAATCCTACCCCCTCGTTTTACGGAAGCTAGGAAAAATTAGAGGCAGCCCCAATGGGAACCAGGTCTCCTAACTCCTAGGCAGGGCTTCCCTAGCCTCAAACCCTGCAAGCCTCACCTTCCCGTCTAGGCCTCTGCTTTCTCATCTGTGAAAGCGGATAATAAACACCTCCTCCACCCAGAGTGGTTTTGGGGGGGTGGTCCGTGACCCCCAGGAAGGCTGCTCTGCACCAGTGAGGGTCTGCCATCTCCAGTGACTGGGCTGCAGCCTCCTTGCTGAGGGAGGCAGCACCGCTGTGGGCGCCGCAGAGACAGGCAGGCAGAAGAGGGAGCGAGGGTGGTGTGGGTTCCCGGAGGCAGAGCGGGCCTGGGGCTAGCGAAAGGCCACCAGTCCAGGGGCTCATTGGGGAAAGGGGGCGAGTGTGGGCTGGTAGGCGGTGGCTGTACTCACCCAGGTGAAGATGGAGAAAAAGGAGAAGGCGATGGCGGCCCGGGCTGCGTCCGTCCCTTCGTTCAGCGGATTGTCCTTGGGCTTGGAGACCTGCCACTGGTTGGCCAGGTAGCAGAAGCCCACGAACCAGAGGAAAGCCCAGAAGGCTGGGGGGCCCCAGTGCCGGGCAGAACGGGCAGTGCCATACATGGGGTAGAGGGTGAGTGGCGAGAAAATGGGGAAGCCGAGGAACACGGGGACATTCAAGAGCGCATCTCCCATGCTCCCCCACCCCCAAAGGGAGAGGCAAGGGGGGCAGGGGAAGAGAGAGGGGAGCCAAGAGAAGATGCAGGCGAGAAGAGGGAAGCCAGCCAGATACAGCGGGGAGGAGGCCACAGACAGGGCAGGGTCAGGGCCAGACAGAGGAGAGCCACGGGCAGTGAGAGGGGAGGATGGAGGGAGAGACAGAGAGAGAAGGCAATCAACTCAGGCCGCGTTTCTGCAGCCTCTGCCAAACCCCCATCTCTAGCCACACGCCTGACGTGGGCCCCCCTGGTCCACCCCCGATGCCTGCAGCTCTGCAGGCAGGAAGACCCCAACCCCCAGGCTGCCAGACAAATGAGGTGTGCGGACGAGGACGAGGCTGGGGCAAGGATGGCAGCTTGGCTGGGTGGACTTCGACTTCTAACGTGCTGCGACCCGACACAGCCCCAGGGTTAGTGAGGGGCCCACTGAGAGCCGAGCCTGGGGGCGTCAGCAGTGGGAGCCTCATGGCCACACAATCTCCTGTGAGTGCCCAGGTCTCCCCAGAGAAGCCCAGACCTGCTCAGGACAAGGGGTGTATCTGCCAAGCAGGTGGGGTACCCACCTGGGGCCCAGCCCACCTCCCAGAGGCACTGCCAGGGAACCCTGAGGCTCTGCGGAAGTTTGAGAACCATTCATTCAATTCTAGTTCCTTCTAAAACTAGGCCTCATGACCTGCCTTCAGCCTGGCTTATCCTGAGAGCTCCAGGCTTAGAACTAGGGGTTGGTCCCAGTCCAGGGACCCAAGCCTCAGAACAGTGAGGCTGAAGCCTGGGGTTCTGACCCCTGAGAGCATCCACCAATCAGATTCCTGGAACTCACGGGGCAGAGGTCAGGGTGCCTCTGCCAAAGGCTGCTTCTGAAGGGCAAAGGGCAGCAGGTCAGGGGGGCTCTACAGGTCCAGGCCCTGGTCCTGCCAAGGTCGGGCTGGGAGGGGTGGGGAGGCTGAGGCTCCAGGGCCCCTGCTGTGCAGTGGGCACCCAGTCACCGCCTTGCTTAGTCCTCATGAGGCTGCCCCGGGGAGGTGGCACAGAAGAGGCCACTGAAACACAGGCCAAGCCATGGGGGCTGGGACATGCCCAGTGGCATCCATGGGTCCCTTAGACTAGAAGGAACTAGAATCCTATCCATGCACCCCTGCCTGTGGGCAGCATGGGTTATTTTGGAGTCCCGGGGCCTGTCCTGGTCCCATCCTTCCTGCTGCCAGCCATGTGACCCTGAGTCTGCCCCTTCACCTGCCTGCACCTCATTTCCTCATCTGGAAAATGGGAAGAAAGGTGGCAGCCGCCTCCTATGGCCGGGACAGTCCTCGGCAGACTCTGTGCAGGGGGTACCCGCTGGGTGGGGCTCACCCGAGACACCGATGTCAGACAAGACGGCTTTCTTGCGGTCCTTGACGCTGCTGATCTGTGGGAAGTACACGTCCAGGGCCAGGTACAGCAGGCAGGTGAGGAAAGCTAGCACGCCCACGGCCACGCCATAGCTGCAGGCGTTGGGGTTGCGGTTGTAGATGCAGAACTCTTCTCCCTCGGAGGCGCTGTTGAGGTAGCCCTCGTTCACGATGGAGCCGAACACCACTATGGAGAACAGCTGTCGGGGGCGGGGCTACACCTTAGACCTGGGCAGAGCCCTGCCTGACACCACCCAGGGGACAGGGAGCCTGCCACCCTCGCCTGCTGCCTGGCCCTCCGTGAGCTACAAGGCCCCGGTTAAGCAGGCATTTCAGAAGGGGGTCCCCAGAGAGGGAGGGCAACTTGCGTGGGTCACACAACGCAGGTGGGTGTCAATCACTTCCTTCCTCAGCCACAGGCACTGAGGACCCTCTGACCATAGATGTGGCCTCTTCCACCACCCCTCAGCCAGGTCTTAAAGGTCTTCCCGGGCACTGACACCAAAATATCCTGGGACTGGACCCACCCCAAATAACGAGGAGCCATAGGCCCTCCTGGGCTGTGAACCTGTCCAGCCCCCACCCCCAGGCTGACTCCTCCAGATGCTGGCATGCGCCTGGCCCCATCTTGTGTTCCCCTTCCCTCTGCAGAGCTGTGGGCTGGTCTGGGGTCTCAGGCCCCTACCCAGACCCGGCAAGTGGATAGAGTGATGAATGAAAAAATAACAGTGGGCTAGGGGCGGTGGCTCATGCCTGTAATCCCAGCACTTTGGGAGGCCAAAGCAGGAGGATCACTTGAGCTCAGCAGTTGGAGACCAGCCCGGGCAACATGGCAAAACCCCGCGTCTACTAAAAAATACAAAAATTACCCAGGTATGGTGGTGCGTGCCTGCAGTCCCAGGTACCAGGGAAGATGAGAGGGAGGATCTCTTGAGCCCAGGAGGCGGAGGTTTTAGTGACCCGTGATCATGCCACTACACTCCAGCCTGGGTGACAGAGAGAGGCTCTGTCTCAAAACAAACAAACAAACAAACAAAACAAAAACAAAAACAAAAACAAAAAACTCTCGGGCCAGGTGTGGTGGCTCACACCTGTAATCCCAGCACTTTGGGAGGCAGAGGCAGGTGGATCACGAGGTCAGGAATTTGAAACACAGCCTGGCCAACACGGTGAAACCCCATCTTTACTAAAATACAAAAATTAGCCAGGCATGGTGGCAGGCGCCTGTAATCCCAGCTACTTGGGAGGCTGAGGCTGGAGAATTGCTTGAACCCGGGAGGTGGAGGTTGCAGTGAGCCGAGACTGAGCCACTGCACTCTAGCCTGGGCAACAGAGCAAGGCTCTGTCTCAAAAA
>NW_012102031.1:3592669-3593675 GCF_000951045.1 Mandrillus leucophaeus
TGAATACATTTTCTTCCATGGCTGATGCCCAGGATGGGTAATGATTCCAGGACGGGTATGGGAAAAATATGAGAAGCATTCTTAATATTATCTTATCTCTTTAAGATGTCTATAGTTTACAGGGATTTTATAATGCACAGGATATATTAGTACAGTAGCAGCATATATAAAACCAATAAATCTATATTGAATGGGAGGATTGGTGCAAACATTTTTCCTGAAAGGAAGACATGATTAAAAGTTTAGAGACTGGTCAGGTGCTGTGGCTCACGTCCATAATCCCAGCACTTTGGGAGACCACGATGGGTAGATCACTTGAGGTCAGGAGTTCGAGACTAGCCTGGCTAACACAGTGAAACCCTGTCTCTACTAAAAATACAAAAAATCAGCTGGGCATGGTGGCACATGCCTGTAATCCCAGCTACTTGGAAGCCTGTGACAGGAGAATGGCTGGAACCCGGGAGTTGGAGGTTGCAGTGAGCCAAGATTGTGTCATTGCACTCCAGCCTGGGTGACAGAGCAAGACACTGCCTAAAAAAAAAAAAAAAAAAAAAAAAAGGTTAGAGACCACTGGGTTAGGATGCTTTGTGTTAAGGGGGATTCTGACCTGAACGTGCCCAGCAGATGAACGGGGGCACACAGTGTAGTACATCCATACATTGGACAATTTTCCAGCCATAAAAAGGAACGGCCAGCCTGGGCAACATTGTAAAACCACATCTCTACAAAAAATACCAAAATTAGCTGGGTATGGGCAGGGCGTAGTGGCTCACACTTGTAATCCCAGCACTTTGGGAGGCCGAGGCGGGCGGGTCATGAGGTCAGGAGATCAAGACCATTCTGGCTAACATGGTGAAACCCCAGCTCCACTAAAAATACAGAAAATTAGCCGGGCGTGGTGGCATGTGCCTGTGGTCCCAGCTACTCGGGAGGCTGAGGCAGAGGAATCGCTTGAACCTGTGAGGTGAAGGTTGCAGTGAGCCAAGATTGCATCACTGTACTCCAG
>NW_012102031.1:3593725-3594385 GCF_000951045.1 Mandrillus leucophaeus
AAAAAAAAAAAAAAAAAAGGATCTACCCTCAGTTGAGCCTTCAGATGAAACCACAGCCCTACCTGATGCTGTGATTATAGCCTGTGAGAGACCCTGAGGCAGTGGCACCAGCTAAGCAGATTCCTCACCCACAGGAACTGTCAGATAACAAATATTTCTTGTTTTAAGCCTTATGTTGTAGGGCAATTTATTATGCAACAATAGCTTGCCAATACACCCTGCACCATCAGTATTTTGCAGATAAGACAGTTAAGGCTCAGCTATTGTTAACATACCCAAAGTCACACAACTGGTCAGTGACAGAGCTTGGCTTCAAATCCAGGGTACCTGACTCTAAAGTTCATGCTTTTTGGCTGGGCGTGGTGTCTCACGTGTGTAATCTCAGCACTTTGGGAGGCTGAGAAAGGAGGATCACTTGAGTCCAGGAGTTCAAGACCAGCCTCAGCCTCCCAAGTAGCTGGGACTGTAGGTGTTCGCCACCATGCCTGGCTAATTTTTTATATTTTTAGTAGAGATGGAGTTTCGCCATATTGGCCAGGCTGGTTTTGAACTCCTAACCTCAAGTGATCTGCCGGCCCCACCCTCCCAAAATGCTGGAATTACAGGCGTGAGCCACCATGCCCTGCCAGAAACTATAATTGCTTTTTTTTTTTTTTTTTT
>NW_012102031.1:3596070-3600147 GCF_000951045.1 Mandrillus leucophaeus
AAAAAGAAAAAAATGTACACTGAATTATACAACATTAAAAAGGTATGTTATGCTAATCTGGCCACAGTGGAAAAAAAAAAAGGATTCTGAAGCTGTGTTCTGATTCAGCCATGGGCACAGAGGTGGGCAGTGGTGGCCCGTGAGCCACCATTTGCCAATTCTGATTTGGGAAGACCCCATGACCATGAGACTTCAGACCCATGAGGGCATCGGGGCCCACAGCTCTGCCTCTCACAGGCTCTGCAGCCATCACCCCTCGAGTGGAGAGAGCTATTTATACTGTCCCCAACTGGCAGAGTAGAAGAACTACGGCTCAGAAAGAGAAGGTGGCACTGTTGTCAGCAGCAGAGGCTGAAGTTGAACCCAGGTCTCCTGATGCCCAGACCTGTGTTCTTTTCCACCTGGCCAAGCTGACTCTCAGCCTCAGGTGGGCCCTGAAGAAGGGGTGGAATTTACTCCCAGAGACCCAAGGGATCAGGCAGAGGGCCAGCAGGGAGGAAGGCCAGGAGGGTAGCCTCAGTGTGACTGGGGATCAGGTGACTCAGTCTCAAGTCTGGTGCTCAGAGGCATAGTGAGGAGCGCCTTTGAAGTCAGGACTTCAGAGCCACGGTCAAAGGGGCTCCTGAGTTACTGACAAACCAAGACAAGCAAGGCAGACTCTGAACACTGGGAGATGTGCAGTACATGGCCAGCTGCCTGGGCCGTGGACTGCACAACTCCATGGACTGCTAGTCACACAACCCCTTGCACTGAGGTACTGTAACAAGTCCAAGGCTCCTACCAGAAAACTGTCAGGTGGGGAATCTGAGGCCCAGTCCTGGATGTCCCCAGATGCCACCAAACCAGAACAGAAAAGCCTCCTGATCAGAAAGAGACTTCAGACACTGAGGAATCATACAGACCTGCCAATTCAAATCCAAGGCCTGCTGCTTATGCTGGGTAGCCTCGGGCAAGTGACTTAGCCTCTCCAAGCCTCAGACTGGTCCTCTGTAAAAATTAACATCCCCTCTGGGGCTGATGGGAGAATTAGAGCAAGTACCCAGAGCAGAGCTTTTCATAACGTTCATTTCCTCTCTAGAGGCCCCAGAAAAGAGGAATGACACCAGGAAGGCCCCTCTCGAACACTTACTAACAGGACACGTGCTCCCGGGGGCTGGAGGATACCCCACTGCTGCCACTGCTGAAAATAACTGTGGATCTCCTTCCAAAACCAGAACAGTATCAGGCTCCCCAAAGACAGAGAGGAGGTGGGAGGGGAAACAGGCAGGCAGAAGCCTGGGCCCTCAGGACAGCAGAGGAGGAACCATTAAGACTGGGCTCTCCTGGATGACAGAGGCAGGGAGTCCTCAGAGAGGCCAGGAGGAAAGTGCTGGAGAGGATGTGTCCCTAAGAGGGTGCAGAGCAAGAGCAAAACAGCCTTGGAGGGACCGGGCGGGGCCCCATGGTCCCAGCAGACACCCACCTCGGTCAGGCATTCATCACAGGTCACAAGTTTCTCAGCTCCTGGCACTGCGCTGGGAGGGGCACCAGGCGGTAATTCAGTCCAAGAGACGCTGCTGTGGGAGCCGATTGTGTGGGGAGCAGGACTCTGACTCAGATGACCTGGGCCCACTGAATTCCGGCATGGCCACTCGACCAGTGGGGTGACCTAAGACCACTGACTTAACCTCTTGAGCCTCCGTTTCTGCATCTGTCAAGTGGGGGCAACAATAGCACCGAAACCAACGACGTATTGTGAGGAATCAGTGAGGTCATGCATGCAAGGAAGGGCAAGGGCGCTTGAACCTGGGTTCAAGGGATTCTCCTGCCTCAGCCTCCCAAGTAGCTGGGACCACAGGCACACGCCACCACACCCGACTAATTTTCTGTATTTTTAGTGGAGATGGGGTTTCACCGTGTTAGCCAGGAGTAAGCAGCCCCAGAAGGCTAGACTGTCACTAAACTCTGGAACAGATCACAGAGGCAATGGCGGTGCCTGGCAAACGCTGGGAGGGAGCAGTGGTGGCCAGGGAAAAGGGCCCTGAAGCAGGGCTTCTGGGTGGAGACAAGAATGATCCAGGCCTGCAAAGATCTGGGGAAAGCATGTTCCTGGCACAAGAACAGAAAGGGCAAAGGCCGAAGGCAGGAAAAGGTTTTGCACGGTGAGGTGAGAAGGAATGTGGTTGGAGCAGTGACCCGGGAACTAAGTACATGGGACAGGCAGCGGGACAAGGCCTGGTGGGCTGTGCTGGGGACTTTTTTTTTTTTTTTTTTGAGACAGGGTCTCACTCTGTTGCGCAGGCTGGAGTGCAGTGGTGTGACCTTGGCTCACTGCAACCTTTGCCTCCCGGGTTCGAGCCATTCTCCTGCCTCAGCCTCTCAAGTAGCTGGGATTACAGGCATGCGTCACCATACCCAGCTAATTTTTGTATTTTTAGTAGAGACAGGGTTGTGCCATGTTGGCCAGGCTGGTCTTGAACTCCTGATCTCAGGTGATTTGCCCGCCTCGGCCTCCCAAAGTGCTAGGATTACAGGCGTGAGCCACCTTGCACGGCCTACAATCCAAGCTTTTAGGGATGGGGTCAAGGCCCTTCATGCACTGGCCCTGCCCACAACTCCTGGGGTCTCACCTCCTTTCACTCCCCCTACCACCTGCCTCCCCGCCTTTGCACGCCCCAGGCCCCTTTCCATGATTTCCTCGCTGGAAGACTGAGTGTCCCTACTGCATGCTACAGGCTGAGCTACAACCTATTTTGCTATTTGTTTGCTGGAGTGGAGTGAGTGAGCTGCCTGCCCTGCCCTGGGGCCTGGGAGGCCTCTTCTGGGGCTTGACATCAGTCGTTCGTTCACTCGACATTTCCTGAGCACCTAGTAGGTACCAGGCCTGGGCAAGAGGCTGAGGACACAGTTGGGAACAAGATGCGTGAGGTCCCTGCTCTCACTGAGGGAGACAAGTGTCACGAAGAACGCAGCAGAGCGAGAGGAGGCGGACTGGTGGTCCAGGGAGGTCTCTGATGCAGCGACCTTTGAGCAGAAGCCTGACTCAGTGAGGGACCTGAGCTCAGGGAAGAAGCAGTCACAGGTGCCAAGGCCCTGGGTGCGAGTAAGCTGGGTGTGTTCAGGAGCGGCACAGAGGCCCGCATGGTGGGAGCTGAGCAAGTGAGGGAGACACCAAGAGGCGAGGCTGGCGAGGAGGACGGGCTGGCCTCGACAGCCAGGGTGAGTTCAGGAGACACTGCAGGCTGAAG
This sequence comes from Mandrillus leucophaeus, assembly GCF_000951045.1. Lineage (NCBI taxonomy): Eukaryota > Metazoa > Chordata > Mammalia > Primates > Cercopithecidae > Mandrillus > Mandrillus leucophaeus. The sequence goes on from NW_012102031.1 coordinate 3,599,298, forward strand.
AGCAGCTGAGTGACTTGATGTGACTTAGGTTTGAGAAGAATCAGGCCGGCTGCTATGGAGAGGAAAGACTGGTGGTAAAGGTGACACAAGCAGCCCAGCCAGGAGCTACGGCAGCATCCAGATGAGGGATGGGCCTGGGGCTGGTGCAGGCAGTGGAGCTGGGGAGAAGTGGTGGGTGCTGAATATATATATATATATATGTATGTATTTGAGATGGAGTCTTGTTCTGTCGCCCAGACTGGAGTGCAGGGGCGCAATCTCGGCTCACTGCAACTTCCGCCTCCTGGGTTCAAGTGATTCTCCTGCCTCAGCCTCCTGAGTAGCTGGGAATACAGGCGTGCACTACTGCGCCCAGCTAATTTTTATATTTTTGGTAAAGATGGGTTTTCACCATGTTGGCCAGGTTGGTGTTGAACTCCTGACCTCAGGAAATCCGCCCGCCTTGGCCTCCCAAAGTGCTGGGATTACAAGCGTGAGCCACTGTGACCGGCCTGAATATATTCTGAAAGGAGAGCCACCAGCATCTGCAGACACAGCCGATGTGGGGCGTGAGAGGAGGAGTGAAAAACCTGGGGACGGTGGCGCACATCTGTGATCCCAGCACTTTGGGAAGCCGAGGTAGGTGGATCACTTGAGGGTGAGTGATCACTCCTGGGTAGGCCCAGGAGTTTGAGACCAGCCTGGGCAACATGGTGAAACCCCATCTCTACCCAAAATACAAAAATTAGCCAGGCAGAGGCTGAGGCCGGAGGATTGCCTGAGGCCAGGAGGTGAAGGTTACAGTAAGCTCTGATCGCACCACTATACTCCAGCCTGGGGGACAGAGGGACACTCTGTCTCAAAAAAAAAA
>NW_012102031.1:3600197-3608560 GCF_000951045.1 Mandrillus leucophaeus
AAAAAAAAAAAAAGAAGAAGAAGAAGGGGCTGAGCACGGTGGCTCATGTAATCCCAACACTTTGGGAGGCTGAGGTGGGCAGATTGCTTGAGGTCAGGAGTTCGAGACCAGCCTGATCAACATGGTGAAACTCCGTCTCTACTAAAAATACAAAAATTAGCCAGGTGTGGTTAAAAAAAAAAAGAAAGAAAGAGAAAAAAAAGAAAAAGAAAAGAAAAGAGTAGATGGGGGAGGAAGTCGTGGAGTTTAGGCTCAATAATGATAATGGGAAGCAGAGCTGTTCCCTGCAAATGACACGCCCTTACAGCCTGCTGGTCCACAAGTGGGGAAACTGAGGCTCGGGGAAGAGAATGAACATCGCTGAGGACACAGAACCAGTCGCTTGCAGTCTCCTGAACCCCCTGCAAGACTGTCAGCTGCCCTCTATGTCAAGGGTTTAACTTCTCCATTTAGCTGCTGTCCCCTACCCCGAGTGGGAGCTCCCCCACAGCACGACTCGAGCCTCAGGTTTCTGCTCCTCAGCCACTCACAGTACATGGGAGGAGGAACAGAGACTTGCCCAGGGCCTGCTGTGTGCCCAGAAATGGATGCTCTCGACTCTACCAGCTCAATATTCTTATTCCCATTCTAGAGCTGCTTCTAGGGACCTGCCCAGTCCTCGCAACTGGGCAGGAGTGGAGTTGAGGCTTGAACCTGAGTCTCTCTGGATCCAAAGCTGGCGCCCTGTGCCAGGCAGCATCCCTGGGTCACTTGCTAAGGCCAGATCTGCAGGGACAGCAAGGAGCACACAGAGCAGCCGCAAGGAGCCACTGGAGAACCGGAAATGAAACCAGAATGAAATTCCACACTGGCCACAGCAGCCGAGGCACCGGGGGAAATTCATTCAACAAGTGGATCTGCTGCAGGGAAGGCAGACAGGTCTTCAGAGGCAGAGCCAGAGGCAGAGCCTCTCCCAGAAACAGGAGAGGACGGAGGGGTGATGGTCAAGGGAGGACCCAGGTCACCAGTAAGCAGAGGGAAAACAAGCTTCCCTTGAGCTAAAGCAAACGCTAAAAAAAGGCACAAGGTAAACCTGCCAAGCCTCTTTGGTTTTTTTCCGCCCTCTTTAAAATCCAACCCTGAGTCTTTTTTAAAAACGGATTCCAGATGGCGCTTGGTGGAGATCTATGTCAAACTCAGAAAAACAAATCAGAAGGAATCTCACAATCTTGGATTTCAGGATCCTTGGCTACTGGATTCAGAAACACATAGAAACAGAGACCCCAGAAGCACCAAGCCCTTTGTGGTCTACGCTGGTCTCATCTGTCCCCCTTCCCACCCTATGTAACCACCCCAGAGGGCTGAGGGTGGGTGGTGTCCTCAGGCTGTCTGACAGCTCTGCAGCTGCCCTCTTACCTTCCCCATCTTCAATGGGAGTGAACTTCTCTTTGCCCTCTGAACACTGCTGGGATATAGTGACTCCCAGACACCTGCAGGGACACCCCACTTTCCAGTCACTCTTTCCCACCCTGAGCCTTGGGCACTCCTGACCAGGACCTGTTTACAAGTCTGTCTCCACCCTGTGACTCTGAACCAGCCCACAGCCTCCTCGGAGCTGGCGCCAGTGGAAGAAGGCACCTAAATAATCTCTTTTAATCCTCATAAAAATCTGCAAAGAAAAAACAAACCTGAAATCATCCCCACAAATCAGTCTTATACTTAGAGCATTTCACAGTCGGGAAGGCTAAGGCTCAGAGAGGCCCTGCCTCTGGCTGGCCCATAGCAGGTAAATGGGGAACCTGTCTCACATCCGGGCCTGCTCCTCCAGCTCACCCACGACCTCTGTGTCCAGTTGCCTACCCATGAAGGATCGAATTCCAGAATCCCAAACTCTAAGGTCAACATGAGACCAAGGAGGCACACCTGCTGGTCCTGAGCCCTGTGTCCCGCAGTGCAAAAGGGCACTGGGCTCACTTTACTTGAGGGGAGATGGTATCTCCCCTCTGCAGACAGACCACCCAGGGTGTGCCTAGGACCCACTGCAGGGCGTCGGCTAACGAAGGCTCAGGGCGAGCTGTGCCCAGCCAGCATGGGGGTGGCTGAGATCACTGTTACGTTGCCAGGAACCTCCCAGAGGCCTGGTTTTAAACGTCTTTAGACAAATGCTGGCTCTCCCCAGATAAGCTGCAGAGAGATGACATCTGGAGCCCATGGCACTCTGTCCTCCCAGCTGCAAACGGAACTGTCTACTTTGCCCTGCGCAGGAATATCCCTGAGCTGGGTGGCTCGGGGGAGCCCTGGTCCCTGCCCTGCGGCACAGGCAGCCAGGCAGCTGGCCCCGCCCATGCCCAGGTGCTGACACCACCACAGCCTCCTCTCCAGCCTCCTTCAGGCAGTCCCCAGGCAGCAGCCAGGGGGATCTCAGCCACTCCAAACTTCAACAGTCTTTCTGCAGGCTGAAGATAAAGTCCATCACCCTAGAATGGCCCTGAGGTCCCCCTGCTTGGGCCACTGAGTCCTTCCTCCAGTGCCCCAGGCTCTCTCAGCCTCCCCAGGCTCTCTCAGCCTCCCCAGTGACCTCTCTCAGCCTCCTCAGCACCAGCTGCTGGGCCCTAGTCCTGGGCTCATACTCGACCCCTCCAACCAGTCTGACATTCGGGCCAGCAGCTTCAGCCTCCTCCTGAAACTGTCAAGTCCCTCCACCCGGGGGCCGGCCACTGTCACCCCTCTCCAGGCAATGACAGCAGCCCATATGTCCACTTGCACCCCCACACTCTGTCCCCTCATAGCAGCCAGACAAACCCCTTAAACCCAAGTCAGGACATGTCACCCCCCCAGCTCTAGACTTTTGGATCGATGCTCACCCACCGCCCCCTGCCTGGGTAAAGACCTTCTCCCACCATACCCCAGGGCTCCCGCCTGCCTCTGAAGCTTCCCAATACTTCCCTCCCAAGCCCTCCTGAGTTCATTCCTGCCTCAGGGCCTTCACACTCGCTCTTTCCTCGGCCTGGGATGCCTGTATTTGTTCAGATCTTCCCTCAGCTGGTTCCTCAACATCCACATCTACAATGCAAAAGACACCTCCCCAGAGAAGCCTTCCAGACCAGACTCCAGATCTCAAGTATTCTCCAGTGCCTGAATGTTCTCCGTAACATTTAACTTCTCGGTAACTATATAACTTCTCTGCTATTTGGTGGTTCAGTGGTTGGGTGTATGTCTCTCCCCCAGACCCAGGGAGAGGGTCAGGAAAGGCTTCGAGGGGAGGTCTGATAGAGAGGCCTGGGTGGCACATGGCGGGCAGGAGAATTATCCCCTCCTCAGCATCCTTGGCTGGCACCTCCACTTGCACACCCCTGTGCACAGGGAGCTCACTCCCTGGAAAGGGGGCTGCCGAGTCTTCTCCCCACAAGCTGAACCCAGCCTTCCTGCCCTTGTCCTGGTGCAGGCATCCATCCTGCCTCCTGGGAAAGGCTGAGGGAAGAAAGGAGCGGTCACACTTTGAGAAATGAGTCAGACTGCCAAGGGCCCCCCTTCACAGGAACGGGGCCTTGCCTCCCCCCAGGGTCATGTGAGGAAAACGGCTGAAGCCGCATGGACACATGATGGGTGTTGAGCAGCCCCTTGGTTTCCTGAAGAGCCTCGCCTGGGGGAATAGGTGGGGGTGGGGCAGGTGGGGCTCCGGGCCCCTCCTCCACCCCTGCTTCACACCGGGTTGTGCAGCCTTGGAAGTGACCTGCTGGGGATTAGGCGTAATCTCTGCAAGCCGTCCCCTCGGAGTGCTGGACGGTGGGGGTGGAGTGGGCTCCGCTGGGCAGGGCCTGGGTGAGAAGACCCCAGCCTCCCCACGGTGCTGAGGCTGGGCCTGCGTGATCTGCCCGGCCCTCCCTCTTTCCAGTATGCCCCATGTTCCTCTCCTCTGGCTGAGTAACCTCAAGGGGCTCTTGGAGCCTCATGAAAAAGGGGGAAATTGGCTGGGCACAGTGACTCATGACTGTAATCCCAGCTATGCAGGAGGCCGAGGCAGGAGGATCACTTGAACCCAGGAGTTTGAGACCAGCCTAGGGAACATAGTGAGACCTCGTCTGTACAAAAAAAAAAAAAAGGAGAGAAAGGAGGAAATGAAGACCCAGAGAGGGCTCGCTTGACTGGCCCAGGGCCTTACTATCAGTGGCAGAAGTAGCTGGACCGCCATCCCCATAATCCTGTACCCCCCAGGGCCTTCTTCACCCCACGTCTTATCAGCTCTGCCCTTTCAGAGGCATAGAAGAGGTGGGAGAGGGGAGCAACATCACCACCTGGAAAGGGGTGTAAATGCCAACCAAACACTGCAGAGCCCTTCAGGGCTAGACCTCATTTACATGCCCCAAGACTTCTGGGGTAGGCACTGTTGTACCCATTTTATAGATGTGGCCACTGAGGCTCTGTGAGGTCTCTCAGTTGGTAAGAAGGGCAGGGTTGGCCAGGCGTGGTGGCTCATGCCTGTAATCCCAGCACTTTGGGAGGCAAAGACGGGTGGATGACTTGAGGTCAGGAGTTCGAGATCAGCCTGGCCAACATGGTGAGACCTCATCTCTACTAAAAATACAAAAAAAAAATTAGCCAGGCATAGTGGTGGATGCCTGTAATCTCAGCTACTTGGGAGGCTGAGGCAGGAGAATCGGTTGAACCCAGGAGGTGGAGGTTTCAGTGAGTTGGGATCGTGCCACAGTACTCCAGCCTGGTCGACAGAATAAGACTTTATCTCAAAAAAAAAAAAAAAAAAAAAAAAAGAAAAGAAAAAGAAAAAAGAAAAGAAAAAGAAAAAGGGCAGGGTTAACCCATCCAGTTCTGTCTGCTTTTCCTCATCCCAGTGCCTGCCTCCACCCTGCCAGTCCCTGCATGCCTGATGTTGTTTGGTTTCTCTCCTGCTGTGCAAATTCCAGGTCATCAGGGAAATAATCTGGTCCCAGGCCCTGCCTCACCTTCTAGTGAAGAAAGGCATAGAAGGGGAAAGCTCCCTGTTTTGAGATTTCTGTCAGTCATCCCCACAGAACCCAAGGGAAGCAGGGAGGGGAGCGCAAGCTTGGGAGAATCCAGGAAGGCTTCACGGGGAGGCAGGGCCCTAAAGGCCAGTTGGGACACCTGAAGGAGAACAGTGGCTAGGAGGAAGACTGATCAGTGCAGTTCCCGCCTCATCCATTCATAGGTGGGGCCCTTAGGAGATGCCTGGAACCAACGTAGCCCTGGGGCTATGACAGATGCAGTTCTTGCCCTCCAAGTATACCCCCCAGCAGGGGCGACAGCCTTGTCTCTGCTCTGCCAGGCCTTTCAGCCTTTGCCCTCGCTCTTCCTCCTTCCCCTTTCTCTGCCTGGCTGGCTCCTGCCCTCTCAACGTTGACTCAATGCTGGTGTCACCTGCCTGTCCCTCTCTAAGGGTCTGTGCTCATCTCCATATTTTAACAGGTTTCTGTCACATTTCCCTCCACTAGACTGTCAGTCGTCCCTGCAGACCAGGCACCTCATCCGGCCCGTGCTCAGCATGTATATTAAAGAGAGGACGAGCGGGGTGAGGGTGTCCACATTCTGCGGCTGTTTGGATTCAAGGGAGGATGCATAAACCCCTCACAGCTGCCAGATGCTGCTGAGAGATCCATCAATAACAGTCGGCCGTGAGATTGGCAATGTGAAGGTCAGGAATGAGCCTGGGAAGATGGCGAGGAGGGGAGAGAGAGCACGTGGGGAGTGCGTGTGAGAGACTGCAGAAGAAACCCTGGAGACGGTGACAACTCTTCTGAAGGACCAGAGAAATGGGTGAGGGAGTGTCTTCCTGAGATGGGGAATCACGCACATTTGCAAGCTGATGCGGAAGAGCCAAGAGTAGAGAGGGCGAAACTGAGGGTGGAGGAGAGAAAGAGGGAGAGAGAATTGATGGACGTGTGTCCACGAGTAGGTGAGAGAAACAGGCTCACTAGGCTGCAGCCAGGCTGGCCTGGGCCACCAGAACAGGGGAGATAGTCTAGGAGGAGGTGGGCAGGTGTGAAGACGCCTAGGACCGAATTTAACCAGAGCTGTGCCAGGTGAGTGTGATGCACAGAAGGGCTGGAGCTGCAGCACGTGGCCACCGGGAGGTGGGAAGGGGGACAGCAGGGACCAAGGGGTGGTGAGGGCCAGTGCACAGGGGAAGATCAGCGGTTCAGAGGCCCCAGGCCCAAGGACCTAGGATCAGGGGAGGGAGAGGGAGGTGGAAAGGTAGGAAGGTTGGAGGAGACGCCTGGAAGAAGGATCAGGAAGTGCGAGAGGCTACTGGGAAAGCAGGGCCAGGCCTAGCTAGGGTCCAGCTTGTGACAGTGGCTGAGGCTGGCAGACAAGACCACGCAGGGAGAGGAGGCAAGGGTGTGGGAAGGGTCACAGAAATAAACACTCCAATGGCCAGGACTGGAGCAGGAGTAGTGCTGGAGAGGGCTGACACCGAGCCAGGGTGGGCATCTTTTTATTTTTATTTTATTTTATTTTATTTTTTTTGAAACGGAGTCTTGCTTTGTCGCCCAGGCTGGAGTGCAGTGGTGCGATCTTGGCTCACTGCAAGCTCTACCTCCCGGGTTCACGCCATTCTCCTGCCTCAGCCTCCTGTGTAGCTGGGATTACAGGCGCCCGCCGCCACGCCCGGCTAGTTTTTTTGTATTTTTTTTTTTTTTTGGTAGAGACAGGGTTTCACTGTGTTAGCCAGGATGGTCTCGATCTCCTGACCTCGTGATCTGCCCGCCTCAGCCTCCCAAAGTGCTGGGATTACAGGCGTGAGCCACCGCGCCCGACCTGGGTAGGCATCTTTGAAGAACGGGCAAAGTGGCCTGGAGCCGGCTCATCATGAAGGGGAGTGGGCGACCCAGTGTTGGTGTGAGATTCAAAGCTGGGGGACAATGGCCTGGAAGTGGCCTCAGGAACCAGAAGGACCCTCGACCTCTAGGCCCAGCGAGGGAGGGTCTGAGGGATAAACAGGCCCCCACTGAGCAGGCTGCAGGAAGCAGGGTCTGGGGGAGGCCAGGTAACAGTGCAATTTACAAAAGGTGTCAGGGACATTCTGGAAGGGGCTGAAGGCTCAGGAACTCTTGCCCCCTGGACTGTGAGGTACTGGAGGAGCCCCAGCTTGTTAAAGTTCCTGCATGATTGCAGCTTGGGTCGGACAGCTTGGGGCTGTCCCAGCTACACAGCCGCCCCTCCCTCCCAAGTCCCCTTCACCTGGCCCCTGCTCCATCAGCAGCAGAGAGCTGAGCAAATCTCCATCCCTGGAAGGGAAGGTTCTCCCAAAACACAGGGCATGACTGCCCTTCCAGGCTCCAGCTGACACCATCTGCTTTGCTCCCATGGATAGACCTGGGGCCCAGGCTCCCCTCTGCTGCAGGCCCCCGCAAAGCATGAGGGGATGGCTCCAAACATCACTTTTTTTTTTTTTTTGAAACAGAGTCTCACTCTGTTGCCCTGGCTGGAAAGCAGTGGCAGGATCTTGGCTCACTGCAACCTCCACCTCGCGGTTCAAGTGATTCTCGTGCCTCAGTCTCCCGAGTAGCTAGGATTACAAGCATAATCCTAGGCACCACCACACCCGGCTAATTTTTGTATTTTAAGTAAAGGCAGGGTTTCACCATGTTGGCCGAGCTGGTCTCAAACCAGCCTAATGTCAAGTGAGTCAACTGCCTCGGCCTCCCAAAGTGCTGGGATTACAAGCTTGAGCCACCACGCCTGGCCCCAACATCACTTCTCTAAAGACTGACCGATCCAAAGTTCCCAACCTGGAGTCCACTAGGAGCAAGACTGAGGTTCTTCAAGGGTGGAAAGGTTGGGAACCACCAGAGCAATCCAACTATCCTCTTCCCATTTGACAGATGGGGAAACTCAGGCCAGGACAGCATCGGCCTCTCGCTCCAGTCACACGGCCAATCACAGGCAGACAAGGTGCAGAACGCAGCCTCAGGTCTCCAGGCCAAGGCACTCCCCAGCGCCTGCTCTGCCTCCCCTCCCACCTGACAGCTGGTTCTTCCGGTCTGGGTGCCAAGTGTGGCTCCCTCCAACAGCCCTGCCATCTGCCTCTCCCTTCCTCCCTCCCTCCCCCTCCTGGCTTCTCCTCCTCTCTTCCCTTCCTCTCCCAGCCTCTGTTTTTTCTCTCTGGGGCTCAGGCCCGCCCAACAGCTTTGCACGCGCTGCTCATGTGGGACTCCCCACATGGCTGGGGACTCCCTGGAGCAGGGGCTATGGGTTCCCAGTGACTCCAGTTAACCTCTCTGGGCCTCAGCTTCTCATCTAAGGAGGGGATAACAAAACCCACCACAGCAGATGTACGGCAGGCCTTTTAAACTTGCGTTCAGGCCAGGTGAGGTGGCTCACACCTGTAATCCCAGCACTTTGGGCGG
>NW_012102031.1:3608610-3614483 GCF_000951045.1 Mandrillus leucophaeus
CTCTCTTACCCAGGCTGGGTTGCAGTGGTATAATCATAGTCCACTGTATTCTCAACCTCCTGGGCTCAAGTGATCTCCTCCCACCTCAGCCTTTCAAGTAGCTGGGACTACAGGTGCACACCCCCACACCTGGCTTATTTTGTATGTTTTAGTAGAGATGGGGTCTTACCACGTTGCCCAGCCTGGTCTCAAACTCCTAACCTCAAGCAGTCCTCCCACCTCAGCCCCCTAAAGCATTGGGATTGCAGGTGTGAACCACCGTACCCAGCCTATCTTTTTGATACTGTTGAATAAAGAAAGGGTCATATGCATGACAGGAAAATGAAAGAAACTTCCTTTACTTTTCTATCTCTGGATTTAAAATTATAATCTCATCTCATTATCCTGCTGCTTGCTTTCTGATCTGTATAACCTGGGAATTCTAACTCTTTTTCTCTCCTGAGCTCTATGACTTTGCCTAGTGGTAGAGACTAAAGTTCTTTCCTGGCCTGAGGCTTGATGCCCAACTTGAATGCATCTAACCCTTTAACAAATGTGTACATGTTCATAAGTAATGGAAATGCATCTATAATACTCCTGCCTGAGAATAGAGACAGCGTGGCGGTGGGGAGAGTGAAGAAAGAAATAGAATACAGATGGTACCTGTTGTTGACTGACTTATGTCAAATTCATATGTTGGCGCTCTAACCCCTAATGTGACTGTATTTGGAAATAAGGCCTTTAAAGAAGTGATTAAGGTTAAATGAAGTCATAAGAATGGGACCCTAATCCTATAGGACTAGTGTCCTTTTTTCCTTTCTTTTTTTTTTTGAGATGGAGCCTTGCTCTGTCACCCATGCTGGAATACAGTGGCATGATCTCAGCTCACTGCAACCTCTGCCTCCCAAGTTCAAGCAATTTTCATGCCTTAGCCTCCTGAGTAGCTGGGATTACAGGTATGTATCACCACGCCTGGCTAATTTTTTGTATTTTTAGTAGAGACAGGGTTTCACCATGTTGGCCAGGCTGGTCTTGAACTCCTGACCTCAGGTGATCCACCTGCTTCCACCTCCAAAAGTGCTGGGATTACAGGCATGAGCCACTGCACCCAGCCAAAATTAGAATTTTCATAAGCCCTCGCAGCCTCCCCAACCCCACGCCCTTCAATCCCACGTTACAGGTGAGGCAACTGAGGCTGAAAGAGGTAGGGATTTTCCAAGGTACCACTCTGATGGCCCTGCCCCTGATGCCCCAGGCTTTCTCAGGCTCTCTAGGCTGCCCCTGGGCTGTCCCTGGACATGAGGAAGTGCCCAAGACACAGCAGAAATCTATCACCTCCTGGGGGCCTCCTTGCAGCTGACCCTGTCCTAGACCGGAGAGAGAAGCAGCAGCAGAGGAGCCGGCCACAGGAGGTGAAGAGGCGAGAAACACTGCAGGGTGGTCAGCAATAAATGCCAAATGAGGGCCACGGGTCCACCCTCCTGTCTAGGTGACAGGGCTGTGCCCGGTACTGGGAGAGGACAGGCTGGATGTGACTATACAATTCCAGCCACAGAGCCCTCTCCAAACCAAGCTTCTACACGAGCTTCTGAAATACCCTTGATCTGCTCACAGCCCCTCTCTCCACTTCAAGTGGTCCGCCCGCCTTGGCCTCCCAAAGTGCTGGGATTGTAAGCGTAAGGCACCTCACCTGGCCAAGTTCAGCTTTTTTAATTCAGTGTTCACTTGGGATGATGGGGGGTGGGGTGAGGGGTGGATAAAACCAGGGGTACAAAGCCACCTCCCTCAGGCCACCCCTTGGAGTCATGGAGATCCAGGCAGGGAAGCCACAGGGAGTACATAGAACGTGGAACCCGGTAGGCCGGGTTCAAACCAAGGCTCTGACAAGCCCAGGCCTTGAGCTAGCACAAGTCACTTCTCCAGGCTGAGCCTTAATTCTGTCATCTGTAAAATGGGGGGGAAGATACCCACTCCACTTACAGAACCATGTGGTATTACAGCCAAAGCCCTTAAAAAATGAACCCTGAAAATGGCAACATTTCAAACATTTTATCATTGTCATTTTGTCAAAATGGAGAACTAAAGAAACATCGACTGGGTGCGGCGGCTCCCGCCTGGAATCCCAGCACTTCGGGAGGCCGAGGCGGGTGGATCACTAGGTCAGGAGTTTGAGACCAGCCTGGCCAAGAGAGCGAAACCCTGTCTCTACTAAAAATTTAAAAAGTAGCTGGGCGTGGTGGCAGGTGCCTATAATCGCAGCTATTCAGGAGGCTGAGGCAGGAGAATCACTTGAAACCGGGAGGCAGAGGTTGCAGTGAGCCAAAGCCTGGGCGACAGAGAAAGACTCCATCTCAAAAAAAACAAAAACAAAAACAAAAAACTCATCTACCAGCACTGACATTCATTCCCTATAGTCCATTTTAGCCCCCTGCAAAAAAGAATATAAACTCCAAATAAAAGGTGGTCCTTTCTATTGAATCAGTTTAGCTCCTTCCTGTAATTCCTTTTTTTCCCATCTGGCTTTAGAACAAAGAAATGAGTCACTGACAGGCTGCAGTCACAGCGCAACAGATCAGGCACTTCTGCCCCAGCCCAGACCAGTTCGGGTGGGAAGACTGAGGCACAGAGGGTGGGGAGGGGACGCTTACTGAAGGTCACAGCTGTGGCCTGGGGGTGCCAGGAGTGGCAGCTGATCTGCCACCGGGGCGATGACAACAAGAGGTGAGAAAGCCTTAGTCGAGAGACAAGCCATGCCGGATGCAGTGGCCCACGCCTCGCCTCGTCATCCCAGCTACTCAGAAGGCTGAGGTGGGAGGATCACTTGAGTCCAGGAGTCTGAGACCAGCCTGGGCAACACAGCAAGATCCTGTCTCTAAAAAAATTAAAAAGAGACAAGCCAGGTCCCGGAGGCCCTGCTTCTGCGCAGGCTGACCCAGGGACTGGGAGGGCTTGGGTTCCAGGGTAGGTCCAGGTTGGTGAGGCCCTGAAGCTTACATGATTTGGAGGCCCTCTTTTGGAAAAGCAGCAGGAAAAAAAAAAAATCTTTCTCTTACAAATTTTACAAAAATCCCAGGTCTAGGCAGGGTGTGGTGGCTCACGCCTATAATTCCAGCATGTTGGGGGGCCAAGGCGGGTGGATCACCTGAGGTCAGGAGTTCGAAACTAGCCTGGCCAACATGGTGAAACCCCATCTCTACTAAAAATACAAAAATTAGCTGGGCGTGGTGGTGGGTGCCTGTAATCCCAGTTACTTGGGAGGCCGAGGCAGGAGAGTTGCCTGAACCTGGGAGGCGGAGGTTGCAATGAGCCGAGATCAAACCATTGCACTCCAGCCTGGAGGACAGAGCAAGACTCCGTCTCAAAAAAAGAAAAAAAAAAAAAAAATCACAGGTCCACATGCACATACTGGTAGGGCCCCTCCAGGGCTGTGGTAGAGGTCTGGGTTGTCCAGGAGTCCTGGACAGGATGACTAATTGTCCCTGTTTGTCTGGATTGAGGGCCTCTCGGAACGCTAAAGGCAGGAAGTTTCAGCACACCAGGATAAACGGGTTACCCTAGTCCTGGAGGTCAGTCTTCACTTGCTCTGCCCTGTGTTGTGAGGCCCAAGAGCAGGCACCGGCTGCATCCCCCGCAGCTCCTGATGTGTTTAAACGGCTCAGCACAGCACACAGTTTCGAAAAGACCAGAAGGAAACAGCCCCATATTCACTGCAGCCCTCCCTAAGTGGTGGTATCACATGATTACCACCCCCCACCAAACTTTTTCTGTTGTGGGAAAATACACGTAACATACAATTTGCCATCTTCACCATTTCAGTGGTGTTAAGTACATTCCTACCGTGCAACCATCACACATGAATTTTATACTTTCCAATAATTGGCAGGTGTTACTTTGATCAGGAAAAAAAGCTACTTTTAAAGGTGTCAATCAGCCTATCTCTTGGTTCGACGAAAGTAGTGAGCGCCTTGTATCCACGTGTGTGAGCGGGGTTGGGAGGTTGCGGCGTTGTTTGAGCATTGGTTGGCACAGGTGACCTTTGTGTCCTTTCCAATCCTGACACTCCAGGATTCTGGACTCTTCCCTGTCCCAGGGGGAGAACTATGCTTTGGAGACAGGAAGACCTAGGCTCAAATGCTCGTCTGCCACTTACATGCTTAGTGACCTTGGGCCAGGCACTTGGCCTTGCTGAGCCTCAGCTTCCTCTAGTGTTGGGGAACCAGCTGGGTGGCTATGTGTGGTCTTGCACCCCACGGATGCTCAGAGGGGCTGATCCTTCCTCCTGCTTTCCACGTCCTCGCCCCTGGATGTGCACACGTGTAAACCCTCATCCCACCAGGCCCAATCTGACATCACCTTCACCATGAAATTTGATTCCACAGCAGGGAGACCCCTCTCCTGACTCTTGTGGCCTCTGCCTAGGGGCACCTGGCTCACTTCCCAGTGTGACTGTGGCTTCCTGAGAACAAGGGCTGCTTCTGAGTCACGCTGCCTTCCCTCAGGGACCAGCAGATTCAATAAAGCTTTGCTAAATGAAGGTATCACAGGCAGAAATGACCCAAACAGACAGAATGTCCACGCCCCCTCAGAAAGCCAGCGGCTTCGCCCTTCCAGGCCAGAGGCCCAGGGGCAGGCAGACTGAAGCAGTGAACACAGCCCACCCGCCTGATCCGGCAGGTGCCCCCCAGGGCTCCCACCTTTGCCAAGGGTCTGTCAGGGCATCTGGGGAGCAGGAGACTGGCACAGATGAATGAATTCAGAGCCACAAACACTCGCAGATGTGCTGGGGTGCCGGGTTCTGTGCAGGTGCTGACATAAAGGCTAAAGGAATTAGGCTTTCCTGCCCTCAAAGAGCTCCCATCTGATGGCATTTGAGAAGAAAAGGCTTTAAATGGGGTCATCCTTGGCAGGCCAGGGATACATACCCAAGCCATCCTACCAACCAGACCCTGAAAACCAAGGAAACGAGGGAGCTTGAGCACCCTGAGGTCACAGTTGGCCTTGGGGTAGCCCCTGGGGTCCCTGACAGTGCCCCTGCCCAGCATCCCCAGTCCAAGCCCTTCTAGTCTGAGCCCATCAGGAATGGGCCCCAGGCCTGGAGAGGCCAGAACCTAGAGTGGGGGTTTCTGGGTTACAGCCAGCCAACCCCAGGGAGCCCCAGGAACCCCCTCTTCAGACCCCAGCAGGGCTTCTTTCCATGGGGTGACACTCAAGGCACCTGAACTCCTCCCTCTGTGCTGTCTGACCCATCCTCCCCCTGACCACCGGACTGAACAACAGTCCCACTCAGCCCTCCGCACTGAGGACCCTGCCCCTCAGCTGGGCTGGAGGCCACCCTGGCCTCTTCACTGTGGGAGCAGACCTTTCTCCCAGACCCCCGCCATGGGCATCCAGGTGCATGCTGAGTGGGAGGGGTGTTACCGGTTCATGAAATGTCAGAGCCCAAGGGGGCCTCAAGAAGGCTCCTCCCACCTTGTCTATAAATTGGGAAACTGAGGCATGAGAGAGGAGATGACACTCCCCACCTTGGAATTGAAGTCCTCATTTCTCGAGAACATTTCCTGGGTGGCTCCCAAGGTCACGCGAGAAGGAGAGGCAGTTCCCGGGTGGAAAAGAGGTACCCAGCTCCCGACTCATCGTTCCACACGGGCCGGGCTAGGCAATACGAACCCGGTTCCCTACCCTCTCCTCCTCCAACGTCCATCGCAGGCCCGGAGTGCACCCCAGCGAGATGGTCCACGCCCTGATCCACCCTCCAAAAAGGCCACCTTAAACCCAGGCTCCGTCCCCGCGGTCCCCAGTCCGCCCTGGCGGCCGCGCACAATTCGAGCCTTTAGCTGCATAGCCGCCGCCTGGAGGTCACAGCAATCGGGGCGGGAAGGGGGGCGCACGGACCG
>NW_012102031.1:3615183-3618000 GCF_000951045.1 Mandrillus leucophaeus
CGGGGCGCAGGGCGCGCTCGCAGCCAGTGCGGTGACCTCTTTGCATGCAAAGTGTTGGGGGAGGGCGCTGCGTGTGCATCAAGTGCGGGCCGTGTCCCTGCTCCGTATCCCCGGTCCCCTGCCCCGGTCGCAGCCCCTCCGAGCCGTCGACTCTGCTGAAACCATCTTCATGCTTGATTTGTTTGGCTGTTTCCTGCCGCTTTGGCCCCAAACATAGTGAGAGGGCAGGAGCCGTGTTCGTCCTTCTTAGGGGGTGCTTGGTACACAGTAGGCGCCGCATGAGTATTTCTCAAATGAATGAATGAACCACGAGTGAATGACCCTCTTAGAGCCCTCCAGAGCAGCCCCCACCTCCCAGGACCACCTTTCCCCTGCCTCTTACGATGACGTCATCTGTGTCCCTGTGCCCACGCACCCTCCCACCCCCAGCCTGGAGGGGCCTGGCACAGAGGCGGCAGCTGAGACTTCCTCTTCCCCATCCCCTCCTACCCCAGAACGTTGCCCCTTTCCTGAATCCATCAATAAATTACGCAATCGTTTGTTCATGGCCTCTTCCTCTGCTAGTCCGTGAGCTCCCGACGCCCAGGTGTTGTCTAACTTATTCAGTGCCTTACCCAAGGGCCAGGCATACAGTAGGTGCTCAGTAAACAGAGCCTAGTCCCCATCAGCCCATCACAGCTTGGGCTAGACCTCCAGGTTTCACGGAAACAGAGGCTAGATGGAGGAGGGCTCCCTGCAGGGGAAGGGCCACCTTCCAGGGCTGGCTCTCCTGCTGCCCTGTAGCTCTGTGGCCTCTCTATGTCTTCAGTTACCTTCACTGGTTCCAGGAGCAGGTTGGATGAGGATATGGGTAGAGGCTTTTGCTTCTCTAGCATCCTGCCATTCTGTGATGACAGGACACAACATCTGTGTGGAGCAAATGTGTGCTGGGCCTGAGGGTGTTCCTTATAAACATTACATAGGCAATATCCATCTTAGCCTCAGCTGATTGTTTAGTCTTTACCAGGCCTTGTTCTAAGGGCTTTACATACATTTCTGCATTTAATCCAGCACACTTATAAGGTGCTACTATGACTATATAAAACTTTTAGAAGAAAGCACAAGAGAAGCCCGGGCGCGGTGGCTCACGCCTGTAATCCCAGCACTTTGGGAGGCTCAGGCGGGCAGATCATGAAGTCAAGAGATCAAGACCATCCTGGCCAACATGGTGAAACCCCATCTCTACTAAAAATACACAAATGAGCCTGGCATGGCGGCACACACCTGTAGTCCTAGCTACTCGGAAGGCTGAGGCAGGAGAATCGCTTGAACCCAGGAGGTGGAAGTTGCAGTAAGCAACTTGGACAGAGTGAGACTCCATTTCAAAAAAAAAGCACATTGTGACCTTAGGTAAAGTAAAGAGTTCTTAGATACAACATGAAAAACATGATTCATAAAAGAAACAATTGATAGACTGGACTTTATCAAAATTAAGAACTTCTGCTCTTTAAAAGACATTGTTAAAAGAATGTATGAAAAGACAAACGATAGTCTGGGAGAAAATATTTGCAAAGCATAGATATAAAGAACTTGCATCCCAAATAAAGAACGTTCAAACTCAAAAATAAGGAGAGGACCCACTTTTAAAAAAATGAGCAAAAGATTTGAATAGTTATACACCTCACCAAAGAAGATACACATATGGCAACTCAGCACATGAAAAGATGCCCAACATCTGCGGTGGCTCATGCCTGTAATCCCAGCACTTTGGGAGGCTGAAACGGGCGGATCATGAGGTCAGGAGATCGAGACCACGTACAGAAGTTTAATCGAGCACTATGGGAGGCACAGTGGTGCGATCTTGGCTCACTGCAACCTCCACCTCCTGGTTCAAGTGATTCTCCTGCCTCAGCCTCATGAGTAACTGGGATTACAGGTGCCCGCTGCCATGCCTGGCTAATTTTTGTATTTTTAGTAGAGATGGGGTTTCACCACGTTGGCCAGGCTGGTCTTGAGCTTCTGACCTCAGGTGATCCGCCCGCCTTGGCCTCCCAAAGTGTTGGGATTATAGGCATGAGCCACCGAGCCCAATCCTGAACAGAAATATTTAGAGCAGTTTTATTTGTAATAACCCAAACCTGGAAACAACCCAAATGCTTCTCAAGTGGGGAGGGTACAAACTGTGGTACACTACTCAGGGATAAACACTACTAAGGAATAAAAAGCAACGAACAGTGGATACACTCAACAATATGGGTGACCCTCAAATGTATTATGCAAAGTGAATGATGCCAGACTCAAATGTCTAGAGACTGCAGGATTCCCTTTATGTGACATTTTTGCAAAGGCAAAACTGTTAAGGACAGAAAAAAGATCAGTGGTTGCCAGGGGATTGGTGGGCAGAGATTTACTACTAAGAGGCATAGGGAAATTTAGAGGCATGATAGAATCATTCCATGTCTTGTTTATGGGACTGGTTACACAATAAAATTGTCAATTTATTTTATTAATAAAACATGTTTTCTTAATAAAATAAAAAAAAGTTTGTCAGCCAGGCGTGGTGGCTCATGCCTGTAATCCCAGCACTTTGGGAGACCAAGGTGGGCTGATCATGAGGTCAGGAGATTGAGACCATCCTGGCTAACATGGTGAAACCCCGTCTGTACTGAAATACAAAAAATTAGTGATCGAGCGTGGTGGCTCAAGCCTGTAATCCCAACACTTTGGGAGGCCGAGGCATGCGAATCACGAGGTCAGGAGTTCAAGACCAGCCTGTCCAATATGGTGAAACTCTGTCTCCACTAAAAATACAATACATTAGCTAGGCGTAGTGGCGGG
>NW_012102031.1:3618246-3624642 GCF_000951045.1 Mandrillus leucophaeus
TGTTTATCAAAACTTGCAGAATAGGCCAGGTGCAGTTGCTCACGCCTGTAATCCCAGCACTTTGGGAGGCCATGGCAGGTAAATCACTTGAGGCCAGGAGTTGGAGACTAGCCTCTCCACCATAGTGAAACCCTATCTCTACAAAAAATACAAAAATTAGCCAGGCGTGGTGGTGTGTGCCTATAATTCCAGCTACTCAGGAGGCTGAGGCACAAGAATCGCCTGAACTGACCGGAAGGCAGAGGTTGTAGTGAGCCGAGATTGTGCCACTGCACTCCAGCCTGGGCGATTGAACGAGATTCTGTCTCCAAACAAACAAACAAAAACCTTGCAGAGCTATCCATACAAGAGGTGATTTTCACTGCATTAAGTTACACCTTGTTTTTTGGAGACAGGGTCTTGCTCTGTTGTCCAGGCTGGAGTGCAGTGACGCAATCATAGCTAACTGAAGCCTTGAATCCGGGGGCTCAAGCCATCTTCCTGCCTCAGCTTCCCCAGTAGCTGGGACTACAGACTCGTGCCACTGAGCTTACTTATTTTATTTTTTATTTTTTGTAGAGATGAAGTCTCGCTATGTTGCTCAGGCTGGTCTTTCAGGGACAATATCCCTTCATTTATTTATTTATTTATTATTATTACTTTTTTTGAGATGGAGTCTCACACTGTCACCCAGGCTGGAGTGCAATGGCGCAATTTCAGCTCACTGCAACCTCCGCCTCCTGGGTTCACACGATTCTCCCGCCTCAGCTTCCCGAGTAGTTGGGATTACAGGTGCACACCATCACACCTGGCTAATTTTTTGTATTTTTAGTAGAGACAGGGTTTCACTATGTTGGCCAGACTGGTCTCAAACTCCTGACCTCATGATCCGCCTGCCTTGGCCTCCCAGTGTGCTGGGATTACAGGTGTGAGCCACCACGCCCAGCCTCCTTCATTTATTAATTCAATAAACCTTTATTTGAAGTCCACCCTGCATTAGGCTTTGTCTTAGCCATGGGGTATATGGCTGAATAATTGGACTGTCCCTAACCCTCTGCCCCTAAGATTTGATCATACTAATACATTAAATCTCAGAAAGCATGCTGTTTAGCATCCTGAGTTTCAGATTCAGATATTTTGGGGGGACCAATGGAAGCCTTGGCTTCCCTTATCCTCACTCACTGTGTAACCTCGGACAAATAGCTTCACTTTTCTGAGCCTGTTCCCTCATCTGGAAGATAGAAATAAGCATAGTACCTGCCTCGGAGGATTATTGCTGAGATTAAATGAGAGAATGCATAAGACATGCTTAGAATGGTGCCTGATACAAAGAATGGGCTCAGTAAATGTTATTAGCCGCACCGTCAGGGTTGGTTTTCAAGGTGGGTGACAAAGATATGTACTGACAAAGATTCTTTGCATTGCAAAACTTTAGTCAGGCTTCTGGATCTTCTGTTAAGCCCACCTATGCACTTCCTTGTAAAATCCAGTTGTAGCAAAGAACCCTCCTAAGTCAGTTTAGCCAGAACCCCTCATCCTCCATGTGGGATCACCTCCATATCTGATCGGGTTTCTCATCCTCCACTCCAGGTGATGTCTGATTACCTGGGCTTGTCTTCAGCAGGAATCCTGTTAGGTCAGTTTAGCCAGTATCCTCCTTACCGCTGATGCTTCCTCTTAGTAATTTTCCGTCCATTGGCCCCCACACTTGGCCGTGTTTGGAGTTAAGCCCAATCTCTCGATCCCATTGCAAGACTTCATTGCAGTGGTTCCTGTGTCTATAACGATGGTCTTGCGTAAAGTTTTTCTGATCATGCTTTAACACATATCGTTGAATAATTTTTTCTTTAACAGAATAACAAGGTATGTAGGCATTTTCTTTGAAACACAAAGCTATGAATGGTGGATAGGTTCTCAGGCTCACCCATGAACCTCTACTTTATACCATTGCGAAGTATATAAATATACTTTATGTCATTGCAAATTGTAGAAACTTCCTCCTCTGCCATCTGGAATTACGTGTTCTGTGTTAGCGTTGAGACCAAAGGAGAAAGTCAGGCTGGTCTTTGCAGGACAAGCTTTTGCAAACACGGAGCTGCCTGCACCATGCCCGGTAGTTCGAATTCCCAGCCCCAGCCCAATAGCAGTGGGCCTTTGCTCCCTCTCTCCTGCCCTCTTGAGGCTATTTTGACATCCAAGGTGCTAGTTCTGTTTTCTGTATGTGAAGTTGGAGTTGCCTGAACAGAAGGGAGATGCATTCACCATATTTGAGTGCATGAGCCACAGCATGATTATAATCTTTTTCTTTCTTTCTTTCTTTCTTTTTGAGACAGGATCTCAATGTCACCCAGACTGGAGTGCGGTAGTGTGATCACGGCTCAATGGTGCCTCAACCTTCTGGGCTCAAGCGATCCTCCCACCTCTGTCTCCCAAGTAGCTGGCACTACAGGTGTGTGCCACTACACCCAGCTAATTTTTTTATTTCTATTTTTTTGTAGAGATGGGGTCTCGCCATGTTGCCAGGGCTGGTCTTGAATTCCTGAGCTCAAGGGGTTGGCCCTCTTCAGCCTCCCAAATTGCTGGAACTAGAGGAGTAAGCTACCAGTCCCAGCATAATGATAATCTTCAAAATTGACCAACGGGGCTGGGTGCGATGGCTCACGCCTGTAATCCCAACACTTTGGGAAGCCGAGGTGGGCAGATCACCTGAGGTCAGGAGTTCCAGACCTGCCTGGCCAACATGGCAAAACCTCGTCTCTACTAAAAATACAAAAATTAGCTGGGTGTGGTGGTGTGCACCTGTACTCCCAGCTACTTGGGAGGCTGAGGCAAGAGAATCACTTGAACCTGGGAGGCGGAGGTTGCAGTGAGCACAGATTGTACCACTGCATGCCAGCCTGGGTGACAGAGCGAGACTCCCTGTCAAAAAAACAAACATATAATAATAATAATAATAAACATTGACCAGTGGTACCTAGTTGGAGAGCTGCTTGGTAGTGTGTTTCAATTGACTGAAGAATGTGCCATATGACCCAGCAATTCTATTCCTTTTTCTTTTTCTTTTTTTTTTTTTTTGAGACGGAGTCTTGCTCTGTCGCCCGGGCTGGAGTGCAGTGGCCGAATCTCGGCTCACTGCAAGCTCCGCCTCCCGGGTTTACGCCATTCTCCTGCCTCAGCCTCCCGAGGAGCTGGGACTACAGGCGCCTGCCACCTTGCCCGGCTAGTTTTTTGTATTTTTTAGTAGAGACGGGGTTTCACTGTGTTAGCCAGGATGGTCTCAATCTCCTGACCTCGTGATCCGCCCGCCTCGGCCTCCCAAAGTGCTGGTATTACAGGCTTGAGCCACCGTGCCCGGCCTTCTTTTTTCAAAGAAGGGATGAAGGGAGTACACACAGGATCTAGTTGGTGGCAAGCCTACATCACTTGAGCCAGGTCATTGAAGACCCTTGGGATCCAACAGTGACATTACACATGGTCTCTGCCCTAAAGGATCTCAAAGTCCTGGGGGGTGGGGGGTGGATAATAATAAGCAAGGGTAGCAGGTGACATATGGCCACAAATTCCTTGAAACTCCTCCCTTTGAATATGGGGAGGCTTGTGATTAATTAACCGAACAACATTGGGCCATTTTCCTGGCCCAGGCATTAAGAAAATATTTGCTTTCAATTTTCATCTCTTGGAAATCATCTCTTGGTAATCAGAATGATGCCTTGAGACAGGTTACCATGAACCTCAGTCCTGAGCTGTCATGAAAGAAGTCTTGAGACCACCAAGACCACATGTAAATACTCTGGCCAAGAGGCCCAGGGGATTCCAGCCTTCCAGCCATCAGCACCAGCATCTTGAGCTCCCAGGACTAACTCGTGTAACCAACTGAATCCAAAAAGTGACCTCAGTTGATTGCACTTTGAAGAGAAGAATCACCCAGCTAAGCCTTGCCCAAATGAAGCATATCATGACTATAATAGAATAGAATATCATATAATATAATATACAGTCAGGGCACAGTGGCTCATGCCTGTAATCCCAGCACTTTGGGAGGCTGAGGCCAGTGGATGATTTGAGGTCAGGAGTTTGAGACCAGCCTGGCCAATATTGTGAAACTCCGTCTCTACTAAAAACACAAACAATTAGCTAGGCATAGTGGCAGGACCTGTTGTCCTAGCTACTTAGGAGGCTGAGACAGGAGAATTGCTAGAACCTGGGAGGCGGAGGTTACAGTGAGCCAAGGTCATGACACTGCACTCCAGCCTGGGTGACAGAGTGAGACTCTGCCTTAAAAATATATATATGTGCGTGTGTATATATATAATGACTGTTGTTTTGAGCCACTAAGTGTTAAAGTAATTTGTCATTTGCAATGGAATACATAACAAGCCTAATAAGTCAACAGAAACTTCTGCATGTTACCCAAAGCAATTGCAGATAAAACGTAAGGCAAAACTAAACAGACGAAGCCATGCTCAAAAATGAGCAACTCTATGGAGATGAAAGCAGGGAAATGGCTGAAGCCATGGGCACTTGGGTACTGGGTCCACACAGCCACCAAGTCTTCAGCTTTTTTAGGGTAATGAGATTTAAATGCTCCACAAGAGATAGAAGCCAAGTCAGCCTCCTGCCTGAAGCCAGCAACAGGGGTGGCGCTCCACTATCGGGAATGGAAGCAAAAAATAAAACTGCAGGGGATCTCTGCCTGGGACTCTGGCTTAGACAAAGTGCTTGGTTCAGTGAGGGAAGGGCAGATTTCGGCAGCCCACAGGATGCTGAAACAAACCTCCCTCTGAATCTGCCACTGAGGCTGCAGTGTCCCCAGTGTGCCCATGGGAAGGGGCCATAGACATCATTGTGAGATGGGTTCCTGGAAGCCTGGTGGAAGCAGGAGTAACTCGGCTGGAGGGGGAGGGTGAGCACACAGGGAAGGGAAAGGGTAAAGAAAAACAAAACCCTGCCATTGCAAATGAGGCTGCAACCCAAACTTCAGAAGCCTTGTTGAAATTGAGAGGCAGCAAATTCACCAATCACAATAAGCAGAAAATGAAGTAACTGCAGGCCTGGCATGGTGGCTCACGTCTGTAATCCTAGCACTTTGGGAGGCCAAGGTGGGCGGATCATCTGGGGTCAGGAGTTTGAGACCAGCCTGGCCAACGTGATGAAACCCCATTTCCACTAAAAATACAAAAATTAGCCGGGTGTGGTGGCGGGCACCTGTAGTCCCAGCTACTCGGAAGCCTGAGGCAGGAGAATTGCTTGAACCCAGGAGATGGAGGTTGCAGTGAGCCGAGACCGTCCCACTGGACTCTAGCCTGGGCAACAGAGTAAAACTCCACCTCAAAAAAAGAAAAAAGAAAAAGAAAATGAAGTAACTGCAGATGAGATGAATTTATAGAAAGATAAAAGACTAAAATAAATGTTTGGAATCTTCAAAGAAAGAATCTTTATGAAGAAAAAAAAAAGAACAAGACTAGCCATATGGAAGTCTAGATAGCTGAAAACTGTAAATGCTAGGGGAAAAAAATGAATGGACAACAAAAAGGCAGGAAGGCAGGAAGGCACGAACCCAGAGAAATGAGTGCGTCCTGAAGGCACAGCTTCCCTAACAACTGTTGCTCCCTAGTACCTTGAAATTTTAATAGTCTTGGCATGGCACGGTGGATGCCTGTAATCCCAGCACTTTGGGAGGCTGAGGCGGGAGGATCAGTTGAGCCCAAGAATTTGAAACCAGCCTAAACAACAAAGTGTCTCAAAAAAAAAAAAAAGGAATATTGTCCTAGTTTTATCCTAGTTTAAATTAAGAAAAAGTTCAGACCAATCTCACTCATGAATGTCAGTGCAAACAATGCTGAGGAAATATTAGCAAACTTAATCCTGGAATGTATAAAAATATAATACATTATAAACAAATTGAGTTTATCCTAGAAATGCGTTTTGGTTCATTATTAGGAAATCTATAAATATAATTTATCATATGAATAGATTCGAAGGGAAAAACTATATGATCATCTTAGTAAATGCAGTAAAAGTACTTAGTAAAATCAGTACACTCAATGTAAAAACTCTTACTAAGCTAAAAATAATCCTCAACTTAATAAAGATTATCTACAAAATTCCTGCAGAATGAGTATACTCAATGGAAACATTAAAAACATTCCTTTAAAAAAAAATAGAGAAGGCCAGGCACAGTGGTTAACGCCTGTAATCCCAGCACTCTGGGAGGCTGAGGCGGGCGGATTACCTGAGGTCAGGAGTTTGAGACCAGCCTGGCCAACATGGTGAAACCCCATCGCTACTAAAAACACAAAAAATTAGCCGGACGTGGTGGCATGCACCTGTAATCCCAGCTACTCGGGAGGCTGAGGCAGGAGAATCGCTTGAACCCGGGAGGCAGAGGTTGCAGTGAGCCAAGATCGTGCCACTGCA
>NW_012102031.1:3628637-3632451 GCF_000951045.1 Mandrillus leucophaeus
AAGACATAATTGAGTGCAAATCTTTTTTTTTTTTTTTTGACAGGCTCTTGCTCTGTCGCCCAGGCTGGAGTGCAGTGGCATGATCTCAGCTCACTACAACCTCTGCCTCCGGGTTCAAGCAATTCTCCTGTCTCAGCCTCCTGATTAGCTGGGACTACAGGCTACAGGCGCACGCCACTATGCCCAGTTAATTTTTGTATTTTTTTCTTTTTAGTAGAGACAGGGTATCACCAGGCTGGTCAGGCTGGTCTCAAACTCCAGACCTCAAGTAATGCGCCTGCCTCGGCCTCCCAAAGTGCTGGGATTACAGGCACGAGCCACTGTGCCTGGCCAATGAACAGGCATTTCAGAAGACAGGGCCTAAGAATGACCAGTAAACACATGACAAAGTGTTCAATCTTATCAGTAGTCAGGCAAATAAAAAATAAAACCACCATGAGATACCATTTTCTACCCACCATATGGGTGAAAATGTTAGATTCTGAGGCTGTAGAGCAAGAGGAACTTTCAAACTCTGCTGGTGGAAAAGAACGGAGACCACTTTTTTTTTTTTTTTAAATGGAGCCTTACTCTGTCACCCAGGCTGGAGTGCAGTGGTGGGATCTTGGCTCACTGCAACCTCCACCTCCCGCGTTCAAACGATTCTCCTGCCTCAGCCTCCTGAGTAGCTGGGACTACAGGCGCATGCCACCACACCCGGCTAATTTTTGTGTTTTTAGTAGAGACAGGGTTTCATCATGTTGGCCAGGATGGTCTTGATCCTCTTACCTTGTCATCCACCCGCCTTGGCCTCCCAAAGTGCCGTGATTACAGGCATGAGCCACCGCGCCTGGCCAGAAGATTTATTTACTACAGTTTCATTCTTAGGTATATACCCTGAAGAAACTCTTTATCTGTGTATAAAAATGTCCATGAAAAATTATGAACAAATGTTCATGAATGTTCATTAATAGGAGAATTGTTATTGTGATATTTTCATCTTCAGGAATAATAGAATACTGAACAGTAGAACGAGTTTGAGGTCCATGTATCAGAATGGGTAAAACCCAAAATATAATTCTTTATTCATTCAATCAGTATTTATTGAACACCCACTATGTTCCAGGCATTGTTCTAGGGACTTAGTTTCCACAATGAACAAGACAGAAAGAAAAACCTCTGCCTCGTGGAGCTTATGCTCTGTGTCAAATGTTTTAAAAAGTAGTTTTGAAATAATATAAATGGTTTGCTATCATTTATGTATTTAAAGCAGTGGTTCTTGAGCTTGTTGGTCTCTGGACACTTTTATACCTTAAAAAATTATTGCCGGGCATGGTGGCTCACACCTGTAATCCCAGCACTTTGGGAGGCTGAGGCAGGTGGATCACGAGGTCAGGAGTTCGAGACCAGGTAGTGAAGAGACCCTGTCTCTACTAAAAATACAAACAATTAGCCAAGTGTGGTGGCGGGCGCCTGTAACCCCAGCTACTCATGAGGCTGAGGCAGGAGAATCTCTTGAATCCAGGAGGCGGAGGTTGCAGTGAGCCGAAATCATGCCATTGCACTCCAGTCCGGGCAACAGTGTGAGACTGCATCTCAAAAAAAAAGAAAAAAAAATTATTGAACAACCCCAAAGAGCTATCAATACTTACCATATTAGAAATTAAGGCTGGCTGCAGTGGTCACACCTCTAATCCCACAACTTTGGGAGGCCGAGGCAGGAGGATTGCTTAAGCCCAGGAATGCGAGACCAGCTTAAGCAATATAGTAAGACTCCCATTTCTACAAAAAAATTTTAAAAAGTAAAAAAAAAAAAAAAAAAAAAATTAGCTGGGCATGGTGTCACACGCCTGTAGTCCCAGCTTCTTGGGAATTTCTTGGGAAGCTGAGGTGGAAAGATTGCTTGAACCCAGGGTTTGAGGCTGCTGTGAGCCATGTTTGCGCCGCTGCACTCCAGCCTGGGCAACAAAGCAAGGCCCTGTGTGTTAAAAAAAAATAAAAAATTAAAATTAAAAATTAAATGGAGGTGATGTCCTTGATATAACGATAAAACTTATTAGTTAAATCTCAACCTTGGGAACAGGTCTTTTTTTTTTTTTTTGAGATGGATCTTGCTCTGTCTCCCAGACTAGAGTGCAGTGGCACGATCTCAACTCACTGCAACCTCTACCTCCTGAGTTCAAGCGATTCTCCTGCCTCAGCCTCCTGAGTAGCTGGGATTACAGGTGCATGCCACCATGCCCGGTTAATTTTTTTTGTTTTTAAAGACAAGAGTCTCACTCTATTGCCCAGGCTGGAGTGCAGTGGCATGATCTCGGCTCACTGAAACCTCTGCCTCCCGGGTTCAAGCAATTCTCCTGCCTCAGCCTCTCGAGTAGCTGGGATTACAGGTGCCCGCCACCATGCCCGGGTAATTTTTGTATTTTTAGTAGAGACGGGGTTTCACCATGTTGGCCAGGCTGGTCTCAAACTCCTGACCTCAGGTGATCTGCCCGCCTCGGCTCCCCAAAGTGCTGGGATTACAGGCGTGTGCCACTCTCCCTGGCCAGGAACAGGACTTTTTAACATCTGTGTTACAAAATGGGAAACACACATATGCCTCCTTGGGTGGCATACTGAATGGTTGATGTGAACTTGATTATCCACTGATGCAATTGTTTGATTTTTGAGCTGAACTAGTTGGGTTTTTTCAAAATGTAACGTAATTTTGTTGTTTTGTTTTTGAGACAGGGTCTCACTCTGTTGCCCAGACTGGAGTGCAGTGGCACAATCACAGCTAACTGTAGCCACAACCTCCCTGGGCTCAAGCGATCCTCCTGCCTCAGCCTCCTGAGTATCTGGGACCACAGGCGCAGTATCTGGGATTACAGGTGTGAACCACTGCGCCCAGCCAAATGTAGCATCGTTTTTATTTGAAAGAACAACTGATAGCCAAACTGTGGTTTTAAAATTTTCTCCATTTTAACTTCTTTTTTTCTTTTTGTTCTTAGAGTCGGGTCTCGTTCTGTCACCCAGGCTGGAGTGCAGTGGTGCTATCACAGCTCACTGCAGCCTCAACATCCTGGGCTCAATCGATCCTCTAGCCTCAGCCACCTGAGTAGCTGGGACCACAGGCATGTGCCACCGTGCCTGGTTAATTTTTAAATTTTTATTTCTTAATTTTTTTGTAGAGGCAGGGTCTGCTATGTTGACCAGACTGGTATCCTGCCCTTAAGTGAGCCTTCCGCCTTGGCCTCCCAATGGATTGGGATTACAGATTACAGTTGTGACCCACTACGCCTGGCTTCAAGGATACTCTTAAGTAAAAGTGTCTTTTTTTTTTTTTTTTGTTCTACTTTTAGAGCAGGGAGGTGAAGCACATAATGACCACATATGGAGTTTGTGCCACTGCCTTGTCATA
Source organism: Mandrillus leucophaeus (assembly GCF_000951045.1). Lineage (NCBI taxonomy): Eukaryota > Metazoa > Chordata > Mammalia > Primates > Cercopithecidae > Mandrillus > Mandrillus leucophaeus. Next base: position 3,632,017 of record NW_012102031.1, read on the forward strand.
GTAAGGAGCCAGAAATTTTACCTATAATTATTTTTCATCATTAGTTTAAATGTCAACTCAGGGAAAAAGACAAATAATATCTTGCTATTATTGTGAGGATAATTTTGACTTTGCGGTTTGTTTGAAAGTATCTCAGGAACCCTAGGAGTCTGCAACCCACACTCTGATAACTGGTGCTTTAACATTTGGTAGGAAGACATTATTTATATATTTTCAGTTATTTTAAATTTGTTGCCTGGCTGGGCGCGGTGGCTCAAGCCTGTAATCCCAGCACGTTGGGAGGCCGAGACGGGTGGATCACGAGGTCAGGAGATCGAGACCACCCTGGCTAACACGGTGAAACCCCGTTTCTACTAAAAAATACAAAAAACTAGCCGGGCGAGGTGGCGGGTGCCTGTAGTCCCAGCTACTCGGGAGGCTGAGGCAGGAGAATGG
>NW_012102031.1:3633912-3640088 GCF_000951045.1 Mandrillus leucophaeus
TGCACTCTAGCCTGGGTGACAGAGTGAGACCCGGTCTAAAAATAAATAAATAAAATAAAATAAAATAAAATAAAATAGATGAGGTCCTACTGTGTTGTCCAGGCTGGTCTCCAGTTCCTGGGCTCAAGCAATCCTGACTTGGCTTCCCAAAGTGATTGGGTTATAGGCGTGAGCCCATGTCCAGCCACACTCTTAAAAAGAGTGCAACACTTTTTAAAACTAGTAAACACTTTTGTAAAACTAGTGTTTTCACGATATTTCTTTTTCCACCCTTTCACATTTAACCTACCTCCATCATTATATTTAAAGTGAGAATTTTCTTCCCATGTCCAACTTTGACTTTAAAAGTGATATATATATATATATATATATATTTTTTTTTTTTTTTTTAATAGACAGCGTCTCACTCTGTTGCCCAGGCTGGTGTGCAATGGCATGATTATAGCTCACTGTAACCTCAGATTCCTGGGCTCAAATAATCCTCTCACCTCAATCTCCTCAGTAGGTAGGACTACAGGTGCACACCACCACACCTGGGTCATTTTTTGTATTTTTTGTATTTTTTTGTAGAAACAGGGCCTTCTATGTTACCTAGGCTGGTTTGGAATTCCTGGCTTCAAATAATCCTTCTGCTTTGGGCTTCCAAAGTGTTGGGATTATAGAGTATTGACCGGGCACGGTGGTTAACACCTGTATTTCACTCAGTGGTTTTAGCATCTCTTGGTAATCCTCGACTGACTCAATTGGAGATTACAAAGGGATGAGTTTCTGCTTTTCCTCTGTGTTTATCAGGAGGGCAGTCATTGGGTGTCTTGTTTTTAATAACAATCTTATTCCGTTTGGGTTGCTGTAACAAAATACTATAGACTGGGTGGGTTCTAAGCAACAAAAATGTATTTCTTGCAGGTCTGGAGGCTGAGAAGTCAAAGATCAAGCCCCAGCAGACTCAGCATCTACTAAGGCCCATTTCCTAATTCCCACCTGGTGCCTTCCCACTGTATCCTCACACGGTAGAAGCGAGCAAGGCAGCTCTCTCTGGAGCACTAATTACATACACAAGGGCCTCCCAAAGGCTCCACCTTCCAAAGGCAAAACTGTCAGAGGTGTGCGAACCAGAGCAACTGCATCTTGAGTGGGGGCTGGGTAAAATGAGGCTGGGACCTACTGGGCTGCATTCCCAGATGATTAAGGCATTCTAAGTCATAGGATGAGATAGGAGGATGGCACAAGATACAGGTCATAAAGAACTTGCTGATAAAACAGGCTGCAGTAAAGAAGCCAGCTAAATCCCACCAAAACCAAGATGGCAAGTAACCCCTGGTGGTCCTCACTGCTATACTCCCACCAACGCCACAAAAGTTTACAAATGCCATGGCAACGACAGGAAGTTACCCTATATGGTATGTAAAAAAGGGAGGCATGGCCAGGCGTGGTGATTCACGCCTGTAATTCCAGCACTTTGGGAGGCCGAGGCGGGCAGATTACCTGAGGTCAGGAGTTCGAGGCCAGCCTGGCCAAAATGGTGAAACTCTGTCTCTAGTAAGAATACAAAATTAGACTGGTGTGGTGGCACACGCCTGTAATCTCAGCTACTTGGGAGGCTGAGGCAGAAGAATTGCTTGAACCAGGGAGGCGGATGTTGCAGTGAGCAAAGATCGCACCATTGTACTCCAGCCCGGGTGACAACAGTGAAACTCTATCTCAAAAAAAAAACAAAACAAAAAAAAAACAGGCTGGGCGCAGTGCCTCACGCCTGTAATCTTAGCACTTTGGGAGGCGGGTGGATCACCTGAGGTCAGGGGTTCAAGATCAGTTTGGCCAACATGGCAGAAACCTGTCTCTACTAAAAATACAAAAATTGGCCAGGCTTGGTGGCTCATGCCTGTATTCCCAGCACTTTGGGAGCTGGGCAGGTGGATCACTTGAGGTCGGGAGTTTGAGACCAGCCTGGCCAACATGGAGAAACCTCATCTGTACTAAAAATACAAAAATTAGCCAGGCTTGGTGGCGCATGCTTGTAATCCCAGCTACTCAGGAGGCTGAGGCAGGAGAATAGCTTGAACCCAGGAGGTGGAGGTTGCGGTGAGCTGAGATCGCACCACTGCACTCCAGCCTGAGGAAAAAGAGTGAAATTCTGTCTCGAAAAGAACAAATAAATAAAAATACAAAAATTAGCCGGGCATGGCGGCAGGTGCCTATAATCCCAGTTACTTGGGAGGCTGAGGCAGGAGAATCGCTTGAACCCGGAGGGTGGAGATCGCAGTGAGCCGAGATTGTGCCGTTTCACTCCAGCCTGGGTGAAAGAGCAAAACTGCATCTTAAATAAATAAATAAATAAAAGGTAAAAAATAAAAAATCTTAAAAAGGGAGGTATGAATAATCTACCCCTTGTTTAGCATGTAATCAAGAAATAACCATAAAAATGGGCAATCAGCAGCCCTTGGGGCTGCTCTGTCTATGGTGTAGCTATTCTTTTATTCCTCTACTTTCTTAATAAACTTGCTTTCACCTTACTCTGTGGACTCACCCTGAATTCCTTCTTGCGCAAGATCCAAGAACCCTCTCTTAGGGCCTGGATCTGGACTGAACCCCTTTCCCGTAACAATACTACTGAGGCAGAAATTTAAAAACAAATATGCATTCATTCACTCTAAGAAAAGTAACAGGCAAGGCAAGGGTTAAAAGGAACATAACACGTTTTCCTCTGCCTAGGAAAGGAAAGAACAGCAAGCGCACTTCAAGGACAGTTACATGATAACACTGTTTGAGAAGCCAAGGCCAGAGGAGTGTGCTCCAGACACCTCCTCTCCAGAGTAAGGTTGAAGGGAAAAAAAGAGAGAAAGACAAATTTTTTTTACTGTTACTCCTTTCCCTGGTTCCTTAAGCATGATTATGTTTTACAAATGTCTGTATTTAGCCAGTTCATGTTTTTCTTTCAATGCAGCTACAAGGCCACCAGCTATGCAAGGCCACAAGTTATGCTATGCTATAGATTATGTGACCTATCGTATGATTAGCTGCTTTTGCTTTACTTTTGTAAGCCAGCTTGTAAAAACCCTGCTGCGTCTTTGATCTAGGCTCTGCTTTTTGGATGTGAGCCCACTGAGCTGGTGCGTACCTAAAATAAACAATCCTCCTGTACTCGCATACCGGTCTGGGCAGATCCCCTGAGGTCAGGAGTTCAAGACCAGCCTGGCCAACATGGCGAAACCCCGTCTCTACTAAAGAATTACAAAAATTAGCCGGGCGTGGTGGCGTGCGCCTATAATCCCAGCTACTCAGGAGGCTGAGGCTGGAGAATCTCTTGAACCTGGGAGGCAGAGGTCTCAGTGAGCTGAGATCGCGCCACTGCACTCCATCCTGGGAGACCTAGCAAGACTTGGGCTCAAAAAAAGAAAAAAGAAAGAAAAAGAAACACAGCTCATCAGAATTCTAAAAGGTAAGTACGTGGAAGGAGTCTCAGGCCATCCATTAAAGAGATTCTCATCCAGCCCCTTCACTTTCCAGAAGGGACTCAGGCCCAGAGATAGGAAAGGACTCACTCAAAGTCTCCCAATGTGAGTTGTTAATGTCCCAGAAGAGCTATTTGGTTTGCAATTACTTGGACATTAAGTTTAAATGATTTGCCCAAACTCTCCCTAGCTGCATGGTGCTTAACCAGGCGTGCCCATCTGAGTTACCTGGGAATCTTTTATAGAACGCCTGTGCTTCCTCTTCCCCCAGCTTCTGACTCAGCAGGCTCTGGGGTGGTATCTATATTTTGAAAAAGCCCAGATGATTTCTTTGTTTTGGATTTTCTTTGAAGTTCACTTTTATTTTTATTTTTAAATATTTCGCTAGTAAGTAACAATGTTGGCTAGGCGCATTGACTCGCACCCGTAATGTCAGCACTATGGGTGGTTGAGGTGGGAGGACTGCTTGAACCCAGGAATTTGAGACCAACCTGGACAACACAGGGGGACCCCATCTCTACAAAAAATTTAAAAATGGCCGGGCACAGTGGCTCACGCTTGTAATCCCAACACTTTGGAAGGCTGAGGCGTGCGAATCACAAGGTTAGGAGTTCGAGACCAGCCTGGCCAACACAGTGAAACCCCCGTCTCTACTAAAAATACAAAAAATTAGCTGGGCATAATGGCAGGTGCCTGTAACCCCAGCTACTCGGGAGGCTGAGGCAGGAGAATCGCTTGAACCCGGGAGGCAGAGATTGCAGTGAGCCAAGATCGTGCCACTGTACTCCAGCCTGGGCGACAGAGTGAGATTCTGTCTCAAAAAAAAAAAAAAAAAAAATTAGCCAGTCACGATGGTCTGTGCCTGTAGTCTCATCTGCTCGAGAAGCTGTGGTGGGAGGATCACCTCAGCCTGGGAAGTAGAGGCTGCAGTGAGCCGTGATTGCACTGTCCTCAGAAACAGGCCGGGTCTGGCTGCGTTTTCTCGTGGCCCAGTAACAGGAAGCAGACAAACTAGGAAAGAAGGGAATTTCTTGCTGTAACTGGATACAGGGAGAAGGTGGGAGATAATGCCACCAGAACAACTCAAAGTGTTACAATTTTCTTAGTGTTTATGTAGGTTGGGGTTATGTGCCTAACTGCAGTATAGCATTAGCGGAAGTCTATGGGTAACTAATTTTGTTTCAACTAGGTCAGAGACGGAGAAACGGGGAAACGTTTTTTAAGTTCAATTAAGCTGTGAGGGCCCAAGTATCTTCAAGGCCTATCTACTGTGGTACCAGAGTGATTCCTTCTTTGTTATCTGTTTTATGGCTTGGTCTGGAGAGCTGCCTTAGGCTCTCCAGTGAATCTATTCAAACAGCTGCCTCTGTTACCCTGACTCACCTCAGATTTAGTTGACCCAAGTCAGGTCCTGGCACTAGGAATGTGAGGCTGTCTATTATTTTGACGTGCTCCAGGTTAGGGAGAAGCCTCTGCAAGGTTCCTATTGATCATATGTTTCATTTCCAGCTTTGATATTTGGGCACCGATTTCCCTAGGTTTAACTATTTGCTCAATGTTAAAGCAGCACTGTGGAAATTTGTCTGCTTTGGTAACTGGAGTGCTATGCAGGCTTCTCTGTGTGAGTATCAGGGAGGTTTGGCCTGCCACAGCACCACTGCACTTTAGCCTGGGCAATAGAGTGAGATCCATCTCAACCCTTTTAGGGTTGGGACAGACTACAAGAACAAAACGCAGTTTAATACAAGACAAGCAGGTTTATGGTAGGGTGCGGTGGCTCACGCCTGTAATCCCAGCACCTGGGGAGGCCCAGGTGGGCAGATCACCTGAGGTCAGGAGTCAAGACCAGCCTGACCAACATGGTGAAACCCCATCTCTACTAAAAATACAAAAATTAGTCGGGTGTGGTAGTGTGTGCCTGTAATCCCACCTACTAGGGAGGTTGAGGCAGGAGAATCGCTTGAACCCGGGAGACAGAGGTCACAGTGAGTCAAGACTGTGCCATTGCACTCCAGCTTGGGTGACAAGAGCAAAACTCCATCTCAAAAAATAAATAAAATAAAATAAAATAAAATAAAATAAAATAATTGGTTTAGTATTTAAGTATGGGATAACAAAAATTAAAAAAAAAAAAAACCTTGGTTGCAGTGGCACCAAGAAAAGGCAGTTTTCCAATAGACAGAAAATACCTGAAGCTGGTAACTAGCAGCTTCCCGATAAGATCTCAGGAGTTGGGGCTGGGCATAGTGGCTCATGCCTGTAATCCCAGCAATTTGGGAGGCCAAGGCCGGAGGATCAGGAGGTCAGGAGTTCGAGACCAGCCCGGTCAACCTGGTGAAACCCCGTCTCTACTAAAAATACAGAAATTAGCCGGGTGTGGTGGTGGGCTCCTGTAATCCCAGCTACTAGGGAGGCTGAGAATCGCTTGAACCCAGGCGGCAGAGGTTGCAGTGAGCTGAGATCATGCCACTGCACTCCAGCCTGGGTGACAGAGCAAGACTCCATCTCACAAAAAAACAAAACAAAACAAAACACAATAACAACAACAACAACAAAAAACGGAGTTGGGTAGTTGGGTGAGTGGACTCAGGCGTACGCACTAAAAGGCAAAATAGTCTTTTTTTTTTTTGAGACAGAGTTTCGCTCTTGTTGCCCAGGCTGGAGTGCAGTGGCGCGATCTCGGCTCACTGCAACCTCCGCCTCCGGGGTTCAAGTGATTCTCCC
>NW_012102031.1:3640460-3648580 GCF_000951045.1 Mandrillus leucophaeus
CCTCAGCCTCCCAAAGTGTTGGGATTACAGGCGTGAGCCCCTGCGCCCGGCCCATAAATTTTTTTTTTTTTGTTTAGAGACAGGGTTGTTATGAAGTTTTTTTTTTAGAGGCAAGGTCTCGAGCTCCTAGCCTCAAGCAATCCTCCTGCCTCCACCTCCCAAAGCACTGGGATTACAGGTATGATCCACCGCGCCCGGCCCCAGCTAACAGAACGGAATTGAATTGTAGTGTACACCCAGCTGGTGTCTGCAGAGGACCGGAGAATCGCTTGATGTAGGAAGAATGCCCCCACTAGCTCCCCCATCTGGTGTAAGAAGTGAAGTGGCCAGAGGTATTTGCGCAGCACAGCGAGGTGGGGGAGGGGGGGAAACGCCAGTATTTTCCTTTAGCTAATGTAGGGAAAGAAACACCTTTTTTTCCTAAACAGCTATGTCTCTAATTTTTAAATAAATGGGATCATAGCATTTGTATTGTTCCCTAACTTGCTTTTTTAAGTTAATGATGTGTCTTGAATATCTTTTCATGGGCGGGCACCACGGCTCACGCCTGTAATCCCAGCACTTCGGGAGGCCGAGGCTCTGTCTCAAAAAAAAGAAAAACCTTTAGGCTGCACTTAACAGATGTAAGGAGGACTGTGCACACACCCTGTGGATTAAGTGTGTATTGCAGGGGACAAGGGAAAGCTCTCCCTTCCCCATATGAAGTTTCCCTGAAGAATTAACTCACAGAAAGCAGATCATGCCGGGTACGGTGGCTCACACTTGTAATCCCAGCACTTTGGGAGGCCAACAGGGAGGATCCTTTTAGGCCAGGGGTTCAAAACCAGCCTGGGCAACAGAGGGAGACCTTGCTCTACCAAAAACAAACTTTTTTTTTAATTAGCTGGGCATGGTGGTGGGCACCGTGGTCTCAGCTGCTCAGAAGGCTGAGGTGGGAGGATTGCTGAAGCCCAGGAGTTCGTGGTTACAATGAACCACGATAGCGCCACTGCACTCCAGCCTGAGTGACAGAGCAACATGCTATCTCAAAGAAACCAAAAAAGGCAGATTAATTGGATAAAAGGCATACACATGTTCTTGATGTGTACATGGGAGAACCACGGAGTGATTTCTACCTTGCCCAACAGGGTTCAGAAGCTTGTTACCATCCTGGCAAAACAGGTTATGGAAGTGGGGAGAAGGGGAATTGTACTGAGCCTCTCAATAAAGGATTACCAGGGAGAATGAATGGATTGGTGAACAGAAATTAACTTTCATCCCCTGTGCAACTGGCTGGGGCTGGTGTCTCTGGTGGTAAAATAATTTACCAAGACAGACATAGGTAAAGAAAGGCAGGGATGGGCCAGGCACGGTGGTTCACGCCTGTAATCCATGCACTTTGGGAGGCTTAGGCGGGTGTATCACTTGAGGTCAGGAGTTGAGACCAGCCCGGCCAATATGGTGAAACCCGGTCTCTACTAAAATACAAAAAAAATTTACCTGGGCGTGGTGATGGGTGCCTGTAATCCCAGCTACTTGGAAGGCTGAGGCAGGAGAATCGCTTGAACCCGGGAGGCAGAGGTTGCAGTGAGCGGAGATTGCACCACTGCAGCCTGGGCAACAGAGTGAGACTCTGCCTCAAAATAAAATAAAAATTAAAAGTTTAAGAAGCACTGTTTTAGGGGATTTTGAAGATTGAGATAGTGAATATTATAACTATATAGTGAATATATTCATTATGTAATTATACAATGAATATAACAGAATCTGGCCTGTAATGGGACCTCTTTCTATATTTGTTGAATGAATGCACGAGTAACCCCTTGATTTAAATGTGTTTGTTTACACTTTACATCAGAGGAAAGAAAGTCTCAGATGGGCCAGGTGCGGTGGCTCACGCCTGTGATTCCACCACTTTGGGAGGCTGAGGCAGGTGGATTACTTGAGGTCAGAAGTTCGAGACCAGCCTGGCCAATATGGTGAAACTCCATCTCTACTAAAAATACAAAAAAATTAGCCAGCAATGTTGGCGGGTGGGCGCCTGTAGTCCCGGCTACTCGGGAGGCTAAGGCGGAATAGCTTGAACCCAGGAGGCAAAGGTTGCAGGCACCGAGATCGCGCCACTGCACTCCAGCTTGGGCGACAGAGCGAGACTTCATCTAAAAAAAAAAAAAATGACTGGGCGCAGTGGCTCACGCCTGTAATTCCAGCACTTTGGGAGGCCAAAGTGGGCGGATCACAAGGTCAGGAGATTGAGACGATCCTGGCTAACATGGTGAAACCCCATTTCTACTAAAAATACAAATAAAAAATAGCCAGGTGTGGTGGCGGGCGCCTGTAGTCCCAGCTACTCGGGAGGCTGAGGCAGGAGAATGGCGTGAACCCGGGAGGCAGAGCTTGCAGTGAGTCAAGATCACTCCACTGCACTCCAACCTGGGAGACAGAACCAGACTCCACCTCAAAAAAAAAAAAAAAAAAAAAAAAAAAAAGAAAGACAGACTCAGATGGATATTAGGTGCACTGGTCAAACCAGTAAAATCCTGGGGGCATAGGGCATGGTGTTTGAGGAGAGTAAAAAAAGGAGGTTCCTTCCCAGAGACTTTAGGGCCAGGACAAAAACTGTACCATTAAATATTCTGGCAGAAAAGGCTGTGCCCCATCTAAATAGAGATGCAGTTTAGAGAGACCAAGGGGGTGCCAAGCCTGGGGTCTCACTGACAATATTTATGCATCCAAAAGACCAACATAGCTGGGCGCGGTGGCTCACGCCTGTAATCCCAGCACTTTGAGAGGCTGAGGCGGGTGGATCATCTGAGGTGAGGAGTTCAAGACCAGCCTGGCCGACATGGTGAAATCCTGTCCCTACTAAAAATACAAAAACTAACTGGGCGTGGTGTCACATGCCTGTAATCCCAGCTACTCAGGAGGCTGAGGCAGGAGAGTCGCTTGAACAGAGATCCCGCCACTGCACTCCAGCCTGGGCAACAGAGTGAGACTCCATCTAAAACACAAACAAACAAAGATCAACATAATCACTCTTGCATTCATCCACGAAGACTTATGCAGCCCTGCTATGTGTTTGGTGCTGAGCGAAAGAAAAAGAGAGGTGACCCCATCTCTAGAGAAGCTGACAATGACAATTTAAAATCTACAGTGGGAGGGCCTGGCATGGTGGCTCACACCTGTAATCCCAGCACTTTGGGAGGCCAAGGTGGACAGATCATTTGAAGTCAGGAGTTTGAGACCAGCCTGGCCAATGTGGTGAAACCCTGTCTGCACAAAAAATACAAAAATTAGCCAGGCGTGGTGGTGGACACCTGTAATCCTAGCTACTCGGGAGGTTGAGGCAGGAGAATCGCTTGAACCCCAGAGGCAGAGGTTGCAGTGAGCTGAGATCACACCACTGAGCTACAGCCTGGATGACAGAGCGAGACTTTGTCTCAAAAAATAAATAAATAAATAAATAAATAAATAATAAATAAATAAAATCTACAGCGGGAGAGAAGTGCTCTGAGAATAAACTGAGATAGCTAAGGATTGATGAGGGGAGGGATAAAGGTTTAGGAGATCACGTGCCTGGGAAAGCCTCCCGAAGAATCACATAGAAGATGAAATCTGAAGAGCACAATTTAGGGAAAAGTGGAAGACTTGAGATCGGCGAAAGAGATTACTGGCTAGCCTTTCAATGACATGCTGGAGCCCTCAGGGATTATCTAGTTCTGTGTGGCTTAAAGGCTCTTCTTGACTGGGTACAGTGGCTCATGCCTGCAATCCCAGTACTTTGAGAGGCTGAGGCAGAAGGATCACTTGAGACCAGGGGTTCAAGACCAGCCTGGGCAAGACAGCGAGATCCTGTCTCTTGGACATTGCAGATAAAGGATAGCCTTGCAAAGAAACCATATCTCTGCATCTCTGCCCATGCAAATACTTTCTGTCCAGTAGGAAGATATCGTCCTGGCTGTGGAAAAACCAATTGTACAGCCATGTGTAAATTAATTGCAGTATTTCTTCTTCTTCTTCCTCCTCCTCGTCCTCCTCCTCCTCTTCTTCTCCTTCTTCCTTCTCCTCCTCCTCCTCCTTCTTCCTCCTCCTCCTCCTCTTCTTCTCCTTCTCCTTCTTTTTGAGACAAAGTTCTGCTCTTGTTGCCCAGGCTGGAGTGCAATGGTGCAATCTCAGCTCACTGCAACCTCTGCTTCAACAATTGTCCTGCCTCAGCCTCCCGAGTAGCTGGGATTACAGGCATGTGCCACCACGCCCAGGTAATTTTGTGTTTTTAGTAGAGATGGGGTTTTTCCATATTGGTCAGGCTGGTCTCAAACTCCTAGCCTCAAGGGATCTGTCCAGCCTCCCAAAGTGCTGGGATGACAGGCGTGAGCCACTGCGCCCGGCCCGAGATGGTGAATTTAATTGATAAATGTGTGTGTTCTGACTCTTGCATTGACTCACCATTTCTCTCTCTTTTCCTCTTGAGGGCAGCCCTATTCTCTGAGACACAACAGTACTGAAATTAGGCCAGCTGATAACTGCTCAATGGCCTCTAAGTGTTCAAGTGAAAGGAAGAGTCCTGTCTCTCAGTTTCAATCAAAAGCTAACAATGATGAAGCATAGTGAGGAAGGCATGCCAACAGCCGAGACAGGCTGGATGTAGGCCAGTTAATAACCCTACAATGGCCTCTCAGTGTTCAAGCGAAAGAAGTGTCACATGTCTCTTGCTTTAAATCAAAAGCTGGAAATGATTAGGCTTAATGAGGAAGGCATGTCAAAAACTGAGATAGGCCGAAAGCTAGGCCTCTTGCACTAAGCAGTCAGTCAAATTGTGAATGCAAAGGAAAAACTTTTGAAGGCAATTAAAAGCGCCACTCCAATAAGTACATGAGAGATAAGAAAGTGAAACTGGCTTATTGCTGATACGGAGAAAGTTTGAGTGGTCTGGATAGAAGATCAAACCAGCCACAACATTCCCTTAAACCAAAGACTAGACCGAGCATGGTGGCTCACACCTCTAATCTCAGCACTTTGGGAGGCTAAGGCAGGAGGATCACCTGAGGTCAGGAGTTCAAGACCAGCCTGGCCAACAGGCTGGAGCGCAGCGGTGAGATCTCAGCTCACTGCAACCTCCACCTCCTGGGTTCAAGCAATTCTCTGCCTCAGCCTCCAGAGTAACTGGGATTACAGGTACCCGTCACCACGCCCGGTTAATTTTTGTATTTTTAGTAGAGACTGGGTTTCACCATGTTGGTCAGGCTAGTCTTGAACTCCTGACCTCATGATCCACACGCCTTGGCCTCCCAAAGTGTTGGGATTACAGGCGTGAGCCACCGTGCCCGGCCATGTCCTTACTTTTACCTTGGTGAATTGCATATGTTTTGGTATGTAGCCTTATATCTGTACTTGGAAGGAGAAAGGATATAGTTAACCCCATAAATGAATCCATCCCTACACATAGAAATCAAACTCTTCCTTCTAAAATAACACCACATGCCCAGTATCCCAAGTGGACATCCTGACTGCCATACTCGCTGCTTCCTGTCCCACCCAACTTGATTCATAAAAATAGTCTCCAGAGTCTGTCCAGTCTCAACATCTGATTCATTCCCTTTTCTTTCTCTCCCTCCCCTCCCCTCCTGTCCCCTTCCCTTCCTTCTTTCTTTTTTTTGAGACAGAGTTTTGCTCTTGTTGCCCAGGCTGGAGTGCAATGCTGTGATCTCGGCTCACTGCGAGCTCTGCCTCCCAGGTTCAAGCGATTCTCCTGCCTTACCCTCCCTAGTAACTGGGATTACAGGCATGCGCCACCACGCCTGGCTAATTTTGTATTTTTAGTAGAGATGGGTTTCTCCATTATGGTCAGGCTGGTCTCGAACTCCCGACCTCAGGTGATCTGCCTGCCTCGGCCTCCCAAAGTTCTGGGATTACAGGCATGCGCCACCACGCCTGGCTAATTTTGTATTTTTAGTAGAGATGGGTTTCTCCATTATGGTCAGGCTGGTCTCGAACTCCCGACCTCAGGTGATCTGCCTGCCTCGGCCTCCCAAAGTTCTGGGATTATAGGCGTGAGCCACTGCGCCCGGTCTTTCTCTCTCTCTTTTTCTCTCTCTCTTTCTGTCCTTCCCTCCCTCCCTCCCTTCCTTCTGTCCTTTTCCTTCCTTCCTCCCTTCCTCCCTCCCTCCCCTCCCTTCTCTCTCTCTCTGTCTTCCTCTTCTTCCTTCTTCTTCTACTTTCTTCTTCTTCCCTCCCTTTTTTTTTTTTTTTTTTTTGAGACAGCGTCTTGCTCTGTTGCCCAGGCTGGAGTGCAGTGGTGTGATCTTGGGTCACTGCAACCTCCATCTCCCAGGTTCAAGTGATTCTTGAGCCTCAGCCTCCCAAATAGCTGTGATTATATGCCTGCACCACCATGCCTGGCTAATTTTTGTATTTTTAGTAGAGACAGGGTTTCTCCATGTTGGCCAGTTTGGTCTGGAACTCCTGGGCTCTGTGATCTGCCCACCTCAGCCTCCCAAAGTGCTGGGATTACAGGCATGAGCCACCATGCCTGGTCACTCACCCCTTTCTTCTGTATATTCACCTTCAGTGCCCTTTGCCAGGTGCCTATCTTGGTGGCTTACACAAAACAGTGAAAACTCCTTCCATCCTCTCCTAATCTAGCCGGCTCCTTAAATTCACTCTTCTAAAATACACAGGTGCTGACCTGGCATGGTGGCTCACGCTTGTAATCCTAGCACTTTGGGAGGCCGAGGCAGGAGGATCATTTGAGCCCAGGAGTTGGAGACCAGCCTGGACAACATAGCAAGAGCCTGTCTCATTATAAAAATAAAAATAAGTGCACAGGTGTTCACAGGCTTTCAATGCATTCCACTGGCCTCAGGATGATGTTTTCCAGCTGGAGACTTTAGGTCTGAACCCTACGTATCTTCCTAAACTGGCCTCCTGCCACTGTCTTCTAGTCTGGCTGTGCCAAATCACAGCTAGTCCTGCAGGCCACTGTCTTTTATCCTCTCTGCCTTTGCACACATTGTTCCTACTGCCTGGAGAGCTGCCCTTTTTGCTTGACAAATAAAAATCCTTTGAGACCGAGTTCAAATGACATCTCTTTGGTAGAGGTTTCCCTGATGACCCTCCCCATAAATTGGGGAATTCATCAGTCCTTTTTGCACAGGCCTCTGTTTCATAGCTATGATGTAGGTAGACTGATCTCTTCCAGGGCAGGGGCCCCAACCCCACCTCTGTTTTATTGCATGTTGCAGAGCCCTGTATGGGGCTAGGCAAAGTAAGCTCAGTACATATATGTTGAATGAATGAACGAATTCCTTATTTGACAGATAAGGAAACCGAGGCCTAACCCAGTGTTGTGCTGAATCCCTACTTTTTTTTTTTTTTTTTTTTTTTTTTAATGAGACGGAGTTTCACTCTTGTTGCCAAGGCTGGAGTGCAATGACGTGATCTTGGCTCACTGCAACCTCCGCCTCCTGGGTTCAAGCAATTCTCCTGGTTCAGCAATTCAGCTGGTTACAAACAGCATGCAGTTACAAACAGCATGCAGTTTATACAGCATTTTCACTTAACACCTTCTCCTTACCTCTATCTGGTAGCCTTCATTTAACCCGGAACTCAGGGCCTCAATTCCTTGTACAGTCTGTATTCCACACGACTGGCTGGGGGCTCAGGTGTTCCTCACAGACAAGGAACCAGTCTTCGGGTTGGCCACTCCCAGATTCCTTAGCTTGGAACGCACATTCAGGTACATCTGCCATACAAGGTCATTCTAAGGGTATGCTTAAGTTATTGCTATTAGGTGCGTTTACCCTACACCTAGTGAGCTACTTGTACGCTGGCAAGGCAATTCAGGTCTACTGATGCTCTCTTCTCTCTTGACTGGAAAGGGAATTCCTGAGGGAGAATAGTTTGCCCAGGACCCTTAGTGGCATTGCTTCTTTTGGAACCTTCATTACAATTTTAAATTGTCTTATTTGGTCTGTGACAGCAGCCATCTTATTCTCCTCTATATTCCCGCAGCCTGGTGCAGGACCCGGCACAGAGCAGGCCTGCAGTAAGAATTTCTTCTTGCTCAGGATTCCAAAGCCCCTTTTCCGATGAGGTTATTGATCCCTGAGTCTGATGCCATGAAAAACCAACCTGGAGTCAGA
>NW_012102031.1:3650434-3655351 GCF_000951045.1 Mandrillus leucophaeus
GGAGCCTGTAGGCAGGGAATCGGTCAGGACCGGAGTTACCCTGGAGCCTAAGCGGAGATCAGCGAAAGCCCTCGTTGATGCAGAGGTCTGGAAGGCGTGGGGCTCAGGGAGGCTGGGCAGCTGGACTCGGCATGACCCGAGGTCGTGAGGCCGTTCCGCAGGCTTGGGACGCTCCTGAGACTCTCAGAATAAAGTGCAGGCCACTGCATTAGCATGGGAGAAATGGTAGAGACAGGGCTTGAGGGAAGGATGCCCGAGATTAAAAGTATTAAAGGCAAGTTGGTGTCGCGGCAAAACCAGCGTGGGAGCCAGGAAACAAAGGTTTCAGTCTTTCCTCGCCAATTCCAGAGATAGCTGCATATCACAGAAAGAAAAGCGACGCAGCCATTTTTCTTCATTATTATCAAGTTTGGCTGCTGCCGGACGCCGTAGACTTGCGGCACACCAAACCCTCAGCCCGCGTCTCCGCGGCTTTTCATTAAGTTTGAACCCGACCCTTCGCCGTAGAGTGTCTAATTTCGGTCTCAGAAGCTGACGTCCACCTTGGAAAGAAAGTTAGGCGCGGAAGAGCATGCGTAGAAATGGCGCTCGGTACGTGCCCCCCGACCCGACGTCTGCCGCGGGGGCGCGCTCGCACGCCGGAAGGGGCGGAGCCAGACTTGACTTTATATAGCGGACACTGACACCAAGTCGACCTCTACCGGCGGGATTTGATGGCGTGATGGTATGTATTGTAATGGCGTCCGATTCATTGTCACCGGCGTCGGCACGGCTGAATCCGCGACGCATCGCAGCCATCCCAGCTTGGCCGGCCCCGGGGGCTTGCTCTAGGGGCAGAGGCGACCCAGCGGGGGCCTCAGTCAGGCCTATTTTGTGGAAAGTCGAGAGGCTTGTGGAGAAGAGCGCTTGGAGGACTGGCTTTGGGCCTGCAGGTCGGCCAGAGACAGGCCGTAAGGGTGGGAGCAGGCTTGGAGGCCCGGCATTTTTAAAGCCATGAGTCATTGCTGAGTTTTGATCTCACCAACTCCATCATTAGTTGGGATTAGGGCCCATAAGCAGCTTGTCTGGATAGGAGGACCTTTGGTGGGGGTTCTCGGCACCGTTCTCATTGGGAGGTAAAGAAGCTTGCGGGAGGAGAATGTTGTGGAGTCGTCCTGAAATACCTGGGACCGCTTGTGCACTCCGAAGGCCTCTGGAGCTCCCAGAAGCCACAGATGATGAACTTATTGACGGGCGGACAGAAACTGTGTGCTGATTGTCATGTTCTGATTTGGCTCTGCCGAGTTCTCTGGCCTACGTGTATCGATGTAGTGAGTGTCCGGGCGCTAGAGGCAGCCCATAGCGTAGTATTGGCTACCTGCTACCCAGCATTTGTCCCTGGAGTGCCTTTCTTTAGTGGTCAAAACCTTGCTAATTGGCACATAAAGCTGCCTGTTAAGCAGTTTTTAGTGTCACTACTTAGTGTATTTTTGTGCGGTGTTAGAGGAAAAAACGGATGGCTCGTTTTCTTACAGGTTGAGGGGATTTGAAATTAGATTCAGCTTAAATTTTGTTGAATACAAAAACATTCTTGACATGTGCGAGCCTGGAAGAGATAATTATCTTTTTACTCGGTTTGCTGGGTGTCTGGTGCTGACGGTGATTTTTTTTTCCCCCCAGTCTCACAGAAAGTTCTCGGCTCCCAGACATGGGTCCCTCGGCTTCCTGCCTCGGAAGCGCAGCAGCAGGCATCGCGGGAAGGTTAAGAGCTTCCCTAAAGATGATCCGTCTAAGCCGGTCCACCTCACAGCCTTCCTGGGATACAAGGCTGGCATGACCCACATCGTGCGGGAAGTCGACAGGCCAGGATCTAGTATGTACAGGCCTCCTAAAAGTTGGGGGATAGGAGTGGAGGGGGAGGGAAACTGGAGAGATGGAGTCAAGCTGTTAGCAGAGGGCGTACTTTTTTTTTTTAAGCTGGAGTTACAGGTTGTCAGAACTGCTGTGACAGCGGACAACTTCAAGACTAATATTCCAAGGCTACAGATGGCCGGCACCGTTTGCTTTAGGTGCGGGGTGGGGTATTGCTTTCAGGGCATAGTAAATTTGCCAGGAGCCTTAGCAAAGAGAAGTAACACTAGTATGGGGGGTTGGAGCTGCTGAGGCTGGAATAAGAAGTGCCTCATTCATGTTTTACTTGTTCACGTGCATTTCGCCTAAAAGCTTGAATAATGGCCACTTACCTGTGTGTTTTCTACTTAGAGATGTCTAACAGCACTGGTTGCTGAGCCATGGAAACATTAACGTTAGACAATGGATACTGACTCTAAACTGAGCTCAGAGCTATTTCTGTGTCCCAGTTATATTTAGGACACTTGAATTTTCCAGATAAATAGCAAATCTTGTCTGCCTCCAGAGGTTTCTGTAGAAGAGAATTGAAGCTGGACAGGTATTTGGTTATCTAGGGTCCTGATATTTTTTAAGTTAAAGAACATAAATGCACTTTGAATGAGAAGGTAGGTAGTAAGGACAGCCCTGAGTGTCCAGACTGCAGGTGTGGGGCCCAGTTGCCCTTCCGGCCTAAATGGGCATTTTGCATTTTCCTAGAAAACATTACACCCCTTGCTTGGGCTGCTGCCAAGTCTGACTACTGCTTTCTTTGCAGAGGTGAACAAGAAGGAGGTGGTGGAGGCTGTAACCATTGTGGAGACGCCACCCATGGTGGTTGTGGGCATTGTGGGCTACGTGGAAACCCCTCGAGGCCTCCGGACCTTCAAGACTGTCTTCGCTGAGCACATCAGTGATGAATGCAAGAGGCGTTTCTATAAGAACTGGTGAGGGAGGAGGCCCTGCAGTCCCTAGCTTGGGAGCTGGAGAGCAGGGAGCAGAGTGTGCATGGTTTCTCAGCTCTGTAGCAGGCAGGGAGCTGCTGTCTCGGGTTTAGTTTGTCTCTTGAACAGAAAAATACCTGCGATCAGACTTTGGCCAGCCATCGGGCTTCAGCTGGGAGCTGACACCCTCATTCTGAGTCCAGGCTAGTGGGTGGTGGCTGAGGACCCAGTTGGTTGAGGAGTCCCAACTAGAAACCATGAGAGGTAGCAGGATAATTGAACCCCTATAGGGGTGGCAAGGGCCTCTGGCCCTGGCTGGAATGTCCCATTTCCTCCATCACTGAATGGGTGCTCCCCCAAGGCAGAAAGCTTGCTTTCTAGCACCCAGGAGCAAGAATTTTGTTTGAATGTTTGTAACTTAAATTAACCTTGTGGACCTCTGCTCAGCTCCGCTCGGCTCTGCCCGATGAGCTCCATCCAGGCTCCGCTTGCCGGTGGAAAAGGCTCCTTAGAAGCCGGCAATGAGCCCCATCCCCACGCGGTGCCAGTGTGTCTTCCGCTCACCCCTCGAGGGGTGATGAAGGCCTGCACCCGGCCCCTCCCCAACTCTGCTCTGCTCCTGAAGGCATAAATCTAAGAAGAAGGCCTTTACCAAGTACTGCAAGAAATGGCAGGATGAGGATGGCAAGAAGCAGCTGGAGAAGGACTTCAGCAGCATGAAGAAGTACTGCCAAGTCATCCGTGTCATTGCCCACACCCAGGTGAGTGCAGTTCCCCAGGGTGGCTTGGCCTGCCACTTAGTAAAAGTGACCTATGTGATCATAGGGGTCCTGTGCCCCCGTGTGTGAGTAGGCTTCTCCCTTGCCAGCAGAGGGCACTGTGTCCTTACTGGCCCTTAGCAAGGGAACCATGCCCCTTTAAAATTCAACTGGCTGACCCAACTGGTGACTCACCAGTGACACTGAAATGCCTGCCTGAAAGTCGGTTGTGAGGTACTGGCTGCTTTCCTGGAAACCTAGTTTGTGAGCTGAGCAGGCCCTTTACTGACTTGGTTAGAGTGGGTGTCTCTTGCTGTCCTGTTACAGGTTATCCTTTCAAGTGCTGAGCACAACCCCATGTGGTGAGGGCCACCACAGATTAGAGTGCATGTCCACCATTGAAATTTTGTCAGGACATTGCTGGGCTGTTCTTGAGTGAACGCTTTATGCTTAAATGCATTTTTTTTTTTTTTTTTTGAGACAGAGTTTTGCTCTTGTTGCCCAGGCTAGCGTGCAATAGCCCTATCTCGGCTCACCACAACCTCTGCTTCCTAGGTTCAAGTGATTCTCTTGCCTCAGCCTCCCGAGTAGCTGGGATTACAGGCATGCGCCACCACACCCCACTAATTTTGTATTTTTAGTAGAGATGGGATTTCTCCATGTTGGTCAGGCTGGTCTTGAACTCCTCACCTCAGATGATCCACCTACCTCGGCCTCCCAAAGTGCTGGGATTACAGGCGTGAGCCACCATGTCCGGTGATGCATTTTCTTATTTAGAGCTTGTGCTGTCTCAAAAGCAGGCTTGTCACTAGGGGAAGTGTAGGTAGCTGAGGTAAAACTACTGCAGTACTCCAGGGGAACTGACCCAAAGGACAGCTACAGGAACACTGGGCTGGTAGGTGCTGGGATCTGGTGGTTTGCCTGTGGTGTGGGCCCTGTCCGCTCATCCTGACAGTAACTCAGGCACCAGAATCCAAAGTTAAGTTTTTGCTGTTGGCAAAAATGAAAGTTCTTTCCTCTTCGTGAGGTTCAGTGATTTGTTCAGAGTTAACTGGCTTTTTGCTGTGTGCTTGACATCAATCAGGCCGCATGGAGCTGCAGTTCCTCTACTGTGGGAGGAGCACTGGCAGCTGGAGCTGAGTTGTGTCTACCTCCTCCTAGATGCGCCTGCTTCCTCTGCGCCAGAAGAAGGCCCACCTGATGGAGATCCAGGTGAACGGAGGCACCGTGGCCGAGAAGCTGGACTGGGCCCGCGAGAGGCTCGAGCAGCAGGTACCTGTGAACCAAGTGTTTGGGCAGGATGAGATGATCGACGTCATCGGGGTCACCAAGGGCAAAGGCTACAAAGG
>NW_012102031.1:3657726-3658240 GCF_000951045.1 Mandrillus leucophaeus
GTGGCTTTGTCCACTATGGTGAAGTGACCAATGACTTTGTCATGCTGAAAGGCTGTGTGGTGGGAACCAAGAAGCGGGTGCTCACCCTCCGCAAGGTGAGGCGGGCCCTGCCTGGTCGTGGGGGACTCCTGTAGAGGGAGGACCCAAGGCCACAGACGCTGGTGGCCCTGGTGGCAGAGGAAAGGAAGGAGAGGGTGTTGGCCTTTCACATTGGCTTTGAAGTCCTGGAATGAGGAAATTCCCAGTCTGGCCTTGCTGGGCTGTTTGCTGCTTTGAGTGTGTCCTCATCTGCTGGGTGGTGGGCCGGGGGTGGGGCGCTGAATTGATGGTGTGGCTTCCCAGATGCAGGGGCGCTGTGAACCAAGTTCTGAGGAAAGCCTGTCTCTTGTAATCCTAAATCCCTTCCCCTCTTGGCCCACAGTCCTTGCTGGTGCAGACGAAGCGGCGGGCTCTGGAGAAGATTGACCTTAAGTTCATTGACACCACCTCCAAGTTTGGCCATGGCCGCTTCCAG
>NW_012102031.1:3658290-3667327 GCF_000951045.1 Mandrillus leucophaeus
GAGAGGCTCGAGCAGCAGGTACCTGTGAACCAAGTGTTTGGGCAGGATGAGATGATCGACGTCATCGGGGTCACCAAGGGCAAAGGCTACAAAGGTGAGCTTTGCAGCAGCTTGCGTTGCTGTGCAAACCTGGGGGAGAAGTGATTTTAGGCCCAGCTGTTCAGTGATGAGGCTCAGAGTGAGCGCTGGGCACAGCGCCCGAATCAGACACTGTGGAACCATTCTCTACTGCCTTCCTTCTGAGAACAGCCTTGTGGTCAGAAGTGGCTGGGATAGCGGAGGGCCAGGGGACAACTTCTTACCATGTTCCTGGACCCTTTGCTCTTTGTAGCTCAGTAGATAACTGCAAAGGGGAGCTTGGAATTATGTCAATCCCTGTGGATGGGGGGAGCTTAAACTAATGGATGCCTTAAAAAGCGCCCATTCACAGTTGAGTTCAGGGTTACACCCCCAGAGCCTATCCACCTTGACAGGGGAGATCTGTGGGTAATGCACATGAAATAATCTCATCACCCCTCAGATGACCCAGCCATGGTTGGTAATTATTGAGTAGGAGGAAGGGGTGAGTGGGAGGTGCTGGCACTGAGGTGCAGTAATGTGTATCCATTCCAGGGGTCACCAGTCGTTGGCACACCAAGAAGCTGCCCCGCAAGACCCACCGAGGCCTGCGCAAGGTGGCCTGTATTGGGGCATGGCATCCTGCTCGTGTGGCCTTCTCTGTGGCACGTGCTGGGCAGAAAGGCTACCATCACCGCACTGAGATCAATAAGAAGGTGAGGTTCTGAGAGTGGTCCCTGGGGGTGGGAAGATGACCTTGTGATGGAGGCTGGGGTTTCTGTGCCTGTCAGCGCTGCTTCATGGACTGTAGCTTATGCATCATGTGGACATTAGTGGCTCGCTTTTTATGGGTCAGTTCTGGCCCATCTTGATGGTTTGTAAGGTGCCAGCCTGTAAAGTGGCTGTGGTGAGGCTGACTTGGTGTGGCTGGGGATACTAGCCTTATTGGTCCCTGATCCCACCACCAGTGGTGTGACAGGCCTCTGTGTTGTACAGCAGGCTCTTTAGTTTTAGCCCAGCCACTTCACAGAAAGGAACCTGGAGAGCCAGCCACCTTTTTGCTCTGAAGTTGGGATACGCTGTGACTGGGACTGAGGCCTCAGCGGCCTTCCTAGAGTGCTTTGCAGGTCAGCACACTGGCATGTCTGGCTTATTTGTCCCTAATGCCCCAGCCTTACGCCCTTGTTGTTCATTCAGATCTATAAGATTGGCCAGGGCTACCTTATCAAGGACGGCAAGCTGATCAAGAACAATGCCTCCACTGACTATGACCTGTCTGACAAGAGCATCAACCCTCTGGTAAGTAACAGGTGTTCTGCTCTATGAGGCCACCCCAGGCCTCTTCTGTGGGGTGAGGTCCTCGTGTCTTTGGGGATAGGCTGCTCCCTAGGGGCTGTCAGCAGGATCGTTAACTGAAGCCAGCACAGCACTTAGCTATGTTCCTTGTAAGTGGCATGTTGTCATTCGAGTCCACTCGTTGGGGTTGGCTGGTGAGAAGTGGGGTCTCAGGCTCAGCTGTTCAGTGATGAGGCCTGGAATGTACGCTGGGCACAGCGCCCGAGACAGACTGCGGAACCGTTCCTTGTTGCCTTCCTTCTGAGAACAGCCCTGTGGTCAGAGAGGGCCTGAATCTGGAGGGGTCATCTGTGCACAACAGTCCCCTCTTGTGCCTGGTGCTGGGCCTGTGCTGATCTGATGGTCTTGTTTTCCAGGGTGGCTTTGTCCACTATGGTGAAGTGACCAATGACTTTGTCATGCTGAAAGGCTGTGTGGTGGGAACCAAGAAGCGGGTGCTCACCCTCCGCAAGGTGAGGCGGGCCCTGCCTGGTCGTGGGGGACTCCTGTAGAGGGAGGACCCAAGGCCACAGACGCTGGTGGCCCTGGTGGCAGAGGAAAGGAAGGAGAGGGTGTTGGCCTTTCACATTGGCTTTGAAGTCCTGGAATGAGGAAATTCCCAGTCTGGCCTTGCTGGGCTGTTTGCTGCTTTGAGTGTGTCCTCATCTGCTGGGTGGTGGGCCGGGGGTGGGGCGCTGAATTGATGGTGTGGCTTCCCAGATGCAGGGGCGCTGTGAACCAAGTTCTGAGGAAAGCCTGTCTCTTGTAATCCTAAATCCCTTCCCCTCTTGGCCCACAGTCCTTGCTGGTGCAGACGAAGCGGCGGGCTCTGGAGAAGATTGACCTTAAGTTCATTGACACCACCTCCAAGTTTGGCCATGGCCGCTTCCAGACCATGGAAGAGAAGAAAGCATTCATGGTGAGCGCCTCTGCCTGCCCCCCTCGCTGGGTGCTGTGACTTGGCCCCCGCCAGCCTTTGGCTCCACCGGGGGTAGGGTGGTCTTGATGCCTTGGGCCTCTCTTGTGGCTGTGGAGACTGGCCCGGAGTCTTGGTCCCCTCTAGAGTGGGCATCTGCTGTCGCCTGCCATCTTCTCCCTCTGACCACTGCCTCTCTCCCCACAGGGACCACTCAAGAAAGACCGAATTGCAAAGGAAGAAGGAGCTTAATGCGAGGAGCAGATTTTGCAGCTGGTGGGGTCTCAATAAAAGTTATTTTCCACTGATATCTTGCCTCTTTCTCCAGAGCGGCCGGGACTGGGGAGGCAGATGGGGGCCCCCGAGGTGCCTTGTGCTCCCCAAGGCTTAGCTACACTGGGTTTGCCCTCTGGCCTCCTACTCTGTCCCCCACCCTCAGTCCCCGGAGGGAGGTAAAAGCTGGACCTGGTTCTGCTGCTGAGCTGTAGAAAGCCAGCCTGGAGCAGTGGGCATTGTGCAAATGTTTGTCACCAGGGCGAGGCAGCTGGGTCTCTGCTGTTTGCACAGCTTGGGTGAAGCTAGTGCTGTGGAGAGGGGGAAGGAGACAAGGAGGCCTGGAAGTTCCCCGGCGCCTTTGATGCTGATGTGCAGGCAGACCCTGGGTCTGTTACTTGTCTAAAAAGTTCATTTGGTTTTAAATTAATCCAGGGAAGGGTGTCTTCCAGTTAAGGCTTGTTGAGGTTCTTCTGTAATCTGCACCCCAAGTCTGGTACTGGGAGAGCATGAACACAGGCACAAAGGTTAAGGAACTTGCCGGGGCTCGGCAGCTGGAAGCCTAGTTGGAACGTGTGGTAGAGGGCTGTGTCCCCTCTGGGCTGGGATCTGCCCTCTGGGACTTGGCTGGTTCAGTCCCTGTCCCCACTGGAGATGGCCCCTCTACCCCAGCCCCCGGGCACGGGACTTAGTTGCTTTCTTGACTTGCATGTTGAGTGCCTGCTGCCCTCAGCCTCTGGACCCCAGGATGCTGGGGTGTGGCTGCTGCTGTAAGCTGAAGGAAGCCTCCGGGCTCTGGACTGACCCCTGTGACCTGGCCTGGAGCCTGGTGAGCTGGGTGAAGCCCAGCACAGACCCTGGCGATTGGACCCACTTGCTGACTCCCCATCTTTGCTCAAGCTGCACCTAGGCTCTACCAGGACGGGGCATGGAATACAGGTGTCCTGATGCCATCAAAGCTGGTCCCTCAGCTTCAGATGCTGTGGCTGTGTGCAGGCACTGCTGTACTCCAGCCCTCCCTGGGTTATTTGTGGCTAGAGTCCCCAGCTGTGGCAGCTGACTGTCCACCCAGCAGAGTGTCTGGCAGGCCTGCCAGTCACCCGGGCCCTAACTGCATGTTTTGAGTCTGTTTATTTGGATGGATTGGCAATAGCTGGGATCTGAGGATCAGCGTGCACCTGTGGGCTCGGTGTGTGTGGGACTGTGGGAGAACAGCTGGGAAGATGCCCAAGTTGTCGCTGCTTCCCTGTGGACGTGAGGGTACGGGGTGGGGCACTAAGATGTCTTGAAGTCATCCAGGTGCAGAGCGGGTAAGTGCCATGTGGGTCCTGAGGCAGGGGCAGGCCAGAGTTGAGTTTGTGCAGCAACCCACGTGTGTGTCCACCCCGCATGTCTCCAGCCCCTTCTGAGCTTGGCTTGGGGCAGTTGGTCTCAAGGCAGAACTCTCCTTCCTGCAGCCCCTCCCATCCTTCGCTCTGCAGCCTGGGCCTGGATGACTGGAGCTGCACTTCAGGTTGGAGCCACCAGGGGGTGAGTGTGCGGCACGTGCCCTGCAAGAGGGCGCTGCTAGGGGTTTTGGATTGGGCAGGGTCCCCTTCTGTATTACTCTCCGGATGCCCCGCATGGGTCGGGACCTGTTTGTTGTCCCAAGGCCACCAGGCACCTTAGTGGCAGGGCCAGGTGTGAGACCTGGTTGCCTGGTCTCCTGGGTGCTGCCCCTTGTCAGTCTCCCCGGTTCGATCTCGTCCTGGTGGGGATGATGAGTGGGCAGGGGTCCCAGCCTGTCCCCTCCCTTCCCCATCCCTTAGGCTGGGCCTGGAGCCCTGCTGCCCACCCAGCCCAGATAGGAAAGGGTTTGCTGGTCTGAGATGTCCTGGCTGAGCCTTGCTGCCTCTCCAGGGCTCCGTACTCAGTTGTGGGGATGTCTGTCTGCCCCCAGGCTCAGGACACACACACAGGCATCCGGTAACACAGATACACCTGCAGGCTGCAAGTGGAGGCTGGCGTCACACCTGTACCTGTCCACATGTGCCCAAGTGCACAGAAAGCCTTTCTCACGGGCAGCCTGGCTTGACTAGGGGCTGAGTCTTTGCTGTAGACAGCCATACAGCCCATCCTTGCCTGCCATGTGTGGTGGCTCACATCTGTAATCCCAGCACTTTGGGACACTTTGGGAGGATTGCTTGAGCCCAGGAGTTTGAGACAACATAGTGAGACCTGTCTCTACAAAAGATTTACAAGTTAGCTGGGTGTGGCGGCGCATGCCTGTATTCCCAGCTACTTGGGAGGCTGAGGTGGGAGGATCTGCTTGAGCCTGGGAGGTCAAGACTGCAGTGAGCCATGCATGATTGTGCCACTGCACTCCAGCCTGGAGTGCTCCACAGAGCAAGATCCTGTCAAGAAAAAAGCAAGGCAGTTTAGCAGTGAAGACGGCTGTGAGGAAATAAAACAGGTCACTGGGATGGAGTCATGTGGGCGGGGTCAGGGAGGCCTCTCTGAGATCTGAAGAGTACCGAGGATCCTGCCCGCGGAGCCCTGTGCTGGAACACTCACTCCCGGCAGGGAACAGCGAGTGCGAAGGCCCTGGGGCGGGACAAGGCTCCTGGGCTCGGGTATGAGCTCCTGAGGGGGGCGCGTCATGATGTGGGCTCATTCCCAGCTGGATCTCCTGTCTCCCCAGCATGGAGTCGGTTTGTTGGGGGTCCCCACGTCTCTGGGCCTCGTCTGTGTTGTGCGTGTGCCCCGCTGTCCCGAGCGGAGGCCTGCGGTGGGTGGGGTGGCTGCCGTGCCTGTGCATGTCACCGAGGGTACATCTCCAAGTGCCTGCTGGCATGCGCTTCCTGTCACGCTTTTCTCTCACCAGAACCCCTAGACAGGCCTTGCCGGAATCCTGTGGTGACAGAACAAGAAGTCTCATTCCATTCCTCCTGAAAAAAAGAAAAAATACCTGCTGGGAATTTCTGAGCAAGTGGGAACAGGGAGGTGGTGGCAGGAGCTGCCTTTGCCTTAAAAGGTGTGACGGAGCCAGGGACTTCGCTCAGCTCACCTGGGGATGGCCACAGGGTGCGGAGGGGTGGGCAGCTGGCCGCCACCTTGTGGGCTCACTGCAAATTGCTCTCTGCCTAGATCCTCGTTGACAGCCCTTGCTGGCGGGGGCTGTGCTGCCCTGTCTCTGTCCCCCTGCCCAGATGCAGCCCCATGCAGCTGGCAGCTCATCCTCCTCCTCTTGGTTCTCAGCCCTGTAGCTGAGAATGCAGCTACTTGCTGCAGCTTCTGGGGGTCCCCCTGCCCTGCCTCCCGGGTAGTTCCCAGGAGCCCAAAGTCCCCTTCCCTTTCAGGAGCAGTCTCAGGAGCCCACGCCAGACATGATGCAAACCTCACAGGAGGCAGGAGATTACAGTAGCCCTCCTTATCCGTGAGCCTACCCTCCAACACCCGCAGTGGTACCGCGGATACTACCAAACCCTCTGTGGATTAGGCTTTTTCTCTCTAATCACCAAGAGGGCTACAAAGTGACTCATGGGTGGGAATGCCTGCAGTGTGGAGACACTGGACAGAGGAATGAGTCACTCTCATCGCTGCATGATTTAATCACCCTACTCAGAATGGCATGCAATGTCAAATTATGAATTATTTCTGAAATTTTCTGTTTAATATTTTCAGGCCGTGGCTGGCTGCTGGAAACTGTAACCAAGGAAAGTGAAACCACAGATATGGGGGTGCTGCGGTAACTCCACAGACCTGAGAGTGAGGAAGGAAGGGAGCATCCAGGAACCATCCAGAGCCCAACCTCACCAGCCGCTCACCCACAATCGGCAGCACTTACAGGTCAAGGCGGTGCCCAGGACGGCAGGCGGCAATAATTGTGAGCATCTTGCTCTGTATTAGGCACTGAACGTTTCACACAGAGAAAAGTCATCCGGCTCACTCCTTGAGGCAGCTTCTGTTATGATCCCATTTTACAGTAAGAAACTGGGGCTTGTGGATGAATAACTTGCGCAGGGACACTGTATGATTGGTGGGGTTGGGACGTGAGCCCAGGCATCTCTCCACCCTCACTCTAGGCTACTAGGGGTCGGTAAAGCCAATGAATGCTGGCTCAAGGGAGAAGGAGAGGGCTAATTTGTTGAGCATCTACAGTGTGCCAAGGTTTGTACTCAACTCTTTAAGAGCTGCCTTATTTTTATTTTTTGAGACAGGGTCTCACTGTGTCGCCTAGGGCTGAAGTGCAGTGGTGCAATCACAGCTCACTGCAGCCTTGACTTCCCGGGCTCAAGCAATCCTCCCACCTCAACCTCCCGAGTAGCTGGGACTACAGGTGTGTGCCACCATACCTGACTGATATTTGTTTTTTGTTTTTTTATTTTTTTAGACGGAATCTCGCACTGTGGCCCAGGCTGGAGAGCAGTGGCGCGATCTCGGCTCACTGCAAGCTCCGCCTCTGGGGTTCATGCCATTCTCCTGCCTCAGCCTCCTGAGTAGCTGGGACTACAGGCACCCGCCACCACGCCCGGCTAATTTTTTTGTATTTTTTAGTAGAGATGGGGTTTCACTGTGTTAGCCAGGATGGTCTGGATCTCCTGACCTTGTGATCCACTCGTCTTGGCCTCCCAAAGTGCTGGGATTACAGGCGTGAGCCACTGCGCCTGTCCTAATATTTGTATTTTTTTGTAGAGACTGGGTCTTGTCATGTTGCCCAGGTTGGTCTCAAATGCCTAGGCTTAAACAGTCCTCCCCACTCAGCCTTGGAAAGTGCTGGGATTAAAGGCTTTCAGCTACCTTGCCTAGCCCAGAGTTACCTTATTTGTTTATTCATGTGTTTATTTATGTTTGAGACAGCGTCTCACTCTGTTACCCAGGCTGGAGTACAGTGGCACAATCTCAGCTCACTGCAACCTCCACCTCTTGGGTTTAAGCGATTCTTGTGCCTTGGCCTCCTGAGTAGCTGGGATTACAGGTGCATGCCACTAGGCCTGGCTGATTTTTGTATTTTTAGTAGAGACGGGGTTTCACCATGTTGGCCAGGCTGGTCTTGAACTCCTGACCTCAGGTGATACACCCGCCTCGGCCTCCCAAAGTCCTGGGATTACAGGTGTGAGCCATGGCACCCGGTATCACTTCTGTTTTCACAGGGAGGAAATTGAGGCTCAGCAAGGTTAAGTCACAGTCTCTGAGGTCAGACTCTTAGGAGTGGCGAGGCAGGGATATAAAATCCAGCTCCAGACACGAGTGCACAACCATCACACCACGCTGCCCTGGTGGAGGAGGGCTGCGAAGGCTCTGGCTGAGGACTGGAGGGACACATCGTGGAGGAGGGCTCGGAAGGCTCTGGGTAAGGACTGGAGGGACAATGTTTCCCAGCAGCCACTGCAGCCCCCAATGCTCCTTGGCCCCCTACCCTCTCCCAGGCTCATACAATGGGCTCCTGCTTCTTTATGGATGACGTCTCCTGGAGCCCAGTACCACAGCCAGCCCCACCCTCGCTGGGCCCTGAGCCTGCACAGCTGGCCTCCAGGTCACTGGGCTTCATGTGACTATGGAGAAGTGACCCCTCCCCACCCAGTCCCCACCAGAGTCCTGCTTAGCCCGGCAGAGGAAAACGGCTGTGAGGGAAGGCACTAAAGATAGCTGCCTCGCCAACTTCCCCATTCTACTGACCACCGTCTCCTCCCCAGTGGGCTTCTCCAGCAGGCCTCCACCCCAGGCCGTCCTTGAGCCTGGTCAGCCAGCCAGGGGCACGAGCAGGGACCCAGGCAATGGTCACCACCATGGCCGCTGTTACTGAAGGCTCACTGGCCCCAGGCACTGGGCCAGGCAGGACTGTGTGCCTTATTGCACAGAAACCCCTCAACAGGAGGCAGCAAGGAGCTGCCTGTCACCCCCACTTGATAGATGGGGATCCAAGCACAGAGGAGGACCAGCTGGCGTGAAAGCCCCAGCTCATCCCCATGCCAGCACCTGGGAACATACCTGGACATTGACACGCCATGCCATCTTCCCCCATGGCCCAGGGCCTATGACACACTGGCATGGCAACACTAGGACCCATAAAGATACCATGTCATCCCCTGTCCATCTGTGACACCACCTCCACCTGAAGCGGGAGTATTTACACCAGGGAAATAGGCAGACACTAGAGATCAGGGCCGTTCCTCCAGGGAGATGCTTGTTAGACATTTACCAACACAGCACTGACCCCAATCTTCTGTTCTGCTGCTGATGCCGATGGCTGAACCCAGCTGGAAGTGGCAAGGGAGTTGGGTTGATATAGTCCCCAGAGGTCAGCATCCTGGGGCACAGAGCAGTGGGTGAAAGGGCGGCTTGAGGGTCTGGAGTGACAGAGGGTCTGGAGTGACAGACACAAGATCCAGCCCAATGCCCAGTGCTTCACTCTTGCTTCCTGAGAACCACTATTCCCAGCATTTCACATAACATTTAATCAGAGGTAGGACCTCC
>NW_012102031.1:3672042-3680763 GCF_000951045.1 Mandrillus leucophaeus
GCGCCATGTTGGCCAGGCTGGTCTTGAACTCCTGACCTCAGGTGATCCACCCGCCTCTGCCTCCCAAAGTGCTGGGATGGCAGGAGGGAGCCACTGTGCCCGGCCTCGAGGGTCAATTGTATTCATATGTCACCGTTACCAACCTTTATTAAGCACCAACAGGCATTCAAGGCTGCTCACTAGGCGGCTGCAGCCTGCCAGCTCATCCCAGGCTGCTGTGCCGCTGCGGTGCGGGACCAACAGAGTCGTCCTTCCTCCTGGCTGTGCCTCGGTGTCCCTGTCTGCAGTCCTGGTGTGGTGCATGGAAAAGAGCTGTCTGGGCTGGCAATTGGTAGCTCAAGGGCCAGCCCAGCTTGCAGTTATGCTTTATTTGGTCCTGAGAGTTGCAAAAGACAATTAAGGGGAGCTGACTTTTACAAGTCAGGAGCTTTCACACAGAACTCAGATTTCCAGCTTCTTTGGGCAGTAGGGTGATCTGGCAGCAACAACCTGGAGCTGCAAAGCTGCTGCCCTCCCACCATAGCCCCTCCCCAGCCTCTGTCTCAGGGTTACCTCGGCAGGCCTGCCAGCCAGCAGGGTCCAGCACACAGTAGGTGCTCAGTGAAGAACTGGGAGGTGGAAGAGACTGGGACAGAGGGACGAATGAAGCACCTACTGGCCCCTCCTATGAAACCCCTGTTCGGGTGAGCTTGTCTTACACGAGGCCTTGAATTCAGGAGTTGGCAAACTTTGACCTTCTTTTATTTTTTATTTTTGAGATGGAGTCTCATTCTGTTGCCCAGGCTGGAGTGCAGTGATGCAATCCTAGCTCATCACAACCTCGACCTTCTGGCACAAGTGATCCTCCTGCCCCAGCCTCCCAAGTAGCTGGGACTATAGGCACATGCCACCACGCCTGGCTAATTTTTTTTTTTTTAGACAGAGTCTTGCTGTCTTGCCCAGGCTGGAGTGCAGTGGTGCAATCTCAGCTCACTGCAAGCTCCGCCTCCTGGGTTCAAGCACTTCTTCTGCCTCAACTTCTCAAGTAGCTAGGACTACAGGCATGTGCCACCACACCCAGCTAATTTTGTATTTTTAGTGCAGATGGGTTTGATTATATTGGCCAGGCTGGTCTCCAACTCCTGACCTCATGATCAGCCCGCCTCAGCCTCCCAAAGTGCTGGGATTACAGGCGTAAGCCACTGTGCCCAGCCCTATGCCTGGCTAATTTTAAAAAAATTATAGAGACAGGGCCTCACTATGTCACCCAGGCTGGTTTTGAACTCCTAGGCTCAAGCAATTCTGCAGCCTCGGCCTTCCAAAGTGCTGGGATTACAGATGGATGCCACCACACCTAGCCATTACACTTTGATCTTTAAAAACCTGATCAATAGCACGAGCCTGGAAACCATCCAAAAGTCCACTGGCCCTGAGGCCATCATGCACAGCGTTGTTGTCTCCTCAAAGTGGGAGCGTCATGCGGCAGTGCAAGTGGAGCTGGAGTTGCAGGCGCCCCTCGTGGAGGGACCTCTTGGTGCAGAGCAAAAAGGGCAAGTTGCAGAGAAAGTCCCACGTTGCAGCAAGATAGCTGTTCCCTTCTTTCAGCATGTGTGAAGGATGTTATAATTCATTAAAAACATGCAAATAGGGCCAGGCGCGGTGGCTCAGGCCTGTAATCCCAGCATTTTGTGGGCCGAGGCAGGTGATCACCTGAGGTCAGGAGTTCGAGACCAGCCTGGCCAACATGGCAAAACCCCGTTTCTACTAAAAATACATATAAAAATTAGCCGGGCATGGTGGCGGG
This sequence comes from Mandrillus leucophaeus, assembly GCF_000951045.1. Classification (NCBI taxonomy): domain Eukaryota; kingdom Metazoa; phylum Chordata; class Mammalia; order Primates; family Cercopithecidae; genus Mandrillus; species Mandrillus leucophaeus. Next base: position 3,673,826 of record NW_012102031.1, read on the forward strand.
TGCCTGTAATCCCAGCTACTCAAGAGGCTGAGGCAGGAGAATTGCTTGAACCCGGGAGATGGAGGTTGCAGTGAGCTGGGATCGTGTCACTACACTCCAGCCTGGGTGACAGAGCGAGACTGTGTCTCAAAATAATAATAATAATAATAATATAAAAAATGAAACAAAGAAATGGCAAACCCAGCCTGCACTGGCTGTGTGGCATAGTAGACAGTGACCAGGCTGGGTACTGGGTGACCTCCTGTCCCAGCTCCCCTGAGAACTCATGGTGCAGGCTTGGTGAGGCCTGTCTGGGCCTCAGTTTCCTTGTCTGTGGCATGAGGGCTCAGGCTCAGGGAGGGCAGGGTTGCACAATTTCTCAGAGCCCTTTCAGCTCTGAGGCTGAGACTCCAAAGGCCAAAGGTCAGTGCAGAGCAAAAAGACTGACAAAGAAAGATGCTGTGGGCTCTAGCAATCAGGGAAGGCTTCCTGAAAGAGGGGGGCTTGAGCTGAGCTGTGAAGGCTGAGTGATGCCCTGCCAGGACTAACCCGAATAAGAAGGGTGGACATTCATGATGCCAAGGAATTGACTGATGCAGGACAAGAAAGGGCTAGCCAAATTAGGGCTTAGCCTGGGAGGGTTCTTGGCCTCTCCCAGGAAAGAATTCAAGGGCGGGCAGGTGGTGATAAACAGCACCTTTTACTGAAGCAGCAGAGGTACAGTAGCCGCAGAGGTCTCACGCCTCCTGGAGCAGGGCTACCCCATAGGCAGTGGGCCCAGAGCAGCAGCTCAGAAGCAGGGTTGCCCTCATATTTATACCGACTTTAATGATATGCAAATGATGGGGTGGGTTATGCAGAAATTTACAGGACAAGGGGGCAACTTCTGGGTTGTTAGGTCAATGCTATGGAAGAGGTTGGCAATTTCTGGGTGTTGCCATGACAATGGTAAACTGATATGGCACACTGGTGGGCGTGTCTTAGGGGGAGGTGCTTCCCCCGACCTGTTTTAGCTAGTCCTCAATTTGGTCCAGTGTCTGAGCTGTGCCTCTGGAGTCAAGTCCGACCTCCTACCTCGGAATGAGTTTGTGAGAGAGACTTCAGGCACAGCAGGCAGTGAGTTAGGGAGAGATTTGTGGGTGGGCTGTGGGAGGCCTTCCCCGAGATCCTCCGTCGGACATCATCCCAGGGGGCTCACTTCTCCATCCTAGATGGGTGGGTGGGCGTGGGAAGTGGATCTCATAGCTTGTCGTGCCCCATGAGTCAGGCATTGCACCTGCCCTTGTCACGCGTGGTCCATTTGCTCCTCACACCTGGGGAAGGGGGCGGCAGGCACAAAGGTCACCCCCATTTCACAGAAGAAACTGGGCTCCAGAGCCAGGCTCCTCTGGGCTCGTCTACCCGGGGAGGGAGAGGAGAGGAAGGAAGCCCCTTGGGGAAGCGGAAGGCCAATGCTCAGAGCTCCTGTGTGGCCATTCTCCCTACCTGGAATGCCATTCCCTGCACCCCAACTTGCCCTTCTGGGCTTGGCTCCAATGTCACCTCCTCCTGGAAGCCTTCCCTGACCCCCGCCTGCATCAGGGTTGCCTGATGTTTGCTCTTTTGCACTCTCTGCTTCTCCCTCCCCACTTTGTGCTCCATGTCCATCTTCTCAGCCAGGCGGTGACCTCCTTGGGTCCCGGGTTGTGTCTGTCTTGCTATTGTACCCTCTGCACCTAGCATGGTGCTGAGCACATCGTAGGAGTTCAACGAACGTTTGTTGAAAGACCCATTCCCTGAAAGTACACGTAAACTAAGAATGAATGAGGTGACTCGCCCAGGGTCACCCAGATGGTCAGGGCCGCATGGTCCTGGTGGAACAGCAGTGCCCCAGCCCCTCTGGTGTTCTGCCTGGTTTCCCTCTTCTGTTTTTTTCTTTTTTTTTTTGAGATGGTGTCTTCCTCTGTTGCCCAGGCTGGAAGGCAGTGGTGCAATCTTGGCTCACTGCAACCTCAGTCTCCCGGGTTCAAGTGATTCTCCTGCCTCAGCCTCCAGAGTAGCTGGGATTACAGGCTCCTGCCACCACACTTGGCTACTTTTTTTTAAGTATTTTTAGTAGAGACAGGGTTTCACCATGTTGGCCAGGCTGGTCTCAAACTACTGACCTCAAGTGATCCACCTGCCTTGGCCTTCCAAAGTGCTGGGATTACAGGCGTGAGCCACAGCGCCCAGCCCTGCTTCTGTTCTTGACACTCACATCTATCCTCCCCCCGGCAGCCAGAGTCGAACAAACCCCCATCGATTGCACCCTGCCTCTGCTGCACACCCTCCATAGCTCGGCTGGATGCAGAGTGAGAGCTCAGGCCACCGCAGTGCCCAGGACCCGCTCCTCCCAGGCCTCACGGCTACACTGGTCTCCTCTCTGTTCCTGCAACGCCGCAGGCTGGCCCTCGCCTCGGGCGCCTTTGCACTGGCTCTCCCCGATTCTTGGAATGCTCGTCCCTAGAAATTTGCAGAGGCCACTTTCTCAGCTGCAACATTGCTGCCCCAGGCTCCTGACCCCGCACCCCGCTCTGCCTGCTCTGTTCCAGGCACTGTCGTCTGCCACCGGCAGCAGGATGCATTTCTGTGTCATGGTCACTGCGTGTCTCCCCCCACTCCCGCTAGGGCAGGGCCCTTTATTTGGGTCTCTGTTCTCCAGGCTTCCAGAAAAGGGAGGGTGGGGGAGATGTGGTCTGGAGCGCGTGAGAGACCAGGGAGAACTCCAAGGCGGCAGCAACTTCCTCAAAGCAAATTTAGGAAAAGCTGAAGTGAAAAAGGCTCGGGCAGCTGCGTGCTTCCTGCAGCCAGTCCGGGGCCCAGGGCTTGTGTCTGGGTCTGTGTGTGACTCGTGTGTCTGTATGTCTGTCTGTGTGCACGTATGTTGTGGGGTGGGGGGCAGTGGATTCTGGAACCAGGGACCTCTCCGAGCCTCGGGGGGCAGAGCTAGGTGGTCTCTGGCCCAGGGGTTCCGGATGTGGGTTCCCCAGAGCTGTGGGGCTGGGTGTTTCTGTCCTTTTCCCCTGGGGCAGGGTGACCTAATGGGACAGGATGCGTGTAAACTCTGGAGCGGACTTTCAGGGTTCCATTCCCAGCTCCACGGCTTCCTTAGTGACCTTGAGGAAGTGATTTAAACACACTGTGCCTCAGTCTCATCATCTGAAAAACGAAGATGCTAAGATGAGAGGCCACCTCCTGTTGTTGCCAGGATTTGATGAATGAAGACGTTTGAGCAGCTGAGACCCACAGTCGGCCCTCAGCTCACATTCCCCAGGGGCGTCAGTCTAAGATCCAGTGTTAGTGAGACCCAGGCCAGCCTCAGGGAGGGGGTGCCAGGCAGAGGGAGAGGCCGTCAGTGCTGTGCAGTGGTGTGAGGGCTGGGGAGGCAGGCTGGGGAGGGGTCCCACCCCAGGCAGGGAGTCCAGAGGAAGGCGGTCTCAGGGGAGGCTGAACAGGCCAGGAAAGAGGAAGAAGAGAAAGTAGCCACAGGGACGGGGCAGTGAGGGCCAAGCCTGCAGGGGGAGAAATGGAGGGGTGAGGGCTGCGAGAAACTCGGGGAGACCCATGCCCAGTGGGACCAAGGGATGAGACCGGAGTACAGCCACAGGTTCCACCTTCCCCAGGTGCCAGGCTGCACTGGACTTTGTTCTGGAGCAGCGCAGAGCCATGGGAGGTGGTTGAGCAGGGACTTGGAGGCCTCAGCTTATGGTTTCCATCTGGTTCCAGGCTGGTGGAAAGGCACCATCACAGCCCAGGCCAGGAAGGTGAGACACTCACACCAAACACTTGAGGCTGGGTGTGGTGGCTCACGCCTCTAAACCCAGCACTTTGGGAGGCTGAGGCGGGTGGATCACCTGAGGTCAGGAGTTCGAGACCAGCCTGGCCAACATGGTGAACCCCTGTCTCTACTAAAAATCAAAAAAATTAGCCAGTTGTGGTGGCTGCACACCTGTAGTCCCAGCTACCCCAGAGACTGAGGCAGAAGAATCGCTTGAACCTGGGAGGCGGAGGTTGCAGTAAGCCAAGATGGTGCCACTGCACTCCAGCCTGGGCAACAAGAGTGAAACTCCATCTCAAAAAAAAAAAAAAAGCCAGAACACCCGGGTCGGCGGCTGAGAAAGGCTTAAGGGACAAAGGGGCCTGAGGAAGGGTGGCCTGTGAAGGTTTCCTGGAAAAGGCCCTGGAAGTGAGCCTCAGTTTCCTGGAAGAGGCCCTGGAAGTGAGCCTCAGTTTCTTGGAAGAGGCCCTGGAAGTGAGCCTCAGTGGAGCCAATAAGAGACCTCCTCAGCCTGCTGAGTGACTTCAGGCAAACCACTGCCACCTCTGGTCTCAGCTCCCACCTGCCCTGGCAGGGACTCACCTGGCCCCACCCCTGTGTCTCTCTTGGGCTCTGACATTCCACGATCACGGATGGGGAAGACTGGAATCCGCCAGGGAAAGATTCAGATTCTTGATTTAGAGGAGATTCTGCCTCGGTTTCTCCCCTGCACTGTGCTGGGGGTGGGGCAGGGAGGACAATTGCGTTTGATTGTCAAAGACCTTGCACGCCTCAGGGGCCAGCTGCCAAGGATTGTTTTCCATTCCTGGGAGGGTGGGCCCTTCCTGCCAGGAGAAAATTCCAAACTCCCGCCAGGAAGGGGAGAGCTCCTGCCACCCCCGGTGACCACACACCCGCCGCCCAAACCCTGTGGCATCAACTGCGGTTTTTCTCTTCAGCTCCTCTCTGTTGGCCAAGGTGGAGGGAGCCTCCCTGGTCCTGGAGGAGAGGCCCTCAGCACCTCCAGTTTGCTCAGAAGCGCCCTCTCTCTTCCCCTGCCCCTTCCCGCCTTCTCTGTTCCAGGCGCAGGCTCACAAGGTGCAGGCCTTGTGAATGGCCCCCAACCAGGGCGCCTTGCTCTGCTCCTGGGTGTCTGTTAGTCTGGGTGGTGCGAAGAACATGGGGCTCCTATCCGCTGGGACAACGGGATTGTTACTTGGGAATTAAGAAGGTAATTAACGGGAATTACCTAGTTTCCATGGTCTGATCTTTGTTTGTTAAGGTATGCATTCCTGAAATTATTTAGTTCTAAGAGTTCTTGGGACTAGAATGGAAAATATCCCAGTAGTCGATGGTCCTGGAATTTTCTGGTTGTAAGAATGTGTTGTTCTAGGATTCTCTAGTTCAAAGGCACTGTGGTTCTGGAAGTCTGGATCCAGCTGTCCAGAGTTCAGATACCACACTGTGGGCTGAGGGCGCCGCAGGAGCTGGTGGGGCCCAGGGAGGAGCTGGGAAAGGGGTGGCAGCCGGGTGGCAGGGTGGCACAGGGCAGGCCAGGTGTGCTGGTGTGGGTGTTGGCGGCAGCTCCAGTGCTGACAGCTGGGGAGGGGCCGCTGCCTGAGCCCATCGCACCTGGCCCTGACCCAGGAAGGGGAGGGGGCAGGGACAGGAAGGGGACCCAGAAGAGGCCTGGCTGAGAGCCTCCCGGGAGCTCTGCCCTCCCCTGAGACGCCTCTCCTGTTGCCCACTGAACTCCCAGTGGCTGAGCGTGCTGGGGCCCCCTTGGGCAAGTGGGGCGTCCAGGCACAGCCAAGGGCGGGGCCTCCTCCTGGTCCCACTGAGAGCCAGGGTAGCCCAGGACTCCCCATGGCCAGTCTGGGGCTCCTTCCATGGGTCTCCTGTTAATTGGCCTCCAAACGCTCCCCCTTCGTCCCTGAGTGTTTGGTCTCTGGTCATGGCCAACCCTCTCCCTGTGCTCTACTGGCCGCCTCAGGTCTTGGGCCTGGGAAGAGTCAGGAGCTCAGAGTTTGCTGTCAGGAGGCCTCAGTCTTGCCATCTGGGTGCTGGGAGTGGTGGGCCATCAGGCCGGCCCTCCCGCCCTGTCTCCATGCTAACTTCTTCCCTCGTCCTGCCGTAGGCTTCCCGTGCCCTCCCGGCTCCTTCGAGGAGGGGCTTCCTGCCGTTCCCCAGCCCTGCCTGGCGGGCTCCCAGCGGCCCGTGGGAGCTGGAATTCGGAGCAGTCCCTGGCGTGTGCGCGCTGCCTCCCGCCTGCCTGCCGGGGCACCTCCTCTGACTCGGGGCCAGGAATTCCTCCTGCCTGTTCCCCACCAACCCCAAGGGAAGGGGTTGCTGTGGGAAGGACCAGGCACAGGCTGGAAGTCTGGACTGAGGGAGAGTTGGGGAGGGAGCCACGGCCTGGGGCTGGCAGAGCAGGCTGGGGTGGGCTGGGGGAGAACGGGGGATGGGTTCTGACCATGCCCCCAACCCTTCTTTTCCTTGCATGGGCACAGATGATAAAGGTTTAGAGTCCTGTGCCTTCCTAGAGGACTCACTCACTCAAGTATTTACTGAGCACCTACTATGTGCCAGGCACTGCACTAAGTGCTGGAGATACATCGTGAGTGGGACAGAGAGAAGCCCTGCCCACACCACACGGGGCTTCCAGTCTAGCGTGAGGACAGACACAATCGGGGAGATAAGTGCAGAGAGGTTTATGCGAAGACACGAACTGGTGGGTGCTGGGTCAGCAAGTGGCTTGTGCTGCTTCCACAGGGAGATGCGAGGCGGCAGGGATCTGGAGGGTCTCTTGGAGGAGCCATCTTGGCGGAGGCTTGTGTAATAAGAGGCCAGGGAGAAGGGGAGAGGCTGGAACTGGCCTGGAGGAAGACAGATCAGCCAAGACCCCCTGTAGCTGTGGGATGGGAGAGGGCAGGACTTTGAAGCAAGGGGCAACATCTTTGTTTTATCATTTTGTGTCATTTATTATTACTATATATATATATTTTTTGAGGCAGTCTCGCTCTGTCACCTAGGCTGGAGTGCAGTGGTGCAATCTTGGCTCACTGCAAGCTCCGCCTCCCGGGTTCACGCCATTCTCTTGCCTCAGCCTCCCAAGTAGCTGGGACTACAGGTGGCCGTCACCACGCCCGGCTAATTTTTTGTATTTTTAGTAGAGATGGGGTTT
>NW_012102031.1:3682343-3683983 GCF_000951045.1 Mandrillus leucophaeus
AAGCCAGTTTGCAAAATTCCTGAAAATGCAGCAATCGCTGAGGCACCAGCTCCCGGGCCTGGTGAGGAGATAGAGCTGTGGGAGGAGCACGTTGGGGAGGAAGATGAGTTCTGAGTTGTTGTGCTCCCTCTGTCCTCCACCAGCCTGACTCCCTGGGGGCATGGACCATCCTCACAGCCTCAGGGTCCCCTCCTGAACACAGCCCCTGCCTTCTTCCACCTTCCGTCTCTTCCACCACCCCAGCCCAGCAGTGTGGGAGCAGAGTGGCCTTTGGCTGGGTGAGACAGAACTTGGAGGGTAGACAGAACACTGTTAGGAGGCAGGAGGCCTGGGCCCCTCTCCTGCATCCGCCCCTCACTTTCCTGGAATAGTCACTACCCGCCTCGGGCCTCAGTTCCCCTACCTGTAAAATGAGGTGCTTGGACAGGAGGTGATGGGCCGCCTTCCCCACCCTGATGGCCTCTCGCTGTGGTTTCCAAGGCATGTGAGAGCCAGCCATCTTCCAGACGCCATTGGTCGCTGATGGGGGTTGGCCCCCGGGCTAGTGATGTATTTGCAACCGCCCACCTGGCCCCCGCCTCAGCTTGCCTGATCCTCCAGCTGTGTGCCCCGCGCATTCTGGCTTGCTAATGATGTCACTGCTGGGGAGACAGTGACTTCAGGTGGGGGTTACCCTGCCCCAGGCTCCTGTGGCCCAGCGTCAGGCCTGCTTCCTCCCGGGAGCCTTCATGGGTTGCTCTCCTATTCTGAACACCTCCCAACTCACCCAGACCCTCACTATAGGCCATGTCCTGATTTGGGTGTGAGCCCGGCCTCCCCATGCCAAGCTGGCACACCCAGAGGGCAGTGCAGGGGTCTCCAGCGCAGAGCGAGGAGTCCTGGCTCAAACCTACCAGCCGAGTGACTTTGGGCCAGTCATTCTCCCTTGCTAAGCCTCAACTCTGCTTCTGAAATAGGGGTCTGTTTCCAAACCGGTGCTTCAAGCACCTCACAGCGGATAGGGGGCAGGAGGACCTGTAGCATGTGGCCCTCAATTTTGCAGCAGCAAGAAACGATTCCGTCAGTGGCATGGCCAGCTCAATAGTACTCAAATTCCACGGCTTGAAATGCCGTCAATGAGCTGACGTTTGCTGACTTTCACCTCCAACCCCAGTCCTGGGCCCAGCTGGTCTGTCACATCTCCCAGAACTCTGGATCCCTGCAGCGGTCCCCAGCCCCACTGTCTACCTGCTGCTTAAGGTAAAAGCCCACTGGTCACCCTGGCTACAGGCAGCGGCAAGGGCGGAACTCATGCTGAGTGCACAAACCCCACGCCTGCAAAAAATCACATGCCGGTTTCACTGACACGGAGGTCTAGACCAGGCGGGCTCCTGGTGACGGGAGAGTGGTTACCCTTGGGGGCAGGGGTGGGTACTGACCAGAGGGAGAGCCAGGGCGGCTTCTGGGGCCGGAAATATTCTCTGTCTTGATCTTGGAGCCGGTTTTACCGGTATGTTGAGTTAAAATAATCTTATCATCAGTCATGATTCTTCCATCATCTACTTCATACAGCAAAACAGATAAAAAATCCCAACTCTCATACACCTTCCATTCTAGCGGGGGTGATGGGAGGGCAGACCTTAAACATGAATAGCAAGTTA
>NW_012102031.1:3685023-3687773 GCF_000951045.1 Mandrillus leucophaeus
GGCTCACTGGCTTCCTTGCTGGGTGGCCTTGGCAAACTCCTCCCCGCCCTGAGTCAGCTTCCTGGTCCTGTGTGATATTGGGGAAATTCACACCCAGCAGGGCTGCTGGGACCCGTGAGGGAGGCAAGGTTGTAGGGGCCGGCACAGGGCCTGGCCCACAGCTGGTGCTTGGGAGGCAAGGTCTAAGCTGTTGAGCCAGGGTGCCCCTCAGCCCAGGGGTATAGGGTGAGGAGGAGGAAGGGTTCTTAGGGAACAGTAAATAATTGGGGATCCAGGGATTTGGATTTGGATTTGGCCTGCGAGACTTGGGGCAAGTCACTTCCCTCCTCTAATCCTCGCTTGGTTCCAAGAAAAATGGCAGGTGCCCATTCAGGGCTGGGGACGGGGAGAGGGGTGCTTGGGCTTGTGGAGCCCCACCCGGGAATGGGAGGCGTGGGGGTGTGGCAGAGGCCGGGGGCGGCGGCAGCTCAAAGTGTCTGGGCAGACAATGAGCCCTGTGTGCGGGGAGCAGGCGGGGCGGCGCGGGTGGCAGAGTGGCTCCCTGGCAGGAATGTGCCCCGGAATGTGCCTGTCTGGGAATGCACATGGCTCCCTCGGCTGGCAGCCTGTCTACCCCGCCACGTGGCGGCTCAGAGCCTAGAATGGCCCAGGGAGGCACTGGCCGACCGAGCCTTCCTGGGTCCTCACCCCCTGCAAGCCTGAGCAACCTCTCTGGGGCCTTGGAACAATGATGGGGACGGGTGTCAGGGTTCCCTGTGCCACCAACTGTCAGGGCCTCGTTTGTGTAAGGGGTCTCTGATCGCCCTGTAGGGTCTTCCTCGGATTAAAACATCTCTCGCTGCCCAATTCACCTTCTTCACACTCCTTTCTCTCCTCGTGGAATGGCATCTCAGGCTGTCTTGGGCTCTCTTGGGCACCACTGTGTCCCCAGGGCCCAGGACGAAGCTTGGCCGTGGCTGTGCTCAGTAAGAACTGGCTGTGAAGGCATTCCCATCAGGTCCCTCCCCGCCACCCTCACCCCCTGCCTGTGGGCTGTGCCCTGAAGTGGGCTCTCTGGGCAGTGGGGTCGGCCATTGGGAGGCGCTGCAGACAGGGGGGCCATGGGGCGAAGTGGGATGTCCCCTGCTCCCTTCTCATCCCAGCCGGCCCCTACAGCTGTAGTTCCTCTCTCTCAGCCTTTTTTCCTCCTCCAGCTCTCGCTGGCTGTCAGAGCCCTCGGCTCCGGGATGGAAACAGCTCCTGCCATTAGCACAGCTTGGATCTGGTCCCCTCAACCAGGTCTCTAAGATCTTTTCCTCACATTCCCCGTGTCTGTTTCCTGCTGGGACACTGATTTTGTCCTCCTAGCCACCAGGCCAGGCAGCTCTCACCAGCCCCTTTGACAGATGAGAAAACTGAGGCCCAGAGAGGGGGCGTGAAGAGGTTCAAGCCTCAAGGATGGAGAAGGTCAGATTTGAGCCTGTGTCCCTGTTCCTCCGATGTCTGGGGCCTTTGGTCCTGGGCAACACTGTTTGTCACCTTTCTGATAAGCACAGTGATGGAGCTGTGGCTGCTCAGGTGGGTGCCCCGCAGATCATACAAATGATCACAATGTTCCCTGACTCCCTCTCCAGCCAAGCCCTGGGCCCTGAGCCAACACCGCGTTCGAGGCGTCTCCTTCATCCTCTCTGTGGTGGGGCTGCGAGGAAGGCGTTGGGCGGGCCAGGGGCCTGCTCCTCTGAGGCCTGCCGTTGGGGCCGACGGGGTCGAGCCAAGGGTTGGGAGCCTCTGAGGTCATACTCCATCCACACCGACGGCTGCCTCTGTCCTTCAGCCAGGGGAACAGACAGCTGGGGAACTCCCAGGCCGGTGAGACCAGAGGCCAGGACAGCCTCAGGAGGTGGCCCCGGCCGCTGGATGACTTCACGGGTCTTTCCTGCCCTGAGTCACCCAGGCTCACTGACCCCTTGGGCACCTTTGGAGGGAGGGACGATGGCCGGCTCAGCTGGGTGGGCTGGTGGGAGATGGGGCTGGGCTCTGTTACCTAACGGTGGAGGAGCAGCTGGGGAAAGGGGCAGGTTCGCGGCTTTCTGCCCGTGGTGTTGCCTCTGGGGTGCTGTGCGAGGGCATCCATCTTGGCCCCTCTCTGGGCCTCGGGACCATATCAACCCCTCTAGGGGTGTTGGTTCATCTTGAATCCCTCCCCCTCCCAGCTCAGGCCTGCTGGAATGGGCTGCCCCAGAGCGAAGGGAGGAATAGTCTCTGTCTCCTCCCCACCGCACTCCACACAGGTGTGAATCAGCCCAGGTGAGGAAGCTGACTCACCTTCCCCACCTGGCCCTGGAGAAAGGGACTCTTGCCTCTGCCTGGGGGTTAGAATGAACTTGGCTGTTATTCTCGGAGGAGAGTGACTCTGACACGAGTGGGGCACAATGCGGAAACTTGGAGTGTCGGGTCTCCGGGAGGAAGTCCTGAGCACCTACTGCGCGCCGAGCTCATGGACAGTGCGGACATCCTCTCCTCCAGTCTACAACCACCTGCTGTGAGTGTCCTCCTCTGAAACGAGGTTCAGAGTGGGCAGTGACTCGCCTAAGGCCACACAGCCCAGCCAGTGCCTGTGGAGGGAAGTCCAACCGGGGCTGGTTCTTGCTCCTGGAAGTTCCTGGCCCCATCTTCTACGCCTCAGCCCCTCGCTGTGAGCTCGGAACCCCTCCTTGGAGACCAGGAGAGGCTGGGGATGGTGGGGGGACAGGAAAGAAGGGGTGGGGGTG
>NW_012102031.1:3687823-3734642 GCF_000951045.1 Mandrillus leucophaeus
TGTCCCCTGCTCCCTTCTCATCCCAGCCGGCCCCTACAGCTGTAGTTCCTCTCTCTCAGCCTTTTTTCCTCCTCCAGCTCTCGCTGGCTGTCAGAGCCCTCGGCTCCGGGATGGAAACAGCTCCTGCCATTAGCACAGCTTGGATCTGGTCCCCTCAACCAGGTCTCTAAGATCTTTTCCTCACATTCCCCGTGTCTGTTTCCTGCTGGGACACTGAGTTTGTCCTCCTAGCCACCAGGCCAGGCAGCTCTCACCAGCCCCTTTGACAGATGAGAAAACTGAGGCCCAGAGAGGGGGCGTGAAGAGGTTCAAGCCTCAAGGATGGAGAAGGTCAGATTTGAGCCTGTGTCCCTGTTCCTCCGATGTCTGGGGCCTTTGGTCCTGGGCAACACTGTTTGTCACCTTTCTGATAAGCACAGTGATGGAGCTGTGGCTGCTCAGGTGGGTGCCCCGCAGATCATACAAATGATCACAATGTTCCCTGACTCCCTCTCCAGCCAAGCCCTGGGCCCTGAGCCAACACCGCGTTCGAGGCGTCTCCTTCATCCTCTCTGTGGTGGGGCTGCGAGGAAGGCGTTGGGCGGGCCAGGGGCCTGCTCCTCTGAGGCCTGCCGTTGGGGCCGACGGGGTCGAGCCAAGGGTTGGGAGCCTCTGAGGTCATACTCCATCCACACCGACGGCTGCCTCTGTCCTTCAGCCAGGGGAACAGACAGCTGGGGAACTCCCAGGCCGGTGAGACCAGAGGCCAGGACAGCCTCAGGAGGTGGCCCCGGCCGCTGGATGACTTCACGGGTCTTTCCTGCCCTGAGTCACCCAGGCTCACTGACCCCTTGGGCACCTTTGGAGGGAGGGACGATGGCCGGCTCAGCTGGGTGGGCTGGTGGGAGATGGGGCTGGGCTCTGTTACCTAACGGTGGAGGAGCAGCTGGGGAAAGGGGCAGGTTCGCGGCTTTCTGCCCGTGGTGTTGCCTCTGGGGTGCTGTGCGAGGGCATCCATCTTGGCCCCTCTCTGGGCCTCGGGACCATATCAACCCCTCTAGGGGTGTTGGTTCATCTTGAATCCCTCCCCCTCCCAGCTCAGGCCTGCTGGAATGGGCTGCCCCAGAGCGAAGGGAGGAATAGTCTCTGTCTCCTCCCCACCGCACTCCACACAGGTGTGAATCAGCCCAGGTGAGGAAGCTGACTCACCTTCCCCACCTGGCCCTGGAGAAAGGGACTCTTGCCTCTGCCTGGGGGTTAGAATGAACTTGGCTGTTATTCTCGGAGGAGAGTGACTCTGACACGAGTGGGGCACAATGCGGAGACTTGGAGTGTCGGGTCTCCGGGAGGAAGTCCTGAGCACCTACTGCGCGCCGAGCTCATGGACAGTGCGGACATCCTCTCCTCCAGTCTACAACCACCTGCTGTGAGTGTCCTCCTCTGAAACGAGGTTCAGAGTGGGCAGTGACTCGCCTAAGGCCACACAGCCCAGCCAGTGCCTGTGGAGGGAAGTCCAACCGGGGCTGGTTCTTGCTCCTGGAAGTTCCTGGCCCCATCTTCTACGCCTCAGCCCCTCGCTGTGAGCTCGGAACCCCTCCTTGGAGACCAGGAGAGGCTGGGGATGGTGGGGGGACAGGAAAGAAGGGGTGGGGGTGCAGAACCAGCCTCCTTCATACCCCCTCACCCGTGTCACAGAGTCCAGGGGTCGACAGGGACAGGGAAAGCTCCCCTTCCGTGCCCCTGTCGTGAGTTAAGCCTTTCTCCCACCATTCTGCTGTTAATCGTTAAACAACCCAGTGGTTAATTAATTACCCAAGACCCACAGGGATTCGGCTGAGTGCCCCTGGTATCTGCGATCAGGGCACCCTCTCTGCAGTACCCCGGTCTCTCAGCCCCTGATGTGAGAGCAAGGAGGCACGCAGATGAGGCCCGCCAAACTTATAGACACAGGCGAGGATGTGACTGTCATCGGTCCAGCAAACCCTGCTCTGTCCTGGGCCCTGGGCCACAGCACAGCCTGCAGGAGATGGGGCAAGGCACTGTCAGGAAAGAAGACAGAACCCCAGAGGCCAGGCGGGGCTAGGAGGGCTCCTCACAGCCCCAGTGGGACCCTGCGGTGGCGGCACACGGGGGAGTCTGGTGTCTCTGTGTCCTTGGGGCACTGGCGGGGAGATCTGAGCCTAGTGAGTGTCTGCTGACTGGTTCTGACTCCGACTGCCCCTTCGCCAGCCTGAGCCTCAGCTTCCCTCATCTGTGCACAGGGCTGATCATTTCCTGCTCTCCTCGCAGGGTGAGCTGGGGAGAATGAAGAGCCGCTCTGGCGGAGGCACCAGGGCTGCCCTAGCGGGTGTGGAGGAGGCTGGAGAGGTCATTGCTGAGCAGCAGTGGGACAGGCCACATGGTTCCTAATTCAGGAGTTGACCCTGGCCAAGCCCTTCCTTCTCTGTCAGTCTCGGTTTCCCTATTGATAAAACAAGGGGTTGGAGGCCCGGCATGGTGGCTCATGCCTGTAATCCCAGCACTTTGAGAGGCCGAGGCAGGTGGATCACTTGAGGTCAGGAGTTTGAGACCAGCCTGGCCAACATGGTGGAACTCCATCTCTACTAAAAATACAAAAATTAGCCAGGCGTGGTGGCGGGTGCCTGTAATCCCAGCTACTCAGGAGGCTGAGGCAGGAGGATCACTTGATTCTGGGAGGCAGAGGTTGCAGTAAGACGAGATTGTGCCATTGCACTCTAGCCTGGACAACAGAGCAAGACTGTCTCAAAAACAAAACAAAACAAAACCAAAAATGAGGGGTTGGGATCAGTGACTGCCCAGGATCATTGAGGAGCCTGTCATGGGCAAGTAGGCTGCTGGTGCCAGGCAGAACCCACAGTCCACTGTCCCCCACTCCCCGGCCCTGCCATGCTCCAAGGTGCCCAACTCCTACCCGGAGCAAGTGCTAGGCTGGGAACGTCAGCCATCACCTTGCCATTGACTCAGGGAGGCTTACCACCTGGAGGCCTGAGGATGCCACGGCAACTTCCAGCCTGGTCAGCCAGGCAGGGGTCAGGGGTGTCCACTCTGCCATGCTGATCATTTCTACCCCATTGCCGAGGGGCCCCCCTGGGTTTCCCAGAAAACTGGAGACATTGACCCTGGGAGGCAGAGGATCTTTGAAGACAACTTGTCTTCTGGGATTTTAGAACTTTTTAAAATGAGGTCAGACACAGTGACTCATGCCTGTAATCCCAGCACTCTGGGAGGCTGAGGTGGGAGGATCGCTTGAGGCCAGGAGTTCGAGACTAGAATGGGCAACATAGTGAGACCCTGTCTCTAAAATAATTTTTAAAATTAGCCAAGTGTGGTGGTACACACCTGAAATCCTAGCTACTTGGGAGGCCGAGGAGGGAGGATTGCTTGAGCCCAGGAGTTTGAGACCAGCCTGGGCAACATAGTAAGGCTCCATCACTACAAAAAATAAATTAAAAAAAATTAGCCGAGTGTGGTGGCGAGTGTCTATAGTTTCAGTTACTCAGCAGGGCTGCGGCGGGAGGATCATTTGAACCCAGGAGGCCCAGGTTGCAGTGAGCCATGACTGTGCCACTGCACTCCAGCCTGGGTAACAGAGACCCTGTCTCAAAAAAAAAAAAAAAAAAAATTAACCCGTTTATGCCTGAGGTTGCAATTTTTAAAACTTTTGCAATCAGACCTTGGCAATGACCTTGAGCAGTAGGACAGAAATAACTCCCAATAATGGAACACTAGGCATACATGAAATGATACACAAATAACACACAAGTCCAGAAATACACCCTCCTTGCAGCAGGACCAAATGATGGAGAAGACACATCGGCCTTCCACATTGTTGTGGGTTGAACAGGGTCTCCCCAAAATTCACGTCTATTCTGCCCCTCAGAACATGACCTTATTTGGAATAAGGATTTTTGCAGATGTAATTAGAGTATGGATCTCAGAATGAGGTCATCCTGGGCTGGGGCGGATCCTAAATCCAGTGAGAGTGTTCCTACAAGAAAAAGGAATGAGAGATTTGCAAACAGAGACCCAGGAGAGGAAAGGGCCCTGTGAAGTCAGAGGCAGGGATTGGAACAATGCGACCACAGGCCAAGGAACCCGGGAGTCCCCAGAAGCTGAAAGATTCTGTCCTGGAGCCGTAGAGGCAGCATGGCCCTGCAGACACCTTGATTTTGGACTTCCAGCCTCCAGAGCTATGAGAATAAATGTCTGTTATTTCCACCACCGAGTGTATGGTAATTTATTACAGGAAACCAGTAGCCACCTGCCCCACGGCCCTGCTCTGTCTGCAGCTCCTCCCTCCAGGGTTCTTTTCTGCTCTCCATACATGACTGTGGCATGCCGACTGCAGTTTTGTTTTGAAATGTGGCATTTTGAATGCAGAAGTTTTGTTTGTTGAATGCAGAAGTTTCATAGGCACATACCAGACGCGGCGTTCTGTAAACGTTCCGTAAATGGCTCTGGCCGTCGGTGCAGGTGGGGGCAGCTCCCAGTTCTCCTTGGCTACACAAGAAGCCACTGTGAACACTTTTGCCTCATCTCTTCTGCACGTGCTTGATAATTTCTGGAGGCTGGAAGATTCCTTAGAAGGAGAATTGCTGGGTCAAAGGGTAAGCCCGTTTGCAATTTGACGGGTGCTGTTAAATTGAGTCAAATCAGAAACTCAGAATCTTAAGAAGGAGAGGAGGCTTGGCGCAGTGGCTCATGCCTGTAATCCCAGCACTTTGGGAGGCCAAGGTGGGAGGATCGCTTGAGCCCAGGAGTTTAAGGCCAGTCTGGGCAACATAGGGAGGCCTCGTCTCTACAAAAAATACAAAAGTTAGCCAGGTGTGGTGGTGTATGCCTGTAGTCCCAGCTACTTGGGAGGCCGAGGTGGGAAGATCACTTGAGCCCAGGAGTTCACGGCTGCAGTGAGCCATGGTTGCACCACTGCACTTCAGCCTAGGTGACAGAGCGAGACCCTATCTCAAAATAAATAAATAAATAAATGTAAAAGAGAAGTAGAGAAACAGACTTTTGGATTTTACAGTATGGGACACTTCCAACCCCAGAATTATAAAATTTTAGGAGAGGGGACCTCAGGAGAACATCTATTCTGGGGTCTCACTTCAGGACCCAGGAGTGATATCCTCCAAGCCCTGTCTGGGTTTCTGTTTCCCTGGAATGGGCTTGGAGAAAGCAGGGGAGATAGGACCCGGGAGCCTGGAACTCTGGGGCTCCAAGGGAGCTCTGGCAGTGGGTAGTGAAATGCCTTCTCCACCGGGGCACCCAGCTCTTCTATCCAGAGGCCGCCCCTTTCCAGCCGAGGTGCCAGGCCAGCTGGGCCTCTGTAGCCACACACAGTGACCCCTCTGTGCTTGGCACACACACACACACACACACAAAAAAATGTGAACAGAGCCTGTAATCCCAGCACTTTGGGAGGCTGAGGCAGGTGGACTCCTTGAGACCAGGAGTTCAAGACCAGCCTGGAGAACATGGTGAAACTCTGTCTCTACAAAAAATACATGAAAAAAGAAATTAGCTGGGTGTGGTGGTGCATGTCTATGGTTCCAGCTACTGGGGAGGCTGAGGTAGGAGGATTGCTTGAGCTGGGGTGGTTGAGGCTGCCATTAGCCAAGATTGTGCCTCTGCCCTCCAGCTTAGGTGACAGAGTGAGACTATTTCAAAAAAAAAAAAAAAGAAAGAAAGAAAAAGAAAGAAAGAGAGAGGGAGAGAAAAAGAAAGAAAAAAGGAAAGAAAAGCAAAAGAAAAGAAAAGAAAATGTAAAGGGAATGAGCAGGGGTGGATGGGACGGTCTGTGGTCTGCACTAGGCTGAATCGTGGCCCTGGCTG
The DNA here is from genome assembly GCF_000951045.1 of Mandrillus leucophaeus. Taxonomy (NCBI): domain Eukaryota; kingdom Metazoa; phylum Chordata; class Mammalia; order Primates; family Cercopithecidae; genus Mandrillus; species Mandrillus leucophaeus. The sequence goes on from NW_012102031.1 coordinate 3,693,656, forward strand.
GAGTTCTGAGGTCTGGAACAGGGCAGGAGGCTCTGCATTAGATATTGGTTGCCTGCCTTGGGGTCCCCTCCATTCTTATTATAGTGGTTTTAGAACATGCTCTCCCCCCAATTATTTGACACTCCTCTTCTTGAAAGATGGGAATCTATGTCCTTTTTCCTTGAATCTGGGCTCTGTGGTTGCTTGATCAATATGGTGCCAGTGAGGCCATGTCAGTTTCTGGAACAGGCCATAAGAAACTGCAACTTCCACTTCCCACCTCTTGGGACTCAGCCACCATGCTGTGAGGAAGCTCAACAGCCCCATGGAAAGGCCGGTGTGGGAAGGAACAGAGGACCCTCCACCCCCTGCCAGCTGTCAGCCCCAGCAGAGCCAATGGGACCTCCAGCTGCCACTCAAGTTGCCCTAGCTGATGCCCCATAGAGCAGTGCTGTGCCTTCCTGTGGCACCTGGCTTGACTTGCAGGTCTGTGAGAGAAACAAATGATTGCTCTTGTTTTAAGCCACTAAATTTTGGGATCATTTGCAGTGTAGTAATGGATAACTGGAACACCCTTCGTGACCAACAAAGTTGCCACCAGTGCCTGCAGGCTGGGTTAAGAACACGGGCTTTGGGGTCAGACTCACCAGCCATGTGTCAAGGCCTGTCTTTGCCTCAGGGGCTTCATCTGCATGTGGTGATTGTAGTAGGACTTGCCTCATAAGGTTGCCATGAGGATGAAATGCGACGACGCACATGGAGCCTGGTGCCGAGGAAGTGTGTGGTAACGGGAGCTGTGACAAGGGTTTACCACCATAGTTGTTATTTTCCTAAGCAGAGAAAATTACTCAGTCTAAGCTGGGTTCATTCAAACAGGCAGATCCTTCCCTGCTTGTTCCTTCGAAGACCCCCTCCTCCAGGAAGCCTTCCCTGACCACCTGGCACTGGGCTGCCACTCCTCTGGGCACTTCCAGCCCTCTGTGCTATGTCTGAAAGAACAAGAGTTCCCTTGTGCTCATTGCCTGTTTACAGCTGCCAGATTGGGACCTCCCTGAGGGCATCATTAGCAGGGCCAGCAAGGAATGGAAGTCTCTAAAGCTGGCACTCGGTGTGTGCCCACACAGGCGGGGGCCCGGGGGCTGCTTATGTCACTGAGTGACCCTCAGCCAGCTGGTGTCTCCCGAAGTGTACACCTGGGTGGGCCTTATGTGCAGGCCTCTGTGTAAGTCGGCGTGCCTGTGGGAGGTGGGTGTGCACATGTTTGTACACACGTGAATAGCAGTTGGTGTGTCTGCGTGAACGTAGGTGGAGTGAGCACGTCTCTGTACACAGACGTGGGTATATGCTCATGTGCACACCACTGCACGTTCACGATCGTGTGTGTGCTCGTGCAGTTGCAGGAGTGTTCCTGTGAATGGGTGTGTCCACATGTGTGTGCCTTCATACTGGGTGCGTGCCCTGTGTGCCAGGCCAGGCTGTATGGTAGGAATGTAGGGTACCAGCTGCTACATCTGGGGCCCACTTGGAAACTAAAAATAGCCCATGCCCAGCCCTGTCCCGCCGGGCAGGGGGCCGCCGGGCAAGCTCCACGGGGGCACCCCAGCCAGGCTGTTGGCCTCATCCCTTCTTGGGCCGCCGCCCTGCCTGTCCTGCCCTGCCCTGCCCCGCCTGGGGCTCCCATGAGCTCATGCACACCCTGCCCAACCAGGGCAGAGAGTGGGTGGGGAGGCCCAGAGTCGTGCCTGCTAGGCCGAGGCCCTGCCCACGTCCAGGCGGCTGGACACCAGCAAGGCCTGATAAGGTCAAGTGTGGAGTAGGGTCCGCCTCCTCCCTCCAGCCAGGGACAGCCGGGCGGACATGAGTCAGCACAGGGGGCATCAGGCAGCCCGGGCCTGACCACTGGCTGGTGATGGGGCAGGCTTGGGGATGGGACGGCCTCCCTGAGCAGGCCAGGGGCTGGCCAGGAGGAATCACCTGCCGGGTTGGCCAAGCCCTGACCTCATTCTCCATCTTGAGGAACCCCACCTCCACTTCCGCCCAGAAAGCCCCTCTGGAGTCCCCTGGCTGGCTTCCTGCCCTGGCCTGGTCATTGCCGGACCTCAGGAGGGCTGTTGGCCACCCCTGCAGAAGGGCATTTCCGGGCTTAGCTGCACGGCCGCAAGGGTTCCATATGCCCCTTCCTCGGGAAGTTGTCCCTGGTTCCCCAGGCTGGATGGAGGAGGGGGTGGGGCTCTGAGATCCCAGCTCCCTCTTGGAGCCCCCCTCTCTGCAAAGTCAAAGCCTGTTTACTCGTGTCCAGACCTGAGCTTCTTGAGGGCCAGGAAGTGTGTCATTTCCATCTCTGTTTACATCTTGCTCCCTCGCTGGGTCCCCAGCACCCCAGGAGGGGTCATTGTTGTTCTCCTTTACAGGGGAAGACTCTGAGGCCCGGCATGGATGGTGACTGGCTCACAGGCCCCAGCCAAGGGGTGGCCAATGGAGGTTGTTCCTCGATGTCCTGCTGTCCCCATCACTGTGCCACTGTGATCCTTCCTCCTGGAGCCCCTGACTTCAGAGGCTCTGATGACCCAGCCCAAGCACCCATGACTGGTTTTTCATTCTGTGAACCTGGTGCATGTGCAGCTTGGGCTGGGCCTTCCCTGGAGCTCAGCTCCACAGGGCAAGCCAGGCAGGGCCGGACACGCTGATCACAGCTGAGTGTCAGGGTGGAGGCTCCCGCTGTATCCTTTGCCCCCCCGCAGGGCCCTGCCAAGAGGAGAGGAGAGGGCACCAGCTTGGCATAGGGAGAGCTTGTTGTGAGGGAGGGACCATCAGATGCTCCATTTAACAGATGAGGACACTGAGGCTCAGAGAGCGGGTGTGATGTCCCCGAGGTCCCACAGTGAGGAACGGCCTGGGCAGGTCTTAGGAAACCCTCCCTCGTGCTCATGGACACACTCGTGGCACTGTGTGTCATAGTGAAAGAGGAAAAATGGTCCTGGACGCTTGCCAGTCCTCTGTGAGCACCCTCCACACAGAGGGACACACAAGAGGGGGCTGGATCCGTGCTGACCAGGTGGGGCTCCAGACTAACGAAGAAGCATGCTTTCCAACACCTCAACACGGCCGGGCGCGGGGGCTCACACCTGTCATCCCAGCACTGTGGGAGGATGAGGCAGGTGGATCATCTAAGGTCAGGAGTTTGAGATCAGCCTGGCCAACATAGTGAAAGCCCGTCTCTACTAAAAATACAAAAAGTAGCCAGGTGTGGTGGTGCACACCTGTAGTCCCAGCTACTTGGGAGGCTGAGGCAGGAGAATCGCTTGAACCGGGAAGGTGGAGGTTGCAGTGACCCGAGATCACACCACTGCACTCCAGCCTGGGTGACAGAGCGAGACTCCATCTCAAAAACAGTAACAACAACAACAACGAAAAAACACGTAAACACAGACAGAGCAATGGCACGTGTGTCCATACATAGAAGCAGGGCAGCTTCGTGACTGACAAAGAGCCTGGCTTCTGCCACCGATGGCCTGGGTTTGAGTCACAGTCTTGTGGATCCTGGCTGGTTGACCCGGGGGAAGGACTTCACCTCTCTGTATCTCAGTTTCCTCGTCTGGAAAGCAGAGCTCACTACAGCAGCTCCTGTGGAGTGGGTGCAAGGAGTCAGTGAGTTGAGATGTGTAAGCATTTAGAACAGCAACTCACACTCAGGAAGTAATTTCTTTTAAATGCAAATTCAAGCTGGATGCTGTGGCTCATGCCTGTAATCCTGGCATTTTGGGAGGCTGAGGTGGGAGGATTGCTTGAGCCTAGGAGTTGGAGACCAGCCTGGGCAACATAACAAGATCCCATCTCTCTCTCTATAAAAAAAAATTAGCCAGGTGGCCGGGTGTGGTGGCTCATGCCTGTAATCCCAGCACTTTGGGAGGCTGAGGTGGGTGGATCACCTGAGGTCAGGAGTTTGAGACCAGTCTGGCCAACATGGTGACACCCCCTCTCTACTAAAAATACAAACGATTAGCTGGGCATGGTGGTGCACGTCTGTAGTCCCAGCTACTTGGGAGGCTGAGGAAGGAGAATGGCTTAGACCCGGGACGTGGAGGTTGCAGTGAGCCGAGATCACGCCATTGCACTCCAGCCTGGGTGACAAGAGCAAAATTCCATCTCAAAAACAAAAACAAAAACAAAAACAATTAGCCAGGCGTGATGGTGCATGCCTGTGGTCCCAGCACTCAGGAAGCTGGGGTGGAAGGATCGCTTGAGCCCAGGAGGTCGAGGCTGCAATAAGCCGTGATGGTGCCACTGCACTCTAGGTGACAGAGTGAGACTCAGTTCAAAACAAAACAAAACAAATGTAAATTCAGAGGAAAGTGTTTTTGAGCCCACACTGTAACTGCGTTAGTTTCCTATCAGTTTCCTATGGCTGCCTGAGGAATGACCACAAATGTAGCAGTTTAAAATAACACGGATGTGAGCCCTTACAGCTCTGGAGGTCGGAAATCTGAAGTGGGTCTTGTGGGCTAAAGTCAAGGTGTGGGCAGGGCCTGTGCCTTCACGGGCTCTCCTTTGCCTTTGCAGCTCCTAGAGGCCGCTCGCATTCCTTGGCCTGGGGTTCCTTCCTCCCTTCAAAGCCAGTCGCACAGCGGCTCCCACTCCCTCTGACCCTGACACTTGCTCTTCTGCCTCCCTCTTGCACATCCAGGGATTCTTGTGATCATGCTGGGCCCACCCAAACATCCAGGATGATCTCCTTATTTTATGTTCAAGGTGCTGGGAACACAACACAGTGGGTAACACAACAGACACCGTCCTTGTCTCACGGGAGACAGACTGTAATTCACATGTAGCCCTGTGACACATCTGGAGGGGTAGATGCTGGGGTGCAAAGTGAAGCAAGGGAGGAGGATGGAGAGCAGTGGGGAGCCTCATCTGCATAGTATGACTCCTTTCCAGTGAGAATGGATTTGCCATATTTGCATATTTCTTTTTTTTTTTTTTTTGATCTCGCTTTGTCACCCGGGCTGGAGTGCAGTGGTGCGATCTCTGTTCGCTTCAACCTCCGCCTCCTGGGTTCAAGCGATTCTCTTGCCTCAACTTCCTGAGTAGCTGGGATTATAGGCCTGCGCCACCACGCCCAGCTAATTTTTGTGTATTTTTCTTTCCTTTTTTTTTTTTTTTTTTTTTTTGAGACGGAGTCTCGCTCTGTCGCTGGAGTGCAGTGGCGCGATCTCGGCTCACTGCAAGCTCCGTCTCCCGGGTTCACGCCATTCTCCTGCCTCAGCCTCCTGAGTAGCTGGGACTACAGGTACCTGCACCACGCCCGGCTAATTTTTTTGTATTTTTTAGTAGAGACGGGGTTTCACCATGTTAGCCAGGATGGTCTCGATCTCCTGACCTAGTGATCTGCCTGCCTTGGCCTCCCCAAAGTGCTGGGATTACAGGTGTAAGCCACCGTGCCTGGCCGTATTTTTATTTTCTATTTATTTATTTATTTTAATTTTTTTTTCCAAGATGGAGTCTTGCTCTGTGGCCCAGGCTGAAGTGCAGTGGCACGATCTCGGCTCACTGCAACCTCTGCCTCCCAAGTTCAAGCAATTCTCCTGCCTTAGCCTTCCAAGTAGCTGGGACTACAGGTACCCGCCACCATGCCCAGCTAATTTTTTGTAATTTTAGTAGAGATGGGGTTTTACCATGTTGGCTAGACTGGTCTCAAACTCCTGACTTCAGGAGATCTGCCCATCTTGGCCTCCAAAGTGCTGGGATTCAGCTGTGAGCCACCTTGCCCGGCCCCATTTGCATATTTCTTCTATAACCCAAGCAGGTCTAAGTGGTTCTGAATAACAGCACAGTTTATCTTCCTGCCCATTGGCTGTGTGACTTTAATGTAATGGTCTAATCTCTCTGGTCTCTTCACAGGAGGAGTCAATGGGGTGCCAAACTCCTCCTGGCGATGCTGTGAGATGCCCGAGGAGACACCTTGAGTTCTCTGGATATCCTGTCTGCGAACCTCACCTTGGGCAGGAAGTACCGAGGGATTCCCAGGCACAAGCTCCATGGGCGGGGCGGGGGGGTGGTGGTGCAGCTAGGGGCTGGAAATGCCACTGGATGGAGCCCAGCTGGTCTTTGGACCTGGGATGTGGCCATTCTGGGAAGAAATCCAGCTGCTCCGAGCCCGGCTGGGTAGGCAGGAGTGTGGTGGTGCCACTGGGGCCGGAACTGCCCCACTAGCTCACCAGAGGGAACTGGAGAATGAGCCTGGGGCCTGGGGCCTGGGTTGGGCTGTGATAGATCCCAGGTTGTGGATCCTCAGCTGAGAAATGGGAGGGCCTAGGGAGGAGCAGGGGTGGGCCTAGGACCTGGCCCCCAAGCTCCAAACCGGCTTCCATAACTTCTGGTTGTGTGACTCAGTTTCCTCATGTGTAGACGGGGACTGTAACTGTCTCCCATTCTAGGGTGGTTGTGAGGACCAAGTGTATTCGTGCACACAGAGATGGGTGTGGATTTGCAGGGTGGCTGGTACACAGGGGGTCCCATCCAGGCTTAACTCCCCTCCCCCATTCTCTCCAGCTCCCAGGGAGCTGGCCCCGGGCCCCAGGGACACCTGCAAATGCCCCTTCCTGTCCCAGGCTCAGAATGAATTGAGGGAACAATGAAAAACAAACGAAACAACCATTTACTTGCTGAAGAGCGAATATGTTCACATGTCTGATAATCAAAATACTCAAAGGATATGCAGTGAGACAGAAGTCCTCCTCCCACCTCGTCCTCAGGCCATTTCTTGAGTATATTTTTCCAGAGATGCCCCAGGCGGGTACGCGGGGACATGCATTTGTATTCTCTTCTCCGCCTTAAACACGCCCTGTGAATGGCGGAGTTTTTCTTGGAGAATGGCAGGCATCAGCACAGAAACAGCTTCCTTGAGCTGCGGTGTATGGGTGGGTATTCCATTGTTATTTGATGAGGCTGTAAAGGGAAGGGTTTTTTTTTTTTTTTTTTAAAGCAAAGGAATAGCTTCACGGAAGCATCCTTCCTGGAATCTGGAATTCAGAGACTTGGGCTTGAGTCTGAGCTCAGCTACTTACCACTCAGGGACTGCATGTGTTGCTTCCCCTGAGCCTCAGTGTTCTCATCTGCAAGATGGTGCTTGTGGCTGGGCACGGTGGCCTATGCCTGTAATTTCAGCACTTTGAACTGCCGATGCAGGAGGATCGCTTGAGGCCAGGAGTTCAAGACCAGCCTGGAGCCAGGCGCAGTGGCTCACGCCTGTAATCCTAGCACTTTGGGAGGCTGAGGAAGGAAGATCACCTGAGGTCAGGAGTTCGGGACCAGCCTTGGCCAACATGGTAAAACCTTGTCTCCACTAAAACCACAAAAATTAGCCGGTGTGGTGGCACGCGCCTGTAATCCCAGCTACTTGGGAGGCTGAGGCAGGAGAATCGCTTGAACCCAGAGGTGGCAGTGAGCCAAGATCACACCACTGTGCTTCAGCCTGGGTGACAAAACGTGACTCCATCTCAAAAAAAAAAAGAACAGCCTGGGAGACATAGTGAAGCTCCATCTCTACCCCTGACCATCCCCCCCAACACCCAAAAAACCAAATGTAGCTGGCCATGGTTCTGTGTGCCTGTAGTCCCAGCTACTCGGGAAGCTGAGGCAGGAGGATCCCTTGAGCCCAGGGGGTCGGGGCTGCAGTGAGCTATGATCACACCACCATACTCCAGCCTGGGTGACACAGCAAGACCCTGTCTCTACCAAAAATAAAAAAAAGTAAAAGATAAATATAAAAAAGGCGGTGGTTGTACCCATCCAGGAGATAATGTTGCCCATGTGCAGCCTGCGGGCTATGCCCCGTTTGTGGATGTGTTTTGCTCATAAAACTTTTCCAAACTCTGGAGATTGCAAGTTACAACCCAGATTTCTGGCTTCTCTTGAAAAATCAAAAGTCTGGCCATTGCAGGCTGGAGCCAAGTAGCCACTGCCCGCTTTTGAAGGGCCAGGGGTGCTCCATTTGGCCTCTGGCCTCACCACTCCCTATTGCTCATGTACATCCCCCAACCTCGTAGTCCTCCTCCGCAGAAGGGTGTGCTGGGGTTAAATTCATGCAAACAGAACGGGCAGGGTCCCCAGCGCTCGGCACAGGCCCAGCTTCACTCTCCTGGTGGATACTTGGGGTATCTGGGACTCAGTAGCCAGAGCCATGGACGAGCCTGTCCTGGAAACCCAAGCCCTGAGCAAGCGGCTCCAGAGTGTCTCCTCCACCAGAAGGGAAGCTGAGATGCCGGCACCATGTCCGGGAAGGGCTCTGGGCTGCATGCCAGGCAGTTTCATCCCGGGAGGCGGCGGCGGAGGCTTCTTCCCTAGGCTGGAGCCGGAAGCCGGGCTCCAGGCACCTGGAGCTCCCATCTCCGGGTCCCCAGGATGTAGATTCCTGCGCACAGCCCCCTACGCCTTCCTCTTCCCTACCTACCTTTGGCAGTCACATCCTGCCTTTCAGGGGTGGACCAGGACTGAAGGGGAGACAGGGAGGTGGGTGGGGTCCCAGGAGGACCTTGGGGACATCCTCTTTTCAGGGTGGTTGCAATCTCTTCTTGGCCCCAGGGTGCCTTGGAGCACAGTTTGAAAACCACTGATGGAGCCCTTTTGCTAGATGGGAAAACAAAGGCGGGAAAACAGAGGCCTGGAGTGGGGAGGGGTAGGACGGTCAGAGGCCTGGGGACCTTAGAGTCCCCCCTCCCCAAGTCTATGACAGAGCCCCGGCATGCGAAATGGAAGCTCACTGAGCCCCCAGCCAGCCTCCCTGGAAGGCTGCCCCTCACCCTGCTCTTGTCTGTCCAGAAGGCCAGGGAAGCACTGGGGCTCCTCCTCCTCTAAAACTCGAATTGCCTCCTCTGCCAAGTGCCCACCTTACAGGGTGGTTGTGAGGAGTCAAAGAGATGAGAGAGAGCAGATAGCAAGATTAAGAACAACAGTAGCTCCTGCCTGCTGGGCTTGAACCACAGGCTGTCCAGCCTGGACTTGGACAAGACCATTTTTTACAGCGCTTTCTTGGGAGATAATTTACATACCCTAAAATTTACCCACCTAAAGTATATGAGTCAATGGTTTTGAGTATATTTACAGAGTTGTACAACCATGACCACAATCTAATTTTAGAACATTTACATCATCCCCCAAAGAAACCCAACACCCATCAGCAGCCACTCCCTGTTCCCCTCCTCCAGCCCCTGGAACGCTCCTCTGTTTTCTCTCTAGAGTCCTCTGCTCTGGACATTTCATATAAATGGAATCGTACAATGTGTAGCCTTTTGTGACTAGCTTCTTTCAGTGAGCATCATGTTGTGGCATGTGTCACTCTTCCATTTCTTATTGTTCATTGTTATTTCTTCCACTAGAGCAGCCGGAAGGAACATTCCTTTTCATGGCCAAGTAATATTCCATTGTAAGGACATACCACAATTTGTTTGTCCACTTATCTGTTGATGTACATTTGGGCTGTTTTCACCTTTTGACTATTAAAAATAATATTTCTGTGAGCATTCTCGTATGTATCTTTGTGTGGACATATGTTTTCATTTCTCCTTTGTAAAATATTTCAGAGGAAAATTGCTGGGTCATGTGGCAGCTCCATGTTTAACATTTTGAGGAACTGCCAAACTGGTTTCCAGAGCGGCTGAATCATTTTGCATTCCCACCAGCAACCTGGGAGGACTCCAGTTTCTCCACATCCTCACCAATGCTGGCTCCTGTCTTTTTGATGATAGCCATGCTAATGGGTGTGACGTGGTCCCACCACTGAAGGCACAGGTTTCCATTTTCATTTATGTAATCAGCAGTCATGTTGAGTATCTTTTCACGGGCTTATTAGCCATTCATAGATCTCTTTTGGAGAAATGTCTATGCAAATGACAGCTTGCTGTTAAAACCTCACAGCCACACAGTTGGAGGAAACTGGAACTATGGTCAGCCACACTGACGACAAGGAAACTGGGGTTCTGAGGAACTCTTGAGAGATAGTGGGGTCAGGAGCCCCGTGGTGGGACACTGCGCCCAGGGGGAGGGGGTGTGGGTGATGGGGGAAACAAGGAGGTATGAGAACCCCCTCAGCACTGCAGGCTGGAAGAACTGAACGCTGATTCCTATTACTCTCTGCCTCTGTCTCACTCTGGGACCTTGGGCAAGACACTTCCTACCCTGCGCCTCAGTTTCCTCACTTAAAAATGCCTTCATTCTGCCGTGGGAATCAGATTTGGTGCTACACATGAATGTACTAAGGGCCAGAGCAGGGTCCTGGTGGTTCCAGACCTGGGAATCACTCACCCTCCAGTCGCTGGCCCTCCAGGGCTGGCTGTGGGCGAGGTCTCTGCTCTGGGTCTCAGGCCAGCCTGCACTCTTGGCCACCAAGCACTAAGAGTTCTGGGCCTGCAAGGAAGGCTTGCTCAGGCTGGGGCTGGGCAGAGAGCACTCAGGCAGTGTCTCGGCTGCTAGTCTGTGGGAAACAGCACATTTGTCCCTGAGCGAGAGCCTCCTCTGCACTGGCCACCTGCAGCCCTGGCCACCTGCTGCTTCTACCTGGGGCCAGGGCGGGTGCGGGGCATGGAGCTATCAAAGCAGCAGAGGCGGGGGCGGGCTGGGAGGAAGCTAGGCTGAGAGCCCCTCCACTGGGGAGAAACTGGGCAGATGGATTCATTCACTCATTCATTCGCTCACTCACTCATTCATTCATCCAGCCGTGTGTGCTGGCCTCTCATGGCCCCCCGTACTTTCCTGATGGAAGCGCTCACTGCAATGCAGCCATTCCTCAGGAAACTTGCTGAAGGAGTGGACACCATGAGCGCGGGACCTGTGTCGACAGCCGAATACCTCCAGCCCCTGCCTTCACGGCGTTCTCGGCAGAGGAGGAGGGACAGATGGAGTAACAACGGTAGCACCTTAGAGACTCTGCTAGGGACCAGCCACTCCCCCAAGTCCCTTGGTCAAATTAAGTCGTTTAATCCACTATGCAGCTCTTATGGTAAAACCATTCTTGTTTTTTGTTTGTTTGTTTGTTTTTTGTTTTTGAGACAGAGTCTCGCTCTGTCGCTCAGACTGGGGTGCAGTGGTGCGACCTTGGTTCACTGCAACATCCGCCTCCCGGGTTCAGGTGATTCTGCTGCCTCAGCCTCCCGAGTAGCTGGGATTACATGCATGCACCACCATGCTCGGCTAATTTTTGTATTTTTAGTAGAGACAGGGTTTCACCATATTGGCCAGGCTGGTCTCAAACTCCTGACCTCGTGATCTGCCTGCCTTGGCCTCCCAAAGTGCTGGCATTATAGGCGTGAGCCACTGTGCCCGGTGATAAAACCATACTTATCTTCTTTTTATATGTTGGGAAACTGAGGCTCAGAGAGGAGCAGAGACTGGGTCAAGGTGTCCCGGTGGGTTAGTTGCAGAGCTGGAGGCAGAAACCTGGTGTCTGGTTCCCAGCTCCAGACTCCTCGACATGATTCTGCCTCTTTCTCTCCACTCCCCAACCCACCCTCTGGAGTTTAGACCTGGTGCTTTCCAGCTCCCTGCCCCCTTCTCTTAATATTTGACCTGTATTCGAGAATGGAAGTCTGGTGTGCTCCCTGCAGCAGCCAGGAGATGTGGGTTCAAGTCCTCCCTCAGCCATCAAAATGCTGTGTGACTTGGGCAAGACCTCCAACCTCTCTGTTTTCAGCTTCTTCATTGGTCAGCGAGACGGCTGGGCTGGGCGCTTTTGAAGGCAGCTAGGCAAAGGCCATGTCTTAGGATGGCTCTGGGCTGCATGGAGCGGGTGATGGTGGGCTCCCTGGGGCAGGTTTGGGTGGCACCAGGCTTGGGGAAGGGACAGTTTCAGCCTACAGGCCTTTTTCTTCCAGGGGACGCTGAGTGGCCAGGCTTATCACCTGCCTGTCTTGGGCCACTCTTCCGAGCGGCTCCTCCGGTTTCAGCCTGGAGTCTGCGATAGCAGGGACTGTGGGAGACCTGGGGGGCAGGTGGGTGGCCCTGTTGCTCACAGGGCTCCGGGCACCCCGTCTCCTCCAGGTTATCTCTGCTCTGGGACAGACTGGGAAAGTGAGAAGCTGTGCTATCTCCTTTACTTCCCCCCGGAGATAGGGCTGCCTCAAAGCCCTCTTGTTCTGTCCCTACAGTCCCCTCACATCCACTGGCCTCAGAGGAAGGGGGGCACAGCCTGTAGTGCTGAGGTGCCATTCCCTCATGGGGGCTGCAGTGGGGAGCACGGAGTGAGGCTGAGGAGTCAATTTTCCAGCCCGCTGTGCCCACTGAGTGCCTGCTGTGGGCCAGAACAGGGGACAGCACTTCCCCTCCAGCGGGGCTGATGCTGACCAATTGGGAAGTCTGGGGAGCCCCTGCTGCCACAAGCAATGACCACTAGTCGCTGGCTCATGAGGCTTAGAGGCTGGGGGCTCTGGAGGGTCCAGGCAGTGTGAGGGGCATTTGGAAACCTGAAGCAGAGACTAGTTACTGTTGGTTCAGGTGTATTTGAGGATTTCTTTTTTCTTTTTTGAGACAGGTTCTCTGTTGCCCAGGCTGGAGAGCAGTGGCGCCATCTTGTCTCACTGCAGCCTCAGTTTCCCTGGTTTAAGCGATTCTTGTGCCTCAGCCTCCTGAGTATCTGGGACTACAGGCGCCCGCCACCATGCCTGGCTAAGTTTTGTATTTTTAGTAGAGAAGGGGTTTCGCCAGTTGACCAGGCTGGTCTCGAACTCCTGACCTCAGGTGATCCACCCGCCTCAGCCTCCCAAAGTGCTGGGATTACAGGCGTGAGCCACTGTGCCTGGCCTGTATACAGCAAATCCTGAAATGGCTTCCTGATGACTCTCACCTAAGGACAGGGACACCTATGTGCAAATGTGGGTGTGGCTGTGGGGACTTCATTCACCTCTCTGGGCCTTAGTTTCTTGTCTGTAAAGGGGGTTTTAGGGTGGCTTGTTCTGCACAAACTGTTGTTCAGGGGGAGCGAGGTCCTCTGGGTAAGCTTCGGTGTGGTGTGCCCCGTGCAACTTAGGGTGGACCCGATGAAATGGAGATTTGACCATTTTTCACAAGAATGGCTGTTTCCCATGCCCAGGTTAGAGTAAGTGCTAATGCGTGTTGGAATTCGGGTGTCTCAGGCCTTGTTCTAGGCACTGGGGACATAGCAGGGATGGAGGCTGGCCTAGCTCTGCCCTTGGGGAGCCCAGATCCAACAGGGACACAGGTGACTCTGGGCGTGAGGTGGCTGATGGCTTGAAGGAAGGTAGACGGAATAACAGCCCCCTAAAGACACCCACATCCCAATTCCCAGAATGGGTGACTTTGCCATCTCACATGGCAAAAGCAATTCTGCAGATGTGACTCAGACGCGGAGCCTGGAGATGGGGATTATCCAGGCAGGCCTGCTGTGATCACAAGATCTTTCTAAGAGGAAAGCAAACTGAACTGTACACTTAAAAATGGTAAAATAGGCCGGGTGTGGTAGCTCACGCCTGTAATCCCAGCGCTTTAGGAGGCTGAGGTGGGTGGACCACTTGAGGTCAGGAGTTCCTGACCACCCTGGCCAACATGGTGAAACCCGTCTCTCCCAAAGATACAGAAATTAGCCAGGCGTAGTGGCAGGCACCTGTAATCCCAGCAACTTGGGAGGCGGAGGCAGGAGGATCACTTGAACCTGGGAGGTGGACGTTGCAGTGAACTGAGATTGCACCATTGCACTCCAGCCTGGGCAACAAGAATGAAACTCCATCTCAAAAAAAAAAAAAAAAAAAAGGTAAAATAATAAGGTTAACATTACATATACTTTACCATAATTTAACAGGTTAATAATGTAATAAACCAAACCCACTGAACTGTACACTTTAAATGGATAAATTATGTGGTATATGAGTTATATCTCAGTAAAGCTGTTTTTTAAAAATCCAAAAGGGGCTGGATGTAGTGGCTCATGCCTGTAGTCCCAGCACTTTGGGAGGCCGAGGTGGGCAGATCACCTGAGGTCAAGAGTTGGAGGCCAGCCTGGCCAACACGGCAGAACCCCATCTCCACTAATAATACAAAAATTAGCTGGGCATGGTGGCGTGTGCTTGTAGTCCCAGCTGTCCAGCTAGTCAGGAGGCTGAGGCATGAGAATTGCTTGAACCTGGGAGGTGGAGGTTTCAGTGAGCTGAGCTAGTGCCACTACACTCTAGTTTGGGCGATAGAGTGAGACTGTGTCTAAAAAAAAAAAAAAAAAAATCCAAAAGGAGGGACCTTCTGCTAAATACCCAGCCACCAACCACTACTCCTGAAAGTGTCAGGATCAGGAGAGACTGAGGAGCCATCACGCTTGGGAGGGGACTAAGGAGACTTGATGACCTGATGCCATGTGGGATCCTGGCCAATCCCGGAACAGGCACAGGACATCAGTGGGGAAGCTGGTGATGTCTGAATACAGTCTCTAGATTACAGGGTCGTCTCAATGCTAACTCCCTCACTTTGATAAAGGCACCACGGTTATGTAAGATGTTAACATTAGGGGAAACTGGCAGGCAGGTACTTGAGAAATTTCTGATTTATTGTCACAACTCTTCTATAAATCTAAGTTGATTTCAAAACGAAAAATCAAAAAAAAAAATAGAAGGTAGCTGGGCGCAGTGGCTCATACCTGTAATCCCAGCACTTTGGGAGGCCGAGGTGGGTGGATCACCTGAGGTCAGGAGTTCGAGACCAGCCTGATCAACATGGTAAAACCCCGTCTCTACTAAAAATACAAAAATTAGTCGGGCATGGTGGTGAGTGCCTGTAATCCCAGCTACTCAGGAGGCTGAGGCAGGAGGATTGCTTGAACTGGGAAGTGGAAGTTGCATGAGCTGAGATTGCACCAGCATACTCCAGCCGGGGTGACAGAGCGAGACTTCGTCTCAAAACAAGAAAAAATAAAAGGAGGCGAGAGAGTCAAAGTCAGAGAGGAAATGTGGCAGAAGGAGAGATCAGATGAGAGTTTGCAGACACTACGCTGCTGGCTTTGAAGACAGAGGAAGGGGCCACAAGCCAAGGAGTGCAGACGGCCTCTAGAAGCTGGAGAAGGCAAGGAAACGGTTCTCCCCTGGAGCCCGCAAAAGGAACTCAGCCCTGCCAAGACCTTGGCCTCCAGATCTGTGAGATAAAAAGTTTGTGTTGTTGTAAGTCACCATGTGAGTAGTAACTAGTTACAGCAGCAATGAGAAGCTCGCCAAAGGCAAGGAGGCGATACTAATGATGATGGCCACAGTGATGGCCACTTTGAGTGCTTAGGAAGGGCCCAGCCATGTTCTTCAAGCACTTTACATAGCTTAACTCAGTTAATTTTCAGACACTGTTCTGTGGGATGATTATTATCCCTGTTTTATAGACAAGGACACAAAAGCACAGAGAGGCGAAGTAACTTACCCAAAGCCACACAGCTGCAAGCGCAGAGGGGGATTCTCACCCAGGCAGGTGGTGGCTGAGTATGTGCCTGTGACCACTGCCCGCCAATGCCTGGCAGCAGCATGTGTGTGAACTCTGACCCCACTTGCTCAGGGCTAGGCCCTTTACAGAAATGATTTGGTTTAATGTTACGACCGTCCTATGGGGTAGATGCTCCTGTCATTCTCCATTTTACAGTTGGGGAAACTGAGGCTCAGCAAGATGGAGCCCCTTGCTCAGGGTCACAAGGCCAGAGACTGTTCCCCAGTGCTGCTGCCTCCTTGCTGGGGCTGGAGGCAGGGACTCATGTTACCTGCAGGGGGTTCCCACTCTGCGGCCCCCTTGCACCCCTGCCCTCTCCAGCCCCCATCTCCACATTCCCTGTGCTCCCTGATTGGGAATGACGTCCAGTCAGATGTCCCTACACTACTGCACGCCAGAGGCTACAGGAGGCTTCATGCCTCTTGGCCCCATTGTTTAGGCCAGGAAGCCACCCCCTCCGTCCTTGGCCAGAGGAGACAGTCTCTGGGGAGAAGGTTCCTTCCCAGAGAAGCAAATGGCCAGGAAGCAGGCCCTGGCTGGGCCCAGGGCAGAGATACATGCTGGTCCTTTAAGGGGAAGGGGCCGGGGTGGGGGCTGCATCACTGAGTCCCTTCTTTTGTTGTTGTTGTTTTTTCGTTTTGTTTTGTTTTTTGAGATGGTCTTGTTCTGTTGGTCTGGCTGGAGTGCAGTGGCACTATCTCGGCTCACTTCAACCTCTACCTCCTGGGTTAAAGCAATTATCCGGCCTCAGCCTCCAGAGTAGCTGGGATTACAGGTGTCCGCCACCACACCCGGCTACTTTTTGTATTTTTAGTAGAGACAGGGAGGGGGGTTCTCACCACGTTGGCCAGGCTGGTCTTGAATTCCTGACCTCCAGTAATCCGCCCCCGCTTGGCCTTCTGAAGTGCTGGGATTACAGGCGAGAGCCACCGCGCCTGGCCCTGGGTCTCTTCTCATCAGGAATCCTTCAATGGGGTGGACCAGGGCCAAGGGCAGCTGACAGCAGCAATTGGAGTTAGGGTCAGGGGCTCTTGCGGAAGCCACTGCCTCCTCCCTCCCTGGGTTAGTTTCCTCAGCTATAAAACAAGACAGTGGGGCTGGGGTCTCTAGGCTCCCCGCATTCTGTGAGCCCATGACCCCGGGGGTGGGTCCTCCCCTGTTCATTAATAATAAGCTGACCACTTATTAGGGTGTCCACCAGGGGCTGTTCCCGTGAAGCCTCACAGTGACCAGGGGAGGAACTCCACTATAGTCTGTTTCAGAGGCGACTCAGCGTGGTTAGGGAATGCCTCAGGTCATGCAGCCAGTGTAGGGTGAAGCTGGGGTTTTCTGGGCCACCCTAGGCCACCAGCCGCCCTACTGTCCTGAAGTCACTGCTGTTTCTTCCTTTCTCTCCTAATCCACGTGGAGCTGAGGGGTGGGAGGTGGCTGGGGTTTGGAGTGTGAGCCGGGGCATCTCCCGCGGGGGGCAGTGGGAACTCAGGAATGTGCAAGTCACTGGTGCTGTAGTCTCTCCTGCCCAGTCAGGGCCGCACCTCCCTCTGGGCTGGACCAGGGCTCTGAAGCCAGCTGTAAACCCTCCCTGGGGTCAGGGAGGGCTCCCTGGAGGAGGTGGCATCTCAGCTGAGCCAGAGAAAGCATTAAGCAGGTAAAGGCAGGAGGAGAGGGTGTTCTGGGCAGAGGGAGGCTCTCCTCAAATAGGAAAGCTCCAACCAGACTTTTGAGCTTTGGCTCCCGGGCCCATGTCCGCAGTGCTGTGTCTTAGACCTCTGCTGCCCTGGGGACCCTCTGAGCTGCCCCTGGCTGCGGTGGGGCAGTCTGTCCCCCTGCAGGCTCTCCTAGTACCTGACAGTTTTCCCACTGGACTGTGAGGCAGGTGTGGCCAAAAGCCTGGACTCAGGATCCCGGCTGCTCCGGTTCAAATCCTACCCCTGTCCCTTGTAGCTCTGTCACCTCAGCCAAGTGACTTCATCTTCTTGTGACTTGTCTCTGGATTACAATCATTAACATCCCTCCAGCCGAGTCAGGAATGGTCGCGGACTGAATGAATGTGTGCAGAAAGGACGGCCAAGAAGCTGAGTGTGCTGTGTGTCAAGATAGCCAGGTCGGGCCTGGGCGGAGGGGGTGCCACTACTGAGCTCCAAACCCTGGGGGCCCTCTGGAACCTGGGCCCAGCGTGGCCAGGCCTACAGAAGAAGCCAGAAATCCAGACTCTTGTGAAATCTCCCAAGTTTTAAGGGAAGGCCAAATGTTAGAAAACAGCTTGGGGCTGAGGAAAACCAGGACCCTGCCCTCGGAGCTGTTAGATGTCACCCTCTGCTGGCCCACCTGTTCCCAGGCGGGATGCAAATGAAAGGCCATGCAAACGAACACCTCACATTGCATATAACCGAATGCGGAGGTGGGTGAGGATGTGTCCTTCTTCCCATCATGCCTTGTGGTAGAAATACCTGCAGGGCACAGGCTTTGACCGTCCACCGCGGAGTCTCTGGAGCCCAGACCTGCGCCTGGCACACAGTGGGTTCACCTTCTCTGTTGAATCAAATGAATGAATGAAAATGATTAGAGGGAAGCGTGATGACAGAGGTAGGTAAGGGACGGAGGAAGGAGCGTGGGCACGGCTGAGCAACTGAGTGGCCATGAGCAGTGTGTGTCACCTCCTGGGGCGTCTCTGCTTCTCCGTAGACCAGGCATGGCTCAGGTCCTTAGACAAGCAACTGGGTTGAGTCAGAAGCATATCACACATGGCTTGCTGACCCAGGAATTCCATGCCAGCCAAGGAGCAACCCCTAAATATGGAAAAAGGAAAGCTATCTGTAGAAAGACATCAATCGGAATATATTATTTATAGCTTCGAAAAACTGGAAATAACTGAGATTTCCAACAATGAGGGCATGGCAAAATAAACCATGGAATATGGTTTGACAAAATATTAGGCAGCCAATAAAAACGAGGTTCAGAGAAGAGGAAAAAGAAACGAGATTACAGAGAGTAAAAGAACTAGAAAAGTGCCCATGATATAATGGCAGGTCAAAAAGGCAGGATACCACCGTTTTTTTTTTTTTTTTCTTTTAATATACAGTATGACCTCAGTCCCATTTTTTTTTTTAAGTCCTCAAACAAAAAACTATGGAAGGAAATACATCAAACCTTAACAATGATTGTCTCTGGGTGGTGGGGCTGAGGGTGGTGATTTTTCTTCCTTATTTTGACTTTTCTGCAATTTTTAGATTTTCATAAATGAACATGTATTGTTGCTTTTATGGTAAAGACATTAAAAATGATTTTTTTTTTTTTTTTGACGGAGTCTTGCTCTGTCGCCCAGGCTGGAGTGCAGTGGCGAGATCTTGGCTTAGTACAAGCTCCGCCTCCCGGGTTCAAGTGATTCTCCTGCCTCGGCCTCCTGAGTAGCGGGACTACAGGCATCCACCACCACTCCTGGCTAATTTTTTTTGTATTTTTAGTAGAGACGGGGTTTCACCATATTGGCCAGGCTGGTCTCGAACTCCTGACCTTGTGATCTGTCCACCTTGGCTTCCCAAAGTGCTGGGATTACAGGCGTGAGCCACCGTGCCTGGCCAAGACATTAAAAATGAAAAAAAATCAAAGGAATTCGGGGTGGGGATGGGGTGGGGATGGGGTGGATGCTATCTGAGTTCTGCCCAGGTATTCGAGTCTCTGAGAGGGAGTTGGCATCAGGGAAGGTTCTGGGCTTGGAGGCGGCAGCCAGGTGTCAGGGGCTGTCTGTGTGATCCTGGGCAGATCCCTTTAGGCCTCAGTGGCACATCCTGTCAAATGGGGCCTGGTCACCTCCTTTTTATTTTTTATTTTTTTGGAGACAGAGTCTCATTCCTGTTGCCCAGACTGCTGTGCAGTGGTGCACCATCATGGTTCACTGCACTCTTGACTTCCTGGGCTCAGGCGATCCTCCCACCTCAGCCTCCTGAGTGGCTGGGACTACAGGCTTGCGCCACCACATCCGGCTAATTTTTCGTATTTTTAGTAGAGACAGGATTTCACCATGTTGCCCAAGCTGGTCTTGAACTCCTGGCCTCAAGTGATCCACCCACCAGCCTCCCAGAGTGCTGGGATTACTGACGTGAGCCACTGCACCCGGGCCTCTGGCCACCTATTTGACAGAGCATGTAGCAAGAACAGGAAGGGAATGTGGCTGAAAACAGTATCGTTGTTAGTTCTTAGGAAGGCCAGTTCTGTTTTCAGACACCCGGAAAGATGTCAGCGTTCTTACTAGGGTGTCCCTGGGAGTATTTTTAGTCCCGGAGGTACAGATGTTCTTGACTCATTTTGGAAAGTAGAACTGGGGTGATTTCTAGACACGCATCACTCTGTGGGGGAGGGGCATGGCTAGAAAGCCAGAGTCCTGGGTTCTAGGGCTGGCTCTTCCTATATTGCTGTGTGATCTTAGACAAGTCACTCAGCCTTCCTGGGCCTCAGCTTCCCCTGTGCAATGGGCTCTGGACACAGAGATCACCAAGATGACTAAACTCTCTCTGTTTAAACGAGGCCTTCTCCCCCAGGCCCTAAGCGGCAGGAGCCCAGGAGTCTGAGAGTGAACCCCTTACCGGCTGTGGGCCCCAGAAACTTGTTTTTTTTTTTTTTTTTTCTTGAGATGGAGTTTTGCTGTTGTTACTCCAGGCTGGAGTACAGTGGCGTAATCTTGGCTCACTGCAACCTCTGCCTCCCGGGTTCAAGCAATTTTCCTGCCTCAGCCTCTCCAGTAGCTGGGACTACAGGTGCCTGCCACCACGCCCGGCTAATTTTTGTATTTTATTAGAGATGAGGTTTCACCATGTTGGCCAGGATGGTCTCGATCTCTTGACCTCATGATCCGCCCGCCTCGGCCTCCCAAAGTGCTGGTATTACAGGCGTGAGCCACTGCGCTCAGCCTCCCAGAACCTTCCTATGTGTCCTGTGACCTCATTTCCAGCCACCCTTCCCTAGGGGAGTATGTATGTGTGTGAGGGTGTGTGGGGGTCTCTGTGGAAACTCAGTTCACCATGATGGGATCACCCTGTTTCCGTGGACCTCAATGATATTCCACTGCCCGGAGGGTCCAGTGGTAGGGGAGGGTGGAGGCTGCCTCAGAGCAGGTGGTGTGTCCAGGAAGAGAGTGCCTGTGAGGGACTGGACACCCGTCCGTGTGCTGTGCACACACATCCCCAGCTTGCGCGAGCAGGGAGCCGTGATGGGGCCCGGGGAGTTTCCGGCTGCCCTTGTCCTTGGTGCCATGAGGAACCTCAGAACCTCAGTCCTGAGCACTCCCAGGCTCCCACTCTGACACACGTAGTAGATGTGTGCGACAAGCACCTCGCATCCCTGTAGATGCAGATCAAAACCTAATCACGGTGCATGCACTTTCTGTGCTTTCTACAGGCCCGACTTTCCACAAAACTGGTGCTGGGAATCTTCAGAACGATTCTGTGAGACAGGCACTGATTCTCTTCAGCATTTACTGATGGGGAAACAGAGGCTCAGAGAAGTTAAGAAACTCACCCGAGGTCACACAGCAGCAAGCGGCAGGGCAGGATTCGAACCCAGGCTGTCTGCATCAGGCCCACACCGTGACTCACGCATAGACTCTTCCAGCTGCTGATCTGGCAGATGAGGAGAAGCCCAGCGGAGACCTGTGGCTTTCCACGGTCCCATCACAGGTTAGTGCAGAGCCCAGGCCCTCTGCAGGCCCCTGGATTTGGGAGTGGGTTCTTTGCCCATGAACGTGAGTGGAGCCACCTCTCAGAGTCCTGGTTTCTGTGCCCAGCACGGGGCCAGGCAAGCAGGCCAGTAGAGAATGCGTCGACTGGACCTGAATAGCTTCCCTGTTCACTCATTTATCACCAGTCTGTCCACTAAGATCCTTCTTGGTCCCAAGCCCTGCACCAGGCCCTGGGGTACAGAGACGAGCAAGACTCATTTTCTGCTCATAATCCAGGGACTTCCAGGAGAAGGTGACGTTGAGATTTGTTGAGATGGAGGAGGGCAGACAGGGCGTTCCAGGCCAGGGAAATGTCTGATGCATCTGGGGAATCTCCATGGTTTCCGGGAGGGTTGGGGAAAGCGAAGGAGGGGAGGTTTCGAGGGTCTGATGCTGCTGGAGGCAGGCGGGTGGGTCAGGTAGGGGGGACAGCTGCTGAGTCCACTGAGGCTCTGGAAGTTTCAGGCCCACCCTGGGGAGGGAGACGTAGTCTAGGGAAGGACGTGCTCCCCACTTCTGGGTCACAGCTGGAAGGGGAAGTGGGGGCTGGGCACAGGGTCTGAGGTCAGAAGGCAGGGACAGGGAGGTGGTAGAGCAGCACCCCAGCTGGTCCCTCAGGGGTGGGGAGGGGAGAGGGAAGCAGACCCAGCACCCGGGTTCTCTGACCACAGCTCCTGCGACGCCTCCTCCCTCACTTCCCCAATGCGACAAGCTCGTCCCCGCCACAGGGCCTTTGCACCTGCTGTTCCTCCTACCTGAAACGGTTTTCTCCTTTCAGCCACTCGCCTCCCCAGAGCAGGCTCCAATTTGCTCATTTGATCATTGTCTGTTCCCCTCTTGGGACATGAGCTCCACGAGGGCAGGCTTGGTCTGTCTTTGCCACTGACTCCCAGCTCCAAGCACCACGCCCAGCACGCAGTGGGCCCTCAGCAACATAGCACCGAGTACTTGCCATGTGCCAGGCACGCCTCATGGGCAGTAACTCATTTAATTCTCAAAACAACCCTCTGGGCAGGGCACTAGGGGCCTGAAGCTGAGTCAGTCTCGAGATCTTCTTCCAGGAAAACACATGATTGTGGGGATGAGGGAGGCAGGGTGCCTCGGAAGGGGCCGTGCACATGAGGGGTGCTGGAGCTTAGGAGTCAGGAGCCAAAGGGCAAATCTGCCCCTGCCTGTGGGGTGGGGGGTAGCCCCATGGTAGATGTGAGGAAACTGAGGCACAGAGAGATTAAGTAAGTTGCCTCTTTGGCTTGCAAGTGGCAGCCCTGGGATTTGAACCCAGGATGTCTGGGTTCAAAGACCCCAGAAGATTTGGATGCTATATATAGCTTTAACTCAATCAGTATTTGTGGACTATGTGAGTGACTGGTTAGGCCTTGACAGATGATTTGCCTTCTCCAAGCCTCAGTTTGTGCATCTGAAGCATGGGATGTACCTTAAACGGGCAGCAGAGCAACCCCTCTGGAGAGGCTCGATGCCCCTTCTCTTACACTCTCACCCACTGGGTGCTATGGTTTGAGTATTTGTTCCGTCCAAAACTCACGTTTTAAGGAAACTTAATCCCCAGTGTGGCAATATTGGGAGGTGGGCCCTTTAAGAGGTGATGGGGTCAGGAGGGCTCCGTTCTCATGGATAGATTAATCCATTTGTGGACTAATGGGATAATGGGTTATCATGGGAGGGGAATTCTTCTAGAAGAAGAGGAAGAGAGGCCTGAGCATGTTAGCTCACTCAGCTCCCTTACCACAGGATGCCTTGCGCCATCTTGAGACCCTGCAGAGAGTCCCCACCAGCAAGAAGTCCCTCACCAGCTGTGGCCCCTCAACCTTCGACCGCTCAGACTTCACAGCTGTCAGAAATAAATTCCTTTTCTTTATAAAGTATCCAGTTTCAAAGTCGGGCGCGGTGGCTCACGCCTGTAATCCTAACACTTTGGGAGGCCGAAGCGGGTGGATCACGAGGTCAAGAGATTGAGACCATCCTGGTTAACATGTGAAACTCGTCTTTACTAAAAATACAAAAATTAGCTGAGGGTGGTGGTGCACACCTGTAGTCCCAGCTACTCAGGAGGCTGAGGCAGAAGAATCGTTTGAACGTGAGAGGCAGAGGTTGCTGTGAGCCGAGATCGCGCCACTGCACTCCAGCCTGGCAACAGAGAGAGACTCCGTTTCCAAAAAATAATAAATAAATAAAGTATCCAGTTTCAGGTATTCTGTTATAAGCAACAGAAAGCAGACTAAGCAAGGGTTTCAACTGGGCAGAAAGGTTCTGGTGTCCTTCATTCATTCAACAGACGTTGGAAGGTCTGTTTTGTGCAGGGGCTTGCTCTAGGCACTGAGGATAAAGCAGTAAAAACAAAGTTCGTGTTGGCAAGGGTTCATATAATGATGAGAAGAGGTAGACAACAGACAATGGAGATCTAACTCATCACCACCATGAGGAGATGGGGCGTTCAACAGAGACAAATCAAGCAGAGAAGGCCAGGGAGTTTGGTGGAGGGGAAGCGGGGGTGGGGAGGCCTCCCCAGGGAGGTGATGTTTTAGCTGAGAGCTGAAGGGCTGAGGGATGGAGCCAGCCAGACACCTGGGGGAAAAGAACTAGGTAGAGGGAACGGTGCTGTCAATGGCTCTGAGGAAGGGAAATGCTTGGTGAGTTCGGGGACACAGCCAAGAGGCCTGAGGGACTGCAGCAGAGAGAGGTGGGGCAAGTGGGCCAAACTGAGGTCAGATAGGTCGTGGGGCAGGTCTTATTGGGCCTGTGGGTCACTGTCAGGACTTGAGTGCCATGGGAGCCACTGGAGGGCTCTCTGAGCAGGGTCATCTCTGCCCCACAGCCCCACTTGGGCTGCTGTGCAGGGTACAGACTGCAGGGTTGAGGCAGAAGTCAGGAGACCACCACGCCATCCAGGCAGGAGGTGATGGTGCTGGATTTGCGTAGTGGGTGGAGATGTGAAATGGGTTGGCTTCTGGGTTATTCGGAACTTCAGTCCAACAGGATTTGCCATGGTCATGATCTAACTGGCTACTACTGCATAACAAACCGACCCCAAATGTAGTAGCTTAAAACAACAAGAATCACTGGATCATTTCTCATAGTTTCTGTGGGTCAGGAATTTGGGAAGGGCTTAGCTGGGTGGACTTGCTTGGGGTCTCCATGCAGTTGAGGTTGTAGTTGGTGGCTGGACCGGGTGCAGTGGGCACTGGCTGGGCCTCTCTCTCCTCCCCTTGTACTCTCTGGGCCCCTCTGTTGGGGCTCTCCATGTGGGCTGATTGAGCTTCCTCATAGCATGGCAGCTCAGGGCTCCCCAGGCAAGTGTCCCAGGAAAACCAAGCAGAAACAATACTGCTTTTGATGACCCAGGCTCAGAGGCCACAGAGCTTTGGTTCTGTGGATTCCAGTTTATCTGGATTCAAGGAAAAGGAATGCAGACCCCACCTCTCCACAGGAGAAACATCAATGTGGCATTGCAAGAGGAGTGTGTGGGATGTGAGGCATTGTTGTGGTCCCTGCTGGAAAATGCAGCCTGCCAGAGATTGACAATGCTGAATTTTTATCTTGTCACTGTGTGTCCATGGGCAAGCTGCTCAGCCCCTTGATGCCTCTGTTTCCTCATTTATAAAAGAGAGCAGAGACTAGTTGCCTCCTCAGATTGGGATTCCATATGGGCCATGCCTCTCGTGGGGATGAGCTCAGACAGGCTCGGCCATGAGCTGCCATGATGTGAGGAAGCTCAACCAGCCCACACAGAGAGACACAACAGAGTGGCCCCCAGAGTACAAGGGGAGTAGAGAGAGGCCTGGACAGTGCCCACTGCACCTGCTATAGCTACCAAGTGCAACTGCAATTGCAACTGCACGGAGACCCCAAGCCAGCCCACCCAGCTTAGCCCTTCCGAAATTCCTGGCCCACAGAAACAATGATCCAGTGATTCTTGTGAACTTCCCATCCCTACTTCCTGCCATCCACACCTGCTTCACCCTGTGTAGTCTGAAGGTCCTCTACAGGGAAGGTGGAAACAAATGGGCATGGAGTGGCTGTGCCTTGTGGCGGCATCAACTCTGCACCATCTGCCTGGGTCTGGATGGCTTGCTCCATGAGTGCTTGTGCGTGCCTGTGCATGCACGGGTGTGTGCACACTCGTGTGCTCATGGGCCTGTGAGCGCATCTCTCTCCTGCCCACACCAGAAGCTTCTCCGGTCCTATTCTCTGGGGGGCACGCCTTAGGCGCGGGACAACAGCCCTGGCAGGCAGCCCCCATTAATCCTCACCTGGGCCTGAGGGCTCCTCCTGGATCATTTTTGATGCGGCCCCTCCTTTCCCTTCCTGGACCAGGCTCACCATGGTCACCTGTCCCCTGTGACCTCACCCTAAAGGGTTCCTTGCTCCTCCTTGGCCCTCCCCACCAGAGCCCTATTGGAGGTCCACTCGGCAGCCAGAGCAACCTATGCACATGCAGGTATGTGAGAGCATCACTCTCCTACTTATGTGAAATTCTAGAAAAGGGAAAATTCAGGCCAGGTTTGGTGGCTCACACCTGTAATCCCAGCACTTTGGGAGGCCAAGGCCGGGGCGGATCACTTGAGGCCAGGAGTTCGAGACCAGCCTCGCCAACGTGGTGAAACGCTGTCTCTACCAAAAATACAAAAATTAACTGGGCCTGGTGGTGGGGCCCTGTAATCCCAGTTACTCAGGAGGCTGAAATGGGAGAATCACTTGAACCCAGGAGGCAGAGGTTGCAGTGAGCCAAGATCATGCCTCTGCAGTCCAGCCTGGGTGACAGAGCGGTGGCGGGGGCGGCGGGAGAGGCAGAATTCTAGCGCTGGAAGGCAGGTCAGTGGTACCCAGGGCAATGGGGAGGGGAAGGACCTGCCTGGAAAGGAGCAGAGGGGACCTGGAGTGGTGGTCACGTGCTCTAAAGGTTCTCCATTCTGACTGAGGTGGTGGCTACTCAACTGTGTCCCAGAGTTTGGACAATGGGTGAGTTGTATTGTGTGGAAATTACACCTCACAAAGCTGACAACAACAAATCCCTCCCAGGCTCCTCATTCATTCCAGGGCCTGTTAAATGTCTCCTGTGTGCCTGGCCTTGTTCCAGGCTCCGGGGTGCAGTGTAGACAAAACAGACAGAACCTCTGTTTTCACAGGCCGGGGAGTCAGCCAAGAATATAATGACACGGGACATTACAGCAGGGATGTTAAGGATGCCAAGGGGACAATTAGAGCAGCCCAGGAGACAGGAGAGACCAAGCCCCAAGGCCTTTGACCATCGAACCCTCTCCACGCACCCCCACCCACCCTGAAGTCTCCCTTTGAGGCTGGGTCCCTCAGTGGTCTGGGGTGGGCCAGGCTGTGGGAGAGAAGGGGCCCTGGTGACCTGTGCCCGCCATCCAGCAGGAGGAGATGCCAGCGAGGTGGAGACACAAGGACATACTCCCGCCGGGCGTGGTGGCTCACGCCTATAATCCCAGCACTTTGGGAGGCTGAGGCGGGTAGATCACCTGAAGTCAGGAGTTTGAGACCAGCTTGGCCAACACGGTGAAACCCTGTCTCTACTAAAAATACAAATATTAGCCGGGCATAGTGGTGCATGCCTGTAATCCTAGCTACAGGCGACTGTAGCTAATCCTAGCTCAGGAGACTGAGGCAGGAGAATCGTTTGAACCCAGGAGGTGGAGGTTGCAGTGAGTGGAGATTGCACCACTGCATTCCAGCCTGGGCGACAGAGAGAGACTCCATCTCAAAAAAAAAAAAAAAAACCCAAACAACAACAATGACAAAAAAATACATACTCCCACTCCCTGATAAATGGCAGGGGTGAGGGGACAAGCTGCCTCAGGTCCTGTGTGTGTCTCCTGGGCACTCACACAATGTCAGTAGTATGCACTTACTAGGCCTGGCACACATCTCTCACTTGGACACTGGGGCACAAACACCTGGGTTGGGCCCATGAGCAAATCCATGCCACTGATTTGATGTCTGATCTCTTTCATGCACATCCAGTGGCTTCCACACCCTGGGAGCACCACACAGGCTGGTGCACACACACACGTACACACACGCATACTTGTGCACATGGGAAGAACTCCTGTTTATTGAGCACTTACTCTACGTATTTTATTTCTTATTTATTTATTCATTCATTTTTGAGACAGGGTCTTGCTCTGTTTCCCAGGCTGGAGTGCAGTGGCACGATCATAGCTCACTGAAGACTCGAATGCCTGGCCTCAAGGGATCCTCCCGCCTCAACCTCCCAAGTACCTGGGATTAATAGTGCCCCGCCACACCCAGGTACGTTTTTGATTTGTGAAGATGGGGTCTTGCTTCACTGCCCAGGCTTTTACATATTTCATCTCAATCTTCCCAACAGTCCTGTGCGGCAGGTACTATCTTAGCCCATTTTACAGATGAGGAAACCAAGCCACTGAGGGTTTATCTTGCTCAGAGTCTAAGACTGATAGTGACAGAGATAGGATGAGAAGTCAGACTTTCTGGCCTCGGGCTCTGGTGTTTGTGGCTGTCTGTAGAGACCATCAGGTGTCAGGGACCCCCATGTCCAGTGTCTCCTGCCCTGCCCCATCAGAAGCCCTGTGCCCCACATGTGCACGGCACCTCACAGCTTGCAAAGCCTCCTCCCACCCTGTGATGGGGGGTAGGGGAGTTCATCATCCCCGCTGTTCAGAAGCAGAAGCCAAGGGACAAAGGACAGTTGCTCAAGGTTGCTTAGGGGCTGATGGCAGAACCAGGACGAGACCCCATTTACTTCCTGGCTGCTTGTCCACGGCTCTGGCTCTGCTCTTGGGGAGGGAGTGAGGCCTCAGGGACCTCCAGGTGCACTGCCCTCCTGCTGCATAGACTCAGGAATGTTCTGGAGAGCTGGAGCAAGTGGAGTCTGGAGAGGGGATGGTGCAGCCCACGCTGGGTTGGCAAGGCCTTCCAGAGAGGCAGGCTGTCCAGCCTGGTCTTGGAGGGGCTGTGAGGGATGGAGGGGGTCTGAGCCAGCCCCTCTGAGGGGCCTCATCAGCCATTCTTGAGACTGGCCCCTGGGTGCCTGAGCACAGCACGTGTGTCTCATCTATGTCTGATGGGGCCTGTCCCAGCCAGGGGATAGGGACTACTGAGGATTCTAGAATCTGGACCCTCTGAGGTAGAGAAGGACTGAGGCTGGGGGTGAGAGAAATCTGAGCAGGCTCTGTGCCTCTGTCAGATGGAGGGTAGAGCCGTTGGCACCTGTCTGGGGGCGAGGAATGCTGGCCTAGGAAGTGTGGGGCCCCTCCTCTCCCAGCTCTCCATCCTCTGCTCTGTGGCGAGGCTGTGCCCGGCCAGGCATTGTTCGAGGCTTTGAAAATAAAGGCCTCTGGTTGGGTGAGGTGGCTCACGCCTGTAATCCCAGCACTTTGGGAGGCCGAGGCGGGCGGATCACAAGGTCAGGAGATCGAGACCACGGTGAAACCCTGTCTCTACTAAAAATACAAAAAATTAGCTGGGCGCGGTGGCGGGCGCCTGTAGTCCCAGCTACTCAGGAGGCTGAGGCAGGAGAATGACATGAACCCGGGAGGCGGAGCTTGCAGTGAGCCGAGATTGTGCCTCTGCACTCCAGCCTGGGGGACAGAGCAAGACTCCATCTCAAAAAAAAAAAAAAAAAAAAAAAGGCTTCTTGGCCTGGCCCTGCTGGAAGAGGGGAGGGGGCAGCTCTGGCCCAGGCCTGAAGGATAACAGGCTGCAAACAGAGGTCCCACCCAGCTCCACCTCCAGTACGGCTGGGAGTGTTGGGGTCCTCGGAGTGTCCTGGCACCCTGGCTTCTGCTGCCTGGTGAGTCTGGGTCTGGGGACTTCTCCTCCTCCAGGGGCTCAAGCCCCTCCCCAGCCAGAAGCTTCCAACTATCTGGGGCTTGTGGGGGACAGGTGCTCCCCCCATGCCTTCTTTCACCTACCAACAGATAACTTAACAGTAATGATGCCCCCATTACCCGGGTGGAGTAGGTGCCACTGTTATTACTGTTAGACACATGAGGAAACCAAGGCTCAGAGAAGTTGAGTAACTTGCCCAAGGCCACACAGCTGGCCAGCAGAGGAGCCATGGCTCAAGCACAAGTCTGCCAGGCTCCTGAGTCAGAGCCTAACTATGTACCCCACCACCGCTCGCTTCCCCACTGTTCCACCTCCCCTGGGCTCCCCTTCCAGGCCCTCCCTCTGGCCAGCAAAGCAAAGAAGCTTTCTGCTTCCTCTGAGTGGCCAGGGCTTGGGGATACCACATAGGGCGCTGGGGGAGGGAGGGAGCCAACCAACAGGGAAGGGCTTGCAGTGGGGAGTCCATGTTACCTTGTTAAATTCTCACACCCAGCCCTCACGCAGGAGCGCTGTCTAGATGAGCAAACTGAGGCCCAGAGAGGCAGTCATTGTCGAGATGGGATTTGAACCTAGATCCGTTTCTGTCCAAAGCCTTTCCTCAAACTCAGTGTCTGAAGGGCTAATAGGAATCCCCACCACAGAACACTACCCAGCCTCTACAGGGTTCATGTGTGAACCAAGAGGCACCAAAGGGTGGGCTAGGAGCACTGTTGCTCGGGCACAGGACGGACGGCAGGTAGAAGGAGCAGGTCAGGAGCCAGGGAGCCCAGGCAGCTCCGACACCGGGACGCCCCCATCCGACTCAGCAGGCACGGCCCTGCCTTCCTTTAGTGGCACACGGCTGCCAGCCTCCCCTTCCAGAGGAGATCCGGTGATCCCCCGTCCGCCTCCGGGGCCTCTGCTGAGGCTGGCACGCTGGTGCTGGCACCGGAAGGCGACATTCCAGAGTCCCCCCACAACTCCCTGCCAAACCTGGATTCTTGGCAGAGCAGGAGAGCAGGGGCTTCTGGGAGATGCTCAGGGCAGGAGTGTGAGGAGAGGGCTGCGGCTGGGGAGGATTGTGGGTGGGACCAGAACGAACACACCTGCCTGCGGGACGTGGGAGGGACCAGGGAGGGGACAGGGCAGACCCCCCACTCCCCAGGAACTAGGCATCTCTGGGCTGCTTCACCCCCGCCCCAAAAGAAGCCTGGATGGGGTGACAGCACAGCCTCCAGACGCAGGGGGAGCTAGGCTGAGGACAGCATCTCAGACGTGGCGTTCCTAAAAAGATACATCCTTCTCAGGTGGCCAGGTACCCCTCACTCCCTCCTATAGAAGGTTTTCCAGGCAGAGCTCTGACTTGCTGTGTGACCTTGAGCAAGACACATGCCCTCTCTGGGCCTCAGAGACTCATGACAGGGCTGAAACAGGCAAATCTTGAAGGTGCCTTCGAGCAAACGACTTAGGACACTTGGTTTTTATTGTTCCAAGATCTCCTGACTTTAGCCTCCTCCCTGGCCTCTCTCTACACAGCAGCAACGGATCCTTGTAAACCTGATCGGGGGCTCCCCTGCTCAGCACCCTGGGGGAGGGAGTGCCACTGGCTTCATCCCCCTGCCCCTGTGCCTGGCCCGTCCCCTCCCTCCAGGGCACTGGCTCCTCCTGAACAACTTTCTTCTCTCCGGGTGCCTCTGCCACTCACCCCTCCTCTGGCCCCACCCAGATCTTTCAATAGTTCTTTCTGGTCATCCAAGGCTCAGCTCGAATGTCAGAGAGGCCTTCCCTGACCCGTTTCTTAAACTTGTACCCTTCACCCGCCCAGGGTTTGTGATCACATTTCTCTGATTTATTTGCTTTATAACATTTTCTCACACCTGGGGTCTTCTGGTTCATTTACTGTTTACTTGCCAATTGTCCTTCTTGCCTCTGGACTGTCAACTCTGAGCGGGCAGGGACGCGTCTCTGGTTCCCTGCGCTGGGAAGGCTCTCGCAGTCTCCTTTCTGAATGAGTGACTCGGAGACCATGTGTTTCTCAGAACAAGCCCAAGCTCCTGGTTCTTCAGCTCGAGATTCCTCCCTGGGGGCTCACTGCTCCCTCCCTCCATGGCCTCCCCCACCCCAGGCTGGTGGCGATGTGCCTGGGTCCTCAGCTCTGGGACGAGGTTGCCTCAGGCCCTGGCTATGGGGCTCAGCAGCCCAGGGGCCTGGCAAGGCAGGGCAGGGTGGGGAGGAGGGAAGGCCCACGTCCCCTGGTCCCCATGAAACCCTGTTCCCCAAGAGCAGGAGAGGAGTTCTGGGCCTGGAAACCCCCTGGGTCTGGCTGCTGGGGCAGGCGGTTCCGGGGTGACCTCATCGCCTTGAAAGGAGGGCAGCAGGGGCAGGAAACGGAGGACGCATCAGAGGGACTAAATTTAGAGCATTAGATTCAGCCCGGGCCGGACAATATTCCTGGAGTCCCCATTGTTTGTGAGGGGCCAGAGGGCAGGCTGCCCGTTGAATGCTGGGTCTGAGCCATGCCAAGCTGTCTGGGCATGCAGGGGTCGGGGGTGGTGGGTGCGGTAAACCCCCCACCTGGAGAGAAAGCTGGGCCAAGGGTCAGGGCAGATGAGGTGGGGTGCAAGCTCCGGGGTGCTGCCCTTCTGATAAGGCCAAAGGTGGAAAGGGAGATGCCTTATAGAGGGGTCTCTGCTCTCCCGATAACACGCCCTCCGCAGGGCACCCCTCATAATAGCCAGGATAGCCATTATCCTCCCCCTCCTCTGCCATTGTCCGGGCAGGGGGCTGAGGCTCAGCTGGGAGACTACCTTGCCGAAGGCCACGTGGGGGATAATGCCCCAGCTCCCAGCCCAGGTCAGCAGCACCAGCTGTGCCCTCCCACCCTTTGTCCTCTGACCAGGACAGGCTCTGCCCCCCCGACGTCACCCCCCAGCAGGCCTAGCAGCTGCGGGTGGACAGGAGAGGGTGACTTGGCCTGCAGAGACTCCAGAACCCATTGCCATGGCAACCTGGGGTCCAGGCTTGTGATGCTCTGGAGACGAGCCTGGAGCCAAGGACGTGGGTGAGGATGCAGGGGTGCTGGCTTCTGCCCCCTGGCCTGCGAGCACCAGAGATGGGCCAGCAGCCCGGCCAAGCTGCCTGGGCTGGTCACACTGGCTTGGCCAGAGGTCTTCCAGGGTGTCCTGTTTCTGTGCCCATGCTTCAGGCCACACTGCAGCGGGTGCCAGAGGAGGCTGGGGATTGTCCTGGATTCAGGGCCACCCTGGTAGGTGAAGGCTCTGCAGTCCCTGTGCTCAGGACCCTCCTGCTCCTGTCCAAGCCCCCTTCCTCCCTTCCCACAATTCCCATTGAGGCTCAGGGAACCTCTTGGGCCATCTGCCCTGGAAATGGGGAGAGGGGACCGGAAGTTCCAGTGGGCTGGCTTTGTCCACCACTGTGTGTCAGGCACAGGGAAAGGCCCCAGGGATGTTCAGAGCTCACCCCCGCCCTCCTTTCCTCTCTCCAGCTGCAGGAGGACCTGTGGAAGGAAGACAGCCCCCCGCATATGCCAGATGAGTAAACCGAGGGTCCGAGCTGGGAAAAGGCCTGTCTTGGACCAGGCACAGGGCAGCAGCTTCACCCATCAGCCTGGGCCCTGCCTGCTGCAGTCCTCGGCCCCTCACGGTTGCTCCCTGCAGCCCACTGCCCTGCCGGGGCGGTGGCCCGGGCGCTCGCTGCTCCTGTTGATTTCACGTCATGACTCATGTTATCATGTTCTCAGGAGCTGAGTAACCACCTGGGTTATTTATACCCTGGCTTGGCAGGCTTCCTTCCCTCCTCCCAGAACTCGGGCAGGGAGAACGGGGTGGGGGTGGGGAGGAACCTGGGCGAGGGACGTGGACTGGAAGAAGGCGGCTGAGCACCCCCACGTCCCCTCCCCTGGGGCACCACCCCCGTAAGGCACCCCAAAATAACCGTGCCTATTCCAGCATAACAGGATGGGCCTGCCTCGATGGCATGGACCTATAGGTGTTATGATGGTCTGGGGAGGGGGGAATTCCTTTCCCGAGCGAGTCACCCGTCTGGAAAAATAAAGAAGGAAAAAGCTGAAAAATTTTCCTTCCATCAAAACAGGAAGGAGCTGGGGAGGGGGATGGACAGGGAGATGAGGCTTGGAGGCTGAGGTGCATCCTCCCCTCACGCACTGGTGGTCTTTAGGGAAGGGAAGCCCCGGCGCCTGGGGTCTCTAGCCCGCTCGGCTGTGGCTGGCGTCCCGGGTGTCTCCTGAGCGGGACACTGCTGGCTGCCAGGCGGTGTTGTCGTGCTCCCTTCCTCCCGGGCCTGTGGACATTGGTTTACACCCACAATGCCTGTGTGCACGCAGGCCCCCCAGTCGCCCTTCACACCACGTCACACAGGCACAGTCACCCTCCCTGCATGCGCCCACCAGATCCCACATGGGAAAATATCTCACTCACACTGGTGGGTGAGATGGGGGGATCTGTCTTTCTGGCTTAATCCATTCTTCCCTCCCTTTGAGCACTTCCCTGGGGGTGATGTGACTTAAGTTCAAACCCAGCTCCACCTCTAACCAACAGGGTGATGTTAGAGAGGTCACTTTCCCTCTCTGAGCCTCAGTTTTCCCATCTGTAAGAGGGGTATGCTCCTTCCCATGCCTCTTGCTTCCCTCTGAGGCAATTGTGCGACTCAATGAGGTTTGTCCCTCACATGCCTCAGCCAAGCGGGAGGAATGGTAACCACGGCTCCCATGTATGGAGCGCTCCGTGTGTGCCAAGCCCCTTCCTTCATTTGCTGGATTAACCCCATCACCAAATGGGGCAGGTTCCAGAATCATACTCACCCAGGGTCCCACAGCTGGGAGGGGCGTGGGGAGCACTGTTGGCATCCAAGGAAGAACAGGGAGGTGCCCTGGCGCCCCAAGGGGGAAGGGGCAGAGGAAGGCCCATCTTTCCTGGAACACCCCTCCCTCCTGGGACCATCGATGATCACTCTGTGGCTTCAGCAGGGACGTGCCCCACGGCCTGAGCGCATCTGTGCCCGGGGAGCATGTACTATGCCCATGGCTGCGGTGGTTCCTATTCAGACTCTTAGTCACTCCCGTCAGCTGCCCTCTGTTTGCTTATTGACTTATATAACCATGGCCCCAGGGTGTTTGTAGAGTCGTCTGGGTCCTTCCGTCTGTCTACCTGCCTGCCTGCTTTGGCCTGGAAGCCCCGCTAGGGCAGGGGGCTCCAGAGAGCTGAGCTGGTGGTGGAATGGCCAGTTCTTCCTGCGGATAACCCCAGAGGCATGCCATGCTTGTCCTCACACACTCCCCACAATCAGATTACGTCTGGACGCCCATTCTACAGACGAGGACACCGAGGCTGTGGACCTTGTTCCTCCAGGCCCAGGACTCAGTTTTCATGCCTGTAAAATGGGGATAACGTATTTTCCTTTCCCTGGATTGTTGGTTGGTTCAGTGCGTTGATGTATGAGTTTGAAACATATAAAATCACAGTGTTTAACTTTTTAAAAAAGTACTTTTTTTTAGTGCAGTTTTCAGTTCACGGCAACAGTGAGAGGAAGGCACAGAGATAGCCCGTGGGAATCTGTGAGGGAGTGAGGGTGAGGCCTCAGTGAACCGGGCACGTGTGTTTTCATCTTTGCCTGCCTGGCAGATGGGTAGAGAAGTGCAGGGCAGCAATGTTGGCACTGAGCTGCCTGGGTTCAAGTCCCAGCTCTGCACTCAGCCATCCCTGACTTTGGCAGAGCTGTTGTGGACCTTGGTTTCCGCATTTGTGAAATGGGGGTGGTGAGAGCTCCTCTCGTGCCTACGTGTCCTGCAGTTCAAATGAGTTATTGCGCTTACAGGCATAGAGCCGGCTGCCCAACTGCACGGCCAGGGTTACATGGAGTTTGCTCTTATGAATACTTGTGGAAAGTTTGTGACTTTTGTTTTTTTTTTGAAGCGGAGTCTCACTCTGTTGCCCAGACTGGAGTGCAGTGGTGTGATCATGGCTCACTGCATCCTCGACCTCCTTGGCTCAGGCGATCCTCCCGCCTCAGCCTCCTGAGTAGCTGGGACTACAGGTGCACACTACCACACCTGATTTTTGTATTATTATTACTGTTTTTGTACAGATGGGGTGTTGCCATGTTGCCCATGCTGGACTCCAACTCCTGGGCTCAAGTGATCCTCCTGCTTTGGTCCCCCAAAGTGCTGGGATTATAGATGTCAGCCACCGCTTCTGCCTACGTTTGTGACTTTTATACCATGGCTGGCTTCCCATTCTTTTGATAGGCCCACCATGCTTCCCGCAGTTACAAGCAGTCTCCTCTAACAAGCTGGGATCCCCACCAAGAGGGGTGCCTGCTCACTGCCTGTCCCTCTCTCCTTCCCGCCTCCATCCCTTCCAGAATCTCCAGTCAAACCCTTAGAAAGCGACTGAAAGGATGCCCTGATTTGGAAGGGGCTGGCTAACCCATACCTATTCCATTGTTCTCCACCTATGGACCCACCACAAGCAAATGGCTTCTGTCCCTGGGGTGGGGGTGGACCCGGGGTCCCCCTGTGAATCCTTGGTCCCACTGCCTCCAGCCCTGCATAGCCTCTCCATGTAGTCCGTATAATTTTGTGTGTATGCATCATGACATGAAGAAGGCTGGGCAGCTGCCATCCAGGCACACAGGGAGGCATCGTGTGGCTGGGAGGTGGCAAAGGTGTGGGCTTCGGCATCAGAGCCTTGGATCAAATCCTTGATGGGTATGCTTCTCGGAGCCTCAGTCTCCTCTCCTTCCCTGGATGAACAGATCAGAGCACCAGGAGTGGGTCAGGCTCAGCCAGCCTCCCTTTCCTTGCTGGTCAAACGGTAATCACTGTCCTACCTCCTTCCTCAGGCTGTCAGCTCAAGAGCATGATTGGCCCAGGGCTAATGCTCTGCAAGGGAGGCTGTCCTGATGACGGCTCACTCCAGGCCCAGGGGGCAGGCAGCAAAGGACGCTGTCAGGATGGGCCTTCTCTGAGGAGAGCCAGCCTTCAAGCATCAAGGTAGGGGGTGGGCCCAGACCCCCGATGGGGTCATCTTCCAGCCCATCTGGCCCAGGTCCCCTCACCCCAGGACGGTTTCACTCCAATTCCAGCCAGCTTTCAGGGCAGGTAGGTCTGAGCTGTCCCGTCCAAACATCCTCTTCCTCGTCTGGAGCCTGGAAGAGCTAAAAATGCATCGGCTTTGGGAAAACAAACACTGCGCTTCCCTGCCTTTGTATACAGGACAAGGCTCAAGGCCGCAGGGTGGGCTCCTCCAGGCTGGCTTAGGCCTGGGGGTCCGTCTGTCTGCCTTCCTGGGGGTCTCCTCTCCTGCCTCCCTGGCACTCACAGGCCAGTGGCCAGAGCCTCATTAGGGTGAGGTGTTCTGACAGAAGAGGTGGGGTTCTATGTAAGAACAATCTCCACCCTCTTCAGGGGGAGGCCCGTGACCCCTCTCCTAGCCCTGGCTCTGGAGCTCAGAGGTGAAATTTGCAAGTGTGTGTATGTGTGTGCGCACGCGCATGCGTGCACAAAGCCCACAGTAATAATAACCATCACTGTGATGACCAACAACTGTGGGGTGCTCACTCAGGCTTTATCACTCCAGGTGCATTAACTCCTTTAACCCAGTGAGGTAGGGACTATTGTTACCCACATGTTACAGAGGAAGAACCTGAGGCTCAGGAAGGTTAAGAACTTTGCTTAAGGTCACAGAGCTAGTAGATGGTAAGGCAGGGCTTTGAACCCAGGTGGTCTTTGATGGGGAGCCTAGTCCCTTACCCTCAGCCTCACTTTCTTCATCTGTACAATGGGCACATACGAGGGCAATGCCTTCTCCCTGGGCAACTGTGGGGGTGAGGCAGGCAGAGGGGAAGGAAGTACTCTGTGGACAGCAAAAGGCCCTGTAGACAGGGCAGCAAGGGGCATGGGGGAGCTAATGAGGGTCACATGGAGTGGGGTAGAGCTTGGAGTCTCAGATCATTTGTGCCATGGTCTTGGGCAGTCCCCAGCTTAGAGCCCCACTTCCTCTCCATCAAGTACAGAGAAGCAGAGCTGCCTGGCCCAGGTGTTGCTGGCCCTTCTCAGTGGAGGGGAGACCCCAATGATCATTGCTCTCACTTTTCTGGACTTGAGGGCGAGTTTGCCCCTGGGATGCAACCCAACTCCTTCCTTAGTATTTCTTTACCCCAGCCAGCGTCCTGGACCCCCCCGCCCAGGATGTAACATGCTTTTCATGGATGAGGCTTGGATAGCTGAGCACAGTCTAAAAAGCCCCTAACCTTGGGCAGCACCCTCATCCCCCAGGGCTGTGGCCACTCTTTTTCCCTTTGCCTCAAATCTGTCCTGGAGTGCAGAGTGGAGAGTTACGGGGTGTGGGCGCCCCCATCCCTGGCTCTGCTGGAGAACCTCATTTCTCAGTGGCCTGAACGTGAAGATGGGTGGGGGCTTCCCAGTTCTTCCATTCAAGTGCTCCTCAGACCCGACCTGCTGAAGTTCCGAGGTCAGATGAGACCACGTGCATTCAGGGTGGTGTGGCTTCAGATCCTTCCCAGTTCTGATACCTCAAGAGGGAGTGCCCCTCAGGGGCCCTGTGCTTCCAAGCTTAGAGGCTCATGCTACAAGCCCCCTCCCCAACTCTTCCCACCCTTCGGGAAGGGCCTGGCATCTCTGCAATAACTGGTCAGGACTCAGAAAGAGAAATGGGCAGGGTTCTAATCATTTATTCGTTCCTTCAGCGAGCAGGCACTTCCTGAGCAGCCACTGTATGCCAGGAGCTGGCAGGAGGCCCTTGAACACTCTGGACTCAGTCTAGTGCTAGATTGATGTTTGGGCCATGACGAGGCCAGGGGTGCATGCTGTGGGAGCCTGGAGCAACTGCCAAGCCTGGTGGGCCTTCTGGAGGAGGTGCCTGCTACGTCCAGCCTGGCAGGAGGCAGAGTAGTAGGTGTTCTTTATTAAAAAAAACTTTTTTAGGCTGGTTGCAGTGGCTCACGCCTCTAATGCCAGAACTTTGGGAGGCTGAGGGGGGCAGATCACTTGAGGTCAGGAGATCAAGACCACCCTGGCCAACATGGTGAAACCGTCTCTACTAAAAATACAAAAATTAGCCAGGCGCGGTGGCAGGCGCCTGTAGTCTCAGCTACTCGGGGGGCTGAGGCAGGAGAATCACTTGAACCTGGGAGGCAGAGGTTGCAGTGAGAAGAGATCGCACCACGGCACTCCAGCCTCGGCAACAGAGCGACACCCCATCTCTGAGATGGCTCACTGCAGTCTTGAACTCCTGGGCTCAGGGGATTCTCCCTCCTGACTCAGCCTCCTGAGTAGCTGGGGCCACACTCAGCTATTTTTTTTTTTTTGGTAATTTATTTTAAGAGATGGGGTCTTGCTATGTTGCTGAGGCTGGTCTTGAACTCCTGGCTGCAAGTGATCCTCCGTCCTCAGCCTCCCAAATCACTGGGAATAGAGGCGTGAGTCACCACGCCCGGGGAGGTGTTCTTTGCAGACTGTTCCTCTGCAAGGAGAGGGTACAAGAAAGGGGCCCTTAGCACAGCATTCGGGCCCAGGTGTCATGCAGGGGTCGTGCAGCATTCGGGCCCAGGTGTCTGCTGGGCCTTCTTCTACCACTTCTAACTCATGTACTGGCACCTGCACTGTAATGGTTTGTGTCTATCTCACTGAGAGCGTAGGAAGTCCCTGAGTGCCGAGACTGGGACTCCTTCCTCATTCCGTTTCTCAGCGCTTCACACAGGGTCTGCAAACAGTGGGCATTCCACAATGCTGCTCCCAGTAGCCTTTCCTCTCCCCCAACTTGTACCTAAGTCAGAGTTCATATGGGTCCAGCACTTTTTAGCTGGCAGAGCAGGTTCCCATATATTAACGCACGTGGTGCTCCCCAAAGCCCTGTGTCAAAAGTGTCATCGCTGTCATCAGCATCACCTGCCAGAAAACTGCACAGCACGGTGGTTTCAGCATGTGGGCTCTGTAGCTGGACTGCTCAGATTCAAGTCCTGGCCTTACCACTTACGGGCTGTGTGGCCTTGAACAAGTGTCTTGGCCTCTCTGTGCTTCCATTTCCCCATCTGTAAGGCAGGAATAACACATCTCACGGGAGCATGGAGAGGCTACAGGTAGAGTAAGAAAAACACTACCTACCACATAGTCAGCTCGCTAATCATGGTAGTTACCATTCTATTTATAGAGAAGGACACAGGTGGTCAAGGTCAAGATGACCCAGCTGTACGGTGGAACAGGATTTTTATCTCTGAGTCATTAGACTTCACATCTAGTGTTGGGGGGTTTAGACTTCACATCTAGTGTTGGAGGGTTATCTCCTCATCCCCCTGCCCCATCTCCCTTGTCACCCTGTCTTCTCATTTATCTGTTTATACATCTGGTTGTCCTTCTCAGTGGGGCTCTTCAAAGGCAGGGGCCTGTGTTAGGCTGGTTCACACCTGTCTCTCCAGTGCCTGGAGCAGTGCGGGGCCACCAGTGAACTCGAAGGCTGTATGGAAGGATCCACATACTTGCTTCCTGCTAAGGTGTTCCGCTGAGCCCCTTCACATGGAGGACCTCATGGGAGCCTCCAGACCACTCTAGGAGGAAGGTAAAAATTCTCTACAACTGCACTGAGGTACAATAAACTACACACATTTTATTCTGATGTACGTATACACCCATAAGCCCATCACCGCAATCAAAAATGACAAACATTTCCATCACCCCTAAAATTTTGCCATGCCTCTCTCTGTTATCCCTCGCTCCTTCCCATTATAGATTTATTTTTATTTCTTTAGAGATAGGGTTTTGCTCTGTTGCCCAGGCCAGAGTGCAGTGGCACAGTCACAGCTCACTGCAACCTCCAACTCCTGGACTCAAGGCGATCCTCAGCCTCCTGAGTAGCTGGGACTACAGGTGCGTGTCACCACACCCAGCTCCAGTTTATAGATTCATCTCCAGTTGATAAAGGAGGAAACCGAGGTACTGAGAGGTTAAAAAACCTTCCTGGATACACTTGTCCAGCAAGTGGCCACTCCAGGATTTGGACCAAGGTGATGTGTCTTCAGGCTGCCTCTCTGTCACTATGCCATGCGGTTGGGTGACAGTCAGCAGTGGGTGGGTGCCTGCAGTGGTCTGTAAAGACCACCTGAGATGTCCTTCCTCCTCTGTTCCACCCTGTCCAGGTCCAAGACAGTTTATGAAGACAGAGCAGGTGTGACTCTCTCAGCGTGCTCCTGTGTGAGAAGCAGGCTGATGCCCCAAAGGGAAGGGCAGATAACAGAGACAGTGCAAGTGGAGGACATAAGGGTGCCTCAAAGCCCGGAGGCTGGGTGATGCAGGAGCCTGCGTGTCCCGAGGGGGGTGCTGGGCCCAGTGTGAGTACGTGTGACTGTGACTGAGACAGTGTGACTGCTGAAGGCAGGGACATAGCAGCTCCCTGACTGGGGGCGGAAGGCGTTAACTGTGTGAAGGCTGGTTGTGGGTGGGTGGGCTCTGGGCCTCGAACCCGGGGGCTGAGGGAGATAGTAAACAGCAGGGTGACTGACGGGAGGATCATGTTGGTAGCCCTGCGAAGATGCTGCAGGGCTGTGGGGGTTTGTGTGACTTTGCAGTTCAACAAATTCAAATTCAGCCAACGCTGGCAGGGCCTGTTGTGCCAGGCAACCAGCTAGGAGGAGGAGACTCGGACCCAGCTTGCAGCTGAAGGGCGCTGGCTGCCAGATTCACCTTGTGGTGCCTTCCCTTGCTGGCATTGAGTCCTTACAATAGTCCCATCCCCAGGTTGAGGCTAGATGGAGGGGCACAGAGGGAAGTGACTTGCCCAAGGTGACCCAAGCTCCCGAGTGCCAGGGCAGGATCTGAATTCAGACTCTCAGGCTGCAGAGCCTCAGTCCCTCCCCGCCATGCCTGTGCCAGGGTGGAAATGTCTGGTCCTGGAGGGGAGCTTGGACTCCTGGCCTTGGCTCTGGAGACATCCCCCTAGACCACGTGGGCTCCTAACCTGTCCA